>NC_053391.1:206916649-207516649 GCF_905171765.1 Bufo bufo
GTGGACAGTGTCCTGTTCCAGTGGTGGGTGACGTGAAGCCTGATTCTCTGCTATAACATGAGGACTGATTCTGTGCTGACATGAAGCCAGATTCTCTGTTACGGGACCTCTCTCCTCTGCCTGGGTGCCGGGTCCTAAATATGTGACAGTGGCCTGTTCCAGTGGTGGGTGACGTGAAGCCTGATTCTCTGCTATGAAATGAAGACTGATTCTGTGCTGACATGAAGTCAGATTCTCTGTTACGGGACCTCTCTCCTCTGCAGGGTGCCGGGGCCTAAATATGTGACAGTGTCCTGTTCCAGTGGTGGGTGACGTGAAGCCTGATTCTCTGCTATAACATGAAGACTGATTCTGTGCTGACATGAAGCCAGATTCTCTGTTACGGAACCTCTCTCCTCTGTCTGGGTGCCGGGGCCTAAATATGTGACAGTGGCCTGTTCCAGTGGTGGCTGACATGAAGCCTGATTATCTGCTATGACATGAAGACTGATTCTGTGCTGACATGAAGCCAGATTCTCTGTTACGGGACCTCTCTCCTCTGCCTGGGTGCCGGGGCCTAAATATGTGACAGTGTCCTGTTCCAGTGGTGGGTGACGTGAAGCCTGATTCTCTGCTATAACATGAGGACTGATTCTGTGCTGACATGAAGCCAGATTCTCTGTTACGGGACCTCTCTCCTCTGCCTGGGTGCCGGGTCCTAAATATGTGACAGTAGCCTGTTCCAGTGGTGGGTGATGTGAAGCCTGATTCTCTGCTATGAAATGAAGACTGATTCTGTGCTGACATGAAGCCAGATTCTCTGTTACGGGACCTCTCTCCTCTGCCTGGATGCCGGGGCCTAAATATGTGACACTGGCCTGTTCCAGTGGTGGGTGACGTGAAGCCTGATTCTCTGCTATAACATTAAGACTGATTCTGTGCTGACATGAAGCCAGATTCTCTGTTACGGGACCTCTCTCCTCTGTCTGGGTGCCGGGGCCTAAATATGTGACACTGGCCTGTTCCAGTGGTGGGTGACGTGAAGCCTGATTCTCTGCTATGACATGAATACTGATTCTGTGCTGACATGAAGCCAGATTCTCTGTTACGGGACCTCTCTCCTCTGTCTGGGTGCCGGGGCCTAAATATGTGACAGTGGCCTGTTCCAGTGGTGGGTGACATGAAGCCTGATTATCTGCTATGACATGAAGACTGATTCTGTGCTGACATGAAGCCAGATTCTCTGTTACGGGACCTCTCTCCTCTGCCTGGGTGCCTGGCCCTAAATATGTGACAGTGGCCTGTTCCAGTGGTGGGTGACGTGAAGCCTGATTCTCTGCTATGACATGAAGACTGATTCTGTGCTGACATGAAGCCAGATTCTCTGTTACGGGACCTCTCTCCTCTGCCTGGGTGCCGGGGCCTAAATATGTGACAGTGTCCTGTTCCAGTGGTGGGTGACGTGAAGCCTGATTCTCTGCTATAACATGAAGACTGATTCTGTGCTGACATGAAGCCAGATTCTCTGTTACGGGACCTCTCTCCTCTGTCTGGGTGCCTGGGCCTAAATATGTGACAGTGGCCTGTTCCAGTGGTGGGTGACATGAAGCCTGATTATCTGCTATGACATGAAGACTGATTCTGTGCTGACATGAAGCCAGATTCTCTGTTACGGGACCTCTCTCCTCTGCCTGGGTGCCGGGGCCTAAATATGTGACAGTGTCCTGTTCCAGTGGTGGGTGACGTGAAGCCTGATTCTCTGCTATAACATGAGGACTGATTCTGTGCCGACATGAAGCCAGATTCTCTGTTACGGGACCTCTCTCCTCTGCCTGGGTGCCGGGTCCTAAATATGTGACAGTGGCCTGTTCCAGTGGTGGGTGACGTGAAGCCTGATTCTCTGCTATGAAATGAAGACTGATTCTGTGCTGACATGAAGCCAGATTCTCTGTTACGGGACCTCTCTCCTCTGCCTGGGTGCCGGGGCCTAAATATGTGACACTGGCCTGTTCCAGTGGTGGGTGACGTGAAGCCTGATTCTCTGCTATAACATGAAGACTGATTCTGTGCTGACATGAAGCCAGATTCTCTGTTACGGGACCTCTCTCCTCTGTCTGGGTGCCGGGGCCTAAATATGTGACAGTGGCCTGTTCCAGTGGTGGGTGACATGAAGCCTGATTATCTGCTATGACATGAAGACTGATTCTGTGCTGACATGAAGCCAGATTCTCTGTTACGGGACCTCTCTCCTCTGCCTGGGTGCCGGGGCCTAAATATGTGACAGTGTCCTGTTCCAGTGGTGGGTGACGTGAAGCCTGATTCTCTGCTATAACATGAGGACTGATTCTGTGCTGACATGAAGCCAGATTCTCTGTTACGGGACCTCTCTCCTCTGCCTGGGTGCCGGGTCCTAAATATGTGACAGTAGCCTGTTCCAGTGGTGGGTGATGTGAAGCCTGATTCTCTGCTATGAAATGAAGACTGATTCTGTGCTGACATGAAGCCAGATTCTCTGTTACGGGACCTCTCTCCTCTGCCTGGATGCCGGGGCCTAAATATGTGACACTGGCCTGTTCCAGTGGTGGGTGACGTGAAGCCTGATTCTCTGCTATAACATTAAGACTGATTCTGTGCTGACATGAAGCCAGATTCTCTGTTACGGGACCTCTCTCCTCTGTCTGGGTGCCGGGGCCTAAATATGTGACACTGGCCTGTTCCAGTGGTGGGTGACGTGAAGCCTGATTCTCTGCTATGACATGAATACTGATTCTGTGCTGACATGAAGCCAGATTCTCTGTTACGGGACCTCTCTCCTCTGTCTGGGTGCCGGGGCCTAAATATGTGACAGTGGCCTGTTTCAGTGGTGGGTGACATGAAGCCTGATTATCTGCTATGACATGAAGACTGATTCTGTGCTGACATGAAGCCAGATTCTCTGTTACGGGACCTCTCTCCTCTGCCTGGGTGCCTGGCCCTAAATATGTGACAGTGGCCTGTTCCAGTGGTGGGTGACGTGAAGCCTGATTCTCTGCTATGACATGAAGACTGATTCTGTGCTGACATGAAGCCAGATTCTCTGTTACGGGACCTCTCTCCTCTGTCTGGGTGCCTGGGCCTAAATATGTGACAGTGGCCTGTTCCAGTGGTGGGTGACATGAAGCCTGATTATCTGCTATGACATGAAGACTGATTCTGTGCTGACATGAAGCCAGATTCTCTGTTACGGGACCTCTCTCCTCTGCCTGGGTGCCGGGGCCTAAATATGTGACAGTGTCCTGTTCCAGTGGTGGGTGACGTGAAGCCTGATTCTCTGCTATAACATGAGGACTGATTCTGTGCTGACATGAAGCCAGATTCTCTGTTACGGGACCTCTCTCCTCTGCCTGGGTGCCGGGTCCTAAATATGTGACAGTGGCCTGTTCCAGTGGTGGGTGACGTGAAGCCTGATTCTCTGCTATGACATGAAGACTGATTCTGTGCTGACATGAAGCCAGATTCTCTGTTACGGGACCTCTCTCCTCTGTCTGGGTGCCGGGGCCTAAATATGTGACAGTGGCCTGTTCCAGTGGTGGGTGACATGAAGCCTGATTCTCTGCTATGACATGAAGACTGATTCTGTGCTGACATGAAGCCAGATTCTCTGTTACGGGACCTCTCTCCTCTGCCTGGGTGCCGGGGCCTAAATATGTGACAGTGTCCTGTTCCAGGGGTGGGTGACATGAAGCCTGATTCTCTGCTATGACATGAAGACTGATTCTGTGCTGACATGAAGCCAGATTCTCTGTTACGGGACCTCTCTCCTCTGCCTGGGTGCCTGGGCCTAAATATGTGACAGTGGCCTGTTCCAGTGGTGGGTGACGTGAAGCCTGATTCTCTGCTATGACATGAAGACTGATTCTGTGCTGACATGAAGCCAGATTCTCTGTTACGGGACCTCTCTCCTCTGCCTGGGTGCCTGGCCCTAAATATGTGACAGTGGCCTGTTCCAGTGGTGGGTGACGTGAAGCCTGATTCTCTGCTATGACATGAAGACTGATTCTGTGCTGACATGAAGCCAGATTCTCTGTTACGGGACCTCTCTCCTCTGCCTGGGTGCCGGGGCCTAAATATGTGACAGTGTCCTGTTCCAGTGGTGGGTGACGTGAAGCCTGATTCTCTGCTATAACATGAAGACTGATTCTGTGCTGACATGAAGCCAGATTCTCTGTTACGGGACCTCTCTCCTCTGTCTGGGTGCCGGGGCCTAAATATGTGACAGTGGCCTGTTCCAGTGGTGGGTGACATGAAGCCTGATTATCTGCTATGACATGAAGACTGATTCTGTGCTGACATGAAGCCAGATTCTCTGTTACGGGACCTCTCTCCTCTGCCTGGGTGCCTGGCCCTAAATATGTGACAGTGGCCTGTTCCAGTGGTGGGTGACGTGAAGCCTGATTCTCTGCTATGACATGAAGACTGATTCTGTGCTGACATGAAGCCAGATTCTCTGTTACGGGACCTCTCTCCTCTGCCTTGGTGCCGGGGCCTAAATATGTGACAGTGTCCTGTTCCAGTGGTGGGTGACATGAAGCCTGATTCTCTGCTATAACATGAAGACTGATTCTGTGCTGACATGAAGCCAGATTCTCTGTTACGGGACCTCTCTCCTCTGCCTGGGTGCCGGGGCCTAAATATGTGACAGTGTCCTGTTCCAGTGGTGGGTGACGTGAAGCCTGATTCTCTGCTATAACATGAAGACTGATTCTGTGCTGACATGAAGCCAGATTCTCTGTTACGGGACCTCTCTCCTCTGCCTGGGTGCCTGGGCCTAAATATGTGACAGTGTCCTGTTCCAGTGGTGGGTGACGTGAAGCCTGATTCTCTGCTATAACATGAAGACTGATTCTGTGCTGACATGAAGCCAGATTCTCTGTTACGGGACCTCTCTCCTCTGCCTGGGTGCCGGGGCCTAAATATGTGACAGTGGCCTGTTCCAGTGGTGGGTGACGTGAAGCCTGATTCTCTGCTATGACATGAAGACTGATTCTGTGCTGACATGAAGCCAGATTCTCTGTTACGGGACCTCTCTCCTCTGCCTGGGTGCCGGGGCCTAAATATGTGACAGTGGCCTGTTCCAGTGGTGGGTGACGTGAAGCCTGATTCTCTGCTATAACATGAAGACTGATTCTGTGCCTGACATGAAGCCAGATTCTCTGTTACGGGACCTCTCTCCTCTGCCTGGGTGCCGGGTCCTAAATATGTGACAGTGGCCTGTTCCAGTGGTGGGTGACGTGAAGCCTGATTCTCTGCTATGAAATGAAGACTGATTCTGTGCTGACATGAAGCCAGATTCTCTGTTACGGGACCTCTCTCCTCTGCCTGGGTGCCGGGGCCTAAATATGTGACACTGGCCTGTTCCAGTGGTGGGTGACGTGAAGCCTGATTCTCTGCTATAACATGAAGACTGATTCTGTGCTGACATGAAGCCAGATTCTCTGTTACGGGACCTCTCTCCTCTGTCTGGGTGCCGGGGCCTAAATATGTGACAGTGGCCTGTTCCAGTGGTGGGTGACATGAAGCCTGATTATCTGCTATGACATGAAGACTGATTCTGTGCTGACATGAAGCCAGATTCTCTGTTACGGGACCTCTCTCCTCTGCCTGGGTGCCGGGGCCTAAATATGTGACAGTGTCCTGTTCCAGTGGTGGGTGACGTGAAGCCTGATTCTCTGCTATAACATGAGGACTGATTCTGTGCTGACATGAAGCCAGATTCTCTGTTACGGGACCTCTCTCCTCTGCCTGGGTGCCGGGTCCTAAATATGTGACAGTAGCCTGTTCCAGTGGTGGGTGATGTGAAGCCTGATTCTCTGCTATGAAATGAAGACTGATTCTGTGCTGACATGAAGCCAGATTCTCTGTTACGGGACCTCTCTCCTCTGCCTGGATGCCGGGGCCTAAATATGTGACACTGGCCTGTTCCAGTGGTGGGTGACGTGAAGCCTGATTCTCTGCTATAACATTAAGACTGATTCTGTGCTGACATGAAGCCAGATTCTCTGTTACGGGACCTCTCTCCTTTGTCTGGGTGCCGGGGCCTAAATATGTGACACTGGCCTGTTCCAGTGGTGGGTGACGTGAAGCCTGATTCTCTGCTATGACATGAAGACTGATTCTGTGCTGACATGAAGCCAGATTCTCTGTTACGGGACCTCTCTCCTCTGCCTGGGTGCCTGGGCCTAAATATGTGACAGTGGCCTGTTCCAGTGGTGGGTGACGTGAAGCCTGATTCTCTGCTATGACATGAAGACTGATTCTGTGCTGACATGAAGCCAGATTCTCTGTTACGGGACCTCTCTCCTCTGCCTGGGTGCCGGGGCCTAAATATGTGACAGTGGCCTGTTCCAGTGGTGGGTGACGTGAAGCCTGATTCTCTGCTATGACATGAAGACTGATTCTGTGCTGACATGAAGCCAGATTCTCTGTTACGGGACCTCTCTCCTCTGCCTGGGTGCCGGGGCCTAAATATGTGACAGTGGCCTGTTCCAGTGGTGGGTGACGTGAAGCCTGATTCTCTGCTATAACATGAAGACTGATTCTGTGCTGACATGAAGCCAGATTCTCTGTTACGGGACCTCTCTCCTCTGCCTGGGTGCCGGGGCCTAAATATGTGACAGTGTCCTGTTCCAGTGGTGGGTGACGTGAAGCCTGATTCTCTGCTATAACATGAAGACTGATTCTGTGCTGACATGAAGCCAGATTCTCTGTTACGGGACCTCTCTCCTCTGCCTGGGTGCCGGGGCCTAAATATGTGACAGTGGCCTGTTCCAGTGGTGGGTGACGTGAAGCCTGATTCTCTGCTATGACATGAAGACTGATTCTGTGCTGACATGAAGCCAGATTCTCTGTTACGGGACCTCTCTCCTCTGTCTGGGTGCCGGGGCCTAAATATGTGACAGTGGCCTGTTCCAGTGGTGGGTGACATGAAGCCTGATTCTCTGCTATGACATGAAGACTGATTCTGTGCCGACATGAAGCCAGATTCTCTGTTACGGGACCTCTCTCCTCTGCCTGGGTGCCGGGTCCTAAATATGTGACAGTGGCCTGTTCCAGTGGTGGGTGACGTGAAGCCTGATTCTCTGCTATGAAATGAAGACTGATTCTGTGCTGACATGAAGCCAGATTCTCTGTTACGGGACCTCTCTCCTCTGCCTGGGTGCCGGGGCCTAAATATGTGACACTGGCCTGTTCCAGTGGTGGGTGACGTGAAGCCTGATTCTCTGCTATAACATGAAGACTGATTCTGTGCTGACATGAAGCCAGATTCTCTGTTACGGGACCTCTCTCCTCTGTCTGGGTGCCGGGGCCTAAATATGTGACAGTGGCCTGTTCCAGTGGTGGGTGACATGAAGCCTGATTATCTGCTATGACATGAAGACTGATTCTGTGCTGACATGAAGCCAGATTCTCTGTTACGGGACCTCTCTCCTCTGCCTGGGTGCCGGGGCCTAAATATGTGACAGTGTCCTGTTCCAGTGGTGGGTGACGTGAAGCCTGATTCTCTGCTATAACATGAGGACTGATTCTGTGCTGACATGAAGCCAGATTCTCTGTTACGGGACCTCTCTCCTCTGCCTGGGTGCCGGGTCCTAAATATGTGACAGTAGCCTGTTCCAGTGGTGGGTGATGTGAAGCCTGATTCTCTGCTATGAAATGAAGACTGATTCTGTGCTGACATGAAGCCAGATTCTCTGTTACGGGACCTCTCTCCTCTGCCTGGATGCCGGGGCCTAAATATGTGACACTGGCCTGTTCCAGTGGTGGGTGACGTGAAGCCTGATTCTCTGCTATAACATTAAGACTGATTCTGTGCTGACATGAAGCCAGATTCTCTGTTACGGGACCTCTCTCCTCTGTCTGGGTGCCGGGGCCTAAATATGTGACACTGGCCTGTTCCAGTGGTGGGTGACGTGAAGCCTGATTCTCTGCTATGACATGAATACTGATTCTGTGCTGACATGAAGCCAGATTCTCTGTTACGGGACCTCTCTCCTCTGTCTGGGTGCCGGGGCCTAAATATGTGACAGTGGCCTGTTCAGTGGTGGGTGACATGAAGCCTGATTCTCTGCTATGACATGAAGACTGATTCTGTGCTGACATGAAGCCAGATTCTCTGTTACGGGACCTCTCTCCTCTGCCTGGGTGCCTGGCCCTAAATATGTGACAGTGGCCTGTTCCAGTGGTGGGTGACGTGAAGCCTGATTCTCTGCTATGACATGAAGACTGATTCTGTGCTGACATGAAGCCAGATTCTCTGTTACGGGACCTCTCTCCTCTGCCTGGGTGCCGGGGCCTAAATATGTGACAGTGTCCTGTTCCAGTGGTGGGTGACGTGAAGCCTGATTCTCTGCTATAACATGAAGACTGATTCTGTGCTGACATGAAGCCAGATTCTCTGTTACGGGACCTCTCTCCTCTGTCTGGGTGCCTGGGCCTAAATATGTGACAGTGGCCTGTTCCAGTGGTGGGTGACATGAAGCCTGATTATCTGCTATGACATGAAGACTGATTCTGTGCTGACATGAAGCCAGATTCTCTGTTACGGGACCTCTCTCCTCTGCCTGGGTGCCGGGGCCTAAATATGTGACAGTGTCCTGTTCCAGTGGTGGGTGACGTGAAGCCTGATTCTCTGCTATAACATGAGACTGATTCTGTGCTGACATGAAGCCAGATTCTCTGTTACGGGACCTCTCTCCTCTGCCTGGGTGCCGGGTCCTAAATATGTGACAGTGGCCTGTTCCAGTGGTGGGTGACGTGAAGCCTGATTCTCTGCTATGAAATGAAGACTGATTCTGTGCTGACATGAAGCCAGATTCTCTGTTACGGGACCTCTCTCCTCTGCCTGGGTGCCGGGGCCTAAATATGTGACAGTGGCCTGTTCCAGTGGTGGGTGACGTGAAGCCTGATTCTCTGCTATGACATGAAGACTGATTCTGTGCTGACATGAAGCCAGATTCTCTGTTACGGGACCTCTCTCCTCTGCCTGGGTGCCGGGGCCTAAATATGTGACAGTGTCCTGTTCCAGTGGTGGGTGACATGAAGCCTGATTCTCTGCTATGACATGAAGACTGATTCTGTGCTGACATGAAGCCAGATTCTCTGTTACGGGACCTCTCTCCTCTGCCTGGGTGCCGGGGCCTAAATATGTGACAGTGGCCTGTTCCAGTGGTGGGTGACGTGAAGCCTGATTCTCTGCTATGACATGAAGACTGATTCTGTGCTGACATGAAGCCAGATTCTCTGTTACGGGACCTCTCTCCTCTGCCTGGGTGCCTGGCCTAAATATGTGACAGTGGCCTGTTCCAGTGGTGGGTGACGTGAAGCCTGATTCTCTGCTATGACATGAAGACTGATTCTGTGCTGACATGAAGCCAGATTCTCTGTTACGGGACCTCTCTCCTCTGCCTGGGTGCCGGGGCCTAAATATGTGACAGTGTCCTGTTCCAGTGGTGGGTGACGTGAAGCCTGATTCTCTGCTATAACATGAAGACTGATTCTGTGCTGACATGAAGCCAGATTCTCTGTTACGGGACCTCTCTCCTCTGTCTGGGTGCCGGGGCCTAAATATGTGACAGTGGCCTGTTCCAGTGGTGGGTGACATGAAGCCTGATTATCTGCTATGACATGAAGACTGATTCTGTGCTGACATGAAGCCAGATTCTCTGTTACGGGACCTCTCTCCTCTGCCTGGGTGCCGGGGCCTAAATATGTGACAGTGTCCTGTTCCAGTGGTGGGTGACGTGAAGCCTGATTCTCTGCTATAACATGAGGACTGATTCTGTGCTGACATGAAGCCAGATTCTCTGTTACGGGACCTCTCTCCTCTGCCTGGGTGCCGGGTCCTAAATATGTGACAGTGGCCTGTTCCAGTGGTGGGTGACGTGAAGCCTGATTCTCTGCTATGAAATGAAGACTGATTCTGTGCTGACATGAAGTCAGATTCTCTGTTACGGGACCTCTCTCCTCTGCCTGGGTGCCAGGGCCTAAATATGTGACACTGGCCTGTTCCAGTGGTGGGTGACGTGAAGCCTGATTCTCTGCTATAACATTAAGACTGATTCTGTGCTGACATGAAGCCAGATTCTCTGTTACGGGACCTCTCTCCTCTGTCTGGGTGCCGGGGCCTAAATATGTGACACTGGCCTGTTCCAGTGGTGGGTGACGTGAAGCCTGATTCTCTGCTATGACATGAAGACTGATTCTGTGCTGACATGAAGCCAGATTCTCTGTTACGGGACCTCTCTCCTCTGTCTGGGTGCCGGGGCCTAAATATGTGACAGTGGCCTGTTCCAGTGGTGGGTGACATGAAGCCTGATTCTCTGCTATGACATGAAGACTGATTCTGTGCTGACATGAAGCCAGATTCTCTGTTACGGGACCTCTCTCCTCTGCCTGGGTGCCGGGGCCTAAATATGTGACAGTGGCCTGTTCCAGTGGTGGGTGACGTGAAGCCTGATTCTCTGCTATAACATGAAGACTGATTCTGTGCTGACATGAAGCCAGATTCTCTGTTACGGGACCTCTCTCCTCTGCCTGGGTGCCGGGGCCTAAATATGTGACAGTGGCCTGTTCCAGTGGTGGGTGACGTGAAGCCTGATTCTCTGCTATAACATGAAGACTGATTCTGTGCTGACATGAAGCCAGATTCTCTGTTACGGGACCTCTCTCCTCTGCCTGGGTGCCTGGCCCTAAATATGTGACAGTGGCCTGTTCCAGTGGTGGGTGACGTGAAGCCTGATTCTCTGCTATGACATGAAGACTGATTCTGTGCTGACATGAAGCCAGATTCTCTGTTACGGGACCTCTCTCCTCTGCCTGGGTGCCGGGGCCTAAATATGTGACAGTGTCCTGTTCCAGTGGTGGGTGACGTGAAGCCTGATTCTCTGCTATAACATGAAGACTGATTCTGTGCTGACATGAAGCCAGATTCTCTGTTACGGGACCTCTCTCCTCTGTCTGGGTGCCGGGGCCTAAATATGTGACAGTGGCCTGTTCCAGTGGTGGGTGACATGAAGCCTGATTATCTGCTATGACATGAAGACTGATTCTGTGCTGACATGAAGCCAGATTCTCTGTTACGGGACCTCTCTCCTCTGCCTGGGTGCCTGGCCCTAAATATGTGACAGTGGCCTGTTCCAGTGGTGGGTGACGTGAAGCCTGATTCTCTGCTATGACATGAAGACTGATTCTGTGCTGACATGAAGCCAGATTCTCTGTTACGGGACCTCTCTCCTCTGCCTGGGTGCCGGGGCCTAAATATGTGACAGTGTCCTGTTCCAGTGGTGGGTGACGTGAAGCCTGATTCTCTGCTATAACATGAAGACTGATTCTGTGCTGACATGAAGCCAGATTCTCTGTTACGGGACCTCTCTCCTCTGTCTGGGTGCCGGGGCCTAAATATGTGACAGTGGCCTGTTCCAGTGGTGGGTGACATGAAGCCTGATTATCTGCTATGACATGAAGACTGATTCTGTGCTGACATGAAGCCAGATTCTCTGTTACGGGACCTCTCTCCTCTGCCTGGGTGCCGGGGCCTAAATATGTGACAGTGTCCTGTTCCAGTGGTGGGTGACGTGAAGCCTGATTCTCTGCTATGACATGAAGACTGATTCTGTGCTGACATGAAGCCAGATTCTCTGTTACGGGACCTCTCTCCTCTGCCTGGGTGCCAGGGCCTAAATATGTGACACTGGCCTGTTCCAGTGGTGGGTGACGTGAAGCCTGATTCTCTGCTATAACATTAAGACTGATTCTGTGCTGACATGAAGCCAGATTCTCTGTTACGGGACCTCTCTCCTCTGTCTGGGTGCCGGGGCCTAAATATGTGACACTGGCCTGTTCCAGTGGTGGGTGACGTGAAGCCTGATTCTCTGCTATGACATGAAGACTGATTCTGTGCTGACATGAAGCCAGATTCTCTGTTACGGGACCTCTCTCCTCTGTCTGGGTGCCGGGGCCTAAATATGTGACAGTGGCCTGTTCCAGTGGTGGGTGACATGAAGCCTGATTCTCTGCTATGACATGAAGACTGATTCTGTGCTGACATGAAGCCAGATTCTCTGTTACGGGACCTCTCTCCTCTGCCTGGGTGCCGGGGCCTAAATATGTGACAGTGTCCTGTTCCAGTGGTGGGTGACGTGAAGCCTGATTCTCTGCTATTACATGAAGACTGATTCTGTGCTGACATGAAGCCAGATTCTCTGTTACGGGACCTCTCTCCTCTGCCTGGGTGCCTGGGCCTAAATATGTGACAGTGGCCTGTTCCAGTGGTGGGTGACGTGAAGCCTGATTCTCTGCTATGACATGAAGACTGATTCTGTGCTGACATGAAGCCAGATTCTCTGTTACGGGACCTCTCTCCTCTGCCTGGGTGCCGGGGCCTAAATATGTGACAGTGGCCTGTTCCAGTGGTGGGTGACGTGAAGCCTGATTCTCTGCTATGACATGAAGACTGATTCTGTGCTGACATGAAGCCAGATTCTCTGTTACGGGACCTCTCTCCTCTGCCTGGGTGCCGGGGCCTAAATATGTGACAGTGGCCTGTTCCAGTGGTGGGTGACGTGAAGCCTGATTCTCTGCTATAACATGAAGACTGATTCTGTGCTGACATGAAGCCAGATTCTCTGTTACGGGACCTCTCTCCTCTGCCTGGGTGCCGGGGCCTAAATATGTGACAGTGGCCTGTTCCAGTGGTGGGTGACGTGAAGCCTGATTCTCTGCTATGACATGAAGACTGATTCTGTGCTGACATGAAGCCAGATTCTCTGTTACGGGACCTCTCTCCTCTGCCTGGGTGCCTGGGCCTAAATATGTGACAGTGGCCTGTTCCAGTGGTGGGTGACGTGAAGCCTGATTCTCTGCTATGACATGAAGACTGATTCTGTGCTGACATGAAGCCAGATTCTCTGTTACGGGACCTCTCTCCTCTGCCTGGGTGCCTGGGCCTAAATATGTGACAGTGGCCTGTTCCAGTGGTGGGTGACGTGAAGCCTGATTCTCTGCTATAACATGAAGACTGATTCTGTGCTGACATGAAGCCAGATTCTCTGTTACGGGACCTCTCTCCTCTGCCTGGGTGCCGGGGCCTAAATATGTGACAGTGGCCTGTTCCAGTGGTGGGTGACGTGAAGCCTGATTCTCTGCTATAACATGAAGACTGATTCTGTGCTGACATGAAGCCAGATTCTCTGTTACGGGACCTCTCTCCTCTGCCTGGGTGCCTGGGCCTAAATATGTGACAGTGGCCTGTTCCAGTGGTGGGTGACGTGAAGCCTGATTCTCTGCTATGACATGAAGACTGATTCTGTGCTGACATGAAGCCAGATTCTCTGTTACGGGACCTCTCTCCTCTGCCTGGGTGCCGGGGCCTAAATATGTGACAGTGGCCTGTTCCAGTGGTGGGTGACGTGAAGCCTGATTCTCTGCTATAACATGAAGACTGATTCTGTGCTGACATGAAGCCAGATTCTCTGTTACGGGACCTCTCTCCTCTGCCTGGGTGCCGGGGCCTAAATATGTGACAGTGGCCTGTTCCAGTGGTGGGTGACGTGAAGCCTGATTCTCTGCTATGACATGAAGACTGATTCTGTGCTGACATGAAGCCAGATTCTCTGTTACGGGACCTCTCTCTATGTCAGAGCTGCTGCATAAAGTGCGGGCCATCTGTACGCACTTTCGGCGTTCTCACCCTGCTGCTGCTCGCCTGTCAGTGCTGCAGCATAACTTCGGCCTTCCCGCCAGGTGCGGATTAAGTGCATGATAGGCCCGGGGCTGTCTACCCAACTTGGGCCCCCCTCCATTTTAGTTTAGTTTTTAGTTTTTTGTATGAAGAGGCTGCGGTGCTTCATGAGCGCCACAGTCTCTTCTTAGGCCATATGACATCTTCAGACTAAAAAAAAATACCCCAAATTGGGTCCTAAACTGAAAAATTTGGTCGCCAAATTTAAAATACATATAATTTTAATAAAAAAGACATGGAGGAGAATACAGCACCACATACCTCTTACATCCAGTGACATCTCCTGTCATGTAGACCTTCTCTTTCCTGTTCTCCTCCATTTGACCCAGACCACCATGGCAAATTTTTTCAGCCGCATCTCGTCTCTGCAGTTTGCAACACAGACACGTTAGATTTCTCAATTTTTCCATCACCCTTCTCATCCTGGTGTCCCCACAGTGTCATCCTGCCACCCCCAATACTGTGCCCGTTGTGCTCCCCAATGCCCCAGGAACTATACTGCTGAAAAATAGTGACCCTAATAGACATAATTCGGGTAATTTATCAAACTGGTGTAAAGTAGAACTGGATTTCCAAAAGAGCTGTCAAATATGAAAGGTGGAATCTGATTGGCTGCTATGGGCAACTAAGCCAGTTCTGCGTTAAGCCAGTTTGATAAATTACCCCGAATGTTTCTATAGTGTCCATAGCAGCTATAATGTCCCCTAGAGACCCCCAGTAATAATAACACCCTATATTGTGCTCCAGGTAATAATCCCTGTATAGTGTCCCCAGAAATAATAGAATTGCCCCTACAGTGCCTCCCCAATAGCAACACCCCCATATAGTAATTTCCACCACACTGCCCCCACATAGTAATCCCCCCATAGTAATTTCCCCCCACACCGTAATTTCCCCCAAACTGCCCCCATATAGTAGTTTGCCCCCCACACAGTAATTTCCCCACACTGCCCCCACATAGTAATTTCCACCACACTGCCCCCACATAGTAATTTCCACCACACTGCCCCCACATAGTAATCTCCCCATAGTAATTTGCCCCACACAGTAATTTCCCCCAAACTGCCCCCATATAGTAATTTGCCCCCACACAGTAATTTCCCCACACTGCCCCCACACAGCATTTTCCCCACACTGTTCCCACATAGCAATTTCCCCACACTGCCCCCACACAATAGTTTTCCCCACACTGTCCCCACATAGAAATTACCCCACACTGTCCCCACATAGAAATTACCCCACACTGTCCCCACATAGCAATTACCCCCACACAATAGTTTCCCCCTCACTGCCCCCATATAGAAATTTGCCCCCCACATAGTAGTCCCTCCCATAATAATTTTCCCCCACATAGAAATTTGCCCCCACACTGCCCCATCTAGTAATTTGCCCCACATAGTAGTCCCTCTCATAATAATTTGCCCCCACACTGCCCCCACATAGCAATTTGCCCCCACACTGCCCCATCTAGTAATTTGCCCCCACATAGTAGTCCCTCATAATAATTTGCCCCCACACTGCCCCCACATAGCAATTTGCCCCCACACTGCCCCATCTAGTAATTTGCCCCCACATAGTAGTCCCTCTCATAATAATTTGCCCCCACATAGTAATTTGTCCCCACATAGTAGTCCCTCCCATAATAATTTGCCCCCACACAGCAATTTGCCCCCACACTGCCCCATCTACTAGATTTGCCCCCACAAAGCAATTTGCCCCCACACTGCCCCATCTAGTAATTCGTCCCTACATAGTATTCCCTAATATGTCCTCCTGTGTGTCGTCCCTTCCCCCCCCAAAGTAGGCACATGAAATAAAAAAAATAAAAAAAATGAACAAAAAATGAAAAGATAAATCACTCACATATGTCCAGGGCCAGGCGCTTGCTCGCAGAGGAAGGAGGGATGAGTCAGGCGCGTCACTGTTCTGCGTCCCGGCACAGGCGCGTGATGACGTCATCACGCACGCCTGCGCCGGGATTTCACTACCGCATAGGCCTCAGGCCTACAAGGCCTGAGGCCTATGGCGGTGATCGGCGACGGGACAGGGAGCTATGCGCTCCCGTGCCCCGCCGCAGTATGTGGGCGTTCGGGTCAGCGTTGGGCCCCCCAGCAGTGCTGGGCCCGGGGCTGCCGACCCGAACGTCCCTATTGTAATCTGCCACTGCTTCCCGCTCACCGCCTCATATGCAACGTGCCCACAAGGTGGAACTCCACCTTGCACATGCTGGCCAGACTGTGCGAGCAGCAGCAGGCCATAGTGGAGTTTCAGCTGCAGCAGGCTTGGGTGAGTCACTCTGCGGAACAGCACCACTTCACCACCAATGACTGGGCCTCTATGCGAGACCTGTGTTCCTTGTTGCGCTATTTCGAAGTACTCCCCCAACATGGCCAGTGCAGATAACGCCATTCTCAGCGTTACTATCCCACTTCTATGCCTCCTTGAAAAAAAATGCTGCTGGTGATGATGGAAGAGGATGTGGCACAGGAGGAGGAGGAGGAGGAGGAGGAAGAGGGATCATTTCGTAGGGTTTCCAGCCAGTCATTCCCAAGTGGCTCCGAGGGTGGGTTCCTGCACCCACAAACGCCAGGTACACAATTGTCCAGCCAGGGCACAGTTCTGGAGGATGAGGAAGTGGAGGATGAGGAAGAGATGGAGGAGGAGGAACCATGTTCACAGCAGGGTGGCACCCAGACCAGCTCATGGCCATCACTGGTGCGTGGATGGGGGGTACAGAGGACACAAACGATACACCTCCCACAGAGGACAGCTTTTCGTTGCCTCTGGGCAGCCTGGCACACATGAGCGATTACATGCTGCAGTGTCTCCGCAATGACCGCTGAGTTGCCAACATTCTAACTTGTGCTGATTACTGGGTGGCCACGCTGCTGGATCCCTGTTACAAGGACAACCTACCGTCCTTAATTTCCTCACTGGAGCGTGATTGTAAGATGCATTAGTACAAGCGCACGCTGGTAGACGCGCTGCTGGTGGCATTCCCACCTGACAGCGGGGGCACAGTGGAAGCACAAGGCGAAGGCAGAGGAGGAGGAAGAGGTCGCTAACGCAGCTGGGGCACCGCCAGCACCTCAGAAGGCATGGTTAGCATGGCCGAAATGTGGAAAAGCTTTGTCAGCACGCCACAACAACCAGCACCACCAGCTGATATGGAACGTCTTAGCAGGAGGCAACATTTCAGCAACATGGTGGAGCAGTATGTGTGCACACGCCTCCACGTACTGAATGACGGGTCTGCCCCCTTCAACTTCTGGGTCTCCAAATTAGGCACATGACCTGAACTTGCCCTTTACACCTTGTAGGTGTTGGCCTGCCTTGCAGCCAGTGTATTATCTGAACGTGTGTTTAGCACGGCAGGGGGCGTTATCATAGAGAAGCTCAGCCGCCTGTCCACAGCTAATGTGGACAAGCTCACATTCATTAAAATGAACCAAGCATGGATCCCTTGTTCGTACCTTGTGCAGAATAGACATGTATACCGGCCTTACACAGCCATTGTTATACTAGAGCACAATTGCTCATTTTAGTATTTTTGATATGTCCCACTCTTTTGGGGTGTACCCTAATAAAAGAAAAAAAATTAAAACCAAAAACCAGTGTTGGCTACCTCGTCCTCCTCCACCACCGCTTCCAACCAAAACCGCTACGTCAACCGCCTCCTCAAAATCCTACTCCATATGGACCTTCACCTCATAAATCAAGTTTTTTATTTTTATTTTTCATTTTATTTTTCATTTCACTAATTGGTCTGTTACATTTTCGGGTGAAATTCATCAATTTTTGGGGGTGATATACCACTGCTATACCTAGTAGACAGGTAAAAAAAAAACTATTTGTCTGTTACATTTTTGGGTGAAATTCACACATTTTTGGGTGTGATATACCACTGCTATACCTAGTAGACAGGTAAAAAAAAATCGCTAAATTGTCTGTTACATATTCGGGTGAAATTCACCTATTTTTGGGTGTGATATACCACTGCTATACCTAGTAGACAGGTTAATAAATTTCACTAATTTTTATGTTACATTCTTGGGTTGACATTTTACAATTTTTGACGTGAATAAACCCCTGCTCTGCATAGGTGACAGGGACCAAAATTTTTTAAAATAATCTGTTCCATTGGTGGGTGACATTAACCTATTTCTGGCGATGGAAAACCCCTGCTCTGCATAGATGACAGGGACGTAAATTTCTAAAATTCGTCTTTAATTGGCCCTTTCCTTCGAGCCTTCTGCTTTAATAATTTGTCCCACATTTCAGCTTGATTACAGTGCAGCCATTGACCGCGCTTGGATGTGGTCTTCCTATCTCACACTCACTCTCTGGCGTGGAACCCTGATTCGCCGATAACCGTGATCAACATGGTAGGCTCAGAAAAGAACATCAAAAGTTATTAGAGAAGATATGCAAATAGATGGTGGACGTCACAGGAACGTGCAATCAGGCAGAAGTTATCTAGAGTCAACAAAGCGGCAGCAGGGCCTCTCCTGGCTAACGTTTCCAAATCCAAAATACCCCAGTGATATTCCCTATATTTTTTATTAATCATTTCAATAACATTGTATTGCTATTTATCGTCACTACCTCCCCAAAACGGAAGTGGGTAATTGCCGCGCGCCCCCTCCTTTCCTTCGATTCTTCTGCTTTAATAACTTTTCCCATATTTCCGCTCAATCAAAATTAAATTTCATCCATTGATCTCCCTTGGATGTGGTCTCTCTTATTCACGCTCCCTTTCCGGCGTGGTACCCTGATTCGCCGATAAACGTGATCAACATGGTAGGCTCAGAAAAGAACATCGAAAGTTGATAGAGAAGATATCCAAATGGATGGTGGACGTCACAGGGACGTGCGATCAGGCAGAAGTTATCTAGAATCAACAAAGCGGCAGCAGGGCCTCTCCTGTCTAACGTTTCCTAATCCAAAATACCACAGTGACATTCCCTGTCATTTTTAATTAATAATTCCAATAACAGGGCATCTTAAGAGTCCTGTATTGTTATTTATCGTCACTACCTCCACGAGACGGGGGTAGGTAATTGCCGCGCGCCTGGTACCTTCCTTGCATGTTTCCGCTCCAATAACTTGTCCCACATTTCCACCCAATCAGATTTCATCTATTAACCTCCCTTGGATGTGGTATCCCTTTCTCAGGCTCCCTCTCTGGCCTGGAACCCTAATTCCCCATTACCCGTGATCACCATGGTAGGCGCATAAAAGAACATTGAAAGTTGATTAAGCAGATATCCAATTGGATCGTGAACATCACGGTGACGTGTGACATTATGGGGCAATATGTTTGCACACGCCTACATGAACTGACTGATGGTTCTGCCCCCTGCAACTTCTGGGTCTCCAAATTGGGCACATGGCCTGAACTTGCCCTTTACGCCTTGGAGGTGCTTTGGGGTGTATCCTAATTTAAACCAAATAAATAATAAAAAAAATTAAACCCAAAATCCAGTATAGGCTACCTCCTCCTTCTCCACCGCCACTTCCACCTACACCGCCACATCCACTGCCTCCTCAACCTCCTACTCCATATGGACCTTGTCCTCCTAGATCAAGATTATTATTTTTATGTATTTAATGTTATTTTAAGTCATTTCCCTATCCACATTTGTTTGCAGAGCACTTTTCATGCTCTTAACCACATTTTGATGCCATTTTCAGCCCTCTGGCCCTTTCCATGACATTTTTAGAGCCATTTTAGTGCTAAAAAGTTCGGGTCCCCATTGACTTCAATGGGGTTCGGGTTCTGGGTCAAGTTCGGGTCCCAAACTAGAACTTTTTTGTGAAGTTCGACCGAACCCGTCGAACCCGAACATCCAGGTGTCCGCTCAACTCTATTAAGAATATTAACCAATGAGTAAGAACAGGTCAAATCTTTCAGATATGTATCCTTACAGTGTCGGACTGGGGTGCCTAGGGCCCACCAGTGGAATTGATTTTGGGGGCCCACCCTAGAGCTGGAGATATAACTTGTTCATTTTTCAGTCTCGCACACATGAATGTATGCATTTTAGCACACAATACAGTAACAGTATGCTAAACAGAACAGTATTGTGCACTGCACTATATCAAATAGTTTCTCTTTAAAGGGAGTCTGTCATCACAGTTTCACCTTTTTAACCCTTCCCATAGCTTTCTAGCAGCATTACAGTTGATAAAAACGTTACCTTTATAAGCAATCGTGGACTTATAAAACTGGCAAAAATCATCTTAGTAGGATGTGCAAATGAGGGCTCGCAAGTGCCCAGGGGCCGCGTCAACCTCGTAGGTGCCCAGGCAGCTCTGCCTTATCATCGCTTCCCTCCGCCCAGTCTTTCCCTCTGCCCGCCCATCTTCTTACTTCTTCTTTCGACGAGATCCTGCGCACTGAGTCCGTTAGCCGGCGCATGCGCATTAATTACTGTGATGCCATACCAGGAATGGAATGCGCCGGCCGATGGATATCAGACCCCCACCAATCAGATACTGATGACCTATCCACAGTCATATGTGACTGATATCAGCCGCTCCTCTTATAACGTTCCAGCACTGATATAACCTCCAGAGACATTACATCACATGTGACTGATATCAGCCGCTCCTCTTATAACGCTCCAGCACTGATATAACCTCCAGAGACATTACATCACATGTGACTGATATCAGCCGCTCCTCTTATAACGCTCTAGTACTGATATAACCTCCAGAGACATTACATCACATGTGACTGATATCAGCCGCTCCTCTTATAACGCTCCAGCGCTGATATAACCTCCAGAGACATTACATCACATGTGACTGATATCAGCCGCTCCTCTTATAACGCTCCAGCACTGATATAACCTCCAGAGACATTACATCACATGTGACTGATATCAGCCGCTCCTCTTATAACGCTCTAGTACTGATATAACCTCCAGAGACATTACATCACATGTGACTGATATCAGCCGCTCCTCTTATAACGTTCCAGCACTGATATAACCTCCAGAGACATTACATCACATGTGACTGATATCAGCCGCTCCTCTTATAACGCTCTAGTACTGATATAACCTCCAGAGACAATACATCCTATGTGACTGATATCAGCCGCTCCTCTTATAACGCTCCAGCACTGATATAACCTCCAGAGACATTACATCACATGTGACTGATATCAGCCGCTCCTCTTATAACACTCTAGTACTGATATACCGTATTTTTCGCCCTATAAGATGCACCGGGGTTTTTGGGGAGGAAAATAAGAAAAAAATATATTTTTAACCAAAAGGTGTGCTTTTGGTGGGTTTGGAACTAATGGTGGTCTGTGGATGGCACTATTACTGGGGATCTGTGAAGGACACTGTTATGGGGGGGATCTGTGAAGGACACTGTTATGGGGGGGGATCTGGGGATGGCACTGTTATGGGGGGGGGATCTGGGGATGGCGCACTGTTATGGGGGATCTGTGGATGACGCACTGTTAGGCCTCATGCACACGACTGTTTTATTCCATGTCCGTTGTTCCGTTTTCGTGATTTTCTGCGGACCCATTGACTTTTAATGGGTTTGTTGAAAACTCGGCTAATGCACCGTTTGTCATCCGCGTCCGTGATCCCTGGTTCCAGTCCGTCAAAAAAATATAACCTGTCCTATTTTTTCCACGGAAAACGGTTTGCGGATCCATTCAAGTCAATGGGACCGTGAAAAAACGCGGAGGCACACAAGATTGTCATCCGTGTCCGCGTCAGTTTTTTCCCTATCATTTGCATGGCAAACTTGACTTAGATTTTTTTTTAACTTTCCTTCATGTCTGGTGATCCTCCAAAAATAAATGAAGACACACGGAAACAAAAACGGAAACGGATCACGGAACAATGGAACCCCATTTTGCGGAACGGAACACAACAACGGTCGTGTGCATGAGGCCTTATGGGGGATCTGTGGATGACGCACTGTTATGGGGGGGATCTGTGGATGACGCACTGTTATGGGGGGGATCTGTGGATGACGCACTGTTATGGGGGGGATCTGTGGATGACGCACTGTTATGGGGGTATCTGTGACGGACACTGTTATTGGGGGGTATCTGTGGATGGCACTGTTATGGAGGTGGATCTGTGGATGGCACTGTTATGGAGGTGGATCTGTGGATGGCACTGTTATGGAGGGGGATCTGTGGATGGCACTGTTATGGAGGGGGATCTGTGGATGGCACTGTTATGGAGGGGGATCTGTGGATGGCACTGTTATGGAGGGGGATCTGTGGATGGCACTGTTATGGAGGGGGATCTGTGGATGGCACTGTTGTGGAGGGGGATCTGTGGGATGGCACTGTTGTGGAGGGGGATCTGTGGATGGCACTGTTATGGAGGGGGATCTGTGGATGGCACTGTTATGGAGGGGGATCTGTGGATGGCACTGTTATGGAGGGGGATCTGTGGGTGGCACTGTTATGGAGGGGGATCTGTGGGTGGCACTGTTATGGAGGGGGATCTGCGGGTGGCACTGTTATGGAGGGGGATCTGCGGGTGGCACTGTTATGGAGCGGGATCTGTGGGTGGCACTGTTATGGAGGGGGATCTGTGGGTGGCACTGTTATGGAGGGGGATCTGTGGATGGCACTGTTATGGAGGGGGATCTGCGGATGGCACTGTTATGGAGGGGGATCTGCGGGTGGCACTGTTATGGAGGGGGATCTGCGGGTGGCACTGTTATGGGGGGATCTGTGGATGACGCACTGTTATGGAGGGGGATCTATGACGGACACTGTTATGGAGAGGGGGATCTGTGGATGGCACTGTTATGGAGGGGGATCTGCGGGTGGCACTGTTATGGAGGGGGATCTGTGGGTGGCACTGTTATGGAGGGGGATCTGCGGGTGGCACTGTTATGGAGGGGGATCTGCGGGTGGCACTGTTATGGAGGGGGATCTGCGGGTGGCACAGTTATGGAGGGGGATCTGCGGGTGGCACAGTTATGGAGGGGGACCTGTGGGTGGCACTGTTATATATGTGCCATCACAGACCCCCCACCCCATAACAGTGCCATCCACAGACCCCCCCACCCCTTAACAGTGCCACCCACAGATGTCCCTCATAAAACTGTCATCCACAGATCCCCCCCCCACCGCTCCAGTATACAAATATAAAATGTCTGATTGAATTAAAAGTTATTACACATGCCCCCTCACTCCTAATATTACTGTACACCCTAACAGCTTCTGTACAACGCAGGCAGGCCGGGCGGTCAGCGCGTCACTCACTGACGTCACGTGCCTGCGCCGCCTGCTTGATTCATAAAGTAGGCGGCGCAGGCACGTGACATCGGGGAGTTATGCTGCTGTTAGGGTGTATGGTAATATTAAAAGTGGGGGGGGGGGGGCATGTTTAATCACTTTTAATTGAATGAGACATTTTATATTTGAATATTGCAGCACCGGAGCGGCGGGGCCGGAGTACAGTGACTGCACCCAGTCCCTCCCCGCTCTCGTATACATCGCAGCCTGTAAAAATGTCAGCATTCACCCCATAAGACGCAGGGGCATTTTCCCATTTTTTGGGGGGAAAAAGTGCGTTTTATAGGGCGAAAAATACGGTAACCTCCAGAGACATTACATCCTATGTGACTGATATCAGCTGCTCCTCTTATATCGCTCCAGTACTGAGATAACCTCCAGAGCAGGGGCGTACATACAGGGGTCGCGGCTGGGCCCGGCACTCCAGGGGGCCCGGCCGCCTGTGGACCCCTGGCCCCGCCCTGCAGTAGTGCTGTGCCTGCCTGTATAAAGGCTGTTTCACACGAGCGAGTCGATTGCGGGAATCACGCTCCGTGTGTGAGTGTGAACCTCCGCTCTGCTCATAGTGACATAAAGCGGTCAGTATGATTCTGTGGAAAAAAGGCCATGCAGAGACACATAGTATTATAAACCATGATAATGCCGTGCGCTCCTGCAAGTCCAGAGCGGAGGATCACACTCACACACGGAGCGTGATTCCCGCAATGGACTCGCTCGTGTGAAACAGCCTTAACCCGGGCGGCCGACCCGGGGCCCGCCGCCCAGTGTTGCGTTTCTGCGCTGCAGTGCCAGGCCAGGCCAGCCCTACCCTCCTTGAGTGAGAGTCTCCTCCCCCTGATTCTCCTCCCCGTGCAGGTGCGGCGTGCCTAGTCATTTCCTGTTGGGCGGCCGCACCGGACACAACGTTTCCCTAGGCTGCGCAGGCGCACAACAACGCCGAGACGCAGCAGGAAGAAGGCACCGGAGAGCGTGAAGAAGCCGGTGCCGGTTCGGAAGTGAAGATAAGATTTGTAAAAAAAAAAAAAAAAAAGGTCTTCATAATTGCTCACCTCATTTATGGTGAGTGAGTTCAGAGTACACTCAGAGTAGGGTCTGATGGGGGCTGAGAGGGGCTGGCTTTATAACTAGCTCTGCTATATTTCTGTAGCCTGCAACCTCTGACTGCCCAGTTGGGCTGAAACTACTACACCCAGCATGTTCTGGCAGTAATAGTAAATGGATATTGGTGCAATTCTGAGCTACTAGTCTATATAATATTATATAGTAGCTCAGAATTGCACCAATATCCATTTACTATTACTGCCAGAATATGCTGGGTGTAGTAGTTTCAGCCCAACTGGGCAGTCAGAGGTTGCAGGCTACAGAAATATAGCAGAGTTAGGCTACTTTCACACTGGTGTTTCTGGGTCCGCCTGTGAGATCTGTTTCAGGGCTCTCACAAGCGACCCAAAACGGATCAGTTCAGCCCCAATGCATTCTGAATGGATGCGGATCCGCTCAGAATGCATCAGTTTGCCTCCGTTCAGCCTCTATTCCGCTCTGGAGGCGGACACCAAAACGCTGCTTGCAGCCAAACGGATCTGTTCTGAACGGATACAAGCATTTGCATTATAGGTGCAGATCCGTCTGTGCAGATTTGTTTTGGTGTCCGCCTGGCGATGCGGAGCCAAACGGATCCGTCCTGACTTACAATGTAAGTCAATGAGGACGGATCCGTTTTCACTGACACAATATGGTGCAATTGAAAACGGATCCGTCTCCCATTGACTTTCAGTGTAAGTCAAAATGGATCCGTTTGCATTATCTTTTTTTTTTTGTTCATGGTAATGCAAACAGATGCCTTCTGAACGGATACAAGCATTTGCATTATCGGTGCGGATCCGTCTGTGCAGATACCAGACGGATCCGCACCTAACGCAGGTGTGAAAGTAGCCTAAGGCTGCATTCACACGTCTGTGGTGTGTTGCGGACCCGAATCCGCAACACACCAGCCCGGTGCCCCCATAGAAATGCCTATTCTTGTCCGCAAGCTGCGGACAAGAATAGGACATGCTCTATCTTCTTGTGGAGCTGCGGACCCAAAATCAGGGCCGCACTCCGCAATTGCGGCTGCAGACAGCACACTGTGTGCTGTCCGCATCCATTCCGTCCCCATAGAGAATGAATGGGTCCGCACCTATTCCGCAAAATTGCGGAAAGGATGCGGACCCATTTTGCGGACGTGTAAATGGAGCCTAACTCTGCTGCTGGTGGAGGGAGGTTGGGGGGGGGGGGGGGGGGGGGGACGGGAAGGGGGCCCCATGGTTCAGTTTTACACCGGGGCCCCATGGATTGTGTGCTCCAGAGACATTACATATTATGTGACATTACATATTATGTGGGGGTGAGGGGCTGGGAAAGTGTGAAATGCCACTGATGAGAGGGAAGAGGGGGACACTGGGAGACATGACTTCTTGCCCTGTATAAAGTATAGGTGAGATAGTTGGTGGGAAAGGTCTGTGAGAGGCTGGAACAACAGGGACACAAGATGTGCAGGGGCAGCAGCTTCAGGACTCTCTTCCCACTTCCCTCCCACAGTAACTTACCCCAGTGCTGCTGTGTGGAGTAGTGGGACCAGTGAGAGAAGAGAACTTTATACTGGAGGCAGAGTGACTCAGAGAGAGCAGCGTCTCCATCTCCTGCTGCTGCCTCGGCTGTCGGCTCCTCTGGCTCCGCCCCCTCCTCACACAGGATGGAATCTCACACTGCAGAGAGGAGGGGGGGAGCTGTCTGCTCATGTCGGGTCGGTGAAGTTTACTTTGGAGAAAGGGACAAGCGCTGCAAAGTATTGTGCTGTCCCTTTCACCAAAGTAAAATGATATGTGTGCCAGTGCTGCAGTCCAGCCCCTGATAACAGCCAGGCGCCTGAAACTGAAAGTATAGTAACTCCCCTGCCCCTGCTGGTGGCTCTGGCTGCAGTATAAGCAGACAGGCAAGGGGCCCACCGGGCATTTCACCGGCTTCCCGGTGAGCCAGTCCGAGCCTGTATCCTTATATTCACATCAGCCATAGAAAATGATAAATGAGACTGGCCTGCTGGGCCATTACTTTCCCCAACCACGCCATCCTCCCCCTCCTTTTTTAGACCTTTCTTGAGCAATAAAAAGTCACAGATTGCGCCACAGATTGCCTTTACATATATCTGATAGTAAACGACCCCCATAGTTTTGACGGAAAAGATTCTGTTAAACATGTAATTTATACATTTTAATATTTGCTTTTTCTGAGCTCAGTTTTACAAGGGGCTGTCTGTCAGTGACTGACAGCTTTCCTTGTATATACATTTACACAGAAAAATCTATCAGTCACTGATAATATCCAAATTGGCCATTTTGAGCTCATAGCAGAGTTTTAAATGTATCGTATGAAACTCTATAACATACAGTCTGCATTTTATGGTGACACGTTCTCTTTAATGTTAATAACATTTACACTGATCATTAAAAGGGTTATTCAAGACTAAAACAGACCTCCCAGAATGGCCGACCCACATTGGTGAACATACTTATCTGGTCCCCACCACTGAGTTCAGTCTCTGTCACCCCTGGGCCAGCTCTTCCTCTACCTGCAGGACTTAAAGGGGTTTTCCGAGATTATGATACTGATGAGTAGGGATGAGAGAACTTGTGTTTTACAAGTTCGGGTTCGAGTTTTATTACAATTCCGTTATGGATTCGGTTACCACGAGCCATAACGAAGTTCTATGATGGAATGCATAACAGAATGTCTGTAAGAGGCATTCCGTTTTGCATTCCATCATAATAGAAGTCTATGGGCTGCTTAATGTATCCGTCTGGTTTCCACTATGCAGGAGTCCTCTCTTGCATAACGGAATACAGACGGATCTGTTATCTGGCCTATAGACTTCTATTATGACGGAATGCAAAATAGATTGCCTCTTAAAGACATTCTGTTATGCATTCCGTCATAGAATTTTGTTTGGCCCGTGGTAACCAAATCCATAACGGAATTGTAATAAAACCCATACCCCGAACTCCGAATTTGTAAAACATCAGTTTGCTAATCCCTACTGATGACCTATCCTTGTGTCACATGACACAAGGGGAGCAGGTCACCACTGCGACCTGTGATTTGCTGCAGCAGTCACCTGTCCACTCATCAATGGATATTGATGATTGAAAAGATGGCCCACAAGCAAAAGAGATCAAACCTTGTGGCAGGGACCAGGTAAGTTTAATCAACACTGTGGGTTGGCCTCTCTGAAAGGTCTCTGTTAGATCTGGATAACCCCTTTAAGGGTGTAACTATAAGGTGCATACAGTTTTCAGTTGCATTGCGGCCCTAATTCCTGATAACTACCTAGGATATCAGTGCGTTAAATGATCGTGGTGGGGCCCTGATACATGTTTTGGATTGAGAACAAGGTTTTCAAATTAGCCACTGATTTTAAATATTCTAAATTGAATAATATAGATATTATTCTTAATAATTCTGTGGAAAATATTCATAAGACTTTGTGAGGGATGAGAATCTATTTTGTATAAACATGTCGTTCATCTTGTGCTTAGGTGGAAAATTACTAACCCAGCTGTGAAGGATGAGGGAGGAGGGAGGTTTCTGTTAATGAGCCAAAAGTTCTGAGATAACAAGGCCAAGATAGTGGCCCCCTCACTTTCGTATCAGAGTCTGACATACAAGAGTTATACTCCTTGTTAAATTGGGTTGTGCTGCTAAAGAATAGTGATGGCCTTGCGGATTGCACGGCGGTTTGTTTGTGGTGATCTTTGTTCGTTCGCGATCCGCCGAACATGCGAACGTATGGCGATGTTTGTGCACGCCATATTGTTTTGCATTGCACCGAACTTTGACAAATGACACATCCATCAGGTGGGACAGGACAGCCAATTGAGACGTTTCACCACATGGACACACCCCCAATCCTATAACAGAACCCGATCTGGCAGCCATTTTACATTATGTGTTTTGCCAGTGTAAGGAGAGGTTGCATTTTGGAGCAGGGACAGGCTGTTAGGAACTTAGGGACACCAAACACTACCAGCTAATGGGGCCACAAAAGTCCTTTTAAGGACTGGTAACATTGTGCTATCGATAGGTGTGATACACAGAGGGGTATAGTATACTTATAATATAATATACTTTCTAACATAGAAAGTATATTATAGTGCATTTGTATGCTTCCAGAAAATACTGATTGAGGGCTGAGAACTATCAGCCTCCACAAAATAGTGATAGAGGTTTTCCATATACCTGCGTCCACAAAATTACTGCTTCAGGGTGATATACCAGCTTCAACTAACAACTGATTGAGACCTGCCATATATCAGCTTCCACAAAATAGTGATTGATGCTTTCCATATACCTGCGTCCACAAAATTACTGCTTGAGGGTGATATGCCACCTTCAACTAACCACTGATTGAGGCCTTCCATATATAAGCTTCCACAAAATAGTGATAGAGGTTTTCCATATACCTGCATCCACAAAATTACTTCTTGAGAGTGATATACCTGCTTCAACTAACAACTGATTGAGGCCTGCCATATATCAGCTTCCACAAAATAGTGATAGAGGTTTTCCGTATACTTGCGTCCACAAAATTACTGCTTCAGGGTGATATACCAGCTTCAACTAACAACTGATTGAGGCCTTCCATATATCAGCTTCCAGAAAATAGTGATAGAGGTTTTCCATATACCTGCGTTCACAAAATTACTGCTTATGGGTGATATACCAGCTTCAACTAACAACTGATTGAGGTCTGCCATATATCAGCTTCCACAAAAACAGTGATAGAGGTTTTCCATATACCTGCGTCCACAAAATACTAATTGCGGGTCTTGATATACCTGCTTCAACTAACAACTGATTAAGGCCTGCCATATATCAGCTTTCACAAAATAGTGATAGAGGTTTTCCATATACCTGCGTCCACAAAATTACTGCTTGAGGGTGATATACCAGCTTCAACTAACAACTGATTGGGGCCTGCCATATATCAGCTTCCACAAATACTGCTCTTCTATAGGAACTTTGGCACAGGGTCATTTTGAAAATGACAGGCAGAGGAAGAGGCAGGTGGTTCCACAGTGGTGGTAGGGGTCGGGCAGGAGCCTTAGTGGGAAGTTGGAGAAGGTGCGTGCGATTATGTCAAAAGACACAGCAGAGTTGGTTGAGTGTCAATGTATGGCGGTGGTATCCAATAACTGGATGGCCATAACTGTATACCTTTTCTTTTTTTGACCTGTCATGAGCGGGAAAAATATGCAGATTGCGGTGCTAAAGACCTTTGCGCCACAATCTGTGCCAGAAATACGCCTAACATAGACGTATTTCTATATAATAAATTACCACCAAATTGCATTATTATTCGGGGGTAGGACTAATATCTTTATATTATATAGATTCTAGTGTATTATGCTGTGCCCTGTATTTCCCAGTAGAAAATGATCCTTGGGAAACACAATCCTCATCCCTGACCACCAGGACCAGGTAGCGCTCTGTAAGTGCATGGCGGCCTTCCCTCTCGGCCACGCTGCTCCGCTGTGTACTGGTGCTTATTCTGACACTAGGGCTTGGTTCACATCCTATTTTTGCCATCCATATAATGCATACCAAAAATGTATGCGTTAACAGATGCCTCAGACTGATGCCATACAGTGGCGTCCATTCACCATACAGTTACATGGTAGAAAAAAAAATGTCCCTTTTTTAATGGACTCTGCAGGATACAAAATGTGGAGTGTTGCACATTTGTATAAAAAATTCTAGGCTCCAGCAGGACACATTTTTGAGAGTTTCCCTTTAAGACCCATAAAAATGGCCCCTGATTAAAATACATATTTGTCTGAATTTTTGCCAATGATCCCCTCTGGTATATCACTGTCCATGTTGTGGGACTATTTGTGTACTTCTAGTAACTGTTTGCTGGCTGCAAATATGACTTGAAGGTTTTTCAGGTTCACCTGCCATTAAAGTGAATGAGGCCTGCCGCGAACGCGCGGTTCTCGAGCATTTGATCATAAACGCGCATTTGCAAATCGTCCCGTCCGATGTTCGTCCATCACTACTAACGAATGCTAAAAGAGATAAGATTCTGCAGAACCTTTTTAATTAGAAATTTTATTACTATGATGTGGAAGTATTACCTTTTATGAACAACCAACAGAATTATTAGTTTAAATTTTCACCACCTTGGTGGTGTGCCAGATTTGTCTATGATTTTATCTGTATAAAGAAACTTTCTTGTATGAAATAAAGTAGAGCTTGTATCTGATTCAGCGATGCGCCTATGTCAGCTCTCTGAATTCTCATGAGAATATCTCAATTTGGAGCCTGACAATTATAAAGATGGGGTTTTTTCCCTAACAAAACTTGACGCCTGACGTGGTGCTCGACTAAGATACACTCCCGACAACTTGGATAATCCGGTTCGGGACGGACAGATATAAAAGTCAGCGGCTGCAAGGTAAGAGACTTTATCTTACATTATATCTGTGCCTCCCTGACAGGTTGTCTGGCTCGAGGGATTGTTGAAGAAACGTAAGCATAAAGTCCTTTTACAGTCGAGTCATATTGATATGTTCTGCAGCCATCCGGGAAGGAAGCAAATTCACTGAGCTCCGGCTTCTCAATCCTATCCAGAAGCATCTCTGCGCTACAGCTCCTTTGCGCTACCCCATACTTATATACCTCAACTCAGCAGGACACGGGCTACAAGCTACTCTTTGTCCGGTGTCTCTATCTGCCGGGAGTCGAGACAACGACCTCAGGCCCGGTCAGGCCTAGTTGGGAGCCCGGATCCCCGGCCTTCGGCCAAAGCTGCGGCCAAGATACCCACGAACCCGACCGGATACATTGACATCTCCGGGACTGATCATCGGGAACCACCGTTATATGTGCAGGCCTGGTGAGTCATTTCCCCCGACTTACCACTTCCCAGCTCCACTGCCGCGCTTCATCACTCGCGGCCCTGGCTCCATATTAGACTTTTCAATAAGCGGCACAGGCCCTGCAACCCCGATTTACCTGAGGGGAGCCATCCATAACTGAAAGTGACTCCAGTGTGTTGTGCGATCATCAGCCGCCCCTACATGGCCACGTGAACACCACGCCGCAACTCGGACCCTATTTAAGGCATTCAAGACCTATTATAGGCCTCATTAGGCCTCATCTGAGCCTCACAGCAGAAGGTGTATGCGCCTCTGCGCACTCAAGCTTTCAATGCGCAAGATAAATTTGCTTACTAACCCTCGTTTTTTATACAATAAATACCCCACACTTTGGTCTGTGGATGCTGAAATATTAACCTTCCTGCACTATAAGGTGACACAGGATTGGATCACTTCTCTACACCTGAAGCTGCTAGTAGCCTTATTTAGTGTCCTCAGCAGACCCCCCACATCAGAGAATAGACAGGGTCTAGCAGTGCCCACATGACAGATATATATCTTAACAAGATCTTTGCAAGTATAGCATTCAGAAAAATCTACAACCTCTAACTGGCTTGCAGACGTCTGAAGATGCTACAATAACCCTTGACATGTCACTAAATTAGATATGTGAGGAAAACTGCTTACTACAAGGGGGTCCTGTGGTCTTAAATAGCGATGAGCGAACCCGAACTGTATAGTTCGGGTTCGTACCAAATTTTGGGGTGTTCGTGACACGGACCCGAACCCGAAGATTTATGTAAAAATTTGGGTTCGGGTTCGTTATTTGGCGATTTCTATGGCACATTTTGAAAGCCTGCAAAGCAGCCAATCAACAATCGTCATACTACTTGCCCCAAGAGGCCATCACAGCCATGCCTACTATTGGCATGGCTGTGATTGGCCAGTGCAGCATGTGACCCAGCCTCTATTTAAGCTGGAGTCAGGTAGCGCCGCACGTCACTTTGCTCTGATCAGTGTAGGGAGAGGATGCAGCTGCTGTTAGGGCGAGAATAGGCAGGGATTAACTCAGCAAAAACACTTAATGAAGTGATCGATCTACAGCTGTGAATCATTCAACTTCTGCTAGTTAATTGCTCATTGTTTTTAGGCTGCTCAGAGCGTTTTTCTGTCACTTTTTTCTGGGGTGGACGGCAGCCATTTCGTGTCTTGTGGTGCGCCAGCACAAGCTACCACAAAGTCCATTTAACCATCAATAGTAGTTTTTTTTTTTTTGCTATATCCTACATCAGGGGCTTGGCTGTGCTTATTGTCACCCCTAGAAACTCAGGATATAATTTTCTATATTTTATTGAGGGGTGAAATTCACTTGCAAAAATAGCAATCCCCTAAATCTGGTGTTCCAGCTGTGGCTAGCCAAGTGTAATACTGTCTGCTGTCTGGCAAAGGATATATTTTTTTCTGGGGTGAAATTAAATTGCTAAAATAGCAATACCCTAAATCTGGTGTTCCAGCTGTGGCAGGACAAGTTTTATAGTGTACGTCAAAGCATAGTTTTTGTTCTGGGTTGAAATTCAATTCCCAAAATAGCAATACCCTAAATCAGTGGTTTCTGCTGTTGCAGGCCAAGTGTAAATCTGTCCGTAAAAGGGTATATTACACTCAGCGTGCATCTCCAAGTGTATTTTTTTCCGTAAAAGGGTATATTACACAAAGTGTTAAATTACAATTGCGGAAAGCATAAGCCTTTAAATTTGCACGTACTATTGTGCATCTCATAGTGTATTTCTGTCCATAAAAGGGTATATTACATTCAAGGTGCAAATTCAAGTGCTGATAGGGTCATCCTCAATAACTTCACACGCTACCGTACATCTCCAAGTGTAATTCTGTCCGTAAAAGGATACCTTTCATCCAGGGCCTAAATACTACGCCTACAATTTATATTCAGGTAAATCTGTGGTTACTGCTGTGCCTGTATTAGTGGAATACGGTACATAAATAGATAGCCAGATAGTGTTAGCTGCCTGTAAAAAAAGGCCTGAATTTGAATTCAATACATTGGGCCAAATCATTTTTTTCTTATTGTGGTGAATGGTAGCAATGAGGAAAACATGTAGTAAGGGACGCGGAAGCGGACATGGTCATGGTGGTGTTAGTGGACCCTCTGGTGCTGGGAGAGGACGTGGCCATTCTGCCACAGCCACACGTCCTAGTGAACCAACTACCTCAGGTCCCAGTACCCGCCAGAATTTACAGCGATATTTGGTGGGGCCCAATGCCGTTCTAAGGATGGTAAGGACTGAGCAGGTACAGGCATTAGTCAATTGGGTGGCCGATAGTGGATCCAGCACGTTCAAATTATCTCCCACCCAGTCTTCTGCAGAAAGCGCACAGATGGCGCCTGAAAACCAAGACCATCAGTCTGTCACATCACCCCCATGCATATCAGGGAAACTGTCTGAGCCTCAAGTTATGCAGCAGTCTCTTATGCTGTTTGAAGACTCTGCTGGCAGGGTTTCCCAAGGGCATCCACCTAGCCCTTCCCCAGCGGTGGAAGACATAGAATGCACTGACGCACAACCACTTATGTTTCCTGATGATGAGGACATGGGAATATCACCTCAGCACGTCTATGATGATGACGAAACACAGGTGCCAACTGCTGCGTTTTTCTGCAGTGTGCAGACTTAACAGGAGGTCTGGGAGGAAGACTGGGTAGAAGACGATGCAGGGGACGATGAGGTCATAGACCCCACATGGAATGAAGGTCGTGCCACTGACTTTCAGAGTTCAGAGTAAGAGGCAGTGGTGAGACCGAGCCAACAGCGTAGCAAGAGAGGGAGCAGGGGGCAAAAGCAGAACACCCGCCTCCAAGAGAGTTCGCCTGCTACTGTCCACCGCCACCTGGGACCGAGCACCCCAAAGGCAGCTTCAAGGAGTTCCCTGGCGTGGCAGTTCTTCAAACAATGTGCTGACGACAAGACCCGAGTGGTTTTCATGCTGTGGCATCAGAGCCTGAAGCGAGGCATTAACGTTCTGAACCTTAGCACAACCTGCATGACCAGGCATCTGCATGCAAAGCATGAACTGCAGTGGAGTAAACACCTTAAAAACAAGGAACTCACTCAGGCTCCCCCTGCTACCTCTTCTGCTGCTGCCTCGGCCTCTTCCTCAGCCTCGGGAGGTACGTTGGCACCTGCCGCCCAGCAAACAGAGGATGTACCACCAACACCACCACCTCTGTCACCAAGCATCTCCACCATGTCCCACGGCAGCGTTCAGCTCTCCATCTCACAAACATTTGAGAGAAAGCGAAGATTCCCACCTAGCCACCCTCGATCCCTGGCCCTGAATGCCAGCATTTCTAAACTAATGGCCTATGAAATGCTGTCATTCAGGCTAGTGCACACAGACAGCTTCAAACAGCTCATGTCGCTTGCTGTCCCACAGTATGTTGTTCCCAGCCGCCACTACTTCTCCAAGAGAGCTGTGCCTTCCCTGCACAACCAAGTATCCGATAAAATCAAGTGTGCACTGCGCAACACCATCTGTGGCAAGGTCCACCTAACCACAGATACGTGGACCAGTAAACACAGTCAGGGACGCTATATCTCCCTAACTGCACACTGGGTAAATGTAGTGGCGGCTGGGCCCCAGGCGGAGAGTTCTTTGGCATACGTCCTTCCGCCGCCAAGGATCTCAGGGCAACATTCTTTGCCTCCTGTAGCCTCCTCCTCCTACTCGGCTTTCTCCTCCTCTTCTTCCTCCTGCACATCCAGTCAGCCACACACCTTCACCACCAACTTCAGCACAGCCCGGGGTAAACGTCAGCAGGCCATTCTGAAACTCATATGTTTGGGGGACAGGCCCCACACCACGCAGGAGTTGTGGCGGGGTATTGAACAACAGACCGACGAGTGGTTGCTGCCGGTGAGCCTCAAGCCCGGCATGGTGGTGTGCGATAATGGGCGAAATCTCGTTGCAGCTCTGGGACTAGCCGGTTTGATGCACATCCCTTGCCTGGCGCATGTGCTGAATTTGGTGGTGCAGAAGTTCTTCACAACTACCCCGACATGTTAGAGCTGCTGCATAAAGTGCGGGCCGTCTGTGAGCGCTTCCGGCGTTCACATCCTGCCGCTGCTCGCCTGTCTGCGCTACAGCCTAACTTCGGCCTTCCCGCTCACCGCCTCATATGCGACGTGCCCACCAGGTGGAACTCCACCTTGCACATGCTGGAGAGACTGTGCGAGCAGCAGCAGGCCATAGTGGAGTTTCAGCTGCACACGCACGGGTCAGTCGCACTGCGGAACAGCACCACTTCACCACCAATGACTGGGCCTCCATGCGAGACCTGTGTGCCCTGTTGCGCTGTTTCGAGTACTCCACCAACATGGCCAGTGGCGATGACGCCGTTATCAGCGTTACAATACCACTTCTATGTCTCCATGAGAAAACACTTAGGGTGATGATGGAAGAGGATGTTGCCCAGGAGGAGGAGGAGGAGGAAGAGGGGTCATTTTTAGCACTTTCAGGCCAGTCTCTTAGAAGTGACTCAGAGGGAGGTTTTTTGCAACAGCAGAGGCCAGGTATAAATATGGCCAGACAGGGCCCACTACTGGAGGATGCGGAGGGCGAGGATGAGGAGGAGGTGGATGAGGATGAGGATGAAGCATGTTCACAGCGGGGTGGCACCCAACGCAGCTCGGGCCCATCACTGGTGCGTGGCTGGGGGGAAACGGAGGACGATGACGATACGCCTCCCACAGAGGACAGCTTGTCCTTACCTCTGGGCAGCCTGGCACACATGAGCGACTACATGCTGCAGTGCCTGCGCAACGACAGCAGAGTTGCCCACATTTTAACGTGTGCGGACTACTGGGTTGCCACCCTGCTGGATCCCTGCTACAAATACAATGTGTCCACCTTACTTCCTGCACTGGAGCGTGATAGGAAGATGCGCGAGTACAAACGCACGTTGATAAACGCTCTACCTAGAGCATTCCCAAATGTCACAGGGGAACAAGTGGAAGCCAAAGGCGAAGGCAGAGGAGGAGCAAGAGGTCGCCAACGCAGCTGTGTCACAGCTAGCTCCTCTGAGGGCAGGGTTAGCATGGCAGAGATGTGGAAAAGTTATGTCACCACGCCACAGCTAACTGCACCACCACCTGATACGGAACGTGTTAGCAGGAGGCAGCATTTATGTGTGCACACCCCTCCACGTACTGACTGATGGTTCGGCCCCATTCAACTTCTGGGTCTCCAAATTGTCCATGTGGCCAGAGCTAGCCTTTTATGCCTTGGAGGTGCTGGCCTGCCCGGCGGCCAGCGTTTTGTCTGAACGTGTATTCAGCACGGCAGGGGGCGTCATTACAGACAAAAGCAGCCGCCTGTCCACAGCCAATGTGGACAAGCTGACGTTCATAAAAATGAACCAGGCATGGATCCCACAGGACCTGTCCATCCCTTGTGCAGATTAGACATTTATAACTACCTCCCCATAACCATATATTCTTGTACTCCAGGGCACTTCATTCCATCCTCTTTTTTTAATTTTACCATTATATTGCGGGGCAACCCAAAATTGAATGAACCTCTCCTCCGTCTGGGTGCCAGGGGTCTAAATATCGTAACCTGGCCTGTTCCAATGGTGTGTGACATGAAGCCTGATTCTCTGCTATGGGACCTCTCTCCTCTGTCTGGGTGCCGGGGCCTAAATATCTTACAGTGGCCTGTTCCAGTGGTGGGTGACATGAAGCCTGATTCTCTGCTATGGGACCTCTCTCCTCTGTCTAGGTGCCGGGGCCTAAATATCTCACAGTGGCCTGTTTCAGTGGTGGGTGACGTGAAGTCTGATTCTCTGCTATGACATGAATCCTGATTCTCTGCTATGGGATCTCTCTCCTCTGTCTGGGTGCCAGGCCGAAATATCTCACAGTGGCCTGTTCCAGTGGTGGGTGACATGAAGCCTGATTCTCTGCTATGGGACCTCTCTCCTCTGTCTGGGTGCCGGGTCCTAAATATCTCACAGTGGCCTGTTCCAGTGGTGGGTGACATGAAGCCTGATTCTCTGCTATGGGACCTCTCTCCTCTGTCTGGGTGCCGGGGCCTAAATATCTGAAAGTGGCCTGTTCCAGTGGTGGGTGACATGAAGCCTGATTCTCTGCTATGGAACCTCTCTCCAACTGATATTGGTTAATTTTTTATTTTTTTTATTCATTTCCCTATCCACATTTGTTTACAGGGGATTTACCTACATTTTGCTGCCTTGTACAGCCCTCTAGCCCTATCCTGGGCTATTTTACAGCCTTTTTAGTGCCGAAAAGTTCGGGTCCCCATTGACTTCAATGGGGTTTGGGTTCTGGGCGAAGTTCGGGTCGAGTTCGGATCCCAAACCCGAACATTTTCGGGAACTTCGGCTGAACTTCTCGAACCCGAACATCCAGGTGTTCGCTCAACTCTAGTCTTAAACCTTTGGTTAAGATTGGCAGACACCCTGGATCGAGACCTGATCCGCTCAGAATGTGTCAACTCCCTCATATGTATCAACCTGGTCTCGACAAATACATCATGAAAAACCCCCAATGTTCAGTAAATACTAGTGTCACATCCACAAAATCTGCTCCCTCTAAGACTGTTGTTTCTCATTCTGATAAAGAAAGTAAGGTGGTGGACTCTATGGAAGTGACTTCAGAGCTTCCAATCTCAAAATTTTTCATCTCACAGGCCCGCGCTAAAGCCTTGAATCCGGTTCTTGAAGAACTTGCTGAATTAAAAAAGGACATAAAGCATATTGGTTACCGGGTTGACAGCCTGGAATCCTCTCAAACGGCCCTGATGGAATACACTAAAAAGAACTCTGACACCTTGTCTAAATACCAGCAGCACATCAATCATCTTTACGACCACCTTGAAGACCAAGAAAATAGGGGCCGTCGTAACAACATTAGATTTAGGGGCATTCCGAAAGCAGTTGCCCCTGAAGCTGTTATCAAAGTTGTCACCGAAATATGCTCCTCATTAATGGGAGAGGACAATGCCCAGCCGATCATTCTTGAAAGAGCACACCGAGCCCTCCGCCTGAAACCCAAACCATCAGATCCTCCTCGTAATATTATCTGTAGGTTCCTGAACTACAATCAGAAATAACTGGTCATGAAGAAAGCAAGAGAAAGCGACACAGTGGAATACCAAGGAGCTAAAATATTGCTATTTCAAGACCTGGCCCCCATTACGCAACAAAAAAGACGCTTATTGAAGCCATTCACAGATTATCTCAGGCACAAGCATATAGCCTTCCATTGGCTTTTTCCCTTTGGAATACTAGTTCAATGGAAAGACAAGAGGCTGATCATTAAAAACCATGGGGACTTACAAGAGGCCCTGAGAACCCTGGACATTGTTGACGTAGATATCTCTGACTGGTCGATGACAACAGACATCCCTTCAGAGATTACTCCATCGACACCTTGGGAACAAGTTGGTCCAGGAAAAGCGCAAAAACAGAAGAAGAAACAGGGCAAGCTGACTCCTCGTCAAATCATTGCTGAGGGATACGTTTGAAAACCATAACTCGTCAAGCATCTCATTATTGTTTTGTTTAAAATTTGAGAAGTTATCAAACATAGAGTACAATGTTGATTTGATTCTCTCCCTGACGGGGTTTGGACCACCTCCGCCCATACATAAATGCACCAGTAAGCCTCTTACATAAGGGTCAGCATCCTGGCCAGGGCTGGTGGAAGGATTTTTGCACCCTAGGAAAAAGCTAATTTTGCCGCCCCTTTGACTCCGCCCATTGACCACGCCCATTTACCCGCCCCTTTTTTGGCCACCTATTGCATGCAACATTTTACTTGACCAGCTAATTTTAGATATTCTACAGAAGTCCCGTTACAATCCCCCCTCCCCAATCAGCCTTTCGAGCAAATAAAAAAAGTAAAATAGATTTAATTAAAACATTTTAATTTTAAACATTTTCTCATATGTAAAACATAAAATAGCAGCATTGCACATATACCAAGTACCAACAAGATTTCCAAACATAGCATAAAAATTACAATATAAATAGAAATATTAAAACAGTATAGAATGGTAAAATAAATAGCCAAAAAATGAAAAACACTTTGAGACAGGAGAGATAATAAAGACTAATATTCCAAACACCTAAAATACAGTACAAAAAACTTAAAATTTCAATAAACTGAAGTAAAAAGTGCAAATTGTGATTAAATTATAGTGCAAAACAACAAAGTGCAAACTAACATAACAGAGCATAACAGTACAAACCTAAATGCAATCAATAATTCAAGTGCCAATCTGTGATCTTTATGCTGTAAAAGCATAATGTCACCAGGGCTATTGGGTCTACAAAAAATTGACTTTTGTTGCTTTAGCATTAGCAAAGTCCTTCAGCAATATTTCAAAATCAATATATTGAGCAATGGCATTCTCAATAGACAGCATGGCAAGACCCACTAGCCGTTCTTGAGACATTGAAGACCGCAGATAATTTTTTATGATTTTCAGTTTTGAGAAGCTTCTTTCACCTGAAGCCACTGTGATGGTGAGTGTCAGCAGTATTCTAAGTGCTATTGCTACATTTGGAGCAAAACCATTCCTGACGACATAGCCCAGAACGTCAATTGTTTTCATGCTTGGTGATACAACAGGAGCCAAAATAATGAGCTCTTCATACAGCTGCATTCCATCAATATCTTCATCCTTGGACTTTTTGTCAGTTAATACGGTTTGTAGCTCCATACAGCTCTTTAAGAGTTGCTCCCTATCCATGTCTTTAAGCTCCCTATCCATGTCTTTAAGCTTCCTAATGTCATACAAAAATTGAAAATTGTTGCTATGATCTTTAAGCTGTTCAAATCTCTCTTGAACAGATTTGATTACAACATCCAAGATGTTATAGAAACACTCAACCTTAAACTGTTTTTGGGGATCTTGGATTGGTTCATCTTGTCCCTCGTAGGAAAAAAGTAAAAAAAAAAATTTCTGTGCCTATGCGATGTAGAAGGAAACACAGGATCAATTTCCATTTCTGATGCCATTGTTTTTGTTCCTGTAAGTAACTCCTCAAATCCAGTGTCAGACCGATAATTTTTCTAAGTAGCTATTGCTGGCTTCTAAAAGCTCCACCACATCTGGCAAGTAAATAGTTTGACTTTGAAGAAGTTTGCTTACTTTGTTTACGCGATTTAATATGCTATACCACATTGCTGTCAAACACACAAATGTAAAGTTGTTTATCTCTTGTGCCAATGATGCAGCCTCATTTCTTGCAAGAGAAGAAAATGCTGCATCTTCCTCAATTTCCGTCAGTGTGTCATATATTTTTGGCATTTGAAATCTAAAAGGACGATTGGCATCAATTATGCTAGACCATCTTGTGTCTGATAGTGGATTCACAGTCGGCCTATTGATGTGCTTCTTTAGAATGTCCCAACGATTGCGAGCATGGGCGCGGACGCACACAGGTAACGAGCGCACCTCCCTTCCGGCCATTGAGCGCCGGCCCGCATCAGCTTGTAGCAGCTCGCGCAGTGGTGAATGATGTAGCCACAGCGCGGTACATCGCTCCCGACTCTGCTGCCTGTTTGACTGCCTCTGCCTCTTGACTGCACTGCACGGCCCCCAGAGATTGTCTTGCACCGCTGCTGTCCTTGTTGTCCACCGCTTATGGTACATGTTTGCTGGTGGGGTCGAATTCTTCGGTCGACCTGGGAGAGTGAAGCGGCGGGTGAGTCGTGGCGGCTGGATCGTGGTGCTGGAGGCTGGGCTGCTGGACGCTTGAGAGCTTGGAGTTCCCCCCCCCCTTCATTTGTTCCTTCCGTGCGCCGCGTTTGGATCGTCAAGATCAGCCTTGAGGTGAGATCTACAGAGGCCGGCCCTGAGGGGATTTGGCTGGGCTCCAGCCGACGCGGCAGGAGGGTTCAATGTGTGGGGGTGGTGGAGGATCGGGACGAACGAAGATCATCTCCAGACGGAGCACTGCCTGGTCCTAAAGTTACCCCCCGGAGACCCCCTGGAGACGCGGGAAGTAAAGGTGGCAAGGCAGAGGGGCGACCACTACGGTAAACAAGGACATATAACATTTCAAAGTCCCTCTGCTGTAGATGCCACATGATCATAAGGCTCAGTTTTCCGGTGGGAGATATAACGAGATATATGGCAGGGTAAGGGGGTGACCATTGTGAGTACCCCTCCTTCTCCCCCTGCGCACCTGGATGGGACGCCCGCATATTTAGATTTAGATCTGGGGAGGCCCCTATTATATGCTAAATAAGTTAAACGGCTTTGTGTGACCCCTGTTGCCGTGCGCTGAGGATGAACGGCTTTTGCGAGTACGGCAGTAGTGTTGGATGATTCTGGTTATATAAGTTGTCAGTTAGTCGAACCAAGAAGCCTATAGTCTGTGTATTTAAAGAGGACCTTTCACTAGAATAAAAAATCTAAACTAAGTATACAGACATGGAGAGCGGCGCCCAGGGATCCCCCTGCACTTACTATTATCCCTGGGCGCCGCTCCGTTCTCCCGGTATAGCCTCCGGTATATTCATATGTTAGGCTCCACCCAGTGGAACCTGCTGGGTCTCCTTCTACCAGGCTGTAGCGCTGGCCAATCGCAGCGCTCAGCTCATAGCCTGAGAGTTTTTTTTTTTCTCTCAGGCTATGAGCTGAGCGCTGCGATTGGCCAGCGCTACAGCATGGGAGAAGGAGATGCCGGCAGGTTCCACTGGGTGGAGCCTAACATGTGAAGATACCGGAGGCTATACCGGGCGAACGGAGCGGCGCCCAGGGATAATAATAAGTGCAGGGAGATCCCTGGGTGCCTCATCTCCATGTCTGTATAGTTAGTTTAGATTTTTTATTCTAGTGAAAGGTCCTCTTTAATCCAACTAACTAATACTAATCCAACTAACCATTACAGCAGAGATGTGTGGGCTCTACTAATCGGCTGCCTGTGAATATATTAACCGGACTGGGACATTTGTTGTTATCCATCTGCTCGGACTGCTAAATATAGAGGAGTTAACCACGCTAACTGTGGGGCACTAGGGAAGCCTTCAGTGGGGCTAGCTATACATGTTGGACTTTACAGTGATCAGAAGACATTCCTATTTGTGCCACCATTTATGTTTCACTACAGAAGAGATGTGTGGGCTTTACTAATTGGTTGCGTGTGAATATACTAACCGGACTGGGACGTTTATTGTTAACCATCTGCTTGGACGGCTAAACACAGAGGAGTTAACCACACTAACTGTGGAGCATCAGGGAAGACTTCAGCGGTGTCAGCTATACATGCCAGACTTTATATTGATCGCAAGACATTCCTATTGTGCTACACATATGTGATCGTGAACTGTATGCTGTGGGCTGTAACCTACCCCGAAATAGGCCCCTCTTGACTGACTGCACATATACTGAAATTATTATTTTGGTTAGCGCACAGTGCGGTCTGTGGGCAGCCAGTCATGTATAGAGTATAGATCAACGAGAGGAATTTGGATTGGAGTTAAAGGGTTGGGGGTTTCAACAAATGGTATAGAGGTGTAGCAATAACAGTACCTGGGGCGTGCTGGGTTACGACCTTGTTATAACCCTTGGTGTTGTGTATTATGGAAGGGAAGACTAGACAGGGAGCAGGTAAAAAGGGGAGGGGGCAATCTGAATTAAACACTTCACTCTCCCCAAGGTTTAAAAAGGCTGAAAAGCCTAAACAACAGTGTCACGACCATGGTCATGGTCGTGACTCCTGATCCGCATGCTGTTGCCTGCAGTTTTGGTTTTATTGTCAACCACATGGTGAGGGCTGCTTGTATGTTGCCTCACGTGTGGTTGCTGCTGGTAACATGATTGTACTTGGCAGTATAGCACCCTGAGCTGTTGTTAGGCAGCTTGCTGTCAAGTGCATGCGGTTACACCTGGTTGAGTGTGTGTGTATGTATGCACTTTGTATGTCTGGTGTGCACGAGGTTTATGTATGTGTGCACTGTGACACTTCCCTTCACTTGTGGCTGCCCGTGGCAACGTGTGTATTGTGTACATGTGGTGGCAGTGTCTCGGCCTTCTGGCTGACTCCCAGGACATGGTTGCCACGCATGTCGTTGCCTGCGGTAACAGCTGCAGTGTAATGGTTTATTGTACACTTCCCCTTTAAGTGGCTTTTTCCCTTGCCTGGTGTAGGAAGGGTTAACTCCCTTCTTAGTGTGTGAACACTGTGTGTGTGTGTGGGTGTGGCTACTTAGGGCTATTTAGCTCCTGCTGGATGCCAGACTCTGAGGGGTACTTCAGCCATGGTTAGCTGATGTCATCCTCCTGGTTTATACCATCTGCCAGTGAGGGCCACCCTCGTGGTCATAAACTTTATGTCTGATGTTAGATGATGTGGATATGGTCTATATGTTTATTGCAGCTTATGGTCCTGGTTTCCTGTATGATGTGTGGTGTGTGCTGTGTCCGTTTGTGTTGTTGTGGACAGCAGCACTTGTACATGGGTTCCAGGCTTTGGGTCTGTGGCAGGTAGGTGTTGTTCTTGTTTCATTTACCTGCCATTGCCATAAGCTGTTTATGTTCCCCTTTCATTGCAGCTTGGCCTGTGAGACTCCTGTTCGTCCGCACCTAGGAGGAACAGGTCGTCTTACCCTGCTCCTAGTTCAGGGCCACCCTGATGGCTAGTAGGGACCCCAAGGTTTCCGGTGTATGAGCCCTCCCACCATCAGGTTTGGCTCATACGGCTAGGAGTCAGGGTCAGTATTAGGGACGCGACAGGAGGTGACCTGCTCCCTGATCCTGTGGTCCTGGCCGAGCAGCGACCAAACATCGTCTGACATCGCACGGCTGAGGGTTTCCCCCATCCTCAGCCGTGACAAGCAGTTATTGATTAATATGCAAGGACAGATTAGTCCCCCAAAGAAAAAAAGGGTGATGCGTCTCTAGACCAGGAGGATGGATCCCTGGGTTTAACTGAGAACGTTATTGTGGAGATGGCCGAGGAGGACTACCGGCCTGGGGAGAGAGGTACTAGACAACAAAGAGAGATAGAAGAAAATAACCCCAATAAGGGGGAACAGGTGCCGAGTCTGCAGGACATATTTCAAGAAATAAAAAACTGTAGTACGGCATAAAGGACCTCTCTCTCCAGACCGGAAATATTAGGGAAGTAGTGGGGCTTCTTAGAGCGGATTTACCAAAGTACAAGGATAGATTATCAGAAGCAGAGAAAAGAATATCAGATGTGGAAGACCTTCTTCAGTTGACAGTTAAGGAAAAAAAGACCTTAAAGGACGATAATAGAGAATTAAAAAACAAAGTATTAGAACTAGAAAATAAGTCCAGGAGGTCTAATTTAAAATGTCTGGGGGTCCCAGAGGGGGTGAAAGGACGAGATCCCTGTGAGTTTATACAAAATTGGTTGATGGAACAACTAGGCCAGGATATCTCAGAGTATAAGAACTTTATTGAACAGGCCTACAGGGTACCTCTTCTGTCTTTCCGTGCTCCCGCTTCCCCCCCTTTCCCCCCCTGTGCCCCAGAAACGAGATAATTGATGGAAAGTATTAGAGGTTTTTCATGAAAATAATTTTGTGGAATATTAGGGGTTTTAGTAGGGGCATAAAAAGAGTTGCAGTGTTTGATGCAATACAAAGATCCCTCCCCGCCATAGTTTGCCTGCAGGAAACGCATATAACAAACGAGACAGCGGGGGGGATAAGTAGACCATGGATGCAGCACTCTTTCCATTCGGGTTTTTCATCCTATGCGAGGGGAGTGAGTATATTAATACACAGTGATATTGATATTAAGATAGTAAAAACAGTTGTAGATAAGGAAGGGCGCTATATTTTTATGGATTGTTTATTAGAAGGTAGAGCATGGATAATAGTGAATGTTTATATACCGCCTCCCTTTAAAATGGATATCCTGTTAAAAATTCATGACCTTACGCTTAATGCAGGGGATAAATCACTATTGGTGTTATGGGATTTGAATAATATAATGGATGAGAAGATATATAGATGTAGAATAGGGAACACCCAAGGGAAAAGCACGGGCTCTAAATAAAAAAGCACTACACATGAATTGGGGTGGATTGATATCTGGAGGATAATGCACCCAAAATCAAGGAGATACTCCTGTTTCTCCAAAACACACAAAAGCCTATCACGGATTGATTTAGTATTTACTAATAATAAATGTACACTAGACATTGAAAGAGTTAATTATGGACAACGGAGGGTCTCGGATCATAACCCCATTATAATAAACACGAAAATAGGGGGCGGGAGGAAAATAAGAGGTATGAATGTAAATATAGGTTGGATAAATATAATGGGAATACATGAAAAAATTTGGAAAGAAATTAAGGAATGTTTTCTTATAAATGAGGGTTCAGCAGGAATTAACACGGTCTGGGAGGCCGCAAAGGCCTATATTAGGATTATCATAAAATATACGGTAATATAAAAAAAAAATTAAGGGGGAAAATAACAGAATTAGAAGTAGAAGCGGAAAGTTATGGAAAAAAATACATTGGAAATCCTACAGAGCAAAACTATAAAGAATGGGTAGATAAAGTCACGTTAACGGAAGACGATCTGATAGCGGAACAACAAAAAGAGAACCTTGTGAGAGATAACTATATCCATGCACATATACCTGGTAAAAAGTTAGCCGCCCTGGTGGCAGCCCAGACAAACAAAAATAGATATATACACTGTCTGGTAGATAAAGCTGGACATAATTTGCTTGAACAAGCTGCTAAAATAGATTTACTTAAAGAATATTTTGGGGATATGTATAGTAGCAAAATAAAGAAAAATACACAGCAAATACAACAGTTTTTGGAGAAAATTACCATCAATAAATTAGCTATAGATCAGAGGGATAAGCTGGAAACCCCCTTAGATACAATAGAAATGGATAGGGTATTATTAAAAAATAACTAAAAACAAGATCCCAGGTACGGATGATATTCAGTTTGAAATTTATGCTCAGTACAGGGAAATATTGACCACAAATTTGCTTAAAATGTGGGCTTCGTCGAGAGAGTCGGGGAGATTACCCGACTCCTTGAGGGAAGCCCTTATTACACTTATTTTAAAACCTGGGAAAGATCCAACTTCGCCAGACTCATATCGCCCCATCTCATTGATTAACACTGAGGGTGGTGTTGCCGGTACATGAGGATCAGACAGGATTTATGTCGGGCAAGACTACAACTAAAAATTTTATTAAATATTTTGTAAATACCCAAGTGGAACCCACAAATAGGGGTGAGAGGATGATTTTGACTTTAGATGCCTCAATAGCTTTCGACACCGTAGAATGGCCTTTTTTGATGGCAACATAAAAAAAAATGGGAGTCGGTGAAAATTATGCTTCATGGGTAAAACTACTATATACGGAAATATCCGCAAGAGTGATATTGAACGGCGAAGATTCTGATAACATACCTATTGGTAGAGGTGTTAGGCAGGGGTGCCCCCTCTCCCCTCTATTATTTGCCATAGCTTTAGAACCTTTAGCGGAGATGATTAGGCAAGATAGAGAGATTGTGGGATTCAGGTATGGTTCCCACAAAGAAAAAATTGCCCTGTACGCGGATGATATTATGCTATTTGTGGGTTCGCATGGTTCACTCCCGAACCCGAACCTCTGAGTCACTTTGAAGAGACTGGCCTGAAAGAGTCACTTCGTCCCGAACCCGAACCCCATTGAAGTCAATGGGGACCCAAACTTTTCGGCACTAAAAAGGCTGTAAAACAGCCAGGGAAAGAGCTAGAGGGCTGCAAAAGGCAGCAACATGTAGGTAAACCCCCTGCAAACAAATGTGGATAGGGAAATGAATTAAAATAAAAAAAAAAATTAAAAAAATTAACCAATATCAATTGGACAGAGGTCCCATAGTAGAGAATCTGGCTTCACATCAGCAGAGAATCAGTCTCTTCATGCCATAGCAGAGAATCTGGCTTCATGTCAGCACAGAATCAGTCTTCATGTCATAGCAGAGAATCAGGCTTCACGTCACCCACCACTGGAACAGGCCACTGTCAAATATTTAGGCCCCGGCACCCAGGCAGAGGAGAGAGGTCCTGTAACAGAGAATCTGGCTTCATGTCAGCACAGAATCAGTCTTCATGTTATAGCAGAGAATCAGGCTTCACGTCACCCACCACTGGAACAGGCCACTGTCACATATTTAGGCCCCGGCACCCAGACAGAGGAGAGAGGTCCCGTAACAGAGAATCTGGCTTCATGTCAGCACAGAATCAGTCTTCATGTTATAGCAGAGAATCAGGCTTCACGTCACCAACCACTGGAACAGGCCACTGTCACATATTTAGGCCCCGGCACCCAGGCAGAGGAGAGAGGTCCCGTAACAGAGAATCTGGCTTCATGTCAGCACAGAATCAGTCTTCATGTCATAGCAGAGAATCAGGCTTCACGTCACCAACCACTGGAACAGGCCACTGTCACATATTTAGGCCCAGGCACCCAGGCAGAGGAGAGAGGTCCCGTAACAGAGAATCTGGATTCATGTCAGCACAGAATCAGTCTTCATGTTATAGCAGAGAATCAGGCTTCACGTCACCCACCACTGGAACAGGCCACTGTCACTTATATAGGCCAAGGCACCCAGGCAGAAGAGAGAGGTCCCGTAACAGAGAATCTGGCTTCATGTCAGCACAGAATCAGTCTTCATGTTATAGCAGAGAATCAGGCTTCACGTCACCCACCACTGGAACAGGACACTGTTACATATTTAGGCCCCGGCACCCAGGCAGAGGAAAGAGGTCCCGTAACAGAGAATCTGGCTTCATGTCAGCACAGAATCAGTCTTCATGTTATAGCAGAGAATCAGGCTTCACGTCACCCACCACTGGAAAAGGCCACTGTCACATATTTAGGCCAAGGCACCCAGGCAGAGGAGAGAGGTCCCGTAACAGAGAATCTGGCTTTATGTCAGCACAGAATCAGTCTTCATGTTATAGCAGAGAATCAGGCTTCACGTCACCCACCACTGGAACAGGCCACTGTCACATATTTAGGCCCAGGCACCCAGGCAGAGGAGAGAGGTCCCGTAACAGAGAATCTGGCTTCATGTCAGCACAGAATCAGTCTTCATGTCATAGCAGAGAATCAGGCTTCACGTCACCCACCACTGGAACAGGCCACTGTCACATATTTAGGCCCCGGCACCCAGACAGAGGAGAGAGGTCCCGTAACAGAGAATCTGGCTTCATGTCAGCACAGAATCAGTCTTCATGTCATAACAGAGAATCAGAGGCGGAGGAAGAGGCCGAGGCGGCGGCAGCAGCAGAAGAGGCCGAGGCGGTAGCAGCAAAAGAGGTAGCAGGGGGAGCCTGAGTAACTTCCTTGTTTTTAAGGTGTTTACTCCACTGCAGTTCATGCTTTGCATGCAGATGCCTGGTCATGCAGGTTGTGCTAAGGTTCAGAACGTTAATGCCTCGCTTCAGGCTCTGATGGCACAGCGTGCAAACCACTCGGGTCTTGTCGTCAGCACATTGTTTGAAGAAGTGCCATGCCAGGGAACTCCTTGAAGCTGCCTTTTGGGTGCTCGGTCCCAGATGGCGGCGGTCAGTAGCAGGCGGAGTCTCTTGGCGGCGGGTGTTCTGATTTTGCCCACTGCTCCCTCTTTGTCTTTTGCTACGCTGTTGGCTCGGTCTCACCACTGCCTCTTCCTCTGAACTGTGAAAGTCAGTGGCACGACCTTCATTCCATGTGGGGTCTAGGACCTCATCGTCCCCTGCATCGTCTTCCACCCAGTCTTGATCCCTGACCTCCTGTTCAGTCTGCACACTGCAGAAAGACGCAGCAGTTGGCACCTGTGTTTCGTCATCATCAGAGACGTGCTGAGTTGGTATTCCCATGTCCTCATCATCAGGAAACATAAGTGGTTGTGCGTTAGTGCATTCTATCTCTTCCACCCCTGGGGAAGGGCTAGGTGGATGCCCTTGGGAAACCCTGGCAGCAGAGTCTTCAAACAGCATAAGAGACTGCTGCATAACTTGAGGCTCAGACAGTTTCCCTGATATGCATGGGGGTGATGTGACAGACTGATGTGCTTGGTTTTCATGCGCCATCTGTGCGCTTTCTGCAGAAGACTGGGTGGGAGATAATGTGAACGTGCTGGATGCACTGTCGGCCACCCAATTGACTAATGCCTGTACCTGCTCAGGCCTTACCATCCTTAGAATGGCATTGGGCCCCACCAAATATCCTTGTAAATTCTGGCGGCTACTGGGACCTGAGGTAGTTGGTACACTAGGACGTGTGGCTGTGGCAGAATGGCCACATCCTCTCCCAGCATCAGAGGGTCCACTAACACCACCACGACCATGTCCACGTCCGCGTCCCTTACTAGATGTTTTCCTCATTGTTACCGTTCACCACATTAAGAAAAATATTATTCGGGCCAATGTGTTGAATTAAAATTCAGGCCTTTTTTTACAGACACCTAACACTGTCTGGCTATCTATTTAGGTACCGTATTATACTAATACAGGCACACCAGTAATGACAGATTTAGCTGAATATAAATGTGAGGCCTATTTTTTAGGCGCTGTGTGACAGGTATACGTTTAATCACAGAATTAGACTTGTATCTGCACTGTAGCGTGTGTGTTAAGTTTTTCAGAATGACCCTATCAGCACCTTGAATCTAATATACCCTTTTAGGGATAGATTTAAAGTAGGCCTGATACAGCAGAAACCACTAATTTTGAGAATGGCAAATTTGGGAATTGTTTTACAACCCAGAACAAAAACTGTGCTTTTACGGTCACTAAAAATAACTTGACCAGCTAAAACAGTACTGATTTGGAGGAATATAAATGTGAGGCCTATTTTTTAGGCGCTGTGTGACAGGTATACGTTTAATCACAGAATTAGACTTGTATCTGCACTGTAGCGTGTGTGTTAAGTTTTTCAGAATGACCCTATCAGCACCTTGAATCTAATATACCCTTTTAGGGATAGATTTAAAGTAGGCCTGATACAGCAGAAACCACTAATTTTGAGAATGGCAAATTTGGGAATTGTTTTACAACCCAGAACAAAAACTGTGCTTTTACGGTCACTAAAAATAACTTGACCAGCTAAAACAGTACTGATTTGGAGGAATATAAATGTGAGGCCTATTTTTTAGGCGCTGTGTGACAGGTATACGTTTAATCACAGAATTAGACTTGTATCTGCACTGTAGCGTGTGTGTTAAGTTTTTCAGAATGACCCTATCAGCACCTTGAATCTAATATACCCTTTTAGGGATAGATTTAAAGTAGGCCTGATACAGCAGAAACCACTAATTTTGAGAATGGCAAATTTGGGAATTGTTTTTCAACCCAGAACAAAAACTGTGCTTTTACGGTCACTAAAAATAACTTGACCAGTTAAAAAAGTACTGATTTGGAGGAATATAAATGTGAGGCATATTTTTTAGGCGCTGTGTGACAGGTATACGTTTAATCACAGAATTAGACTTGTATCTGCACTGTAGTGTGTGTGTTAAGTTTTTCAGAATGACCCTATCAGCACCTTGAATCTAATATACCCTTTTAGGGATAGATTTAAAGTAGGCCTGATACAGCAGAAACCACTAATTTTGAGAATTGAAAATTTGGGAATTGTTTTTCAACCCAGAACAAATACTGTGCTTTTACGGTCACTAAAAATAACTTGACCAGCTAAAACAGTACTGATTTGGAGGAATATAAATGTCAGGCCTATTTTTTAGGCGCTGTGTGACAGGTATACGTTTAATCACAGAATTAGACCTGTATCTGCACTGTAGCGTGTGTGTTAAGTTTTTCAGAATGACCCTATCAGCACCTTGAATCTAATATACCCTTTTAGGGATAGATATAAAGTAGGCCTGATACAGCAGAAACCACTAATTTTGAGAATTGCAAATTTGGGAATTGTTTTTCAATCCAGAACAAAAAACTGTGCTTTTACGGTCACTAAAAATAACTTGACCAGCTAAAACAGTACTGATTTGGAGGAATATAAATGTCAGGCCTTTTTTTTAGGCGCTGGGTGACAGGCTCAACTTGCCCCTGATGTAGTATATGGCCAAAAAATAACCACACTATTGATGGTTAAATGCACTTGGGTGACACAGGCTCAGCCTGCACCTGATGTAAAATATGGCCAAAAAATAACCACACTATTGATGGTTAAATGCACTTGATGAAAGCTTGACCCTGATGTAGGATATAGCAAAAAATAACTACACTATTGATGGTTAAATGCACTTGGGTGACACAGGCTCAGCCTGCACCTGATGTAGTATATGGCCAAAAAATAACCACACTATTAATGGTTAAATGCACTTTATGAAAGCTTGACCCTGATGTAGGATATAGCAAAAAATAACCACACTATTGATGGTTAAATGCCCTTGGGTGACAGGCTCAGCCTGCACCTGATATAGTATATGGCCAAAAAATAACCACACTATTGATGGTTAAATGCACTTGATGAAAGCTTGACCCTGATATAGGATATAGCAAAAAATAACCACACTATTGATGGTCAAATGCACTTGGTGGTAGCTTGTGCTGGCGCACCACAAGCCACAAAATGGCCGCCGATCACCCCAGAAAAAAGTGATATAAAAACGCTCTGGGCAGCCTAAAAACAATGAACAATTGAATAGAAGCAGTTCAATGATCCACAGCTGTAGATCGATCACAGAATGAAGTCTTTTGGAGGAGTTAATCTGCCTAATCTCGCCCTAACGTCGCAGCTGCAACCTCTCCCTACGCTTGTATCAGCAGAGTGACGTGCAGCGCTACGTGACCCAAGCTTATATAGAGGCTGGGTCACATGCTGCACTGGCCAATCACAGCCATGCCAATAGTAGGCAAGGCTGTGATGGCCTCTTGGGGCAAGTAGTATGATGCTTGTTGATTGGCTGCTTTGCAGCCTTTCAAAAAGCGCCAAGAAAGCGCCGAACACCGAACCCGAACCCAGACTTTTACGAAAATGTTCGGGTTCGGGTCCATGTCACGGACACCCCAAAATTCGGTACGAACCCGAACTATACAGTTGGGGTTCGCTCATCCCTACTCAGAATGCATCAGTTTGGCACCATTTGGCCTCCGTTCCGCTCAGCAGGCGGACACCCGAACGCAGCTTGCAGCGTTTTGGTGTCCGCCTGGCCGTGCAGAGCCAAACGGATTAGTCGAGAATTACAATGCAAGTCAATGGGGACGGATCCGTTTGACGTTGACACAATATGGTGCAATTGCAAACGGATCCGTCCCCCATTGACTTTCAATGTAAAGTCAGGAGTCCCTATTAATATACCATCAGATCTGAGTTTTCTCCAATCCGATGGTATATTTTAACTTGAAGCATCCCCATCACTATGGGAATGCCACTATGTTAGAATATACCATCGGATTTGAGTTAGATTGTGATACTCAGATTTGACAGTATATTCTAAAACAGAGGCGTTCCCATGGTGATGGGGACGCTTTGAGTTAGAATATACTAAAAGAACTGTGTAATAACTGCCCCCTGCTGCCTGGCAGGTGCTGCCAGGCAGCAGGGGGCAGAACCCCCCCTGTATTTAACTTATTGATGGCCAGTGCGGCCGGCCCCCCCTCCCTCCCCTGTATTTAACTCATTGGTGTCCAGTGCGGCCGCCCCCCCCCCTCCCTTGTATTTAACTCATTAGTGGCCAGTGCGGCCGGCCCCCTCCCTCCCCCCTAATTAAAATGACCGACCCCCCATCATTGGTGGCAGCGGAGAGTTCCGATCGGAGTCCCAGTTTAATCGCTGGGACTCCGATCGGTAACCATGGCAACCAGGACGCTACTGCAGTCCTGGCTGCCATGGTTACTTAGCAATTTTAGAAGCATTATACTTACCTGCGATGTCTGTGACCGTGCCGGGCGCTCCTCCTACTGGTAAGTTAAAGGTCTGTGCGGCGCATTGCTTATACCGCACTGGCCACCAATGAGTTAAATACAAGGGAGGGAGGGGGGGCCGGCCGCACTGGCCACCAATGACTTAAATACAGGGGGGGGGTCTGCCCCCTGCTGCCTGGCAGCACCTGCCAGGCAGCAGGAGGCAGTCATGTACACAGTTCTTTTAGTATATTCTAACTTGAAGCGTCCCCATAACCATGGGAACGCCTCTGTGTTAGAATATACTGTCGGATCTGAGTTTTTACCAAGTGAAAAATCAGATCTGGTTATGCAGACAGATCCGTTCTGAATGGATGCAAGCGTTTGCATTATAGGAGCGGATCAGTCTGTACAGACACCAGACGGATCCGCTCCTAACGCAAGTGTGAAAGTAGCCTAAGTTTTTAAATTGCCTGCTGTCGTTTACCCCTGCCTTTGCTGAAGTTGGTGTTGAAGGAGTTATGCTGACTGGATGAGGAGCCTGTAGAGGATGAGGAAGTGGAGTAGGAAAAGGAAGCAACAGGAGGCAAACTGAAGTGCCCTGCAATCCTCAGTGGTGGAAGGACATGCGCCAAACTGCTATCCGCCTCAGGCCCAGCTGCCACTGCATTTACCCAGTGTGCTGTTATGGAGATATAACTGTCACGAGGGTGTCAAGAACCACGCCTGACTCCGTTATACCCGGGGTCAGAAAGTCGCAGCGGTTGGCTGCGCGCTCTATGTAAGATAGGGCTGTTTCCTTATGGTAGCTTTCTGGGTTTGCTTTGCAAACCCTTTTGGCTCACTCAGGGATCCGTAGCTCCTTCTCCTCAGCTGTTCCTTGTCCAACACTCCCAAACCTCCTTATATTCCCCTCTCACACTTCTCTGGTTGCCAGATATAGAGCTTCCTGCCTGGACATCTATTCTGACCCTCTGGAGCTGTGTTGCTGCGTTCTCTGGTTGTTGGTCCAGAACACTACCCTCCGGATCCCTGTTGGACCTTTGTTGGTCTGCTGTGGTCGCCCACCTGGGTGTATGTGTTTGTCTGTATTGTCTGTCCTCTCCCTGGTGTTTCCCTCTTAGTGTCAGTGGTGCGGACTAACGATCCCACCGGCCCGTTCACTATCTAGGGCTCATTTCAGGGAAAGCCAGGGTTTAGGCACGTGATCGCCGCACGGTGAGGAACCCGTCTAGGGACGTCAGGGCAGTCAGGTGCCAGGTGCAAGGTGAGTCAGGGGTCACCACCTTACCCTCTTCCTTGGGCAGGGCTTTCCCTTTCGCTCCCTGTGCGTGACGCCGGTCATTACATTATATCTGGCCCTTATTTTGTGTAGTTAAAAAAAAAAAATATATATATATTTTTATTTACCTACTTAGAATCCAGTATGGATCAAATTGCTGCTCTGTCCAAACAATTTCATGGCCTGTCTTTGGAGGTGGCAGGATTGAAGGCGTCGGTCCTCCAGCAACAGCAGCAATTACAACAGACCGCAAGCCCAGCGGTTGCTACTGGTAACCAGGTTGTTGCGGAACCCAAGGTTCCTCTCCCTGACAGATTTTCTGGGGGAAGGGACAAGTTTTTGACATTCCGTGAGGCCTGTAAATTATACTTTAAACTGCGCCCTTACTCCTCTGGTAATGAAGAACAGCGGGTGGGGGTTGTTATTTCCCTGCTGCAGGGGGACCCGCAGTCCTGGGCGTTCTCTTTACCTACTGATTCCCAGGCGCTTCGGTCAGTGGATGAGTTTTTCGGGGCCTTGGGTCTCATATATGACGACCCTGACCGAGTCGCACTGGCTGAATCAAGATTATGGAGACTCCTACAAGGAGATCGGCCGGTAGAGGAATATTGCTCTGACTTCCGTAGGTGGGCTACGGATACCCAATGGAACGACCCGGCTCTCAGGAGTCAGTTCTGCTCTGGGTTATCCGAAAAGGTTAAGGATGCTCTTGCATTATATGAGACCCCCTTTTCCCTTGATGCGGTTATGTCACTTTCTATCCGAATAGATAGACACCTTAGGGACAGGTTGAAAAAACCGGAGCCATTGGTAACCCCTCCCAAGCAGCAGTTAGTCTGTACGGACTTAGATGAGCCTATGCAGCTAGGAGGAACTACTCGTCAGGTCCGTCCTCCTGAGGCTCGCCGTAGGTGTGGGGTTTGTTTTTTTTGTGGGGAGAGGGGTCATTTCATTAATGTCTGTCCTTCTTTCCGTCGGAAAACTACTAACCCCAGGCTGTGTGGAGGATGTCAGCCAGGGGCTATACGTTTCCTCCATACGTACATCGTAATTTGTGCTGCCAGCGGTTATTGTTTTTGGTGATAAGACAGAGACTATTTCTTTCTTTCTAGACAGTGGAGCAGGGGTAAATTTGATAGATGCCCATTTTGCCCACACTATGGGTTTGTCTCTCTGTACGCTACAGAGACCTATTCCCATATTCGCTATTGATTCTGCTCCTCTGTCTCAGAGAAACCTCACCCACATTGTTCATAATTTACACCTTCGGGTAGGGGACCACCATAACGAGATGCTTTCATGTTATGTTCTGGAGGGGCTTCTCACTCCGGTAGTGCTGGGTCTTCCCTGGTTGGTAGCGCACAATCCAGTGGTGGATTGGCAGGCCAGGGAGATATTGGAGTGGAGTGAGCAGTGCAGAGAAAATTAAATAGCAATTGCTTAGTCGCCTCCATAACTACCATACCTACATTTATTTCGGATTTTGAGGACGTTTTTTCTGAAAAGGGTTGTCAGAAGTTACCACCTCATCGTCCTTATGATTGCCCGGTTAACCTTATTCCCAGCGCAAAATTACCCAAGACCAGGTTATATAATCTTTCAGGTCCAGAGAGACAAGCCATGAAAGATTATATCTCCGAGAGCTTGGCTAAGGGACACATCAGACCCTCTTCTTCACCCGTGGCTGCAGGGTTTTTCTTCGTTAAAAAGAAAGATGGGGGCCTGCGTCCTTGCCTAGATTTTTACGAATTAAATCGGATAACCATCCGAGACCCATACCCTCTTCCTCTCATTCCTGACCTGTTTAACCAGATTGCGGGTGCTAGGTGGTTCTCCAAACTTGATCTTAGGGGGGCCTACAATCTGATTCGTATTAAGGAGGGGGATGAGTGGAAGACAGCTTTTAACACCCCTGAGGGGCATTATGAAAATCTAGTTATGCCTTTTGGTCTGACCAATGCTCCTGCCGTCTTTCAACATTTCGTTAATGACATTTTTAGTCATCTAATCGGCAGGTTTGTGGTAATATACCTAGATGATATTTTAATTTATTCGTCTGATCTGAGAACACATGAGGTGCATGTCAGACAAGTACTGCAGGTCCTACGGACGAATAAATTATATGCTAAAATTAAAAAATGTGTCTTCGCCGTTCAGGAGATTCCTAGGTTATTTTTTATCTGCTTCAGGTTTCCGTATGGATCCTAGGAAGGTCCAGGCAATTTTGGATTGGGATCTTCCTGAGAACCTCAAAGCACTACAACGGTTCTTGGGCTTCGCGAATTTCTATAGGAAATTCATTAAAAATTATTCACTTATTGTAAAACCCCTTACTGACATGACTAGGAAGGGGACTGATTTTCCTAAATGGTTTGACGCCGCTAAAGTTGCTTTTTCCTCTCTAAAAGAGAGGTTTACCTCAGCACCTGTACTAGTCCAACCTGATGTCTCTCAGCCTTTTATTGTTGAAGTCGATGCATCAGAGGTGGGAGTGGGGGCTGTACTGTTTCAGGGTCCGTCTCCTGGCAAATGGCGTCCTTGTGCTTTCTTTTCTAAAAAACTATCTGCAGCAGAAAAAAACTATGATATTGGCAATAGGGAACTATTAGCTATTAAACTTGCGTTTGAGGAGTGGCGTCACTTTTTAGAGGGGGCAGTCCACCCCGTCACTGTGATTACAGACCACAAAAATCTTCTGTACCTCGAATCAGCTAAGCGTCTCACCCCTAGACAGGCTAGGTGGTCGCTATTTTTTACCAGGTTTAACTTTGTGATTACCTATCGTCCTGGGGCAAAGAATACCAAGGCTGATGCACTATCTCGTTGTTTCCCTGGAGGGGGTAATGTGAGTGATCCGGTGCCCATTCTTCAAAGAGGAGTGGTTGTTTCTGCGGTACACTCTGTTCTGGAGGGGAAGGTGTCAGAGGCCCAGGGGGACGCCCCGGTCTCTTGCCCCTCAGAGAAATTGTTTGTACCGTTGAACCTACATTTCGAATTATTAAAGGAACACCCGGGTAGTAAAGCAACCTTGGAGCACCACTGACACTAAGAGGGAAACACCAGGGAGAGGACAGACAATACAGACAAACACATACACCCAGGTGGGCGACCACAGCAGACCAACAAAGGTCCAACAGGGATCCGGAGGGTAGTGTTCTGGACCAACAACCAGAGAACGCAGCAACACAGCTCCAGAGGGTCAGAATAGATGTCCAGGCAGGAAGCTCTATATCTGGCAACCAGAGAAGTGTGAGAGGGGAATATAAGGAGGTTTGGGAGTGCTGGACAAGGAACAGCTGAGGAGAAGGAGCTACGGATCCCTGAGTGAGCCAAAAGTCACCATTTCTTGGTGCATATGGTTTTCATCCCCAATTCTGTACTTTCAAAGAGTGGGGGTCCTCTGGGGTTCCCGAAGAGGAACGGTTTTCGTCATCTCTTTCATCGGTATGGCAGAAGGTGCAAGCTAACTTGAAAAATATGGGAGGTAAATACAAATGCATGGCTGATAAGAGACAGTCGCCAGGTCCGGACCTAGGAGTGAATGACTATGTGTGGTTGTCTACTAGGAATATTAAATTGAAGGTTCCCTCTTGGAAACTGGGTCCTAGGTTTATTGGTCCTTACAAAATTGTAGCCATCATCAACCCCGTGGCTTTTCGCCTGGAGTTACCTCAGACATTTATAATCCATAATGTCTTTCATAAGTCGTTACTCGAAAAATATGTTCCACCTCTAGAACCGTCACCGCTGCCACCCCCTCCTGTTGTCGTGGATGGTAATCTAGAATTTCAGATATCCAAAATTGTTAATTCTCGTCGGGTCCGCCGCTCTCTTTAATATCTGGTGCATTGGAGAGGTTACGGTCCCAAGGAAAGAATGTGGGTTCCTGCGTCTGAGGTAAACGCCGACAGGCTAGTTCGGGTTTTTCATGCCTCTCATCCTGAGAGACCTGGTCCTGAGTGTCCGGAGGCCCCTCGTAGAGAGGGGGGTACTGTCACAAGGGTGTCAAGAACCACGCCTGACTCCGTTATACCCGGGGTCAGGAAGTCGCAGCGGTTGGCTGCGCGCTCTATGTAAGATAGGGCTGTTTCCTTATGGTAGCTTTCTGGGTTTGCTTTGCAAACCCTTTTGGCTCACTCAGGGATCCGTAGCTCCTTCTCCTCAGCTGTTCCTTGTCCAGCACTCCCAAACCTCCTTATATTCCCCTCTCACACTTCTATTCTGACCCTCTGGAGCTGTGCTGCTGCGTTCTCTGGTTGTTGGTCCAGAACACTACCCTCCGGATCCCTGTTGGACCTTTGTTGGTCTGCTGTGGTCGCCCACCTGGGTGTATGTGTTTGTCTGTATTGTGTATTGTCTGTCCTCTCCCTGGTGTTTCCCTCTTAGTGTCAGTGGTGCAGACTAGCGATCCCACCGGCCCCTTCACTATCTAGGGCTCATTTCAGGGAAAGCCAGGGTTTAGGCACGTGATCGCCGCACGGGTAAGGAACCCGTCTAGGGACGTCAGGGCAGTCAGGTGCCAGGTGCAAGGTGAGTCAGGGGTCACCACCTTACCCTCTCCCTTGGGCAGGGCTTTCCCTTTCCCTCCCTGTGCGTGACGTCGGTCATTACAATAACGTCCCTGACCGTGCTTAGTTGTCCACGTATCCATAGTGAAGTGCACCTTGCCACAGATGGCGTTGTGCAGTGCACACCTGATTTTGTCCCCCACTTGGTTGTGCAGGGAAGGATGGCAAGCCTTTAAAAGTAGTGGCGGCTGGGTACGACATACTGTGGGACAGCCACCGCCATAAGGATTTTAAAAATCTCCGTCTCCACCAGACAGAATGACAGCATTTCAAAGGCCAGTCATTTTGAAATGCTGGCATTCAGGGCCAGGGATCGCGGGTGGGTAGGGGCGTACTTCCTCTTCTGCTCCAGTGTTTGGGAGATGGAGTGCTTTACGCTTCCGTAGGACATTGTAGAGCTGCTTGGTGACCCAGGTGGTGGTGTTGCTGACAGATCCTCTGTTTGCTGTGTGGCAGGTGGCACTGTAACTCCAGAGGTGGATGAAGAGGCCGAGACTGCAGCAGAAGATGAAGCAGGAGGAGCCAGAGACCTTTCTTTGTTTTTGAGGTGTCTACTCCACTGCAGCTCGTGATTTGCACTTAAATGCCTGGTAATGTAGGTTGTGCTCAGGTTGAGAACGTTTATGCCTCGCTTCAGGCAAACCACTCGTGTCTTGTCTCCAGCAAATTGTCTGGATCTCCTTGGAGCTGGCTTTAGTGTCCTCGGTCTCTTGCTGCGGTGGGCAGTAGCAGGCATTCTGTCTAGGGGATGGCCGCTCCACTTTTGCACCCTGCTCCCTCTTTTGCTGTGATGGTGTCTCTGTGCGACCACTGCCTCTTCCTCCGAACTACACAGGTTTTTTTTAATAGCAAAATAGAACCACAGTATCTAAAGAGTGTATCTCACAAGTACAGATGCAGACTAGGCCGCAATTTAAAATTTTTGCCCAAAATGGGTGTTTTATTAATAGCAGAATAGAACCACAGTATCTAAAGGGTGTATCTCACAATGACATATGCAGCAAAGGCTGCAAAATTATTATTTTTGCCCAAAAAGGGTGTTTTTTTTAATAGCAGAATAGAACAACAGTATGTAAAGGGTGTATCTCACAATGATATATGCAGCAAAGGTTGCAAAATTAAGTTTATGACAGAATATGACAGCAGTATATAACGCTTGAATTTCACACGTGCAGATGCAGCAAGGGCTGTAAAATTGTGTATTTTGCCCAAAATTGTATTTTTTAAAGAAGCCCAGAAAATTATAGCTGTATTTCTAGCTTAAAATGCACACTGACTAATGCAGCAGAGGCCCAAGATGAAGGTTATTGCCAAAAATGGGTGTTTTTTCAAAGCCAAAAAATTATTGAAGTATTTCAAACTTATTTTTAACAATCACAGACGCAGCAAGGGCTGCAATATTAAGTATTTTGCAAAAAAAAAGGGTGTTTTTTTAACTAACATTATATGACAGCTGTATATAACGCTTGAATTTCACACGTGCAGATGCAGCAAGGGCTGTAAAATGTGTATTTTGCCCAAAAAGGGTGTTTTTAAAAACCCAGAAAATTATAGCTGTATTTCTAGTTTAAATTGCACACTGACAAATGATGCAAAGGCACCAGATGTAGGATATTGCCAAACAAGGGTGTTTTTTTTTTAAACCAGATTATTATTGCAGTATTTCAAGCTTGGATTTGAATGTCACAGAAGCACATATGCAGTGCTGGTGCACTGAGCTTGCATAAAATAGCCGCCGCCGCCCACCTAACTAGCAGACGGATAAAAGTTATTTTTCTCTGTCACTGGGCTCAGGGCAGGGTAAAAAGATTGTGCACTGCACCCACACAACTAAATCTATGTAGTTCGCTGAGATCAATTGGAGTTCTGATTAAAGCGAACCTTTCACCTGGATTTCACTTAATAAACTATCACCAGTACCTTATAGATTATCCTCATTGTGTTTCCATACAGTCTTGTGCCGCTTTCCTGCGATGTATATTCATGAAAAAAACTACTTATAAAGTACTCTTCTCCAGCTCCTGAAGTCAAGATAGAAGTCAAGGGGGTAGCCCTTCCCTCACTCCAGGCTGTAACTCCCCTGCCCTAACCCCGCCTCTAGGCAGTGTAATTGACACCGGCTCAGTCGCCGGGACCGCGCTTGTACAGGCCTGCCGATGCCTGCCTGTCTTCTCTTCCTCACGCGCGATTCAGTTACAGGATCGCGCTTGAGTCCGACGGCGCATGCGCCGCCTGTACAAGCGCGGTCCCAGCGACTGAGCCGGGTGTCAATTACACTGCTTAGAGGCGGGGTTAGGGCAGGCGAGTTACAGCCTGGAGTGAGAGAAGGGCTACCCCCTTGACTTCTACCATGACTTCAGGAGCTGGAGAAGAGTACTTTATAAGTCGTTTTTTTTCATGAATATACATCGCAGGAAAGCGGCACAAGACTGTATGGAAACACAATGAGGATAATCTATAAGGTACTGGTGATAGTTTATTAAGTGAAATCCAGGTGAAAGGTTCGCTTTAAAGATTCTGTCCTATTCTCTCCCTCACAGCAGCAGCATCCTCTCCCTACACTGAGCACAGCAGAGTGACGTGCAGCACTACATGACTCCAGCTTATATAGAGGCTGGGTCACATGCTGCACTGGCCAATCACAGCCAAAACTCGAACATTTCTGTAAAAGTTCGGGTACGGTGTTCAGCGATTTATTGGCCCTTTTTGAAATGCTGCAGAGCAGCCAATCAACAAGCGTTTAACTGTGTGCCCTTAGAAGCCATCACTGCCATGCCTACTAATGGCATGGCTGTGATTGGCCAGTGCAACATGTGACCCAGCCTCTATATAAGCTGGAGTCATGTAGTGCTGCACGTCACTCTGCTGTGCTTTACAGTTCGGGTTCGCTGAACCCTAATTCTTAAAATAGAAGGTTAATTTCTCTCAAAAGACCCATATAGCTCAGGGGACCAGAATCTTTGGGCCATTAGATCTGTAAAAAAAATATCTATTGACATAAAGTACAATTGTGCATCATTTCCAATCCCCAGCAGGTGAATCACATATAAGTAAAAGAAAAATGTAAAGGGCATCTTTCAGCAGATTTGTACCTATGAAATTGGCTGACCTGTTGCATATGCGCTTGGCAGCTGAAGGAATCTGTGTCAGTCCCATGTTCATATGTGCACTCATTGTTCAGAAAAATGCTGTTCTAATATATGCAAATTAGGCTCTAGGAGCAACAAAGGCATTGCTGTTACACCTAGAGGATCTGCTCTCTCTGCAACTGCTGCATCCTATGCAATTTGATTGACAGTGCCAGTCACTGTAAATGTAATCACACCTGGCCCTTACCTCCTAAAGTGCAGAGGGTGCAGCAGTTGCAAAGAGAACAAAGCCTCAAGGTGTAATGGCAATGCCCCATTGCTCCTAGAAGCTCATTTTCATATATTAAAATATCATTTTTCACAGCAATGCAGGCACATATGCCTTCAGGTGCTAAGCGTGCATGCAGCAGGTCAGCCAGTTGCATAAGTGCAGATGTTGACAGATGTCTTTTATTATTTTTTTTTAACTAAGATTTCAGCTAGAGATGAGCAAATCGAAGGTGATGAAGTGAAATTCAATCCGAATTTTAGGAAAAATTATATTCGCACCGAATCCGAATTTCCTCACACTTCGTGGTAACGAATCACATTTTTTCCTAAAATGGCTGCTGCACGTGTGAGGACATGAAGCAAGAAACTCTGGGAGCGAGGGATCACCCACAATGCCATGCATGCAGACAATCAGCAGCCAGCCAGCCCTGTGATGTCACAGCCCTATAAATAGCCTCAGCCATCTTGGATTCTGCCATTTTCCAGGGTGAGATGTCAGCAGGCGCTAGGGACAGTGCTAGAAAAGACTTAATTGTGCTAATAAAACTATTTACAAGAGTAGGGCAAGATTATTCAAGGTGTAGGGAAAGGATAGGGAGGAATCATTCCACAGCATTTATGTTGAACAGGGTTCAGTAGGGGAGGTTACAGCCTGGGTAATAGGAACAATCCTATTACACCTTGCTGCACTGACTGGGGACCCAAATTGCCATTATACAGCTCTGTAATTCCAGCAAACCATTCTTGTTATTGGGGTGTTACAGCCATTAACAGGGTTTATTACAAGGAAATATTTATATGTCTTATTTGCCCTTGTGCGGTGCAGTTATATGTTCTAAAGCCCTTTTTGTCGTGCAATAGTGCCAAAATAAAAATATATTTGCCGTTCAGCGGTGCAGTTATATGTTATAAAGCCTTTTGTGGCGTTAATTTGTGTCAAAAGTAAAATATACAGTATTTGCCGTTCAGCGGTGCAGTTATATGTTATAAAGCCCTTTTTGTTGTGTAATAGTGGCAAAAGAAAAATATATTTGTCGTTCAGCGGTGCATTTATATGTTCTAAAGCCTTTTGTGGCGTGTATTAGTGGCTAAAGAAAAAAATATTTGCAGTTTAGCGGTGCAGTTATATGTTCTAAAGCCATAGAAGTATTCTATGCTGTGGGCTCAGCTCCACTATACAGTGAGGATGAGCTAGTATAAGTCAGCAGGTACTGGCAAGCCAAGATATGGAGGAGACATCTGCCGCTTCCTCAACTAAGTGGGCAAGTAGTGATGAGGAGAGTGGCGTAGGAGCTGGTTGTTGCAAACGGTCAGGCTCCTGACCCAAAGGCGGTTGAGGAGGACATCAGTGACATGCAGACAGTACTCGATGATGAGCGTGGCAGCTTGCCCGTGAGCCAGCAGCGGAGCCAGCAAGTCGCTAGCCTGGCCGGGAGTAAACAGGATGGCAGCAGTGGGAGGTCAGGAGCCAAACGTGCCAGGGGTAAACCATCCGCCTCACAGAAGCCTATCGGCCCGGGAAGTAGTGTTGCACGATTTTACGGAGGCAGCAGCGGTAACAGTCAGTCAGTGCGTAGTGTTTGGGGTAAAATCATCTACTCAGCGGTATGGAAGTTTTTTGTTAAGCCACCGGAGGAGGTGAACATGGACATACAGGGAGTGCAGAATTATTAGGCAAGTTGTATTTTTGAGGATTAATTTTATTATTGAACAACAACCATGTTCTCAATGAACCCAAAAAACTGATTAATATCAAAGCTGAATATTTTTGGAAGTAGTTTTTAGTTTGTTTTTAGTTTTAGCTATTTTAGGGGGATATCTGTGTGTGCAGGTGACTATTACTGTGCATAATTATTAGGCAACTTAACTAAAAACAAATATATACCCATTTCAATTATTTATTTTTACCAGTGAAACCAATATAACATCTCAACATTCACAAATATACATTTCTGACATTCAAAAGCAAAACAAAAACAAATCAGTGACCAATATAGCCACCTTTCTTTGCAAGGACACTCAAAAGCCTGCCATCCATGGATTCTGTCAGTGTTTTGATCTGTTCACCATCAACATTGCGTGCAGCAGCAACCAAAGCCTCCCAGACACTGTTCAGAGATGTGTACTGTTTTCCCTCCTTGTAAATCTCACATTTGATGATGGACCACAGGTTCTCAATGGGGTTCAGATCAGGTGAACAAGGAGGCCATGTCATTAGATTTTCTTCTTTTATACCCTTTCTTGACAGCCACGCTGTGGAGTACTTGGACGCGTGTGATGGAGCATTGTCCTGCATGAAAATCATGTTTTTCTTGAAGGATGCAGACTTCTTCCTGTACCACTGCTTGAAGAAGGCGTCTTCCAGAAACTGGCAGTACGAATGGGAGTTGAGCTTGACTCCATCCTCAACCCGAAAAGGCCCCACAAGCTCATCTTTGATGATACCAGCCCAAACCAGTACTCCACCTCCACCTTGCTGGCGTCTGAGTCGGACTGGAGCTCTCTGCCCTTTACCAATCCAGCCACGGGCCCATCCATCTGGCCCATCAAGACTCACTCTCATTTCATCAGTCCATAAAACCTTAGAAAAATCAGTCTTGAGATATTTCTTGGCCCAGTCTTGACGTTTCAGCTTGTGTGTCTTGTTCAGTGGTGGTCGTCTTTCAGCCTTTCTTACCTTGGCCATGTCTCTGAGTATTGCACACCTTGTGCTTTTGGGCACTCCAGTGATGTTGCAGCTCTGAAATATGGCCAAACTGGTGGCAAGTGGCATCTTGGCAGCTGCACGCTTGACTTTTCTCAGTTCATGGGCATTTATTTTGCGCCTTGGTTTTTCCACACGCTTCTTGCGACCCTGTTGACTATTTTGAATGAAACGCTTGATTGTTCGATGATCACGCTTCAGAAGCAATTTTAAGAGTGCTGCATCCCTCTGCAAGATATCTCACTATTTTTTTAATTTGCTGAGCCTGTCAAGTCCTTCTTTTGACCCATTTTGCCAAAGGAAAGGAAGTTGCCTAATAATTATGCACACCTAATATAGGGTGTTGATGTCATTAGACCACACCCCTTCTCATTACAGAGATGCACATCACCTAATATGCTTAATTGGTAGTAGGCTTTCGAGCCTATACAGCTTGGAGTAAGACAACATGCATAAAGAGGATGATGTGGTCAAAATACTCATTTGCCTAATAATTGTGCACGCAGTGTATGTAGAATCTGTGGACAGAAGGTGAAGCGTGACCAGGGTGTCAATGTTGGCACCACGGCCCTGCGTCGACATATGCAGCGTCACCATAAAGTGGCCTGGGAGAACCGTGGCTCTGATGTGGTGGTCCAGCCTGCTGCAGCAACCGCTGCATCACCCAGTGGAACGCACATCGTTTCAGGCAGTCAAGGCTCCATAACCTCAGCCAAAGGGAGCTGTCTGTTCTTCCCATCATCTGCTGGTCCTGATGTTCCTGCTCCTCGCCCTCCGGTCATTCCGTCAGCAATCGATCACCGAAGAGATTGCCAAGAGACAACAGTATGCAAGAGACAACAGTATGCATTCACTCATCCAATGGCGCAGAAGCTGAACTTGCTCCTGTCCAAGTTGCTGGTGTTGCAGTCCCTCCCTTTCCAAGTGGTGGACTCTGCACCTCTCAGAGAACCGATGGCTTGTGCCAAGCCGAGGTGGAGAGTCCGAAGCCGTCATTTCTTTGCCAAAAAGGAATTTCCAGCCCTGCACACACATGTAGAACAAAAGGTGGACCAGTCCTTGAACCTGTCGGTGTCTGCCAAAGTGCACAGCAGTGCCGACGTGTGGCGTTGTAACAACGGTCAGGGACAGTATATGTCCTTTACGGTCCACTAGGTGAATGTGGTTCCTGCAAAGCCACACCAGCAATCCTGGCTTTCTCCGTGAACAATGGGAAGTATATGGTGTCAGTCCTGCGTCAAGGAGGGCTGAGCCATGCACCCTGCATGGCGTACGTGTTCAATCTGGTTGTCAATCGGTTCCTGAAGTCTTCCACCCATCTGGAAGACATCCTAAAAATGGCCAGGAAACTCTGCATGCACTTCAGCCACTGGTACAAAAACACACACTCCTTGAGCTGCAGCAGCAGAATGCATCCCCCAACATAGGCTAATATGTGATGTTTCCACCCATTGGAATTCCACCCTCCATATTTTGGACCGACTATACGGCCATAAACAATTTCTTAATGATCCAAACGGACAGGTGTACTCGCCTGTGTAACTTCGATGTCAGCCAGTGGCAGCTCGTGCGTAACACCTGCCATTTGCTCAGGCCCTTTGAGGAGGCCACAATATTTTTCAGTCACAATGTCATTCCATTGCTTCATGTCCTGGAACAGATGCTGGTAAGTCTGGCTGGTCAGGGGACTGGAGATGTGGTGCCTAGATCTCACGACCACATTAGCCCTGTGGGGGCTGACCTGGAGGAGGAGGACATTGGAGCACAAGCAATGTTTAGCGAAATGGGTGATTTTTCTACATAGGTGACAGGAGAGGAGGAGCAGGACTAGCAGGAACAGCTAAAGGAGCTCCAGGTCGATGAGGAAGATGAGGCAAATAACCCAGACAAACTGTGGCAGTATGCAGTGGAGATGGAGGCAGGGAGTTCCTCTGAGTCACTTGCACAAATGGCCCGATGTATGGTCACTTGTTTGCGTAGTGACAGCCAAATTCTCACCATTTGGCAGAGGGATGACTATTGGCACTCCACATTGTTGAACCGGTCCAAAATAGGGGCCTTTTTTACACGCGCTGAGAGGGAGGACAAACTGAACTACTATAGACACATCCTGTGTAGTCAGTTGGCCACTGCCTATATGCGCCATTGTCCATCGCAGGTCTGACCGGGGTGCCCCTCTGCGCTCACGTTCCACTCCCATGGCTGCTGAGGAGGGGTGACAGGAGCAGTACCAGTTCCATCAGCATCAGCCTGAGTCTAGAGTCGCTGATGAGCAGCTTTCTTCACCAGCATAGTGAAGAAACTACTCACCAGCAGCTAGACATAGAGCAGGACCTGAACCAGCAGGTGGTGGCATACTTGGACAGCAGCCTGCCAGCCCACATTGAAGATCCGCTGGAATACTGGGCAGCCAAACTGGATTTGCGGCCGCAACTGGCAGAGTTGGCCCTGGGAAAGCTGTCCTGCCCGTCCAGTAGTGTGGCATCAGAGCGGGTGTTTAGTGTGGCGGGGCCAAAGTTACCCCAAGAAGAACTCGCCTGTCCACCCAAAATGTGGAGAGACTGACCATTGTCAAGTTGAATTAGGTGTGGATCAGCCAGGATTTCCACCCACTAATGCCTGATAAATTTGACTAGCTCATCCATGGTGCCACACCAACACTTTGACAATAGAGACAAGTTTCTTATGGCTACCTGCCTCAGCTACTATTTTGATGCTGCCACCCGCCTGATGCCACACACCTGATGCAAAGTTCTCCTTCTTACACCCACCATAGTCAGTGGGTACTGTTATTGCCACCTACCTCCCCACTCTGCCACTGGGTCACTGTGTGGTCTCCTGATGCTGCTGCCACCTCCACACTATGTCACCTTGCACACGCTGTGGCCTCCTGATGCTGCTGCCACCTCCACACTATGTCACCTTGCCACTCTGTGGCCTCCTGATGTTGCTAACACCTCCACACTATGTCACCTTGCCACTCTGTGGCATCCTGATGCTGCTGCCACCTCCACACTAAGTCACATTGCCACTCTGTGGCCTCTTGATGCTGCTGCCACCTCCACACTATGTCACATTGCCACTCTGTGGCCTCCTGATGCTGCTGCCACCTCCACACTGTCATTGTGCCACTCTGTGGCCTCCTCCTGATGCTGCTGCTGCCACCTCCACACTGTCATTGTGCCACTCTGTGGCCTCCTCATGCTGCTTTCACCTCACCACTATGTCATAGGGCCACTCTGCGAACTTCTCATGCTGTTTCCACCCTCCCCACTTCATGACTAGGCCACTATTTTGCCTTTCGGCCTTGCTGACATCATCATTTATTTGACCTTTCTTCTGATCTATCAGAAGGAAGGAAAAATGAGACGCACAACGGATCCTGTCTGTGTAGCAGCTTTAAGGCCTGTATGTTCCCATCAGAAACATCTTGTTATTTGGTAGCCAAAAGCAGGAGTGTGTACAAAACACAGAAGACATGCAAATATTCCATTCATGTGTCATCTCTGTTTTGGATCCACTACTGTTTTTTTGTTTTTTTGCATTAGCAATACTGATGGATTACTAACCAAATGCTGACCGAGTGAAGGCAGATGCTCATCAAACATGATCCATTTTTTGGGGGTTATTGTTCTGACGGATCAAAGGAAGGGCAAAATAATCAGTCAACACAAACTTACTGCTGACACCCTCTCCACTCTGTAGGGGGCTCCACTTGTTTAAGTATTTAATAGAACAGGTTCTGTCGACATCTATGTGGAATCATCTGACGATGGAGTAAAAGGAGTGTGCTTCTTCTTGGCGCTAATATCTACCTGTAAGGCTGAGTTCATACTTGAGTTATTTGGTCAGTTTTGGCACCTTTACTGCCCAAATAAGTGAAGTGTGCAGTGATTCTAAGAGCGACACCTGTCATCTGCATGTCATGCTGACTCACAGTATTATTTCACTACCACAGCAGACTCTTTGCTTGTTACTGCAAGACACAGTGTTCTACAACACTATAAAGGCTCTCCGCAACCAGGAAATAGCCTTTTTTTAACTAAATTTGCCGCAAATAAAATTCGGATCAAACCAAATGTTTTCAAAAAATTCGGCTAGCCAATAAAGCTTATATGAGCATTTTTATTCTCACTTTTAGGAACTAGGGCTTTAAGAAAGTGAGGCACCGCTTTTACTGTAATAGTCTAGGATATAAGGTGAAATAGGAACAGTGTAAGAATAAAAGACAAATTTAAAATGTATATTTTAATTTCTTATTGATGCTCTAAAATAGGAAAACTCTGTTTCATATTTCCACTATACAGTTAAGTGTTTTCTGATTTTCAGGGTTCTTCCTATCTGAACAGATTTCTGTTACACTAATATTAAATGCCCCTCTTTGGACAGATGAAATAGCAGTTAATGTTATATTTAGAGATGAGCAAATTTAATATTTTGAAATTCTTTCACGCTTCGTTTATTGGTAAAAGGTGAATTGTGTTATGGATTCCGTTACCACAGACCATAACGCAATTCTATGAAGGAATGCATAAAGGAATGCCTTTAGAGGCATTCCGTTATTCATTCAGTCATAATAAAAGTCTATAGGCTGCAAAACAGATCCGTTCTGTTTCCGTTATGCAGGGAAGTCGTCTCCTGCATAACGAAAATGGGACAGATCTGTTTTGCAGCCCATAGACTTATATTATGACGGAATAAATGGGACGGATCTGTTTTGCATCCCGTAGACTTATATTATGACGGAATGAAAAAACGAAATGTCTCTAAAGACAATCCGTTATGTATTCCATCATAGAATTGCATTATGGTCCATGGTAGCGGAATTCATAAAGGAAATCACCTTTTACCAGTAAACGAAGCGTGAATGAATTTCATAACCTGAAATTGGCTCATCTCTAGTTATATTGTCTGTCAAGGATATGGCATTTCATGTAAAAGGTTGCCACCAAAATTAGTTTGAGACATCACGATCGATACGACGACACAACATAACAGAGCCAAAGTCAGTTCTTTGTTATCTTATATTGCTCCGTGCACTCATTTCCCAAATTGCTCATTTAAATAAATAAGCAAATTGAATGCAAATTACTTGGGGAGCAGACACTAAGAAGCTGGTTTCCAAATATCTTTTGGCTTTGATCAAAGAATGAAGTATCTATCTGAACAGCTTATTACTTTCTTCTGAAAAGAAATTTTTCTCATTGCCATTTTCATATCACATTTTAATTTAAATAAAAATTTGAGGATAATGGAAGGAAATGTTCATCACTGCATTAAGGGGGAGATTTATCTAGACTGGCGCTTTCTGTGCTGGTCTTGATATCCCCTCCGCTGCCGGAGGATGCACGTTATTTATGACAAAGCACATCCCTCTTCATAAATTAGGCACATTCTCCTGCAGTCTGTGCACCTAACCAAAGGTCTACGACAGCTCAGAGCTGCCGTAGATTTCTGGCTTCATTTACGCCCGAAAACTGGTGTACATAAAGATAAATTTGTCGCAGCGTCTGGCATCGCCCCCTCCCCCACCCATTCCACACCCCCTTTCAGAAAGATGGCGAGGGCGGTGAAAAGTGGCAGATGTGACAATTTTTTTGAAAGTCTCAGTTAAGAAGTTGCTCCTGCGCCTTTTTTTTAACGCCACTTTTGAGGCTCATAGGTAATGATAAATCTCCCCCTAAATTCTCAGTCACAACTAGTTCTGGAGAAAGAAAGATAGATGGTGATTGAAGGTGAATAGATAAACATATTAGATATATAGAAAGATAGACAAATAAACTGAGCAGGATGAAAATAGCTTCATAGATAAAAAAAGATAGCATAGCTAGCTAATATATTTATAGCTAAAAGACAGAGGGAGGATTATCATTCCCTTTATGCCTGAAAAGTTGCGTTAAAAAGTTGCAGGTGCGACTTTTTAAAAAAATGTTGATTGTCCCCTTTTCTAAAGGGGGATGTGGCAAGGGTGGTGAAGGGCGCTTGGTCAGCCACAATGACAAATGTATCTTCATTTATGCCAGTTTTCTGGCGTAAATGAAGTCGGAAATCTACGGCATCTCTGTGTTGTTATACATTTCTGGCTAGGCACATGAAATGCAGCAGGATGCTCCTAATTTACTGTATGAGGCATGGACTTTTTTGCAGGTCCAGGAGAGTGTCCCTCGCCATGCAAGAATGACTAAAATGCTTGGACAGTCTCCTGGACATTGTCACCACCTTCTCCCAAGTTCAGAACAGCTAGGATGTTGCGCTCAATTATCATCTGCTGGCCAGTGTGGCTACTCTTGCCCAGGCTAATCAGCTCGAACACAGCATTGCAACACTTCACTTGATACATGTGTTAGGAAGGAGGGGTAGTGCAAGTGATGCTGTGCCATGCTGCTATTGTAGATGAGCGAGCATCCATGGAGGAGAAGGGGAGGATGTGAATAAGTGCCTGATATGGGAACCAGGCCAACACAATAGAGGAGGGGGTCAAATGGACCTGGCCTTGTTGTCGGGTGCTGCCTCGCTGCTGCCGCAAAAAAACATTAACCCAGTGAGCTGTGAAAGACATGTACTGTCCCTGCCCATATTAGCTACTCTAGGTGCCCTACATGTTGTGAACCTTGCTGAACAGCGAGAATCATAGGTAGCAGTATTGTGGATATGAGACCTAAAGATCTGAAGCCATTACAAAATGGTGCTGGCATCCAGGAAGGAGTAAACAGGTTATCAGTAGCTGTCCTCTAACTTCAGGGAGTGTAAAGTGTTCAGATTAAATGCACATGAAAAAATGATAACTTAGAGAGACTGACAGTGCAGGCAGCGTTAGAGGCTGGGAGCAGTGTATAGGTTTTCAGTGTAGTGAAGAGTCAAAACAAAAGAAGAAATGGGAGTTGGCAGATCAGTGCCCGGCAGTTACGCCGCCCACCTGATTGTCTCAAAGAAAGAAGGAAAGAATTTCATCAAGAACCGAAAAAAGTTAATGAAGATAACTGGAATTCATCAAGGAGGGAGGTTGAATGAGGAGGAATGGAAGAAAGTACTGACAAATAAGAAAGGAATGCTTCAAGATAACAATGTACTAAAAGATGCAGAAGCATGGTACAGAACAGCCAGAAAAAATTAAGAAGTTAGTCTGTATAGAAATGTATGATGAAAAGAAAAAATATTACTCGTACATGTCACCACCACCTCAGCTCGCTAAAATGGAGCTTGGGGACTGCCATGCTTCAGCAGGAACGATCCCCACCAAATCAGGCCCACCTCCTTATACCCAGTTATCACACAGGATGGCACACCTTATACAAACCGGATTCCAAAAAAGTTGGGACACTATACAAATCGTGAATAAAAACTGAATGCAATGATGTAGAGGTGCCAACTTCTAATATTTTATTCAGAATAGAACATAAATCACGGAACAAAAGTTTAAACTGAGAAAATGTACCATTTTAAGGGAAAAATATGTTGAATCAGAATTTCATGGTGTCAACAAATCCCCAAAAAGTTGGGACAAGGCCATTTTCACCACTGTGTGGCATCTCCCCTTCTTCTTACAACAATCAACAGACGTCTGGGGACCGAGGAGACCAGTTTCTCAAGTTTAGAAATAGGAATGCTCTCCCATTCTTGTCTAATACAGGCCTCTAACTGTTCAATCGTCTTGGGCCTTCTTTGTTGCACCTTCCTCTTTATGATGCGCCAAATGTTCTCTATAGGTGAAAGATCTGGACTGCAGACTGGCCATTTCAGTACCCGGATCCTTCTCCTACGCAGCCATGATGTTGTGATTGATGCAGAATGTGGTTTGGCATTATCTTGTTGAAAAATGCAGGGTCTTCCTGAAAGAGATGACGTCTGGATGGGAGCCTATGTTGTTCTAGAACCTGAATATATTTTTCTGCATTGATGGTGCCTTTCCAGACATGCAAGCTGCCCATGCCACACGCACTCATTCAACCTCATACCATCAGAGATGCAGGCTTCTGAACTGAGCGTTGATAACAACTTGGGTTGTCCTTGTCCTCTTTGGTCCGGATGACATGGCGTCCCAGATTTCCAAAAAGAACTTTGAATCGTGACTCGTCTGACCACAGAACAGTCTTCCATTTTGCCACACTCCATTTTAAATGATCCCTGGCCCAGTGAAAACGCCTGAGCTTGTGGATCTTGCTTAGAAATGGCTTCTTCTTTGCACTGTAGAGTTTCAGCTGGCACCGGCGGATGGCACGGTGGATTGTGTTCACTGACAATGGTTTCTGGAAGTATTCCTGAGCCCATTCTGTGATTTCCTTTACAGTAGCATTCCTGTTTGTGGTGCAGTGTCGTTTAAGGGCCCGGAGATCACGGGCATCCAGTATGGTTTTACGGCCTTGACCCTTACGCACAGAGATTGTTCCAGATTCTCTGAATCTTCGGATGATGTTATGCACAGTTGATGATGATAGATGCAAAGTCTTTGCAATTTTTCACTGGGTAACACCTTTCTGATATTGCTCCACTATCTTTCTGCGCAACATTGTGGGAATTGGTGATCCTCTACCCATCTTGACTTCTGAGAGACACTGCCACTCTGAGAAGCTCTTTTTATGCCCAATCATGTTGCCAATTGACCTAATTAGTGTTAATTGGTCTCCCAGCTCTTCGTTATGCTCAAATTTACTTTTTCCAGCCTCTTATTGCTACTTGTCCCAACTTTTTTGGGATTCGTTGACACCGTGAAAATTGGAACCAACGTATTTTTCCTTTAAAATAATACATTTACTCGGATTAAACGTTTGATCTGTCATCTACGTTCTATTACAAATAAAATATTGACATTTGCCATCTCCACATCATTGCATTCAGTTTTTATTCACAATTTGTTTAGTGTCCCAACTTTTTTGGAATCCGGTTTGTATAACAGCTTCCTCTCTGGCAGCCATCTTAACTAATCCCACTTCCTCTCTGGCAGCCATTTTAACTAGTCCCACTTCCTTTCTGGCAGCCATCTTCACTACTGGCATCATCATGAATGGGGAAGAGGATCATGACCAGGCTGAAGAAGGAGTAGGGGCCCCGGGCTGACACTACATATGGGGTTCAACAGTTACAGCCTCCCCAGGACACCGCTCCACCAGGGACCTCAGCTCAGCAGGTTACTCCCGCTGGGATAACCTTGACTATACAAACATACCAGGAGTCATCAACTCATTCGACACCCAGGGCTTACCATGATACACTGTACCCTTCTTTTATAGATAAACCAGGGCATACACCCCTCCGGCCACTTCAAAAGCCAAAATATGTTGCATGGAAACCACAGGAATTGATAGCCTTAGTAAACAATCTGCCGGCCCTGGACAAACTGCCTATGACATTCTACAGGAAGGTAAGACAAATACAGAAGACCCAATCACTTGGCCGCCCTAGTGGAGATCTAAGCAAGAGATGGATTCTGGCCAGACATGGAACTGCATCTATATATGTCTGTGAAGGTTCTCATTTATCCAGGTCATGGTATATCTGTAAAGAATAAATCAAGGCAACTGGACTTACTATAGATTTCTTGAAAACATTTCACTCGTTCTTCCAACGAGCTTTCTCAATTCTGAGGGACTGTACAAGAATTCTCTGGGAATAAATATGTAACTGAATCAACATCTGGTAATTATATCCAGCATGGGGTCAGAGGTCATTATACCCATGGGGTCAAAGGTGTTGATTCCATTATCCTAATTGGAGTCAGTAGGTGATAATGACCTCCCAGAAAAAGGTGTTAAGACAGCATTGCATGTGACAGACAATAGATGTCTAACCCCCCCCCCCCCCCCCCCCCCCGCCTCTATTCAAGCTTGGCTCTCCATTTTTTACGTAGATGGCCTCCTTCACACCTTGTTTGTACCAATCGGCCTCCTTATCCAAAACACGTACTTGACTGTCTTCAAAGGTGTGACCTGTTTCTTTTAGATGTAAGTACACGGCTGAATCTTGACCAGAGGTTTTGGCTCTTCTATGCTGAGCCATATGCTGATGTAGTTGTTGTTTTGTTTCGCCGATATACAGTTCTGAGCATTCCTCATTGCTCTGGACTGCGTACACAATGTTGTCCATCTTGTGTTTAGGCGTTGGGTCTTTTGGGTGAACCAGTTGTTGCCTCAGTGTGCTGCTGGGTTTAAAGCAGACAGGGATGTGATGTTTATATGGAGTATAAAGAGTCAGATGAAACCGTAGAATCAGGAGACTTTCAACAGGCAATTGGGAAAATGGGTCAGAGGAAGACTGGCTGATCAAGCAAACACAATACAAGATATAACCCAAGAGAAGGGTTAATCAGTTGAGAAATTCTTCCACCGTCTAAATGTGATGTCCAATGATCTGAGATTTACAGCACGGGGAAAGTCACACCAAAAACTTTGGACACAAGCCTTTGTACAGGGACTGAGAGAGCCTATCGGAAAACAGGTGCTGATGACAAGGCCTGAATACTGCACCTTGGGGCCGTAAGTCCTATACCAAGTGGCAAAGGGGATTGAGCATAACTGTCACAATGACTTTTTGGCCCACAAGCAAGAAGCAGGGAGGAATCATGTGTTCAGAAGGAAAAAGTGCCGAATATTCAAAAACCGAATATATAGCATTATATTCTAAATATTTGCGAATTCTCAAAGTTGAGATGTTTGAGATAAAAGTTTGCTTTTCGAATTTTTGCGCTCAACACTAGTCTAGATATGTTATTGAGTTATGTAAACAATTGAATAAAATACATTCTCAAATCTTTTCCGTTCTCTCAGATCCAGAAGCGCGTCCAGGGCAACATACCATACAGCCAGGTGATTCGGTGCTGGTGAAAAAGTTCAGCAGAAAAAACACTTCTTGAACCAAGGTTTGACGGGCCCTATCAAGTCCTGCTGACTACAGATACCTCAGTCAAGTTGGAAGGGAAACCAACATGGATCCACACCTGCCATTGCAAGAAGATGCAGGAACCAGAGGATGGGACCAGATCTTGCTAATATATATCATTTTTCTGAGTTCAAGGGTGGAGAGCAGACACAGCAAATTCCAACTGTGGTATTCTATCAAGGTGAATCTGGAACTGATAAATTTGATTTCTGCAGTGTAGTGGACTGCGGTACTGAAGATAGATTCCAGATGTATATTGGCTGTGTGGAGACATGAAAGTCAGACACAGGTTACAGATGAGATGGAGGGGTCAATGCACCCTCAAAAGTTTTAATGCCATTCCAGATTTTTGAACAATCAGAGTGAGAACAAGTTACAAAGGACATCCAGGTAACCAGGGTAAGAAGGGAAGTAAGGCTCTTTTGACATATATATATATATATATATATATATATATATATATACATATATACACTGCTCAAAAAAATTAATGGAACACTTAAACAACACAATATAACTCCAAGTCAATCACACTTCTGTGAAATCAAACTGTCCACTTAGGAAGCAACACTGAGTGACAATCAATTTCACATGCTGTTGTGCAAATGGGGTAGACAACAGGTGGAAATTATAGGCAATTAGCAAGACACCCCCAATAAAGGAGTGGTTCTGCAGGTGGTGACCACAGACCACTTCTCAGTTCCTATGCTTCCTGGCTGATGTTTTGGTCACTTTGGAATGCTGGGGGTGCTTTTACTCTAGTGGTAGCATGAGACAGAGTCTACAACCCACAACAGTGGCTCAGGTAGTGCAGCTTATCCAGGATGGAACATCAATGCGAGCTGTGGCAAGAAGGTTTGCTGTGTCTGTCAGCGAAGTGTCTAGAGCATGGAGGCGCTACCAGGAGACAGGCCAGTACATCAGGAGACGTGTAGAAGGCCGTAGGAGGGCAACAACCCAGCAGCAGGACCGCTACCTCTGCCTTTGTGCAAGGAGGAACAGGAGGAGCACTGCCAGAGCCCTGCAAAATGACCTCCAGCAGGCCACAAATGTGCATGTGTCTGCTCAAACGGTCAGAAACAGACTCCATGAGGGTGATATGAGGGCCCGACGTCCACAGGTGGGGGTTGTGCTTACAGCCCAACACCTTGCAGGACGTTTGGCATTTGTCAGAGAACACCAAGATTGGCAAATTCGCCACTGGCGCCCTGTGCTCTTCACAGATGAAAGCAGGTTCACACTGAGCACATGTTACAGACAAGACAGAGTCTGGAGACGCCGTGGAGAACGTTCTGCTGCCTGCAACATCCTCCAGCATGACCGGTTTGGCATTGGGTCAGTAATGGTGTGGGGTGGCATTTCTTTGGAGGGCCGCACAGCCCTCCATGTGCTCGCCAGAGGTAGCCTGACTGCCATTAGGTACCGAGATGAGATTCTCAGACCCCTTGTGAGACCATATGCTGGTGCGGTTGGCCCTGGGTTCCTCCTAATGCAAGACAATGCTAGACCTCATGTGGCTGGAGTGTGTCAGCAGTTCCTGCAAGACGAAGGCATTGATGCTATGGACTGGCCCGCCCGTTCCCCAGACCTGAATCCAATTGAGCACATCTGGGACATCATGTGTCGCTCTATCCACCAACGTCAGGTTGCACCACACTGTCCAGGAGTTGGCAGATGCTTTAGTCCAGGTCTGGGAGGAGATCCCTCAGGAGACCGTCCGCCACCTCATCAGGAGCATGCACAGGCATTGTAGGGAGGTCATACAGGCACGTGGAGGCCACACACTACTGAGCCTCATTTTGACTTGTTTTAAGGACATTACATCAAAGTTGGATCAGCCTGTAGTGTGTTTTTCCACTTTAATTTTGAGTGCGACTCCAAATCCAGACCTCCATGGGATGAAAAATTTGATTTCCATTTTTTATTTTTTGTGTGATTTTGTTGTCAGCACATTCAACTATGTAAAGAATAAAGTATTTCAGAAGAATATTTAATTAACTCAGATCTAGGATGTGTTATTTTTGTTTTCCCTTTATTTTTTTGAGCAGTGTATATATATGCAGCACGCCAGACCTGCAGGGTATTGCGATAGTGAGGTCACGGTTATGGGCAATCGAGGGTTACTCACTTTTTGGAGGAGAACCCTGGGCAGGCATGCGGCAGTGAAGGAGAGGTAGACACAAGTTCCTCTGGGGCACACTCTATATTTAGGGACCAGGCCTGATGGTGGATGAGGTGCCCTGGATGTTGCGGGTGTTTTAAAGTGCCTGGGGCAAGGTCCCTTTAAGGATCGTGACGCCAGTGCCTGTAACGGTGGCACACCGGTTTGTAGGAGCAATAAGTGAGGTACACAGGTGGTATAGTGAACCAAACGTTGCTTTACTTTGAACAGTCCAACTTTGTACAGAGATGATGATTATGCAGTCCCTTATATCACAGATGTCAACAGCAGGTTTGACTCCGATATTTTCCTGACAGGAATATATTGGCAAAAGTCTCAGCCTTTAATATCTGCTTGTATGACCAGCTAGTATAGTCAGTGGCATATCCGTTTGGTGCATATTCTTCAGTGATTTATACAACAGCAGGTTTACTTTCAATAATGGCAGGTATTAATCATGCAAGATACTTGGAGGGTATAAAGTTAATGCTTAGCAGACCTATGCTGCACTATCCCCACAGCTATTCTAGCTGGCTGGATCCCAAGGCCCGGATGCCTAAATGCTGGCTTTAATCCTTGGTAATAAATCCTTCCTCCAGTATTGACTCTTGACTTTAATGTTATAGTACTTCTGCTCATCAGGTTACTTATCTGAACTGGTTGTATTATTCCTGTTGTGATGGAAGCTGCACGTTTCTCCCAGGAGGTAGATTCTTCTTCTGGGGTGACTCTACTGAGCTAACTTAGCCTCAGGAGCTTCAGGCTGACTACATTACTCTTCTAGCCACCTGGAATGAACTAACTCTCCCCTGTCTGGGCCTACCTATATATACTTAGGGCTCTCTAGCTCCCTCTAATGTCTAGGAGGCTAAACTACACCCTAACAGGCCTGACACCCAGATAACACAGGGAAATGCATAATTAAACATCACAGTAATGCAAAAGACATGTTAACCCTTGTGTAGTGCCCACCTTTACCTAGTGGGACACTACATACCCCCATGCTACAACGTTGCCCGTCCTCGGCGCAACATTGAGGGGCCCTGCCCAGCTGGACACTGCAGCCTGAAAGACAAAAATGGAGAACAGGCATACACAGTAATCACCACTTTAGCAATTGAAATATAATAAACAGTTTCACTGAAAGTGCGGTGACAAGGGGCGTCGTTCTCTTCTCTCAGGATAATTGTAAGGGAACAGGGGCGCTGACCTGGTGCAGCGTATCAATAATACCAGGATAGTCCATAATAATAGTCCATAGAAAATGTAGAACAAAATAACAATTCTTAGATGCTCAAGGAACACAATGAGTCTGTACCCAAGGCTTGTAGAGGGTTAAACAGGGGTTTCCCGTGAGGGGCTACCTGGGCCCATAATGTAGTCTCCAAACCTCACAGGTGGGTGCCCCTTGGTAGACCGCGTGGACCTTCTTACTGGCGGAGATTCCTCCTGACTTGGTTCAGGAGGATTGGAGGAGTCCACAGGCTCTGGAACTCCTTCAGGTACACTCTGAGGCAAAGAAATAACAGGAACTGAAGTAGGTTCATCCTGGGATGGAGAAACAACTGGAACAGGTACTACCAGGTTTAACCAGGGAGTGAGAAACCAATGAAGTGGATCTTTATCATGTATCAGGTTCTCAACAGCCTGCATAGGATCAGCAGGTTGGGCTGGCAACTCAGGTTCAGGAGATTCTGGTTCAATGTCCTCTGCTGCAGATTCTCCTTCTATACAGGGTTTCAACCGATTTCTATGTACAACTTGAGAGCCTTTACCTTCTCTGGAGATTTGGTAGATGTGAGCCTCAGCGTTAGGAATGGCAGAAATAACATAGGGAATCCTTTCCCACTTACTGTCCAATTTACTGGTTTTATGGTTGTTCTTCAACCACACCAGGTCTCCCAGAGCTAAGGGTTCCGCATGAGCAGCCAGGTCATAGTCTCTTTGTTGTCGTTCCCGGACATTTTTCATGCGTTCCTGAACGATCTCTTTGGCATTGAGGAGATGTCTTTGGTGCTCCACTACCCAATCAGTTTTTGGTAGTGGGTTAATGACATCGGGCACTTGTATATCTAGGGAGTGATCAGCAGGCAACCTCCCTTGACGGGCGAACATCAGATAAAAAGGTGTGTAACCGGTGGAGCTGTGAATTATGTTGGTATAGGTATACATGAGTTGTGGCAGCAGAGTAGGCCAATTACCCCTTGTCTCTGGGGGTACTGCTCTCAGCATTTCGATGAGAGTTTGATTAAGCTTTTCACAGAGTCCGTTACCTTGTGGATGATAGGCGGTGGTCCGGACTTTCTGGCAGTTATGCAGCAGGCACATCTCTTGGAACAGCTGTGACTCAAACGCAGACCCCTGGTCAGTGAGGATTCTCTCTGGGCAGCCGTAGGGCAGAAGGAAATGCTTCCAGAACGCCTCTGCTGTAGTCTTAGCTGTCAGGTCTTTCACAGGCACTGCTACGACAAACTTAGTGAAGTGATCAATAATGGTCATGGCATAAGTATACCCTGAGCGACTCGGCTCCAACTTCACATGATCAATAGCAACCAGTTCTAAAGGAGTTTTACTTACGATAGGATGGAGAGGCGCCCTCTGGTCATGACGCTCAGTTCGCCCCACAGCACAGGCAGTGCATTCTCGGCACCATTTCTCAATATTGTCTCTCATCCCAATCCAATAGAATCTTCTGCGAATAGTGGCCTCAGTCTTCTGCACGCCGAAGTGTCCGGACTGGTTGTGATACATTTCTAGCACCAGACTGGCATCTCGACGTGGTAGGAGGATTTGATATATCCTATCACAGGACACTGGGTCCAGGCTCCTTCTAAGCAACAGGCCTCTTTGAAGGAAAAGTAGGTGGCGATGTCTCCACAGTCTCATCAGTTCTGGGTCTGCACTCTTCCTGCGGACTCTCTCAGGAGTTCTCCCACTGGTAAGGAAGTCGAGCAGTTCACCGAGGACTCTACTTTCGGACTGGAGCTTAATCCACCTTTCTTGGTCGCCTCTGGACTCAGGAATATCTGGTGAGGAAGGATCAGCAGCGGGATGGTTTTCAGTGCAGATCTTATCCTGCTGGGCAAATTTATTGTAGAACGCTGGCATTTCCACTTCTTACCAGGCATCTTTTGGTTCATCTGGGGCTTCTGTAGTGGGTAGCCGAGGCAGGGCATCAGCATTGTCATTGGAGCGGCCTGCCCGGTATTTCACAGTGAAGTCATAGTTGGCAAGGCGGGAGGCCCATCTTTGCTCCAGAGCCCCCAACTTGGCTGTATTCAGATACGCCAGGGGGTTATTGTCCGTGAAGGCCACAAATGGCGTGGCAGCGAGATAGTCTTTGAACTTCTCGGTCACAGCCCACACTAAGGCAAGAAACTCTAGCTTGAAGGAACTGTAGTTCTGGTCGTTCTCAGTTCCCTTCAGGGATCTGCTGGCGTAGGCAATTACCCTTTCTTTGTTATCTATCACTTGAGCCAACATAGCCCCCAGGCATCTTTTACTGGCATCTGTGTAGAGGTGGAACGGCTTCTGATAATCTGGGTAACCCAGAACAGGGTGTTCGGTCAGCTTCTTCTTGAGGAGCTGGAAGGCAATCTCCCGTTCTTCGCTCCACTCAACAGGAATAGGAGTCTTTGGACTCTTCTTAGGGTGCCCCCTCAGGAGTTCCTGGATTGGATCCGCAATTTGTGCGAAATGGGGGATGAAACGCCTGTAATACCCTGCAAAGCTGAGAAAGCTTCTCACCTCTTTTACGGTGGTAGGAGTAGGCCAATTGCGGACAGCAGCAAGTTTATCAGGATCAGGCTGTACTCCTTCGGCACTAACAACGTGCCCTAGGTATTTTACCGCTGGTTTCAGCAGGTGGCACTTAGATGGCTTGATTTTGAGGCCATATTTGGTAAGGACTTGGAACACTTCCGCCAGGTGTTCTAGTTGGTCCTCATACGTCTTGGAGTATATAATGACGTCATCTAGATATAACAATACGGTTTTAAAGTTCCTATGGCTTAAGCAACGTTCCATCAGCCGTTGGAATGTCCCTGGAGCGTTACACAGTCCAAACGGCATGTAGTTAAATTCAAACAGGCCCATAGGTGTAGTGAAAGCAGTCTTTTCTCGATCTTCTGGGGCCATAGGTACTTGCCAGTACCCACTAGTTAAGTCCAAGGTGGAAAAATAGGCTGATGACCCCAGGGCAGTCAAGGACTCCTCAATGCGTGGTAGTGGATAGGCATCTTTGTGGGTGATTTGATTGATCTTTCTGTAATCCACGCAGAACCTTATACTGCCATCTTTCTTTCGCACGAGGACTAGGGGAGCAGCCCAGGCACTGTGACTGTCCCGAATTATGTTAGAGTCTTTCATCTCTTGTATCATCTCTTTCACAGACTGATAGGTAGTAGGTGGTATGGGTCTGTGCCTCTCCTTGATAGGAGGATGAGAGCCAGTGGGTATGGTGTGTTTGATTACACTGACCTCTCCGTAGTCCGTAGAGTGCTTGCTGAAAGCCTTGTGGTGCTCTTTTACCAGATTCAGAACTCCCTCTATTTGCTCCTTCGGGGTGGATTCGTTCCCCACATGAAGTTCTTCCCACCAGGATACTGTAGAGGCGCTGGCAGGGGCGCTGCTGCTCTGTGCGGTCTGGAACGTCTCCGTGGCAGGCAGACGGATCACAACCTGGAAAGACACTTGGAAAAGCTGAGCAACAGGGCAGTGCTTAAAAAGAGTAACGGGGTGATCACCAAAATTAATTAAATGGACAGGCACTTTACCTTGGGACACGGTCACCAGACTCTTGGCTGTCCGTACGAAGGGATGATTCTCAATCTGGATGGGTTCCACTAGGGCTTGATAGTCCTGACCCTGGATCCCTAACACCGCACGGCAGCAAAGGATGATCTGGGAATTTGGAGGCAGGATTACTGGCCGGTTGTCCCGGATCCGAACAGTACAAATTTCCCCCTTTTTATTGGCGAACCTTTGTTGAGCGCACAGCACGCTGATAGTCTTTTGAATGACCCTTCTGGAAGCAGGCGAGGCTGAGGATATAGTTTGGTTCAATGCCTCAAGCACTTCAGAGTAACAGTTTTTAAGGGCATTAGTCCCTAGGATCACAAGGTGTCCTCCTTTATCTCCTGCTTGTACCACAATTACACCTTGCTGTGGTAAGGTGGCCTCTCCCACCTGAAGAGTAGGTTCCCAGTATCCATGGACTTTCACTGGCTTCCCGTTGCTGGCAATGATATCTAGCCAGGACTCTGGTGGCAGGGTGAGGAGACTTTGATCCCAGAACTTGTCAAAGGCAGGTCTTTGGATGGTGGTGACCTGTGACCCCGTATCAAGAAGGGCTTCAAAGGGTATCCCGTTGATACATGTTTTAATTTTTGGACGGGATCCCACGTATTTAGGCATCCAGCTTGGATCCTTTGGACCTACTGTTCTACCTCCCGAGGGGCGGTCCTCTGCCTCAGGGGTTGCCCGGTTTAACTGTTAGGACATTGATTCAGTATGGCCATATTTTTTGCAATAGTGGCAAACAGGCTGCTTTCGATTTCTAGACCGATAATTTGGCAGTCCATCAGGTTCTTTTGTGTAGACATCCCTATATGCAGGTGGGAGCCTTGGAGGAAAAGGGCCTTCATCTTCCAACAGTATTGGTCTTTCCCACTCCTCTATTTTCTTGCATACTTTCTCTAAGCAAGAGATGGTTCACTTGCTCCATTAGTGCTGCCATTACATCTGTTACTGGAGCCTGAGTGGCTTGACTGACTCCAGCCGGCCCCACATTGACAGTCTTTGATTGAAAAATCTGAGATTCAGGCAAGGTTGCTGGCCCTGCAGCCGGGTTTTGGCCTAGAATGCTGATGGCCAGCTCTTTAAAGTCCAAGAATGCACAATTGGGGTGTTGGGCTGACAGCATCCTCAGTTGGCCCTTTGAATGCTCTGTACTTATACCTGCAATGAACTGTTGTCTAAGAGTCCTGTCCTGATCCTCAGCTTCCTTGGGGTCCACTTGGACCACAGCCCTCAGGGTCTCTTGCAAGGACAGAGCAAAATCGTGGAGCGACTCCCAAGGTTGCTGCTTCCTGCTGAAGAATCGCATTTTAACTTCGGACACCGTTCTGGCCTCAAATGTGGTGCCGAGGCGATCAAAAATCTGCTCCAGGGTACTCTTTTCAGAACGGGGCCAGGACATGACTTCCCTGCGGGCGGCCCCTTCTAACTGAGCTAGGAGGATCTCCATTTGTTATTCAGCAGATATAGGATAGAGCCGGAATAAGGCCAGTATCTGGTCCCTAAAGTCCTTTAATTTATGGGCTTCCCCTGAATATCGTGGAAACCAGGGGGCCCCAAAATAATACGGCATGGTTAATGGCATCAGGCTTGATGCTGCCGCGGTGGCAGGTGCCCTATTGTCAGTTGCGGGCACTTCAAAAGGCATTTCTGGGGCCGCCTGCCCTGCTCCTTCAGGTGCGGACATAGTGTTGCTAGATGGGTATGGCCCTTTAAATGACAGCGGAGCGGACCGGAGCTAAAATGTCAGAGTCCCTTTTTTTTTTTTTTTTTTTCAAGTAAAGTCTCTTGCTGCTAAGGAATGACCTTTCCCGGTACCCTAGCAGGGGTCGGAGCTGCTCCGGTATAGTAATCAGAAGGGGGCCGGTGAAGGATAAAGTTAGTACTTACTCCGGCGGTGCTCGCTCCAAGTCTCGCGAGATGCGTGGCTACGTCAGACGGGAGTCCCACATTCAGCGTCAAAAGGTAGGCGCGGCCTCTTGCAGCTCCGGGATTCAGGTAGGTGGTACTTTTTCCCGACAGGGTGGCGTTTCTTCCTACTTGCAGGCTGGGCGGTAACTTCCCCTTGTCCTTTTTCGCGCCAAACGGGTACAACGAGGCGCACTTGTAATCCAGTTAGGTTAAGCGGCCATCTTTGAGCAAAATGCTGTCTATTCACTGACAGCAAGCGGTGGCTTTACAACAGCAAAACAGTCCGTGCAATACAATCTTCACACCGCAAATTATTACAGTTCTTTGGCCCAGCAATTTTTCAATAAAACAGTAGGGCTTAGTCACTTTATAGGTATATAACGGCACACAGTTTTTGTATTCCAACAATGGTGCAGGAATGATCGTATCCTGTTTGTGACGCCAATTTATGCAGCACGCCAGACCTGCAGGGTATTGCAATAGTGAGGTCACGGTTATGGGCAATCGAGGGTTACTCACTTTTTGGAGGAGAACCCTGTGCAGGCATGCGGCAGTGAAGGAGAGGTAGACACAAGTTCCTCTGGGGCACACTCTATATTTAGGGACCAGGCCTGATGGTGGATGAGGTGCCCTGGATGTTGCGGGTGTTTTAAAGTGCCTGGGGCAAGGTCCCTTTAAGGATCGTGACGCCAGTGCCTGTAACGGTGGCACACCGGTTTGTAGGAGCAATAAGTGAGGTACACAGGTGGTATAGTGAACCAAACGTTGCTTTACTTTGAACAGTCCAACTTTGTACAGAGATGATGATTATGCAGTCCCTTATATCACAGATGTCAACAGCAGGTTTACTTTCAATAATGGCAGGTATTAATCATGCAAGATACTTGGAGGGTATAAAGTTAATGCTTAGCAGACCTATGCTGCACTATCCCCACAGCTATTCTAGCTGGCTGGATCCCAAGGCCCGGATGCCTAAATGCTGGCTTTAATCCTTGGTAATAAATTCTTCCTCCAGTATTGACTCTTGACTTTAATGTTATAGTACTTCTGCTCATCAGGTTACTTATCTGAACTGGTTGTATTATTCCTGTTGTGACAGAAGCTGCAGGTTTCTCCCAGGAGGTAGATTCTTCTTCTGGGGTGACTCTACTGAGCTAACTTAGCCTTCAGGCTGACTACATTACTCTTCTAGCCACCTGGAATGAACTAAATCTCCCCTGTCTGGGCCTACCTATATATACTTAGGGCTCTCTAGCTCCCTCTAATGTCTAGGAGGCTAAACTACACCCTAACAGGCCTGACACCCAGATAACACAGGGAAATGCATAATTAAACATCACAGTAATGCAAAAGACATGTTAACCCTTGTGTAGTGCCCACCTTTACCTAGTGGGACATATATATATATATATATATATATATATATATATATTGATGCAATAGGTGTTGCATGAGGTGTCCCTGATTAATTCAAAGCCCAGGATCAGGTAGCAGCTGGTTTCGAATCCCTGACTGGATCATCTACCTGTATTACAACCAACAAAGGTTTGTCAACTACACCAGAGATGCCCTAAAGGGGGTAGTTGAACAACTAGGCCCAACTTCGATTATGGCCTTTAAGAACCGTATGGCCTTGGTGCTTGCAGAAAAAGGGGGCGTATGTAAAATGATACGTTTCTCTTGAGGCACATACATACCTAAAAACACTGCCCCGATGGAAGTATCACCAAAGCTCTGAAAGGTCTCACAGATTTGTCAAATGAACTTGCAAGGAACTCAGGGATAAAGAATCCCTGGGATTCAGTGTTTGGATGGTTAGGTGACTGGCATATGGCATTAAAACAAATAGGTACGGCTATAGTATGTATTCTTATAATCCTTGCTTTAATTGCTTGCTGTGTGGTGTGTGGTCCCATGTGTTTGGAAACTTCTTACCAAGATGATCGCAGAAGCCACTCCAACCATGTGTGTTATCACCTACACAGCTCAAAAAGCATCCACACAGAGAGCAATTCCAGTTAATTATTTCCTTTATTGGATATCCAAACAAATGGTATATCAGTTAAAACATATACAAAAAACAGCACATAATGGGAACACTACGGTGTTACAAATAATTGTATAAAAACAGAGTAAGCTCCAGACCAATAAGGGACTAGTATCCCCCCATACGCAAATAAAGCAGTATCAGCTTAGTGGGGCGCATGTAGCAATGGTAGCACCCAGGGCATGCATACAAAAACACTCCAAACAGTCCTCACCAAGCAGGGACTGCAAAAGGAGGGGGGGGGGAAACACAGTTTAACCACCTCAGGACCGCCGTACGCAGGATTGCGTCTTTGCGGCGGTCCTGTTGTTCTGGGTGGACGCGCCGGTGCGTCCTCTCGCGAGACGCGAGATTTCCTGTGAACGCGCGCACACAGGCGCGCGCGTTCACAGGATCGGAAGGTAAGCGAGTGGATCTCCAGCCTGCCAGCGGCGATCGTTCGCTGGCAGGCTGGAGATGTGATTTTTTTAACCCCTAACAGGTATATTAGACGCTGTTTTGATAACAGCGTCTAATATACCTGCTACCTGGTCCTCTGGTGGTCCCCTTTGTTTGGATCGACCACCAGAGGACACAGGCAGCTCAGTAATATGTTGCACCAAGCACCACTACACTACACCCCCCCCCCCCGTCACTTATTAACCCCTTATTAGCCCTTGATCACCCCTGATCACCCCATATAGACTCCCTGATCACCCCCCTGTCATTGATTACCCCCCTGTCATTGATCAACCCCCTGTAAAGCTCCATTCAGATGTCCGCATGATTTTTACGGATCCACTGATAGACTGATCGGATCCGTAAAAATCATACGGACGTCTGAATGCAGCCTTACAGGGGAGTGATAAATGACGGAGGTGATCACCCCATATAGACTCCCTGATCACCCCCCTGTCATTGATCACCCCCCTGTAAAGCTCCATTCAGATGTCCGCATGATTTTTACGGATCCACTGATAGACTGATCGGATCCGTAAAAATCATACGGACGTCTGAATGCAGCCTTACAGGGGAGTGATCAATGACTGTGGTGATCACCCCATATAGACTCCCTGATCACCCCCCTGTCATTGATTACCCCTCTGTCATTGATCACCCCCCTGTAAAGCTCCATTCAGATGTCCGCATGATTTTTACGGATCCACTGATAGACTGATCGGATCCGTAAAAATCATACGGACGTCTGAATGCAGCCTTACAGGGGAGTGATCAATGACTGTGGTGATCACCCCATATAGACTCCCTGATCACCCCCCTGTCATTGATTACCCCTCTGTCATTGATCACCCCCCTGTAAAGCTCCATTCAGATGTCCGCATGATTTTTACGGATCCACTGATAGACTGATCGGATCCGTAAAAATCATACGGACGTCTGAATGCAGCCTTACAGGGGGGTGATCAATGACAGTTGGGTGATCACCCCATATAGACTCCCTGATCACCCCCCTGTCATTGATCACCCCCCCTGTCATTGATCACCCCCCTGTCATTGATCCCCCCCCCCCCTCTGTAAGGCTGCATTCAGTCTTTTTTTTGGCCCAAGTTAGCGGAATTTTTTTTTTTTTCTTACAAAGTCACATATTCCACTAACTTGTGACAAAAAATAAAATCTCACATGAACTCACCATACCCCTCACGGAATCCAAACGCGTAAAATTTTTTAGACATTTATATTCCAGACTTCTTCTCACGCTTTAGGGCCCCTAGAATGCCAGGGCAGTATAAATACCCCACATGTGACCCCATTTCGGAAAGAAGACACCCCCAGGTATTCCGTGAGGGGCATATTGAGTCCATGAAAGATTGAAATTTTTGTCCCAAGTTAGCGGAACGGGAGACTTTGTGAGAAAAAAATAAAAAATATCAATTTCCGCTAACTTGTGCCAAAAAAAAAAAATTTCTATGAACTCGCCATGCCCCTCATTGAATACCTTGGGGTGTCTTCTTTCCAAAATGGGGTCACATGTGGGGTATTTATACTGCCCTGGCATTCTAGGGGCCCCAAAGCGTGAGAAGAAGTCTGGTATCCAAATGTCTAAAAATGCCCTCCTAAAAGGAATTTGGGCCCCTTTGCGCATCTAGGCTGCAAAAAAGTGTCACACATCTGGTATCGCCGTACTCAGGAGAAGTTGGGGAATGTGTTTTGGGGTGTCATTTTACATATACCCATGCTGGGTGAGATAAATATCTTGGTCAAATGCCAACTTTGTATAAAAAAATGGAAAAAGTTGTCTTTTGCCAAGATATTTCTCTCACCCAGCATGGGTATATGTAAAAAGACACCCCAAAACACATTCCCCAACGTCTCCTGAATACGGCGATACCAGATGTGTGACACTTTTTTGCAGCCTAGGTGGGCAAAGGGGCCCACATTCCAAAGAGCACCTTTAGGATTTCACAGGTCATTTACCTACTTACCACACATTAGGGCCCCTGGAAAATGCCAGGGCAGTATAACTACCCCACAAGTGACCCCATTTTGGAAAGAAGACACCCCAAGGTATTCCGTGAGGGGCATGGCGAGTTCCTAGAATTTTTTATTTTTTGTCACAAGTTAGTGGAAAATGATGATTTTTTTTTTTTTCATACAAAGTCTCATATTCCACTAACTTGTGACAAAAAATAAAAACTTCCATGAACTCACTATGCCCATCAGCGAATACCTTGGGGTCTCTTCTTTCCAAAATGGGGTCACTTGTGGGGTAGTTATACTGCCCTGGCATTCTAGGGGCCCAAATGTGTGGTAAGGAGTTTGAAATCAAATTCTGTAAAAAATGACGAGTGAAATCCGAAAGGTGCTCTTTGGAATATGGGCCCCTTTGCCCACCTAGGCTGCAAAAAAGTGTCACACATCTGGTATCTCCGTACTCAGGAGAAGGTGGAGAATGTGTTTTGGGGTGTCATTTTACATATACCCATGCTGGGTGAGAGAAATATCTTGGCAAAAGACAACTTTTCCCATTTTTTTATACAAAGTTGGCATTTGACCAAGATATTTATCTCACCCAGCATGGGTATATGTAAAAAGACACCCCAAAACACATTCCCCAACTTCTCCTGAGTACGGGGATACCAGATGTGTGACACTTTTTTGCAGCCTAGGTGGGCAAAGGGGCCCACATTCCAAAGAGCACCTTTCGGATTTCACTGGTCATTTACCTACTTACCACACATTAGGGCCCCTGGAAAATGCCAGGGCAGTATAACTACCCCACAAGTGACCCCATTTTGGAAAGAAGACACCCCAAGGTATTCCGTGAGGGGCATGGCGAGTTCCTAGAATTTTTTATTTTTTGTCACAAGTTAGTGGAAAATGATGATTTTTTTTTTATTTATTTTTTTCATACAAAGTCTCATATTCCACTAACTTGTGACAAAAAATAAAAACTTCCATGAACTCACTATGCCCATCAGCGAATACCCTGGGGTCTCTTCTTTCCAAAATGGGGTCACTTGTGGGGTAGTTATACTGCCCTGGCATTCTAGGGGCCCAAATGTGTGGTAAGGAGTTTGAAATCAAATTCTGTAAAAAATGACGAGTGAAATTCGAAAGGTGCTCTTTGGAATGTGGGCCCCTTTGCCCATCTAGGCTGCAAAAAAGTGTCACACATCTGGTATCTCCGTACTCAGGAGAAGGTGGGGAATGTGTTTTGGGGTGTCTTTTTACATATACCCATGCTGGGTGAGAGAAATATCTTGGCAAAAGACAACTTTTCCCATTTTTTTATACAAAGTTGGCATTTGACCAAGATATTTATCTCACCCAGCATGGGTATATGTAAAAAGACACCCCAAAACACATTCCCCAACTTCTACTGAATACGGAGATACCAGATGTGTGACACTTTTTTGCAGCCTAGGTGGGCAAAGGGGCCCACATTCCAAAGAGCACCTTTCGGATTTCACTCGTCATTTTTTACAGAATTTGATTTCAAACTCCTTACCACACATTTGGGCCCCTAGAATGCCAGGGCAGTATAACTACCCCACAAGTGACCCCATTTTGGAAAGAAGAGACCCCAAGGTATTTCGTGATGGGCATAGTGAGTTCATGGAAGTTTTTATTTTTTGTCACAAGTTAGTGGAATATGAGACTTTGTAAGAAAAAAAAAAAAAAAGAAAAAAATCATCATTTTCCGCTAACTTGTGACAAAAAATAAAAAGTTCTATGAACTCACTATGCCCATCAGCGAATACCTTAGGGTGTGTATTTTCCGAAATGGGGTCATTTGTGGGGTGTTTGTACTGTCTGGCCATTGTAGAACCTCAGGAAACATGACAGGTGCTCAGAAAGTCAGAGCTGCTTCAAAAAGCGGAAATTCACATTTTTGTACCATAGTTTGTAAACGCTATAACTTTTACCCAAACCATTTTTTTTTTACCCAAACATTTTTTTTTAATCAAAGACATGTAGAACAATAAATTTAGAGCAAAATTTATATATGGATGTCGTTTTTTTTTGCAAAATTTTACAACTGAAAGTGAAAAATGTCATTTTTTTGCAAAAAAATCGTTAAATTTCGATTAATAACAAAAAAAGTAAAAATGTCAGCAGCAATGAAATACCACCAAATGAAAGCTCTATTAGTGAGAAGAAAAGGAGGTAAAATTCATTTGGGTGGTAAGTTGCATGACCGAGCAATAAACGGTGAAAGTAGGGTAGGTCAGAAGTGTAAAAAGTGGCCTGGTCTTTCAGGGTGTTTAAGCACTGGGGGCTGAGGTGGTTAAAGTGCGAGTGCAAATTGTACCTACTGACCCAGGTCTGAAGCAGCCGCCCGACGATCGTTTCGCTAATGCTTCCTCTTGGGGCATTTTTCCAACCATGTGTGCCGACTTCCCGGAGTTTGAAAATGAGAAGACCAAAGAACTGATACCTAAATACTCTACAGAAGATCAACATCAAGAGTCACCCCTTTATGTTGTGTGTTAGGGATATGTGAGAATCTGACTTCCCATTGTGTAAGTCCATTAAGAGGGAGTGTATCCACAAGGGATAGATTGTCTCCAAAGTGGTGAAACAAACAATGGTCACAATGGGACAGATTGTTAGGTTCACTCAGGTTTAGGGACAAGAGGACAGACCATGCTTGAAATGGTTCCAAAGGGGGGACTGTTGTGGATATGAGACTGAAAGATCTGAACCCATTACAAGATGGCGCTGGCATCCAGGAACACTCCCCACTTATCTATAGTTTACATTCCTTAGCTATGCTAATTGTGCAGAATTGAAAAATAATTTTTGTATAATGACTAGAGATGAGTGAATTGAAGCTGACGGAGTGGAATTTGATGCGAATTTCAAGAAAAATTTGATTTGCCACGAATGCGAAGTTCCTTGCGCTTTGTAGTAACGAATCACATTTTTCCTGAAATGGCGGCTACACACGTGAGGACTGAGGACATGGGACAAGGAACTCTGGGAAGGCGAGATCATCCAGATTGACATGCCTACATGCAGCCAATCAGCCCTGTGATGTCACAGCCCTATAAATACGGCGGCCATCTTACATCAGACATTTTCCAGCGTTCAGAGTGCAGGGACAGACGTGTGAAGGCGTTAGAAACAGCAATTAGAAAAACCTGATTGTGGGGGAAAAAAGACAGAAAAAACTATTTATAAGTGCAGGGAAAGGATAGAGAGGAATGATTTCATAGCATCTTACTGCAGGGAGAGACGTCAGAAGGCGCTAGGGACATTGATAGGAAAGAGATTTACAAGTGAAGGGAAAGATTATTTGGGTCTCCAAATAGTCATTAGACACCTCTATCATTTAAGCTATTTGGGCTGTAAGTGCTATTTTGAAAAGCCTTTAGTGGCTTATATCTTAGTATTTTATATCAGTATTACAAGAAAAATATATACGCATTTCACTTCTGAAGTTATTTCTGGAGAAAGCGTATAGGGGCGTATTTAAGTAAAAAAAAGAAAAACATATATGCACTGCACTGTTGCAGTTATTTCTGGTGAAAGCGTATAGGGGCCTATTTCAGTACTACAAGAAAAGTATATAAGCACCTCACTCTTTAAGTTTTTTCTGGTCAAAGCGTATAGTGCACTCTGCGGTCTTACTAAACCCTCATACTGATGTTAAAATTTAGAGGTTAGCCAACATATCCTACTATGGAGGACATGTCTGGGGATCGCCATTAGCAACAGGCTACAAGTGCAGGATTTGCTCCCCTTTATACACATGCACAACTGCATATTGGTTTGAGCACTTCCGGTCTGTTTAACACCATACCATTTTTTCAGTTGGTTTGTATATAGAGATGCTTGGAGGTGTATAAACTCCAATTGAAATGTGCCTGTTTTCCATCCACAGGCTACATTTAGGTGCACCTGCGAGTCCTGGGCCTTATCAGCCATTCTTGAGTGGGACTCACAGACTCCTCCCATTGCAAGCATGGCTACATGCAGGAGGTAACTGGTGAGTTGGCTATGAGTCGGTCCTTACGCCCCTGTAATTCGCCCACTGGCTCCTGGTATTGCCCATTTGGCACAGGTAGGTGAGTGTTAGGTCCCGAGCTACTTGAGAAACCTTGGAGCGGTGCTCGGGCTCAGACATGTCCTCCATAGTAGGATATGTTGGCTAATCTCTCAATTTTAAAATCAGTATGAGGGTTTAGAAGGATCGCAGAGTGCACCTGCCTTTGAAAATGTATATTGTTATATTGGTTATCACATCCACATAATTGCTATTTTGTGTAGGATGTCTATTGTGGTACTTGTGGTCCGCTGCGGGCATCCTCCACTGTATGCATTTTTGCTGGGAATTGCCATTAGCAACGTGCTACAAGTGCAGGATTTGTTCCCCTTTATACACATGCACAACTGCATATAGGTTTGAGCACTTCCTGCCTGTTTAACACCACATCATTTTTTCAGTTGGTTTGTATATCAAAGCGTATAGTGGCCTATTTCAGTTAAACAAGAAAAATATATTCTCAGTTCACTCCTGCAGTTATTTCTGGTGAAAACGTATAGGGGCGCATTACAGTAAAAAAAAGAAAAATATATACTCACTGCACTGTTGGTTATTTCTGGTGAAAGCATATAGGGGCGTATTTCAGTAAAAAAATAAAAATATATATGCACTGCACTGTTGGTTATTTCTGGTGAAAGCCTATAGGGGCGTATTTCAGTAAAAAAATAAAAATATATACACACTGCACTGTTGCAGTTATTTCTGGTGAAAGCGTATAGGGGCATATTTCAGTACAACATGAAAAATATATACGCACTTCACTCTAAGTTTTTCCTGGTCAAAGAGTATAGGGTCGTGTTTTAGTACAACAAGAAAAATATATTTGCAGTGCATTTCTGCCGTTAATTCTGGTGAAAGTGTATAGTGGCCTATTTCAGTCTAACAAGAAAAATATATTCTCAGTTCACTTCTGCAATCTGCAGTTATTTATGTTGAAAGCATATAGGGGATTTGCTCGGGTAGTTAGGACTAGCAGATGCAGTATAGAGGCAAAGTACACAGTTTTTGAATCAAACTATTCTCTTCAATATATTTATTAATGATCTTGTAGAAGGCTTGCATAGTAAAGTATCAATTTTCGCAGATGACACTAAACTGTGTAAAGTAATTTACACTGATGAGGACAGTATACTACTACAGAGGGATCTGGATAGATTGGAGGCTTGGGCAGATAAGTGGCAGATGAGGTTTAACACTGATAAATGTAAGGTTATGCACATGGGAAGGAAAAATGCAAGTCACCCGTACATACTAAATGGTAAAACACTCGGTAACACTGACATGGAAAAGGATCTAGGAATTTTAATAAACAGCAAACTAAGCAGCAAAAACCAGTGTCAGGCAGCTGCTGCCAAGGCCAACAAGATAATGGGTTGCATCAAAAGGGGCATAGATTCCCGTGATATGAACATAGTCCTACCACTTTACAAATCGCTAGTCAGACCACACATGGAGTACTGTGTACAGTTCTGGGCTCCTGTAAACAAGGCAGACATAGCAGAGCTAGAGAGGGTTCAGAGGAGGGCAACTAAAGTAATAACTGGAATGGGGCAACTACAGTACCCTGAAAGATTATCAAAATTAGGGTTATTCACTTTAGAAAAAAGACGACTGAGGGGAGATCTAATTAATATGTATAAATATATCAGGGGTCAGTACAGAGATCTATCCCATCAGCTATTTATCCCCAGGACTGTGACTGTGACGAGGGGACATCCTCTGCGTCTGGAGGAAAGAAGGTTTGTACACAAACATAGAAGAGGATTCTTTACGGTAAGAGCAGTGAGACTATGGAACTCTCTGCCTGAGGAGGTGGTGATGGTGAGTACAATAAAGGAATTCAAGAGGGGCCTGGATGTGTTTCTAGAGCGTAATAATATTACAGGCTATAGCTACTAGAGAGGGGTCGTTGATCCAGGGAGTTATTCTGATTGCCTGATTGGAGTCGGGAAGGAATTTTTTATTCCCCTAAAGTGGAGAAAATTGGCTTCTACCTCACAGGGTTTTTGCCTTCCTCTGGATCAACTTGCAGGATAACAGGCCGAACTGGATGGACAAATGTCTTTTTTCGGCCTTATGTACTATGTTACTATGTTACTATGTAAACAGAGGTGTTTATTCTCACATTGGTGTATAACAAAATGCAGTTACGGTGTATCACCAAACGCAGGTGGCTTGGTGTTTGTTCACACAAGGAAAGTCCATAAACAATAAAAGTCACCTTTTCTCCTGGGTGTTAATTCACACCCTGTTAGCCGTTCAGCCTCATTAAGTCCATAGGCGGCCTGTTCGCCTTTAGAGGGGTCTGAGTCCTCCAGCCCGGCTCAAACCTCAAATCCCAGCACAGCCCTCAGTTCACAGCACAGACTCCTGAGCTCCACTGTTAAAGGGAGGTCAATCCACACACCTGGCAGTGCTGGCTGGTTTTTCTGCCTGGCAAAATCCTGCCTGGAACATGGGGTGTAGTCCCCCAGCCAGCACTTTGACTACTCCCAGTAAGAGCCGACCTGGATCAGCTATAACAGCCATGCAAAATCTTTAGGTGTCAATTAGCAATATCTGCTGCTGACACATAAAATACTGTCTCTTACTTCACTGAGGCCAGGAACCTCAGTAACACATACTTTCCATCCACAATGATTTCAGGTACCTTCTTACAGGGCGTAATAAAAAAATAAAAATAAAATATATATATACGAAATGCACTGCTGCAGTTTTCTCTGGTAAAAGCGTATAGGGGCGTATTTCAGTAAAAAAAAAAAAAAAAAAAAAATGAAAAATATATTCACACTGACATTAAGCGGTACTTAGAGGTGAGTCAGGGAAACCTATGTGTTTAGGTAGAGCCCAGACGGGCAGGAGATTATTTTGTACAACTGTTTATATTTACGCGGACGTGCCACAATAAAACAGTTTTGGCCCTTAAATCCTGGTGTCTGTGAAGATGTCTGTGAGTGTGACGCCCTGAAAGAGAGACGACCCCTTACATATGGTGGAGGATGCGGGCAGTTGTCCATGAAAGAAGGGCAACAGTCGGTTGCTAGGGGCAACAACAAGAGAAAGCAGGTGCTGCTGAATCCTGCTGTGCTGGAGTTTAAAGAGCCGGAAGCCTGTTTATTTGGTGGAGAAGGGGCTGCTCATGCTATTGTGGACTTTTTTTGCTGTGGTGCAGAGATTTAAAGGGCCAGAAGCCCAGAAAAGAGACTGACCTGTTTGAAAAAAAAAATGAATTATGCGGGCCAATCTGAAGGCTAGCCAAAGGCAAATGATGTGGCAACAGGAGCAGGAAAAGCTCATGTGCGGGTTGGACAAACAAAGAGACATCCTAACCCAAGGCGTTTCCTATGGTAACAGCTGTGCGGAGGAACTGGGCAGTGACCTTGTGACCAGGAGCCAAGAACTGCAGGTTCTCAGGATGCGGTTGGATGCAAAGGGGGAAGCTTTGAGGGCGCAAGGGCAGTTAGCCCTAGAGGGAAAGTCTTCAATGCAGAGTGGACACTTTGAAAATTTCCAAGATGTCGGTGATGACCTGGAGTTCCAGAGAATGTGGTGTATGCCGTTGCCAAGGGTAACCGACGGGAAGAAAGTGAGATGGAGAGCAGTCCGGCTCTTAAGAGTTCAAGTGTTTTCTGCCAAGGTGTACAGAGTCCTAGAGAGGATGTGCGAAGATACCGTAATGCTGTTGCTAAGAGCAACCAACCTCGACAGCATGCAGCTGTCTGGCAACAGAGAGAGTGCTGCTGGAGATGTCGCCAAGTGGGAAGTTGTGCACCTGGTTGTCCTATGACCAGGAATCAAAGATGGGAGGTTCCCAACATCCTGGAAAAGGATGATGTCTACTGTGGAGATGGACGTATCGCACGTGAGAGGGACGAACCCGAGGCGACAATGGGTAAGATCGTTCCTGTAATTGCTGGTGTAGCAGATCACGTGACAGTGAGCACAGCTCTGGAGGTTGGGCATGTGACTGACTGGGGCCCTGGTACCTCAGAGACCGTGAACTGTGGTGTAAGCCGGCGGCAGTTGCTATATGCTGGGCCAGGAGGTGTTGAGACACTGGGACTAGAGACTGCGCCGAAAATGTGCAGCATTGTGGTGAATGGCAGTTCAGTCCAGGCGTCGTTGGACGCAAGGTGCCAGGTGAGCCTGATAGTCCCCAGCTACCAAGCTGGCAAGTATGTGCGGAACAATCATGCGGATAGTAAGGACTATCCGGTGGCTCTCACTGAGTGTGAGACTCCAGTGGGAACTGGGACTTATAAGTTTGGGGTTGCAAACAAGCTTGCGCATGATGTAGTTTTGGGCTGTGATTTCCTCTTGTTTTGGGAGTTGGAGTAATGGTAACACTTCTGCAGAGAGTGCAAAAACTCCTGCATAACTTGTACCTGTCCCTTTAAGTGAACATGTAAGGGAAAGGACCATGTAAGGGAAAGGACCATTGAAAACAGTGATGTAGTTGAAGTGAAAAATGAAAATGTGAGGTCATGTGAAGTATATGATTATGACATGCCTTTTCCCTTTCAGGAGGTTATCAGGAGAGAAGTGCCCCTTCCTGGTAAAAATATATGTGATACAAAAATGCTGGTTAATGTTGTGAGCCCAGAGGGTGTACCACACGTACCAGAGGTGGATATGCAGTACCCGCAGGGTTTTATGGTTGCTGGGGAAATGTCCAATGTGGGGATTTGCACATCTGTGCCCCTAGAGATCAGAACTGATAATGATGACACAAGTAATATAAGTGACGCATGTGCCGTGGTCGATAGCAACTCAGAGAAAGAAGCTACCCGGTCAAGGTCTTGCGAAATTAAAGTAGTTGCTAGTAGTGACCAGACAATAGTTATACCTGACGTGATGAGAGTTGAGTGGGGAGACGTCAGCCTAGTAACTGAGACCTATAACCAGGCAGTGGTAGATGACCAAACGTGTCAGTACAGCTGCAATCAGAAAGATGAGTGAGCTGAAGTATCTACTGCCTGATATCCAGGTGAAGAGTAAAGGCTCCAAAGAAGCACAGAAAACTGCGGTAGACATAGACAATGTGCTTAAAGAGACTCTGGGTAGAACCCCAAACAGGGTGTCCAAAAGAGAATGATGGTACTCGTACATCTGCTGCTGCAGCAGAGCAAAGCGGGGAACAGCTGGAACAGGAGGCCAAAGAGCGGGGCGCTTCCATTACGTTTGTGCGCAAAACCAATAACAAACTTCAGCGAGAATTGGATGATCTGATGGTGGACCTGGACCACCAGAGGCAAATTATGTCTCATATAGAGAAATACTGCTCGGCCCGATATGCCGAAGAACGTGACCAAGCTGAGGCTGATGCTCGGGAGAAGAAGACCAAGGCCCTCTCCTTGGTTAGAGCCCTTGAAGAAGCGCTTGAGGAGCGAGGTGAATGTGAGAGGCTGAACAAGCAACCCAGAGCAGAGATGGAGGATCTCATGAGCTCAAAAGGATGACGTCGGGAAGAACGTCTATGAGTTGGAGAAGACTAAGTTTGACGAGTTAGAGGCAAGAGCTTCTCGAGATGACAGGTTGGCTCAATCAAAGGACAATGAGAAACCTGAAGAGGAGCATCCTCTGAAAGATGCCAAGAAGTCAGAGCCTGTTAAGAATGGGCCTGAAGATGGTGGCACTTTACTCTGCCTCGGCCTCCAGAAGATAGAAGAAGTTTCTTCTGAACAAGTTGATGAAGCTGATGTGGAGGCAGAAGTCAAGAGACTCATGGCAGTGAGTAGCCAGGATCGGGTCAGGAAAGATGTCCCCTCTGCCATCAATGCCTTCCAGAAAGCCAGCGGTCTGCTGGGGAAGAAATATGAGGCGACAGACGGCCAGCATACAGATGTTGTCTACTACTGTGAGATGGCTCTCCTAGAGCCTGACCGAAAGGAGAACAATATCCTGGGTGACCCTCTGGAGGGAATGCCAGAATATGAAGAGTCTGATGAGGACCCTGGTGTCTCCAGTACCTCCAACCTTGATGAGAAAGAGGAGGAGGGGTTAAGAATGCAAGTATATGCCGTGTCCGAGAAAGATGAGAAGGCCAACAAACGGAATGAAGACTCCAAAGGATACTCAAAGGCTGAAGAAGCTAAGGCCGATGAGTTGGAGTGGGAGAAATTCTCAGATGTACCACAGAACAAAGATAAGGCTGAAGAAGAGTGTGCCGAAGTGGGCAGAGCTACTGAAGAAGCAGAAGACTCTGAAACTGAAGCCAAACCCTGTGGGGAGTAAAGAAAAAAGAGAAGTGTTATCTGTTGATAAGAAGAAAGAAACAAAGCGAGTGTGAACACCAGAGCAGCTAAAGGGTGGTATAAAACTGACCAGCTGGATCTCCAACAAAAGGAGGAGGCGGGAGCTCCCCGTGGAAAACACGGCTGTAAAGATTGCGGAAGTTAGAGGTCGTGGACCTAAGAAGAAATCTGGAAAAGGAGCAAGCCAGAAAGCTAAGAAAATGTTCTCCAGCAAAGAGGAGAAGGAGGAGTCCCTTAGACACTGTCTGTTAGGTAGAAAGTCAGTGTTTATGAAAAACCAAGCTCTGCTAGCCTGGGGGTGGCAGAATAGAGAGAAATATGTGACACTGACCACATCTTCCAGAGGGCATGGTACGATGTGGGAAAATCCCCAGACCTCCGGTCTGAAGAGGGGGGGGGGATATGTGGTAATGTGAACAGTGGTGTGTTGTCCCACTTCAGGTACCTCAGATGGGTGAGACAGATAAAATCCAGAGAGTGGCAGTAGTCTCACCAAAGCATAGTTTGCTGAGACATTTTTGTATACATTTTATGGGCTGGATTATACTTGGACTGGTGGCTAGGCTTGGTAGAGGGAGTTTTCAGTCCACACCCTTCCAGTACAGGTTTTCTTTCTACCTGAGGTGATCACAGGTGAGGCCTGCTGTAATCAGGCTGGCATAAAGCGCCTCAGAGTAGGTCGGTCTGAGGAGGGAGAAGTGACACTTGATGAGTGGAACCTGCTAAGGCTTGGAGCCTGAGACCCTGACACTAAGCGGTACTTAGAGGTAAGTCAGGGAAACCTATGTGTTTAGGTAGAGCCCAGACGGGCAGGAGTTTATTTTGTACAACTGTTTATATTTACGTGGACGTGCCGCAATAAAACACTGTTTTGGCCCTTAAATCCTGGTGTCTGTGAAGATGTCTGAGTGTGACCCCCTGAAAGAGAGACGATCCCTTACAGGGTGTATTTTATTAAAAACTGAAAAATATATACGCACTGCACTGTTGGTTATTTCTGGTGAAAGCTTATAGTAGTCTATTTCAGTCCAACAAGAAAAATATATTCTTAGTTCACTTTGCAGTTATTTCTGTTGAAATCTTATAGTGGTGTTTTTCAGTAAAAAAGAATAATATATACCCACTTCACTGTTGCAGTTATTTCTGGTGAAAGCATATTTCAGTACTACAAGAAAAATATATGCACACTGCACTCTGTTTTTCTTGGTCAGAGCGTACAACTCAGAGCATTTTCAGTCCAACAAGAAAAATATATTCTCAGTAGAGTTGATCGGATACCTGGATGTTCGGGTTCGACGGGTTCGACTGAATTTCACAAAAAAGTTAGAGTTCAGGACCCGAACCCCATTTAAGTCAATGGGGACCCGAACTTTTAAGCACTAAAATGGCTCTAAAAATGTCATGGAAAGGGTTAGAGGGCTGAATATGGCATCAAAATGTGGTTAAGAGCATGGCAAGTGCTCTGAAAACAAATGTGGATAGGGAAATGACTTTAAATAACATAAAATACGTAAAAATAAAAAAATATAATCTTGATCTAGGAGGACGAGGTCCATATGGAGTAGGAGGTTGAGGAGGCGGTGGATGTGGCGGGTTAGGTGGTAGCCTACACTGCTTTTTGGTTTTAAATTTATTTTTATTTTTTAAATTAGGGTACACCCCAAAACATTGGGGAATATAACCTGTGATAACCCCCTCCAGTCGTGCTAAACACACGTTCAGACAATACACTGGCTGCAGGGCAGGCCAGCACCTCCAAGGGGTAAAGGGCAAGCTCAGGCCATGTGTCCAATTTGGAGACCCAGAAGTTGCAGGGGCTGACCCCTGTCAGTCAGTTAGTGTAGGTGTGTGCACACATACTGCCCCACCATGTCGCACGTCCCCGTGATCTTCACGAACCAATTTGATATCTGCTCTATCAACTTTGATGTTCTTTTCTGCGCCTACGATGGTGATCACGGGTGGCGGGGAATCAGGATTCCAGGCCCGAGAGGGAGCCTGAGAAAGGGATACCACATCCAAGGAAATTTGGGACAAAGCATTGAAGCATAAGCTTCCAAGTTAAGGAGGGGGCGCGCAGCAATTACCCACTCCCGACTTGGGGAGGCAGTGACAATAAATAACAATACAGGACTCTTAAGATGCCCTGTTATTGGGATGATTAATAAAAAATTATAGGGAATGTCACTGGGGTATTTAGGATTTGGAAACGTTAGCCAGGAGAAGCCCTGCTGCCGCTTTGTTGACTCTAGATAATTTCTGCCTGATCGCACGTCCCTGTGACGTCCACGATCCATTTGGATATCTTTTCTATCAACTTTCGATGTTCTTTTCTGAGCCGACCATGTTGATAACGGTTATCGGTGAATCAGGGTTCCACACCGGAGAGGGAGCGTGAGAAAGGGAGACCTCATCCAAGAGTGGTCAATGGCTGCAATGGGATGGAGCGGAAATGTGGGACAAGTTATTAAAAGCAGAAGGATCGAATGAAAGGGCCAATTAAAGATGAATTTTAGAAATTTAAGTCCCTGTCACCTATGCAGAGCAGGGGTTTTTCATCGCCAGAAATGGGTTAATGTCACCCACCAATGGAACAGATTATTTTTTAAAATTTCGGTCCTGTAACCTATGCAGAGCAGGGGTTTATTCACGGCAAAAATAGTAAAATGTGACCCAAGAATGTAACAGAAAAATTAGTGAAAATCATTAAAGCGATTCTGTCACCAGGTTTCACCCCCTCCAGATAAAAATATGGTTATGTTCAGGGAGCTTTAACCATTCCTAATGTGGTCTTATAAATGTAATCTGGAGGCTCATTTTGCTAAAAATACTCTATTACTGACCTGTCAATCAACAGAATAAGGTGCCCAAGGGGATGTAAATGGCTCCAAGCTGCCCCCCGCACCTGCTGCCGTTCGTGCCCAGCACCGCCTCATAATCTTCTGTGACGCCTCCTGCTCTCCCTCCCCCCCTCCTCCTGCTGCAAGATTGCTGTGACGTCTCCTGCTCTCCCTCCCTCCCCCCTCCTCCTACTGTGACGTCTCCTGCTGTAACATCGCAATGTTACAGCAGGAGGAGGGGGGAGGGAGGGAGAGCAGGAGGAGGGGGGAGGGAGGGAGAGCAGGAGACGTCACAGTAGGAGGAGGGGGGAGGGAGGGAGAGCAGGAGACGTCACAGTAGGAGGAGGGGGGAGGGAGGGAGAGCAGCAGGCGTCACAGAAGATTATGAGGCGGTGCTGGGCACGAACGGCAGCAGGTGCAGGCGGCAGCTTGGAGCCATTTACATCCCCTTGGGCACCTTATTCTGTTGATTGACAGGTCAGTAATAGCGTATTTTTAGCAAAATGAGCCTCCAGATTACATTTATAAGACCACATTAGGAATGGTTAAAGCTCCCTGAACATAAACATATTTTTATCTGGAGCGGGTGAAACCTGGTGACAGAATCCCTTTAACTTGTCTACTAGGTAGAGCAGGGGTCTATCACAGCCCAAAATTGCTGAATGTCACCCGAAAATGTAACAGAAAAATAAGTGAAATTTATTAAGCTGTCAGCTAGGAAGATTAGGAGTATATCACATCCAAAAATGGAAAAAGAATTTCACCCGAAATTTGAACAGACAAATTAGTAAATTATTTATACCTTTCTACTAGGTAGAGCAGTGGTATATCACACCCAAAAAAAAAAATTGTGAATTTCACCCGAAAATGTAACAGACAAATTAGTGAAATGACATAAAATAAAAATGCGTAAAAAAAAAAAAAAAAAAAAATTGATTTATGAGGTAGAGGTCCATATGAAGTAGGAGTTTGAGAAGGCGGTAGATGTAGCGGTGTAGGTGGAAGCAGCGGTGTAGGAGGATGAGGTAGCCAACACTGGTTTTTGGTTTTAATATTTTTTTATTATTATTAGGGTACACTCCAAAAGAGTGTGAAATATCCAAAAGAAAAGAATGAAAAATTGCGCTGTAGTATAACAATTGCTGGATAAGGCCGGTATACATGTCTATTCTGCACAAGGTACGGACAAGTCCTGTGGGATCCATGCCTGGTTCATTTTAATGAAGGTGAGCTTGTCCACATTGGATGTGGACAGGCGACTGCGCTTGTCTGTGATAACGCCCCCTGCCGTGCTAAACACACGTTTAGATAATACACTGGCTGCAGGGCAGGCGAGCACCTACAAGCCGTAAAGGGCAAGCTCAGTCCATGTGCCGAATTTGGAGACCCAGAAGTTGAAGGGGGCAGACCCGTCATTCAGTACGTGTAGGCGTGTGCACACATACTGCTCCACCATGTTGCTGAAATGCTGCCTCCTGCTAAAACGTTCCATATCAGCTGGTGGTGCTGGTTGTTGTGGCATGCTGACAAAGCTTTTCCACATTTCGGCCATGCTAACCCTGACTTCTGAGGTGCTGGCGGTGCCCCAGCTGCATTGGTGACCTCTTCCTCCTCCTCCTCTGCCTTCGCCTTGTGCTTCCACTGTGCCCCCGCTGTCAGGTGGGAATGCCACCAGCAGTGCATCTACCAGCACCTGCTCTTGCACTCGCGCATCTTACGATCACGCTCCAGTGAGGGAATTAAGGACGGTACGTTGTCCTTGTAACGGGGATCCAGCAGCGTGGCCACCCAGTAATCAGCCCAGAGACAACGAAAATCAGTCCTCTGTGGGAGGTGTATCGTCTGTGTCCTCTGTATCCCCCCAGCCACGCACCAGTGATGGCCATTAGCTGGTCTGGGTGCCACCCTGCTGTGAACATGGTTCCTCCTCCTCATCCTCCACCTCGTCATCCTCAAGAACTGTGCCCTGGCTGGACAATTGTGTACCTGGCATTTGTGGGTGCAGGAACCCACTCTGAGCCACTTGTGAATGACTGGCCGGAAACCCTATGAAATGATCCCTCTTCTTCCTCCTCCTACTGTGCCACATCCTCTTCCATCATCACCAGCAGTGTTTTTTCAAGGAGGCATAGAAGTGGGATAGTAACGCTGAGAACGGCGTTATCGACACTGGCCATGTTGGTGGAGTACTCGAAACAGCGCAGCAAGGAACACAGGTCTCACATGGAGGCCGAGTCATTGGTGGTGAAGTGGTGCTGTTCCGCCGAGCGACTCACCCGTGCGTGCTGCAGCTGAAACTCCACTATCGCCTGCTGCTGCTCGCACAGTCTGGCCAGCATGTGCAAGGTGGAGTTCCACCTTGTGGGCACGTCGCATATGAGGCGGTGAGCGGGAAGGCCGAAGTTACGCTGCAGCACTGAGAGGCGAGCAGCAGGGTGAGAACAAATAAAGCGCGCACATACGGCCCTCAATTTATGCAGCAGCTCTGACATATCGAGATTCTCTGTACCACCAAATTCAGCACATGCGCCAGGCAAGGGATGTGCGTCAAACCGGCTAGTCCCAGAGCTGCTATGAGATTTCGCCCATTATCGCACACCACCAGGCCGGGCTTGAGGCTCACTGGCACCAACCACTCATCGGTCTGTTGTTCAAGGCCCGTCCACAGCTCCTGCGCAGTGTGGGGTTTGTCCCCAAACAGATAAAACTGCCTGCGGTCGTTTACCCCTGGCTGTGCCGAAGTTGGTGGCGAAGGTGTTTCGCTGACCGGATGAGGAGCCGGTAGAGGATGAGGAAACAGAGTAGGAAGCAACAGGAGGCAAACTGAAGCGCCCTGCAATCCTCGTTGGTGGAAGGACATGCGCCAAACTGCTATCCGCCTCAGGCTCAGCTGCCACTGCATTTACCCAGTGTGCTGTTAGGTAGATATAATGTCCCTGACCGTGATTACTGGTCCACGTATCCGTAGTGAGGTGCACCTTGCCACAGATGGCGTTGCGCAGTGCACACCTTATTTTGTCCCCCACTTGGTTGTGCAGGGAAGGGATGGCACGCCTGTAAAAGTAGTGGCGGCTGGGCACGAAGTACTGTGGGACAGCCACCACCATAAGGCTTTTAAAGCTCTCTGTCTCCACCAAACAGAATGACAGTATTTCAAAGGCCAGTAATTTTGAAATGCTGGCATTCAGGGCCAGGGATCGCGGGTGGGTAGGGGGGGTAGTTCCTCTTCCGCTCCAGTGTTTGAGAGATGGAGAGCTGAACGCTTCGGTGGGACATTATGGAGATGCTTGGTGACCCAGGTGGTGATGTTTCTGGCAGATCCTCTGTTTGCTGGGTGGCAGGTGCCACTGTCACTCCAGAGGTGGATGAAGAGGCCGAGACTGCAGCAGAAGAGGAAGCAGGAGGATCCAGAGACCTTTCTAAGTTTTTGAGGTGTCAACTCCACTGCAACTCGTGCTTTGCACTTAGATGCCTGGTCATGCAGGTTGTGCTCAGGTTGAGAACGTTTATGCCTCGCTTTAGGCTCTGATTGCACAGCATGTAAACCACTCGTGTCTTGTCGTCGGCACATTGTCTGAACTGCCACGCCAGGGAACTCCTTGGAGCTGGCTTTGGTGTGCTCGATCCCTTGCTGCGCTGGGCAGTTGCAGGCGTACTGTCCAGGGGACGGCCGCTCCACTTTTGCACCCTGCTCCCTTTTCTGCTTTGCTGCTGGCTCTGTGTGACCACCGCCTCTTCCTCCGAACTACACAGGTCACTCCAATGACCTTGATTCCATGTGGGGTCAAGGACCTCATCGTCCTCCACATCATCTTCCACCCAGTCTTCACCCCTGCCCTAGCTTGTCGGTCTGCACACTTTCAAAAGCCCAGCAGTTGGCACCTGTGTTTCGTCATCATCCGAAACGTGCTGCGATGGTGCTCCCATGTACTCATCTTGAAACATAAGTGGTTGGGCATCGGTGCACCCAATCTTTTCCACTTCTGGGGCAGGGCTATGTGGATGGCCCTGGGAAACCCTGCTAGCAGAGTCAAAGAGTAGAAGAGACTGCTGCATGACTTGGGGCTCAGACTGCTTGGCTAATTTGCAAGGGGGTGAGGTGAAAGACTGATGGACAGGAGACTGGGTGGGAGACAATGTGAAGGAACTGGAGGAACTGTCAGCAACCCACTCTACTATCGCCTATACTTGTTCTGGCCTCACCATTGGTAGAGTTGCATTAGGCCTGACCAAATACCGCTGCATGTTCTGTCGCCTACTCGCACCTGAGGAAGGTGTTTCACTTGTGCGCGTAGCTGGCACAGATCGACCACATCCTCTCCCTGCAAAAGGAGCTCCACCAGCAGCACCACGTCCCTTATTTGATGCTCTCCTCATATTTCTCAAATTTAGGATCTTGCCCTAAATGGGTGTTTTTTTTTATAGCAGAATAGAACACCAGCTTCTAAAGGGTGTATCTCGCAATGACATATGCAGCAAAGGCTGCAAAATGAAGTTTTTTGTCCTAAATGGGTGTTTTTTTAATAGCAGAATAAAACAACAGTATCTAAAGGGTGCATCTCACACATACAGATGCAGACTAGGCCGCAAATTAAGATTTTTTTAAAAGCAGAATAGCACAGCAGTATGTAAAGGATGTATCTCACAATGACAGATGCAGCAAAGGCTACAATATTAAGTATTTTGCCCAAAATGGGTGTTTTTTTACTAACAGAATATGACAGCAGTATATAAAGCTTGAATTTCACACGTACAGATGCAGAAAGGGCTGTAAAACTGTATTTTGCCCAAAAAGGGTGTTTTTTTAAAACCCAGAAAATTATAGCTGTATTTCTAGCTTAAATTGCACATTGACTCATGCTGCAAAGGCACAAGATGTCGGATATTGGCAAAAAAGGGTGTTTTTTTTAAACCAGATTATTATTGCAGTATTTCAAGCTTGGATTTGAATGTCACAAAAGCACATATGCAGTGCTGGTGCTCTTAGCTTGCATAAAATGGCCGCCGCCGCCCACCTAACTAACGGATAAAAGTTACTGGGCTCAGGGCAGGGTAAAAAGATTGTGCACTGCACCCACACAACAAAATCTATGTAGATCGCCGAGTTCAATTGGAGTTCTGATTAAAGATTCTCTCCTATTCTCTCCCTCACAGCAGCAGCATCCTATCCCTACACTAAGCACAGCAGAGTGACGTGCAGCGCTATGTGACTCCAGCTTATATAGAGGCTGGGTCACATGCTGCACTGGCCAATCACAGCCATGCCATTAGTAGGCATGGCTTTGATGGCTTCTAAGGGCACACAGTTAAACGCTTGTTGATTGGCTTCTCTGCAGCCTTTCAAAAAGCGCCAAGAAATTACCGAACACCGAACCCGAACTTTTACTGAAATGTTCGGGTTCGGGTCTGGGGTCCAAAAATCCTAAGTTCGGGGGTCAGGGGTTAATGCAGAGGTTCGTTGGTAATATAGGGTATGCAGGGGTTAATGATACTTAGCCCAACATGCTCGTTGTCCAGGGGTTAATTCCCGCTTGTATATGCTCACCGCGCCGGCCCGCGCATCCTGGGGATCCTTTGAACCTCCCGCCTGTGAAGAGGATGCACACCTCTGGCGCTTTAATTACAGCGCCGGAGGTAAGCCACACACAGGGGCATGGGAACTCTTTGTTCCCATGTCCCTGTTAGGCACATCAAAGGGCAGAGGATCTTTATTGATCCTCTGTCCTTTAGAGGCCAAAACTGGACATAATTGTCCAGTTGCCGGTCTCTTCCCCCCCTCCTCCCCCCCCCCCCAGCAGGCACATTCCAGGGAAGGGGGCAACCAGGGGAGCTACTGGCCACAGTTTTACTGCACATATATATTTATAGATACTTGGGGCACATCTATAAATATATACACTGCTCAAAAAAATATAGGGAAAACAAAAATAACATCCTAGATCTGAATTAATTAAATATTCTTCTGAAATACTTTGTTCTTTACATAGTTGAATGTGCTGACAATAAAATCACACAAAAATAAAAAAATGGAAATCACATTTTTTAACCCATGGAGGTCTGGATTTGGAGTCACACTCAAAACTAAAATGGAAAAACACACTACAGGCTGATCCAACTTTGATGTAATGTCCTTAAAACAAGTCAAAATGAGGCTCAGTAGTGTGTGTGGCCTCCACGTGCCTGTATGACCTCCCTACAATGCCTGTGCATGCTCCTGATGAGGTGGCGGACGGTCTCCTGAGGGATCTCCTCCCAGACCTGGACTAAAGCATCTGCCAACTCCTGGACAGTGTGGTGCAACCTGACGTTGGTGGATAGAGCGACACATGATGTCCCAGATGTGCTCAATTGGATTCAGGTCTGGGGAACGGGCGGGCCAGTCCATAGCATCAATGCCTTCGTCTTGCAGGAACTGCTGACACACTCCAGCCACATGAGGTCTAGCATTGTCTTGCATTAGGAGGAACCCAGGGCCAACCGCACCAGCATATGGTCTCACAAGGGGTCTGAGAATCTCATCTCGGTACCTAATGGCAGTCAGGCTACCTCTGGCGAGCACATGGAGGGCTGTGCGGCCCTCCAAAGAAATGCCACCCCACACCATTACTGACCCAATGCCAAACCGCTCATGCTGGAGGATGTTGCAGGCAGCAGAACGTTCTCCACGGCATCTCCAGACTCTGTCACGTCTGTAACATGTGCTCAGTGTGAACCTGCTTTCATCTGTGAAGAGCACAGGGCGCCAGTGGCGAATTTGCCAATCTTGGTGTTCTCTGACAAATGCCAAACGTCCTGCAAGGTGTTGGGCTGTAAGCACAACCCCCACCTGTGGACGTCGGGCCCTCATATCACCCTCATGGAGTCTGTTTCTGATCGTTTGAGCAGACACATGCACATTTGTGGCCTGCTGGAGGTCATTTTGCAGGGCTCTGGCAGTGCTCCTCCTGTTCCTCCTTGCACAAAGGCAGAGGTAGCGGTCCTGCTGCTGGGTTGTTGCCCTCCTACGGCCTTCTCCACGTCTCCTGATGTACTGGCCTGTCTCCTGGTAGCGCCTCCATGCTCTAGACACTTCGCTGACAGACACAGCAAACCTTCTTGCCACAGCTCGCATTGATGTTCCATCCTGGATAAGCTGCACTACCTGAGCCACTGTTGTGGGTTGTAGACTCTGTCTCATGCTACCACTAGAGTAAAAGCACCCCCAGCATTCCAAAGTGACCAAAACATCAGCCAGGAAGCATAGGAACTGAGAAGTGGTCTGTGGTCACCACCTGCAGAACCACTCCTTTATTGGGGGTGTCTTGCTAATTGCCTATAATTTCCACCTGTTGTCTATCCTGTCGGGTGGTAATAATTCAATTAAGAATTATTAATTATGGTCATAAAAATAATTAATCATAAAAAAATTAAATTTATAAAATTTGTCATAAATTCTTAAAATCATGACCTGGTGAATTGTAGACAACCTAATTGATACAATTCACATCTGAGTCCGACTATTTCCTCAGATAAATAAGTTCTTTTTGACGTGAGATGATGTTAATGATAAAATGTAGTTCTACATTATACAATAATACACAGGTATTATTAAAAATATGCAGATTTATTGGTTACAAGATTATAAACATATATAAGTAAATAAACACAATGATACATGCAAATGAATATATATATAGTGTTAATATAAAGCATTACAAGCTTAACAATACATGTGAGTGGAAATAACTCGTCACATTATAACAAAGCTATTATTAGGTTAGGATATCAAAATATGAACATAAGTTATATACATTACTTCTGTTCAGAGAAAACCTCATGATATCAGGATGGGCATGTCTAATCCTAGACATCATTATAAAATGCTAAATACATTCTGCCCCCCCTAACCAACTACACATCACATGACTTCAGGCATGGGCAAATCCATCCAAGGATATAACTTAGAAGAGATAACTATATCCTTCCGCCCCATCCTGGACTATTTTCAAATATATAACTTTGGTAAGACTATTAAGACAAATAACAGGGATCTAGGATTTTGCTAGACCATATCTTAAATGGGAAGGATTTGATATAAGTCCTTCCTGTGGGAATCCATCACTTAGCTTGGCGAAGAATGTTCTATTAATAAATATATATATATATATATATATATATATATATATATATATATATATGCAATTATTTAATGCTTTGTTAGATTATGAGTCTAGATTCTTCTGCAGGTAGAATGAAGCCTCACAATATCCTAAGACTACATCTCAATATGGAGATGATCAATTAATTTAATCATTTATTTATTCGCCAATCTAGATGGTATAATTTCACCCACACTATCAAATTAGTCTTAATAAAATGAAATATCATTTTTTGTGTCTCTTACCAAGTCCTAGTAGGAATCTCACTTCTGCTCCTAGGAAAGCTGGGTGGTCCATCATAGCGCATCTCACCATGGCATTCATCTAGATAGACCTCAACTTCTCTTCTCCTCTCTTTCTCCTTCTCTTTTCCTTTCTCCTTCTTTTTCCTCTACCTCCTGTGTATGGCTTATGATCCCAAACTTATCAGTTAGACACACCTTCCTGGTTTGGAACTTTCCAATCATTGTCGGATGGGCGTGACCATTGATAAAAAAGTGACATCATAACCTTACCCAGAATGCACTTTTGCTACTGTTGTAATGTCACCTACTGATACCTAGGTGGCACTGCTGTATAAGCTATCTGCATCATAGTATAAAGGGTTAACTTATGTAGGTCTGAATATACATTTTGACCTTAGAAGCTTTAATTCAAAGCCATAGGGATTAATTCTGACACTTGTAGCAATTAGAGACAGACCTCTAGGCGTCTCTTTTGAATGTTTCTCACACTTAATTTATGGCTCGTAAATGGCTTGTTTTCTCACAGAGATATCAGTACCTCCTCTGTCATACCAAAGATGTGATTAATTGTTACAAAATACACATCTTCACAGACACTCTTCTAATGAGAAATATATACAATATACTGGATACATGTTGTCTTCGTAACATATAACAATATAATATAAACAAATATATATATATATGTCCTACTGATTGTCTTATGCTAAGGACTAACTAAGGCTCATTAAATGAATAGATACATATTATATATTTTGCTTCATTAATAAATGCCTAATTGTATAGGTAATTATCACCAGCTGCACAGAGCTTATCTTTACCTCCCGTCATAAATTTAAAAGTAGACAAGGAGAGGCATCTTCTCAGACTGGTACATTCATGAGAAAAATAACACTGAAGTAGAAACCTTTGTGTGACCTTAATTTGGCCTACTCAAGACATACAAAATTGTAACTATAGTCGAGCATGGCTCTTAGAGGCAATAAACATCCATTTTGACAATAATGAATTAGATATCAATGCATTTACCTATGAAAAGGCACAACAATCCCATTTGCACAACAGCATGTGAAATTGATTGTCACTCAGTGTTGCTTCCTAAGTGGACAGTTTGATTTCACAGAAGTGTGATTGACTTGGAGTTACATTGTGTTGTTTAAGTGTTCCCTTTATTTTTTTGAGCAGTGTACATAGATATAAAACTGGGGGATATATAAAACTGGGGATAAATATACTGTATGTATATATATATATATATATATATATATATATATATATATATTGTGACAGGACCAGGGGGAAAGTGGTGGAAGGAGTCTACATTTCACCTAGGTTCCTGTCCTATACGTTCTAAAAAGCAGCCAGGGAATTGACAGCAAGGAAAACTAGGTTTTCTCTTTGCAAGGGTTTTGTTAAAAACCTGGTTAGAAGGGCCTGGCTGCTTGGAGCAGGGAGAGTTGGGTGGGTCCCTGCTCCAATTAGCCACTCCAGGTATTCAGTGTAACTGTGGCTAATCACCTTGGAACCTGAGTGTGCTATAAAAGGGCAAACAGCTCACTAGCTGATCTCTCTCTGCTCCTGGGAAGAACCCTTATGTGTGAGTAAAAACAACAGTGTGTTTTGTTGATGGAGCTGGGCACAAGGCTCAGTTTCATGTAGTTAGGGACTACTACCTGTCTAGAAGTAGTGGCCAGACGGCCAGGTATTTCATTTGTTTTGAACTGTTTTGTTTAATTCTTTTTCTGCAAAAGTCAATAAAACTGGCTGAGGCCAGTTGCACCATACTTGCTTGGACTGGACTGTGTTTTATGTGCCTATAGCGCCCGTCTATCCCAGGAGACGGCGGTCCCGTGAGCTAATCCCGCTACATATGGTGGAGGCTGCGCTGGCACAAAAATCCAGCAAGTTTTATGTCCTGGGTTAAGTCTGCTGTTCTGAAAAAAAACAAACAGTGCAGATATGGAGGAAGTGCTGAAACAGCTGATCCAGGCTAACATACAGCTCCAAAAGGCGAATGCTAACCAGCAGGAAACCAATCGGTTGTTCATGGAGACTACGCAAGCTGGTTTCAGAGAACAGCAATCGCTTAATAAAAGTCTGGTGGAGCAGATAGCGGTGCTGGCTGAAAGGCCCCATGTCCAGGAGGAATCCATCTCTGTGGGGAGGAGAGTGCAAGCTTCCCTTCAAAAAATGGTAGCAGGGGATGATGTGGAGACCTACCTCACCATTTTTGAAAGAGCCGCTGAAAGAGAGAAACTCCCAGCCGAACAGTGGGTAGACACCCTTGCTCCTTTCCTGAGTGGGGAGCCACAGAAAGCCTACTATGATTTGAGTGAGCAGGATGCCAGACAGTACCCAAAACTGAAAGCAGAAATTCTCGCTCGCTTGGGTGTAACATCTGCGGTCAGAGCCCAGCGAGTGCACAACTGGACTTTCCAATTGGATAAACCAGCGAGGTCGCAAATGTATGATCTTTTTCACCTGGCTAAAAAATGGCTACAGCCAGAGGTATCTACAGCCACTCAGGTGGTGGAAAGAGTGGTCCTGGACCGGTTTGTTTGTGCTCTACCAGTTCGGATACAGCGCTGTGTGGGACAAGCGGACCCCAGGGATGTGGATCAGCTCGTCGCCCTAGTGGAGCGGTATCTGAACACCGAGGAGTATCTCCAAGACCTCTCTCCTACTTGGCCGGCCCCAGGGAGCCAGAAGTCTACTGATCGCGGTAAGACAGTTCCTAATCTAAAGGGGGCGAGGGAGGGTCGTAAAGTAGGAACTGAGACCGACCTATTAGCCAGACCTCTTAAGCCAGTTAGCCCTAGACAGCCTTGGGCGTTCAAAAACATTGTTTGCTGGCGATGTCAAGGACTGGGCCACGTGGCTGCCAACTGTCCTTTGGCTGAGCCTATGGAGTGTGACAGTGGGCGGATGAGGTCATTGTTTGCGGGACCTGCCTACTCTGCCTTGCCGACCCCAGATATGGAGCGACAAACTTGCAGCTTGGTGATTGAAGGACACTCAGTTCAAGCTCTGTTGGACTCTGGTAGTCTAGTGACTCTTGTGCATGGCAGCCTGGTGGACACTAGGAAGCTGCAAAAGAGACAGATGGGGGTCATCTGCATACATGGGGATACAAAAGAGTACCCCACTGCTATAGTCTCTTTTGAAACCCCGTGCGGGAAAGTAACCCATGAAGTGGGGGTTGTAAACAGTCTGTTGCATACTGTCATTGTGGGGTGTGATTTTCCTCTGTTTTGGAAAATGTGGAATATGCTTGATAAGTGTTTAAGTGGGTCTGCTGTAGATCCCATTCCCCTGGCTGAGACTGAAAATGTGCAAACAGTAGGGGTGACCCAGAGTGAAACCGAGAATTTTCCCTTAGCAGTGCTTGCAGGTGATACTGATGATGTCCCGGAAATTGGTCTCCCTGACTTGCCAGTCTCCAATGATAACTTTGGGACAGCTCAACTCAGGGACCCAACATTAACCCACGCATGGCAAAGTGTGAAAGTAGTCAATGGGGTACCTCAAGATACTGGGGTAGAGAAAATATTTCCCCATTTTTCTATAGAGAATGAACTCTTATATAGAGTTGATGAGCAAAATGGGCAGGTTGTGGAGCAACTTGTGGTCCCAAAATCGCATCGCCAAAAGGTGATGGATCTAGCCCATTCACATGTGCTAGGAGGGCACTTGGCCTATGAAAAAACCAAAGACCGGATTTTGCAGAGGTTTTATTGGCCCGGGGTACATAAAGAGATAAAAGAATACTGTGATTCATGCCCAGAGTGTCAATTACACAACCCGGTAGCGACCTTTAGGAGTCCGTTAGTACCACTCCCGATTATTGAAACTCCCTTTGAGAGGATTGCAATGGATTTGGTGGGACCTCTTGTTAAGTCTGCCAGAGGTCACCAATACATTTTGGTTGTCCTTGATTATGCTACCCGCTATCCTGAAGCAATACCTCTAAGGAAAACCTCTGCAAAAGTGATAGCCAAGGAGTTGTTCCAGATGTTTACTAGAGTGGGCATACCTAAAGAAGTACTCACTGACCAGGGGACGCCCTTTATGTCAAAGGTTACAAAAGAGTTGTGTAAACTGTTGAAAATAACTCACTTGCGTACCTCAGTTTATCATCCCCAAACGGATGGATTAGTTGAAAGGTTCAACAAAACCTTAAAAGGGATGCTCAGAAAAGTGGTGGCACAGGATGGGAAAGACTGGGATTGTCTTTTACCATATCTTATGTTTTCTGTACGGGAGGTGCCTCAAGCATCTACCGGATTTTCTCCGTTCGAGCTAGTGTATGGTCGGCACCCTCGGGGTCTTTTGGATATTGCCAAAGAGACCTGGGAGAGTGAGGCTACACCCTACAAAAGTGTGATTGAACACTTGTCCCAAATGCAGGAAAGGATTGGAAAAGTAATGCCCATTGTAAAAGAACACTTGCTGCAGGCCCAGGAGAGTCAGTCCCGGGTTTACAACAGGTCGGCTAAAGTAAGAAACTTCAACCCTGGGGATAGGGTATACATCCTTGTCCCCACAGTAGAAAGTAAATTTTTGGCCAAATGGCAAGGACCTTATGAAATAGTTGAGAAGGTCGGAGAGGTGAATTACCGGGTTCACCAACCAGGTAGACGTAAGCCCTACCAAATTTATCATGTGAACCTAATCAAACCCTGGAAGGACCGAGAGGTGTTAGCAGCTTACAGCAGTGGGAAAAAGGAATGTAGCTTTGAGATACCAGAGGTAAAAATTGCAGACACTTTGTCAGGATCTCAAACCCAAGAGGCAAAGGAGTTTGTAATAAAAAATAAAGATGTATTTTCTGAGCTACCTGGTCGAACAGATATAATTGAACATGATATTGTAACCGAACCAGGGGTCAGAGTCAACCAAAAGCCTTATAGAATACCTGAGGCTAGACGTAAAGCTGTCTCCCAAGAAGTCCAAACAATGCTTCAGTTAGGGGTTATAGAGGAGTCCCATAGTGACTGGTCTAGTCCTATAGTCTTGGTTCCCAAACCTGATGGCACCATACGTTTCTGTAATGACTTCAGGAAACTGAACACTGTCTCAAAGTTTGATGCTTACCCAATGCCTCGAGTGGATGAGCTGATTGATAGGCTTGGTAATGCTAGGTTCTTTACCACATTAGATCTTACAAAAGGTTACTGGCAAGTACCGTTGACTGAGGGGGCCAAAGAAAAAACTGCTTTTAGTGTCCCTGATGGCCATTTTCAGTATGTAGTCCTTCCCTTTGGTTTGCATGGGGCCCCGGCCACATTTCAGAGGATGATGGACAAAATTTTAAGACCACATCGTAGATACGCAGCTGCCTATTTAGATGATGTGATAATCCATAGCACGGATTGGGAAAGTCATCTACCCAGGGTAGAAGCCGTCCTGAATTCTATTAGGGAAGCAGGGTTAACAGCGAATCCAAAAAAATGTGCCATTGGGCAAGAAGAGGCAAAGTACTTGGGGTACATGATTGGGCGAGGAGTTATAAAACCTCAAATAAACAAAGTGGAAGCCATCCAGAGCTGGCCAAGGCCTTTGAACAAAAAACAAGTCAGAGCATTCCTAGGTTTAACTGGTTATTATAGGCGTTTTATTGAAAATTTTGCCAGCATTGCGAGCCCTTTAACAGACCTTACAAAAGGGAAGGATTCAACCATGGTCAAATGGACCACGGAAGCGGAACAGGCCTTTCAGAACCTGAAGCAGGCTCTATGTGCCCACCCAGTGTTAGTCACACCAGATTTTAAAAAGGAGTTCATTGTGCAAACAGATGCCTCGGATGTTGGTATAGGGGCTGTGTTGTCGCAAGTAAGGGCTGGGGAAGAGCATCCTGTAGTATACCTGAGTAAAAAGTTAAATGAACATGAAAAGAAATACTCCATTGTAGAAAAGGAGTGTTTGGCAGTTAAGTGGGCCATAGAAGCTCTCAGGTATTATTTGGTAGGGAGAACATTCAAACTGGTAACTGACCATGCCCCCCTTAAATGGATGTGCCAAAACCGTGAGAAAAACAGGCGAGTGACCCGATGGTTCATGTCTCTTCAAGATTATAGTTTTACAGTTGAACATAGGCCCGGGCGTCAGCTTGGAAACGCAGATGCCCTGTCCAGGATGTACTGTTTAAGGGCACAGAGTGTTCCTACCCCAAGGTCGAAACAGGGGGGGAGGATATGTGACAGGACCAGGGGGAAAGTGGTGGAAGGAGTCTACATTTCACCTAGGTTCCTGTCCTATACGTTCTAAAAAGCAGCCAGGGAATTGACAGCAAGGAAAACTAGGTTTTCTCTTTGCAAGGGTTTTGTTAAAAACCTGGTTAGAAGGGCCTGGCTGCTTGGAGCAGGGAGAGTTGGGTGGGTCCCTGCTCCAATTAGCCACTCCAGGTATTCAGTGTAACTGTGGCTAATCACCTTGGAACCTGAGTGTGCTATAAAAGGGCAAACAGCTCACTAGCTGATCTCTCTCTGCTCCTGGGAAGAACCCTTATGTGTGAGTAAAAACAACAGTGTGTTTTGTTGATGGAGCTGGGCACAAGGCTCAGTTTCATGTAGTTAGGGACTACTACCTGTCTAGAAGTAGTGGCCAGACGGCCAGGTATTTCATTTGTTTTGAACTGTTTTGTTTAATTCTTTTTCTGCAAAAGTCAATAAAACTGGCTGAGGCCAGTTGCACCATACTTGCTTGGACTGGACTGTGTTTTATGTGCCTATAGCGCCCGTCTATCCCAGGAGACGGCGGTCCCGTGAGCTAATCCCGCTACAATATATATATAATTTTATTTTATTTTATTTTTTGCTTCCGACTTTAGGTTGCACTATCCCCATGTCCCCCGATGAGTTTTGGGCTATATAAATAAGTGAAACGCGTATTTTTTCCTTTTATCTGAGCACCTGTGGGTTGGTTTCTCAGCACCCTTTTGAATCAATAATGATAGGGTTTTACCTCTTTACTGTCCTCTTTAAACATTATATACTATCAAACTAGACGACGAAGGGGTGACATGTTCGAGGATTGAAAGAATTGAAGCCCAATTCATCTAGGTGTGAGGACAAGATTTGAATAGTGTGGACGTTGGTTCTGTCTACCTACACCTACACATTTATTCGGGTAAGCGGTGTATATACTATTAAATACTGGTTGATTTAATATACACGTGTCCGACATGGATTTTGTGATGCTTATTGCCTTCATGGTTACATTATGGGCTCTTTGATCTTTTAGATTAATTATTAAAAGTTATATTTTACTACTGCTCTTTTAGATTTCGTTTTTTTTGCATATGGTGGTAGCCTTGTAGGACTACATCTTGTCCTATGAGTAGCAACAGCTCCTGTGGTGGCTGTATTTTGATTGTATTTTCAAATATGAGGATGTGAAATACAACATACTGCCTGTGGATGTGGCCTTCCTGCTGCAAGGTAGGAGGGATCGGGGGAAATGGGAACTCCTGTTGCGGTAGCTGGCTGTCATCTTTGCTTGCCCAAGGGAAGGGGTTATGCCACTTCATGTGGCCTAATGGAGCTGTGGTGCCTACGTATCTGTTTGCCTGGCCAAGTCTTATTTTGCTCTTGCACAGCTTGCACAGGCCAATGCTTCTGTCTTTCAGCAGCGCAGAAAAAAAATGCCAGACATGAAATACTCATGCAGAGGTAGAGGCAGCTGAGCTAGGCTTAGCCCAGGCACGTTTTGGGCCTAACCCACCCTCAGTGTCAGTTGCCAGCCTCAGCTTCTCACTTACATAGTTAATATGGTTGAAAAAAGACATACGTCCATCAAGTTCAACCAAGGGATAGGTGGGGATGTGAATCCCAAAAGGAATTGAGACTCAGATTTCTACACGTTTTCATAAGCATTATTGTTTTTTACCTTTACAAATTTGTCTAAATCCTTTTTAAAACTGTCTACTGTTCCTGCTGTGACGACGTCCTGAAGAAATCTATTCCACAGCTTCACAGTTCTTACAGTAAAGAAGCTTTGACGCTTCTGGAGACTGAGTGCCTTTTACATGGAACAGTTTTTCACCATATTTTTTGAATGGCCCATTTACCGACAGTCATGGCCGTAAATGTTGGCACCCCTGAAATTTTCAAGAAAATGAACTATTTCTCACAGAAAAGTATTGCAGTAACACATGTTTTGCCTGGCCACGTCTTATTTTGCTCTTGCACAGCTTGCACAGGGCAATGCTTCTGTCTTTCAGCAGCGCAGAAAAAAATTGCCAGACATGAAATACTCATGCAGAGGTAGAGGCAGCTGAGCTAGGCTTAGCTCAGGCACGTTTTGGGCCTAACACACCCACAGTGTCAGTGGCATCACCAGATCCGGAAGCAGACATGGCCCTTGCTGTTCTTTGGGTGGCACATGGCCTCTGCTCTTAATTGCCGCTACCCTCCTCTTGGATGTTGCCTCCTCCTCCTCAGCAACCTGATACAGCTCCCAGGTCCTGTCCAACATACAAGCATCATCAGAGTCCTTACCTTTCCTGCTGCTTCTATCAGACTGTGGGATATCATGGTTGGTTCTTTGGCCCCCTTCTCCTACTCTGCATTTGCCTTGACTGTCACTGTTGCTTCCCCCAACACCTATACTGCGGCTACAGGTGCCACTATTACCACCACCAACACAGCTATGCCTTGGGTCGGCAGCCTCCTCCTTAACCTCCTCCTCAGGGCAAAACAAATGCTGACTGCTCTCACAGTTAATATGGTTGAAAAAAAGACATTCGTTCAACCAAGGGATAGGTGGGGATGTGAATCCCAAAAGGAATTGAGATGTTTTCATGAGCATTAATGTTTTTTACTTTTAAGAATTTGTCTAAACTCTTTTTAAAACTGTCTACTGTTCCTGCTGTGACGACGTCCTGAAGAAATCTATTCCACAGCTTCACAGTTATTACAGTAAAGAAGCTTTGACGCTTCTGGAGACTGAACTTTTTCCTCTCCAATTGGAGGCAATGCCCTCTTGTCTTTTGAGTGCATTTTACATGGAACAGTTTTTCACCGTATTTTTTGAATGGCCCATTTACCTACAATCATGGCCGTAAATGTTGGCACCCCTGAAATTTTTCAAGAAAATGAAGTATTTCTTGCAGAAAAGTATTGCAGTATTGCTATACACATGTTTATTCCCTTTGTGTGTATTGGAACAAAACCAAAAAAAAGAGGAAAAAAAGCAAATTGGACATAATTTCACACCAAACTCCAAAAATGGGCTGGAGTTAAGGATAAATAAGATTGTTCCAAGCATATGATGCTCTTTTAAACTCACCTGGGGCAAGTAACAGGGTGTGGGCAATATAAAAATCACACATGAAAGCAGATAAAAAGGAGAGAAGTTCACTTAGTCTTTGCATTGTGTGTCTGTGTGCGCCACACTAAGCATGGACAACAGAAAGAGGAGAAGAGAACTCTCTGAGGACTTGAGAACCAAAATTGTGAAAAAATATTAACAATCTCAAGGTTACAAGTCCATCTCCAGAGATCTAGATTTGCCTTTGTCCACAGTGCGTAACATTATCAAGAAGTTTGCAACCCATGGCACTGTAGCTAATCTCCCTGGGCGTGGACGGAAGAGAAAAATTTATGAAAGGTGTCAACACAGGATAGTCCGGATGGTGGATAAGCAGCCCCAAACAAACTCCAAAGATATTCAAGCTGTCCTGCAGGCTCAGGGAGCATCAGTGTCAGTGCGAACTATCTGTTGACAATTAAATGAAATTAAATGCTATGGCAGGAGAGCCAGGAGGACCCGACTGCTGACACAGAGACATAAAAAAGCAAGACTACATTTTGCAAAAATGAACTTGAGTAAGCCAAAATCCTTCTGGGAAAACGTCTTGTGGACAGATGAGACCAAGATTGAGCTTTTTGGTAAGGCACATCATTCTACTGTTTACCGAAAACAGAATGAGGCCTACAAAGAAAAGAGCACAGTACCTACAATGAAATATAGTGGAGGTTCATTGATGTTTTGGGGTTGTTTTGCTGCCTCTGGTACTGGGTGCCTTTAATGTGTGCAAGGCATCATGAACTCTGAGGATTACCAAAGGCTTTTGGGTTGCACTGTAGAGCCCAGTGTCAGAAAGCTGGGTTTGCGTCTGAGATCTTGGGTCTTCCAGCAGGACAATGACCCCAAACATGTCAAAAATCCCCCAGAAATGGATGGCAAGAAAGCGCTGGAGAGTTCTGAAGTGGCCAGCAATGAGTCCAGATCTAAATCCCATTGAACACATGTGAAAAGATCTTAAAATTGCTGTTGGGAAAAGGTGCCCTTCCAATAAGAAAGACCTGGAGCAGTTTGCTAAGGAAGAGTGGTCCAAAATTCCAGGTGAGAGGTGTCAGAAGCTTAATAGTTAAGGCTGCATGCAGCCTGTAATTGTGGGAGGGGCCAGGTCCCCCTTCTTAAACCCCCTCGTTCCAGCTCACCGCACCGCGCCCGCCGACTCGCACTTCCTGTGACTCATGTCACTTCCGGTAAGCACTCGCTCCAGGTAAGTATCGCCGCACGTCTCCCGCCTTGGGCTGCGGTCCGTCCGCCTTCTGGGCCGTGGCCGGCCGCTGGCCCGCTCCCCCTCATCGCCTTCGGCCGCCGCGGGCTCCCCTCTCTGCCGTCCGGTGGCGTCCGTCCTCTCGCGAGAGGTAGGGTGCATGCGCGGCCGGCTCTGAATTCAGCTCTCGGCTGCGGCTGCGTGCGCCGCATGCTGGCCGCCTGGGGGGGGGGCGCACAGAAGGGAGTTCAATTACTGCCTCCGTCCCCCGCCGCGGCTGGGCCGCTCACCCGCCATGCCGCCTCCCACACTCCGGACAGGGCTGTTCCGGCTGGCGGCTCTGCCATGCCCCCGGTGTGCGGGCCGTGACAAGCGTGCACAGTGTGCACCCACTCCGGTGGGGCTGCCGCTGCTGTCTGCTCATCCGGGGTGCTCAGGCAGCCGCCACCCGCGCTGTCCCGCGGCCACAATTATATTTTGTATAAGTTGCAACTGTTTGCATGTGAATTAGTCCCCCACTAGGTAGCTGATTTTTTAATCTTTCCTCCTGCAATCATGTAGATTCCTCTAATTGTAATTGCTCAGCCTGCCCGTGGATCCCATGGTGGCCAGCCTGCAGTCACAGGCAGGCCAGGTCCCGCTCCAGGCCCGGGCTGGGCCGGCAGAGATAGCTCCCTGGTCATGACCACCATCAGGGTGGTCTGACCCCTGGCACGCGTTAATTGCACATCACATGTGGCCCACCGATGGGCAATTAACGGGCCGCACCCCTTCCACGTCCCACCTTGCCCCATCCAGGTCGCCGTGCCTGACCGGTGCGTCCACCCCCAGGCCCCGCTTCTGCCAGGCCGGCATGCGCCACGGTCTCCGCCACGCACACTCGGGTCAGATCCGTGGCCCTCCGGGCCCGTTCACCCCCCGGCCTACCCACGGCCTTCCGGCCTTGTTGCTCCCAATGTTCACATGTGTGTTCCTTTCCCAGGTGCCAGTAGCGTTCGTGGTCCCCGTCGTACCTTGTCTCGACTTTCCTGACGTCAGGTTCAGGTCCTGCAGAAAGTCGCTGTCGGCCGCTCGCAGGAAATCTCATACTTGAGGGTTCAGGTAGGTAATCCCGGGCTGCTCCTGGCAGTTCCTCGTACCGACATCCCGGGTTGCCTCCCCGGAGGCACGCAAGGATGTTTTTCTCTCTCTCAACCTGAGACGTTCAGGTGTCTTCTCTGTCCTGCTTAGCCTGAGGCGTTCTGGTGTCTTCTCTGCCCAGGCACCCTGAAGCGTTCAGGTGTCTCCTCTGTCCATCCTTGCCTGAGGCGTTCAGGTGTCTTCTCTGTCCAGGTACCCTGGAGCGTTCAGGTGTCTTCTCTGTCCATCTTGGCTTGAGGCGTTCAGGTGTCATCTCTGTCCCAGCACCCTGAAGCGTTCAGGTGTTTCCTCTGTCCGTCTCAGCGAGACGTTCAGGTGTCTTCCCTGCCAGATGCCCTGAGGCGCTCAGGTGTCTTCTCCGTTCACGGTGGCTGGTAGCGTCAGGGTCGGTCCTGGGCTCTTCAGCCACAGGTGCAGCCACCTTCCCGGTAGTCAGCCGGTGCATTCGGACCACTCCTCGCCATGCGTCCCGGTACTTCCAGGCCTCCTTCTTACCGCAGTCCCTAGTCTCCGCCTCCTGGCGCCCTAGACACCCCTTCTTCCTGGTCTCACGTCACTCCTAACTTTTCCAGTCCTCAGGGCCAGCCGGGTCGTTCCCGTCGATCCTCAGACGGTAAGACAAGGGTGTTGATTCCACGCTCTCAGGTACGTCCTCATATACGTTCATCCACGACCTCCGTAGTCTGGGTACACGTCCCCATGACCTCTCCAGCTGCCATATTGTTGTCTGTAATTCCAGGTGTTGCAAGGTCTCTGCTATTTTGAAGCCATGTCACAGGTCTCTGACGTCGACGACACATTGTCCCTCCCGGGTACTTCGGTCTCCAGCCAAGGCGGCCCAGTTGCCCTCCGAAGATGGACTGTGCCGAGGCTCATTGCGGAGTTGGCCAAGAGAGGCATCAGACATCCAGCGTCAGCCAGGAAGGCCGAGCTATACCGGCTATTGATGACTGAGCCCAGCCCTTCTGAAAGAGAAGATCCACCCCCAGCCATCCAGCAGTCCCTGGTGCTGTTGCAGGCCTCCTTGGATTCGCTCATCTCGTCCGTGGCCGACATCAGGACCAGGGTGGTGGACTTGGAGTCCAGAACACCGGCATCTTCCCAGGCGGTGGTCCCCGTCACCGATCCCCCTCTATCTCAGCTTCCGGCTCCAGGTACGTCCCCGGATGCTCCGGTTGTGGCTCCTGCGCACTTGGTGCCGGACCACATCAGGAGGGACATCTTGGCGGGCAAGGACGTGAATCTCGCGTCCATCCTGATTGCGTCCCACGATGCCGCAGACAACAAGACCTTTGACTGCGGGGAGGTCTCGGTGGTACTTCGGGCCAAGGATGGACGTCTCAACTGCAAGCTCTCTGTCCCAGAGTTTGTTTTGGCCTTCGGCCTGTTTAGAGACGTGCTCTGCTCTGCCTTTCCGGTCTCCGGGCCCCCGCTTGTTCGACTTGCCAGTCGATTTTTCACTCCACTGAGTGGTGTCCTCAAACTGCCACGGCCCAACCAGACAAGGCCATTCCAGGCCCCTCCTGGGTCCCCCGCAATCCCTCCGCCACCGATAAGTTGGGTAGACCCATCGTTTACCTTGGCAACAGCCAAGTTTGCAATAACTTTAACTTTGGTTCCTGTCTTTTCAGCGGTTGCAGGGCTCTGCACATCTGCTCCATCTGCTTCAGGGCTCACCCCAGGTCCACTTGTCCCAAGAAGGCGTTCAAGCGCCTATGACTGGCCGACTGCGACATCGACCTCCTGGCCCTCCTTTTACGGGACCATCCGGTGCCGGGGTTCGTGGACTTCCTGATCTCTGGCCTCTGCTCCGGCTTTGACACAGGGTTGGTGGCACTACCCCATTCCAACTGGGAGTGCGACAATCTGCAGTCAGCCAGGTCAGATTCCACCGCTGTGCAGGAACTCCTGAATTCGGAGGTTGAGAAAGGGTTCCTCCTGGGCCCCTTCAACCAGGTTCCCTTCTCTCGCTGGCGGATCAGCCCCATAGGCATAGTGTCCAAGAAAGAGTCAAATAAAAAACGTTTGATTTATGATCTCTCCGCCCCCCATGATTCCGTCATCCCCAGCATTAATTCGCTCATTCCTTCCGAAGAATTTTCCATGACCTATGCATCCATAGACGAAGCCATTGCCCTCATCCTTAGCGCCGGGAAAGGCGCCTGGTTGTCTAAAACTGACATAGCGGACGCCTTCAAACTGCTGCCCATCGCCCCTCACCTTTGGCAGTTCTATGGTATCAGGTGGGAGGGCAGGTTCTATTTTGCCAACAGGTTGACTTTCGGCTCAAAAAGCAGCCCGTGGTTATTCGACCAATTGGCGCAGGCCCTACACTGGATCCTGATCCACCACGGCAGCGCCCCAGCGGTCATCCATTACCTGGACGACTTCCTCCTCATAGAACCTCCGCTATGTCGGCCATCCGGGCTGCACTCCCTCCTGGAGATCTTTGCCGCCCTTTCCATCCCAATATTGCAGGGGAAGACCGCGGGGCCGGTCACTTCCATCACCTTCCTGGGTATTGTCCTGGACTCAGACAGAATGGAAGCCAGGCTTCCAGAGGCAAAGCTGTCCCAAATCCGGGAAGTCGTGGCCAGGGCCATCACCTCTTCCCAGGTGACCAAGGTCGTGCTACAGTCCATCCTGGGTCGGCTGAACTTTGCCTTAAGGGTAATGCCCCAGGGCAGGGCCTTTATTTCCCGGCTGCTCTCGCTCCTCCCCGCAGCCTCCGAACCCAGCAGCATTGTCCACTTGGACAGAGCTGCCATGGCAGACCTACGCATGTGGGACAGCTTTCTTTCATCCTGGAACGGGGTCAGCCTGTTCGTCCCCTCATGGTCTCAGTCTTCTACCAGGGTGTTTTCTGATGCCGCGGCATCCCGGGGTTTCGCTGCCATCTTCGGTTCCCAGTGGTTGGCTGGACCATGGCCTCCTCAGGTCAGCTCCGACCCTCAGTCCCTCAGTTCGTCACCATTCCTGGAATGCTATCCCATCGTGGCGGCCGCATCCGTCTGGGGTCACCTCTGGGCTAATTCCAGCGTCATGTTTATCTCTGACAGTCAGGACCTGGTGGACATCATCGCCAAAGGCCGAGCTAAGTCGGCCAGGGTCATGTCCCTGTTGCGCAAACTGGTCTGGCTGGCCATGATCCATAACTTTCACTTTTCGTGTTCCCATATTCCAGGTACCAGCAACACGGCGGCCGATGCCTTATTGAGGTTCAATTTTCACACCTTCTTTCAGGTATGTCCAGAAGCAGACCGGACCGGGGCCCGGATTCCCGGCTTCAGCGACCTGATGTTGGATTGAGGTCTCTGCTGGCAACCGCCAAGGACCTCATGCACCGGTCCCTCTCGGCCAACACGGCTCGCAACTACGGCACAGGTTGGAACCTCTTCCAAAAGTTTTCCAGGGACCATCCCCAACAGGATACGACCTTCATCGCATACATCATGGCTTTCATGGCCCATTGCCATGTCAACCTCAAACTGGCACCCAGCACCATCCGTTTGTACCTGGCCAGGGCGCAACATTTCTTAGCCCTACAGAACCCAGAAGTGCGCGCGGCGTTCACATCCCAAGCCGTCAAGGCCACGCTCAGGGGCATTGAGAAAAACAGCAAAGACTCCAGCCCGTCCCGTCGGCCGGTCTCCGGCGAGCTGTTTAGGCAGCTGTCTGCATCCCTAGATGGCAATCCTTTTGGCCCTTCCATTAGTCTGGTCATCAAGGCTGCTATGTACCTAAGCTTCTACGGCTTCCTTCGTCCAGGAGAATTTTCAGTTTCTTCCCAGAAGACGATCTTCCTGAAGAAGAAGCAGCTATCCTGGAGCCAGGATCATCTGGTATTAAGCCTTCCTTCCACCAAGACGTCCCAAACCGGTCCTCCCATACTGATCCGCTTCTTCAAGTCCGGGAACGCCTGGTGTCCAGTGGTGGTACTCCACACCATCTCCAGATCCAGAGTCTCCGTTGCTTCCATTCCAAGGGAAACCCCTATCCACGCCACAGTTTGTCTCCCACATCAGATCCCTGGTCGCAGGGTTGGGGGTGGACCCCAAAACCATATCAGGACATTCATTCCGCATCGGAGCGGCTTCAGCAGCTTCCAAGCACGGGACGCCTCCGCACGTCATCCGTCACATGGGTAGGTGGAGATCTGCCTGTTTTTCCCGGTACATCCCGGATCCGCTGACTGAAACCCGGCAGGTATTCCTTTCCTTGGTTTTGTAATACTGTTCCCACATGCATTAAACAGCAGCACTTCTCCTACCCGGTGTCTTTTTGGCCCTCTTTTAGGCAGGCCCACGTCCCGTGGCTCCAGGCACACACCAGCCACTGTCAAGCCCCCTCTTGTCACCTTACTGACCGTGGCCGCGGCCACAAATAGTTAAGGCTGCATGCAGCCTGTAATTGTGGGAGGGGCCAGGTCCCCCTTCTTAAACCCCCTCGTTCCAGCTCACCGCACCGCGCCCGCCGACTCGCACTTCACCCCCCCCTTTTCCCCCCCTTTTTCTTCCTACTCTCCCTAGGGTTGGCCCTCTTTTAGGCAGGCCCACGTCCCGTGGCTCCAGGCACACACCAGCCACTGTCAAGCCCCCTCTTGTCACCTTACTGACCGTGGCCGCGGCCACAATTGATGGTTATAGGAAGCAACTGATTTTAGTTATTTTTTCCAAAGGGTGTGCAACCAAATATTAAGTTAAGGGTGCCAATAATTTTGTCCAGCCCATTTTTGGAGTTTGGTGTGACATGATGTCCACTTTGCTTTTTTCCTCCCTTTTTTGGTTTTGTTCCAATACACACAAAGGGAATAAACATGTGTATAGCAAAACATGTGTTACTGCAAAACTTTTCTGTGAGAAATACTTCATTTTCTTGAAAAATTCCAAGGGTGCCAACTAGAGATGTAGAACATAAAATTTTCCGTTCGCGAACGGCGAACGCGAGTTTACGCAAATGTTCACGAACGGGCGAACTTCAATACGCAGGCGAATTTTAAAACCTGCAGGGACTCTTTCTGGCCACAATAGTGATGGAAAAGTTGTTTCAAGGGGACTAACACCTGGACTGTGGCATGCTGGAGGAGGATCCATGGCAAAACTCCCATGGAAAATTACATAGTTGACGCAGAGTCGGGTTTTAATCCATAAAGGGCATAAATCACCTAACATTCCTAAATAGTTTGGAATAACGTGCTTTAAAACATCCAGTGTGTGTATACGATCAGGTATGATGTTGTATCGGAGATTGCAGGCGATAGCGGTTTTTCAAAGCCTATGGTCGTGCTGAGGTAGTTCAGTTACAGTTATGTGACCCAGAAAACAATGATTCTGTAGTGTGGGCCCATTGTTGGCTAGTAGGCTTTAATGATCACCTTAGATGATCACTAAGAAAATTAATGTTTTTTCTATGAAAAATTATCCAGCCGATCGCTTTTGGTCTGTTCACAATGAAGCAACGACCTTATCATCTGGGGTGTGCCAACATTGCCAACACACTCATCGAGGTGATCGCTTCATTGTGATACGCAAGCCTCTTCACCACAACAAGGTAACAATCATGAAGAGGAATTGACACATGTATGTGCCTTTTTTTTTTTTTTGTTTTGTTTTTGCAGCCACAGTGCAGCATCAGAGGGCAGAAAAATTAGGCATGTACACATACCTGAAAAACTAGGTATTGTTGCAGCCGTTGTCACAACCAGACAGCTGAGAAGCTCTGACAGGAGCCTTCCAGATCCTCCTCCTTGAGTTTTTGTTTTGGTTTCAGTTCCTCATCTCGTTAGTCTATCTCAGCTGTCATGCAGTTGGACTGATTGCTTCCCTTTAAGTTCCTCCCCATAATGCAGTAGTGTGCGGCTTATACAACTTCCTGGAGTGTGTGTGCATGCTGTTCCTATTTCCCAGTCTTCTGCAAGATAAGTGCTGTTCCTTTATTTGTGATTTTCTGTCTGCTGGATTTCAGGAGACCCTGACTCCCTCAGTGTCTGGTGTAGGGAGCCGGTGGTCGTGTCCCCTCACTATTGTAGGGTCTTCAGGTATTAGATAGCCGAGGTACGTGGATATGCGCCCATCCACCTTTGGGGTGTTCGCATAGGCTGAGCAGTCAGGGAGAGTGGAAGGTCTCATGCAGGGGTCTCCCTTTTGTTCCTTAGTTGTGGATCCAGTGAGTCATTGATTATATTGCATTGTCTTGTTTCCTGTACACCATCCGTGACAGCCATGTACTAAAACATTGCGGCTTGTACCCTAGTTGGTGGCGGAGAAGTCACGCAAGTCATCCGGCATGCAGAGATTAAATACAGTAGCGTCGACCATTTTTAGCCCAAGGCATCTCATCAGGCTTTTTTTAGTCAAATGCATCCCCCACTTTCAGTCCCTTCGGGATCCATGACTCATTTATCTTAATAAAGGTGAGGTAATCTAGACTTTTTTGACCTAGGCGACTTCTCTTCTCAGTGACAATACCTCCTGCTGCGCTGAAGGTCCTTTCTGACAGGACACTTGAAGCGGGGCAGGCCAGAAGTTCTATCGCAAATTGGGATAGCTCAGGCCACAGGTCAAGCCTGCACACCCAGTAGACAAGGGGTTCATCGCTCCTCAGAGTGTCTATATCTGCAGTTAAGGCGAGGTAGTCTGCTACCTGTCGGTCGAGTCGTTCTCTGAGGGTGGACCCCGAAGTGCTGCGGCGATGCGTAGGACTTAAAAAAACTCTGCATGTCCTCCATCAACAACACGTCTGTAAAGCGTCCTGTCCTTGCCGGTGTGGTTGTGGTAGGAGGAGGATTACTTTCACCTCTTCCCCTGTTAGATTCCCGTTGTGCTGTGACATCACCCTTATACGCTGTGTAAAGCATACTTTTTAACTTGTTTTGGAACTGCTGCTTCCTTTCCGACTTCTGGTAATTCGGTAACATTTCAGCCACTTTCTGCTTATACCAGGGGTCTAGTAGCGTTACCACCCAGTACAGGTCGTTCTCCTTCAGCCTTTTTATATGAGGGTCCCTCAACAGGCATGACAGCATGAAAGACCCCATTTGCACAAGGTTGGATGCCGAGCTACTCATGTCCCGTTCCTCGTCCTCATTGATCTTATTGAAGGTCTGTTCTTCCCCCCAGCCACGTACAACACCACGGGTCCCAGATAGGTGACAACGAGCACCCTGGGATGCCTGTGTGGTTGGTCTTCCTCCTCCTCAAAGCCATATTACACCTCCGACTGCTCTTCTTTAGACTCCTCTTCCAGCGTTGCCGCAGGTCCAGCAAGCGATTATGATAAGGCTGTTTTTGGTGGTGAAGGTGACCACAACTCTTCCTCTTCCTCTTCACGCTCATCTATGGCCTGATCCAGCACTCTTCGCAGGGCGCGCTCCAGGAAGAAAACAAATGGGATGAGGTCGCTGATGGTGCCTTCGGTGCGACTGACTAGGTTTGTCACCTCCTCAAAAGGATGCATGAGCCTACAGGCATTGCGCATGAGCGTCCAGTAACGTGGCAAAAAAATACCCAGCTCCACAGAGGCTGTCCTAGCACCCTGGTCATAGGGCACAGTACAGTCTTGGGCCTGACACTCACTGGCAGGCAACTGCAATTATATTACAGAGGAAAAATTTAATGACTTTTATCTGCAAGGTACTGTGCCACCCTATATGAGTGGTGGGCAGTGGGCACAGTACAGTCAGTGGGCCTGACACACATTGGCAGGCAACTGCAATTATATTACAGAGGAAAAATTTAATGACTTTTATCTGCAAGGTACTGTGCCACCCTATATGAGTGGTGTGCACACAGTACAGTCTGTGGGCCTGTGGCCTCTCACACACGGGCAGACAACTGCAATATATATATATATATATATATATATATATATATAAAAATTAAATAAAAGCAGACTGATGTACCAGCCCTAAAAAGGGCTTTTTGGGGTGCTGTCAGGACGCTGTCCTTACTGCAGATGAGTCTTTGAGGACTGGAGTGGACACAGAACACTGGCCTAGCTAACGCTTTCCCTATTAATTCAGCAGCAGCAGCAGCACTCTCCCTGCTCTAACTAACACTGCAGCTTCATAATGAATCTAAGAGGGCTGCCGTCCTTGCTTTTTTTTTAGGAGGTGGGAGGGTCTGGGAGGGAGGGTATGCTGATTGGCTGGAATGTGTCTGCTGACTGTGAGGTATATGTTCGCCCGCCGCGGCGAACGCGAACCAACGATGTTCGCCGGCGAATAGTTCGAGACATCTCTAGTGCCAACATTTACGGCCATGACTGTATTTGTATAGGTGAATCATGTCCCCCCTTGGACGTCCCTTCTCAAAACTAAATAAATTCAATTATTTTAATCTTTCTTCATAACTAAGACCCTCCATTTCCCTTATCAGCTTAGTCGCTCTCCTCTGTACGTTTTCCAGCTGCAGTGCGTCCTTTCTATGTACTGGGGCCCAGAACTGAACATCATATTACATATGAGGCCACACCAACGCTGTGTAAAGTGGTAATATTACATCCCTGCCCCGCAAGTCCATGCCTCGTTTAATGCATGACAATATCCTGGTGGCCGTAGAAGCAGCTGATTGACATTGTGTGCTGTAATTTAATCTAACATCCACAAGGACACCCAAATCCTTCTCTATGAGTGACTGTCCCAGTACTACATCACCTAGGACATATGAAACACAGAGATTATTACTATCAAGATGCATAACTTTATATTTGTCCACATTGAACCTCATTTGCCAAGTTGATGGCCAATCACTCAGTGTTCAAGTCAGCTTGTAGTTTATGGACATCTTCCATAGACTGTACAGTTCTACACAGCTTAGTGTCATCTGCAAAAATAGACATGGTGCTATTAATCCCCTCCTCAATATCATTAATAAATAAATTAAATAATAAAGGGCCCAGCACTGAACCTTGGGGTACACCACTTATAACCTGGGAGCATTCTGAATAGGAATCATTGACCACAACTCTCTGGACACGGTCCTTCAGCCAGTTTTCAATCCAATTACAAACTATACTTTCCAAGCCTATAGAACTTACTTTACCTATTAAGCGTCTATGAGGGACAGTATCAAAAGCCTTTGCAAAATCCAGAAACACTACATCCACAGCCGCCCCTCTGTCCAGGCTACTACTCACCTCCCAATAAAAATAAATCAGGTTAGTCTGACAACTTCTGTCCTTGGTAAACTCATGCTGGTTATCACTTATAATATAATTTATAGTCACATACTCCTGTAAATATATATATATATATATATATATATATATATTTATACACTCACCTAAAGAATTGTTAGGAACACCTGTTCTATTTCTCATTAATGCAATTATCTAGTCAACCAATCACATGGCAGTTGCGTCAATGCATTTAGGGGTGTGGTCCTGGTCAAGACAATCTCCTGAACTCCAAACTGAATGTCAGAATGGGAAAGAAAGGTGATTTAAGCAATTTTGAGCGTGACATGGTTGTTGGTGCGGGCCGGTCTGAGTATTTCACAATCTGCTCAGTTACTGGGATTTTCACACACAACCATTTCTAGGGTTTACAAAGAATGGTGTGAAAAGGGAAAAACATCCAGTATGCGGCAGTCCTGTGGGCAAAAATGCCTTGTGGATGCTAGAGGTCAGAGGAGAATGGGCCGACTGATTCAAGCTGATAGAAGAGCAACGTTGACTGAAATAACCACTCGTTACAACCGAGGTATGCAGCAAAGCATTTGTGAAGCCACAACACGCACAACCTTGAGGCGGATGGGCTACAACAGCAGAAGACCCCACCGGGTACCACTCATCTCCACTACAAATAGGAAAAAGAGGCTACAATTTGCACGAGCTCAGCAAAATTGGACTGTTGAAGACTGGAAAAATGTTGCCTGGTCTGATGAGTCTCGTTTTCTGTTGAGACATTCAAATGGTAGAGTCCGAATTTGGCGTAAACAGAATGAGAACATGTATTCATCCTCTGATGGCTACTTCCAGCAGGATGATGCACCATGTCACAAAGCTCGAATCATTTCAAATTGGTTTCTTGAACATGACAATGAGTTCACTGTACTAAAATGGCCCCCACAGTCACCAGATCTCAACCCAATAGAGCATCTTTGGGATGTGGTGGAATGGGAGCTTCGTGCCCTGCATGTACATCCCTCAAATCTCCATCAACTACAAGATGCTATCCTATCAATATGGGCCAACATTTCTAAAGAAAGCTATCAGCACCTTGTTGAATCAATGCCACGTAGAATTAAGGCAGTTCTGAAGGCAAAAGGGGGTCCAACACCGTATTAGTAAGGTGTACCTAATAATTCTTTAGGTGAGTGTATAATATATATATATATATATATATATATATATATATCCTTCAAGCATTTTTCCCACAGCAGAAGTTAAACTAACTTGTCAGGGAACAGAGAAGAAGGAAAGAGGGTGCACTCTGACTCCACCCTCAACCCCTGTCCCTGCCTACTTACACTACCCGCCCTAGGCGATGGGGAGTAACTGGGCGACGGTCCCTTACTTACGTAAGTGCACAGAGGAAAGATACGGAAGGTCAACAAGCCAAAGGTCAGAACCAGGAGAAGCGGGAGTACAAATGGAGCGGGAAAATGTAAAGTCAACAGTCAGAGCCGAGGTCAATCCAGGAGAGCAATACGTACTAAGGATGAAACGAAGACGAGGTCAGAGAACGAGCCGAGGTCAGATGGTCAGGAGGTCAATCAGAACAAGCAGCCGCGGACTAGAACCAAGGAACAAGGAAGCACCAATACACCAGTATCACAGGCAACCTGTAGCCAGCAGGTTGCCTGTATTTACAGTGGGGAGTGAGGGTCATGTGACGTGGCCAGCGTCACATGACTGACAGACAGACGAGTGCCGAGTGATCAGCTCGGTGCTCAAGGCAGACCTAGGAGCAGGGAGCCTCCCAGCTAGCATAGCCGCCCTGGGAATGAGGCCGAACACAGATCCTCGCTCCCGAAGCTAAGCAGCAGGTCTGTGGCGCCCGTTACATAACTGGTCTATAATTACCTGTGGAGGATCTTGATCCTTTTTTGAATATGGGCACCACTTTTGCTTTGCGCCAATCACCTGGCACTGTACCAGTACCTAGAGAATCTTTAAAAATGATAAACAGGGGCACAGCAATGACTCAACTGAGCTCTTTAAGCACTCTTGGGTGTAATCCATCTGGACCAGAGCCTTGTTCACATTTACCCTATTTAACTCCTCTTGGACCATATCTACAGTTAGCCAATTGAGTAAATCACTGGATGTACTAACAGCCCCAGCTCCACAGACATCAGCTCCTTTCTCTTCTTTTGTATATACAGAGCTAAAAATCCTATTTAGTAACTCCTTTTCCTTATCTTCAGTAACTAACCCCTCTTTACCCATATTTAGGGGTCCTACCTGCTCAGACCGAGTTTTTTTTAGCATTTATATTTTTAAAGAACTTTTGGGGATTTGTTTTGCTTTCTTTTGCTACCTGCTGTTCGTTTTGTATCTTTGCTAATTTTGTCTCCTTTTTGCAGATTTTATTAAGCCCTTTGTAATCTTCAAACACTATAGCTGTCAGATTTGTATTTTTTAAATGCCCTCTTTTTGTCTTTTATTTCCCTTTTTACAGTAGCTACAGTGGATATAAAAAGTCTACACACCCCTGTTAAAATGTCAGGTTTCTGTGCTTTAAAAAAATGAGACAAAGATAAATAATTTCAGAACTTTTTCCACCTTTAATGTGACCTATAAGCTGTACAACTCAATTGAAAAACAAACTGAAATCTTTGGTGAAGGGAAGAAAACAACAACAAAAAAAACAAACAAAAAAAAAAAAAAAAAAATATAAATATATATATATATATATATATATATATATATATATATATATATATATAGTTGCATAAATGTGCACACCCTCTTAAAATTGGGGATGTAGCTGTGTTCACAATTAAGCAATCACATTCAAAATCATGTTAAATAGGAGTCAGCATACACCTGCCATCATTTAAAGTGCCTCTGATTAACCCCAAATAAAGTTCTGCTGCTCTAGTTGGTCTTTCCTGAAAATTTCTTAGTCACATCCCACAGCAAAAGCCATGGTACACAAAGAGCTTCCAAAGCATCAGAGGGATCTCATTATTAAAAGGTATCAGTCAGGAGAAGGGTACTAAAGAATTTCCAAGACATTAGCTATACCATGGAACACAGTGAAGACAGTCATCATCAAGTGGAGAAAATATTATGGCACAACAGTGACATTACCAAGAACTGGATGTCCCTCCAAAATTGATGAAAAGACAAGAAGAAAACTGGTCTGGTAGGCTACCAAGAGGCCTACAGCAACATTAAAGGATCTGCAGGAATATCTGACAAGTACTGGCTGTGTGGTATATGTGACAACAATCTCCCGTATTCTTCATATGTCTGGGCTATGGGGTAGAATGGCAAGACGAAAGCCTTTTCTTACGCAGAAAAACATCCAAGCCAGGCTACATTTTGCAAAAACACATCTGACGTCTTCCAAAAGCATGTGGGGAAAGGTGTTATGGTCTGATGAAACCAAGGTTGAACTTTTTGGCCATAATTCCAAAATATATGTTTGGTGCAAAAAGAACACTGCACATCACCAAAAGAACACCATACCCACAGTGAAGCATGGTGGTGGCAGCATTATGCTTTTCTGGCTGTTTTTCTTCAGCTGGAACTGGGGCCTTAGTTAAGGTAGAGGGGATTATGAACAGTTCCAAATACCAGTCAATATTGGCACAAAACCTTTAGGCTTTTGCTAGAAAGCTGAACATGAAGAGGAACTTCATCTGTCAGCAGGACAACGACCCAAAGCATACATCCAAATCAACAAAGGAATGGCTTTACCAGAAGAAGATTAAAGTTTTGGAATGGCCCAGCCAGAGCCCAGACCTGAATCCGATTGAAAATCTGTGGGGTGATCTGAAGAGGGCTGTGCACAGGAGATGCCCTCGCAATCTGACAGATTTGGAGTGTTTTTGCAAAGAAGAGTGGACAAATCTTGCCAAGTCAAAATGTGCCATGCTGATAGATTCATACCCAAAAAGACTGAGTGCTGTAATAAAATCAAAAGGTGCTTCAACAAAGTATTAGTTTAAGGCCTCCTGCACACGACCGTTGTGTGCACCCGTCGCCGTTGTGCCGTTTTCCGTTTTTTTTCGCGGACCCATTGACTTTCAATGGGTCCGTGGAAAAATCGGAAAATGCACAGTGTTGCAGCCGCATCCGTGATCCGTGTTTCCTGGCCGTGAAAAAAATATGACCTGTCCTATTTTTTTCACGGCCAACGGTTCACGGACCCATTCAAGTCAATGGGTCCGTGAAAGAACACGGATGCACACAAGATTGGCATCCGTGTCCGTGATCCGTGGCCGTAGGTTAGTTTTTATACAGACGGATCCGAAGATCCGTCTGTATAAAAGCTTTTTCAAAGCTGAGTTTTCACTTCGTGAAAACTCAGAACCGACAGTATATTCTAACACAGAAGCGTTCCCATGGTGATGGGGACGCTTCTAGTTAGAATACACTACAAACTGTGTACAAGACTGCCCCCTGCTGCCTGGCAGCACCCGATCTCTTACAGGGGGCCGTGGTCAGCACAATTAACCCCTTCAGGTGCGGCACCTGAAGGGGTTAATTGTGCTGATCACGGCCCCCTGTAAGAGATCAGGGCTGCCAGGCAGCAGGGGGCAGACCCTCCCCCCCCTCCCCAGTTTGAATATTATTGGTGGCCAGTGCGGCCCCCCCCCTCTATTGTAATAATAGGTTGGTGGCCAGTGCGGCCCCCCCCCCTCCCTCTATTGTAATAATTTGTTGGTGGCACAGTGTGCGCCCCCCCCCTCCCTCCCTCTATTGTTATAATTCGTTGGTGGCACAGTGTGCGCCCCCCATCGGCCCCCCCTCCCTCTATAGCGTTAACAACATTGGTGGCCAGTGTGCGGCCTCCCATCTATCCCCCCCCCCCCCCCCCCCCATTATTGGTGGCAGCGGAGTTCCGATCGGAGTCCCAGTTTAATCGCTGGGGCTCCGATCGGTAACCATGGCAACCAGGACGCTACTACAGTCCTGGTTTCCATGGTTACTTAGCAATAGTACAATAGTAGAAGATTCATACTTACCGGCTGCTGCGATGTTCGTGTCCGGCCGGGAGCTCCACCTACTGGTAAGTGTCATTGCTAAATGAACTGTCACTTACCAGTAGGAGGAGCTCCCGGCCGGAAGCAGACATCGCAGCTCCCAGGTAAGTATGAATCTTTTACTATTGTACTATTGCTAGTAACCCGCTGCCACCAATGATCGGGGGGGGGGGGGGGGTAGATGGGAGGCCGCACACTGGCCACCAATGTTGTTAATGCTATAGAGGGAGGGGGGCCGATGGGGGCGCACACTGTGCCACCAACGATTTATTACAATAGAGGGAGGAAGGGGGGGGGGCGCACACTGTGCCACCAACGAATTACTACAATAGAGGGAGGAAGGGGGGAGGGCCGCACTGGCCACCAATGATATTCAAACTGGGGAGGGGGGGGGGGGTCTGCCCCCTGCTGCCTGGCAGCCGTGATCTCTTACAGGGGGATATGATAGTACAATTAACCCCTTCAGGTGCGGCACCTGAGGGGTTAATTGTGCTGATCACGGCCCCCTGTAAGAGATCGGATGCTGCTAGGCAGCAGGGGGCAGTCATGTACACCGTTTGTAGTATATTCTAACTAGAAGCGTCCCCATCACCATGGGAACGCCTCTGTGTTAGAATATACTGTCGGAAATGAGGTTTCACGATCTAACTCATATCCGACAGTATATTCTAACATAGAGGCGTTCCCATGGTGATGGGGACGCTTCAAGTTAAAATATACCATCGGATTGGAGAAAACTCCGATCCGATGGTATAAAAGGGACTCCAGACTTTACATTGAAAGTCAATGGGGACGGATCCGTGAAATGGCACCATATTGTGTCAACGTCAAACGGATCCGTTCCCATTGACTTGCATTGTAATTCAGGACGGATCTGTTTGGCTCCGCATGGCCAGGCGGACACCAAAACGACTTTTTTCTCATGTCCGTGGATCCTCCAAAAATCAAGGAAGACCCACGGACGAAAAAACGGTCACGGATCACGGGAAAACGGGACCCGTTTTTGCGGACCGCAAAAAAATACGTTCGTGTGCAGGAGGCCTAAGGGTGTGCACACTTATGTAACCATATTATTTTATTTTTATATTTTTTCTTCCCTATACCTAAAATATTTTAGTTTATTTTCTAATTGAATTGTACAGTTTATAGGTTCTGAAATGATTTATCTTTGTCTCATTTTTTTACAGCACAGAAACCGGACATTTTAACAGGGGTGTGTAGACTTTTTATATATATAAAGTATATATACTTTATTTAATTTTAGCCTTTTATACTTGTTACCTAAAGGGATAAATTTCTTCATGCAATTACTCAATGTGGATTTGAAGCTCTCCCATTTATCCTCTATTATTTTGTGACAGTAGCTGCTCCCAGTCTATGCCCTTAAATGCTGCCCTTAACCCAGGGAAATTAGCCTTTTTGAAATTCAGTGTCTTTGGTCTGCCTGACAGAGTTTGCGTTTTATAGTTTAGGGGGAATATATATTGTGGTCACTATTACCTAGTGTTTCTCAAACAGTAACATTACCAACAAGCTCTGTGTCATTAGAAATTACCAGATCCAACAGAGCATCACCCATAGTGGGAGTTTCTACAAACTGGTCCATAAAGTGGTCCTGCAGAAAGTTGAAGAATATTCTCCCCTTTGTGGTTAAGGCAGAACCATGACCCCAGTCAATATCTGGGAAGTTAAAATCTCCCATTATGACCACTGTACCAACCTGTGCCGCCTGCTCTATTTGGTTATACAGTTGCGTATCTCTTCTGTGATGTTAGGGGGTCTATAGATTACACCAAGTATTATTTTTTCAGTGTTTATATCCCTTTGAACCTCCACCCATAAGGTTTCCACATCCTCACCATCCTCACCCACAATTGCCTCTTTTACACTTGTCTTCAGATAACTCCTTACATACAGGCACACACCACCTTTTCTATTGACCCAGACTTTCCTAAATAGTGTAAAACCCTCAATAATTTGCAGCCCAGTCTTGCGAAGCGTCCAATCATGTCTCAGCCACACCAACTAAATCTATGTGTTCTTCTAGTACCATAGCTTCAAGCTCCCCCATTTTTCTAGCTAGACTTCTGCCATTTGTGAAAATACATTTTAAATTACTATAACCTGTAAAGTGAATATCCAGGATTTTTTGGTTACCTTGGTTGATTTTTGTATGTAACTGGTTCTTGTTACCAGCAGTTCTATTTTTCATAAATGTATAGTTATGCACAGTCTTCTCCGTATTTTCCTTGCTAACCCCAGGCCCCACTAAATCCCCATTGTCCCCTTCTAGAACCCACTCTCTATCTACCCCATTATTAGTATAACCCCCCACCCACCCCCCAGATCCTAGTTTGAAAGGTCCTCCAGATGTCTAACCATTTTTCCCCCCAGGGCAGTTGCACCCTCCCCATTAAGGTGCGGCTTGTCCCTACTGTAGAGCCTGTAACTGACCGAGAAGTCGGCCCAGTTCTCCATGAACCCAAACCCTTCCTTCATGAACCAGCTTCTGAGCCACTTATTTAACTCTCTAAGCTCCGGTTGTCTCTCTGGTGACTCTCTTAGCACTGGTAGTATTTCTGAAAACACTACCTTGGAGGTCCTGGACTTGAGCTTCTCACCTAGTACCCTAAAATCGTTTTTAAGGACCTTACATTTCCCACTGAATTTGTCATTGGTGCTAATGTCCGCCGGGTCTTCCCCAGCCCCACCCAGAAATCGGTCATTCCGATCCGCAATATGCCAAACCCGAGCACCTGGCAGACAACACACTGTTTGGCATTCACGGTCTTGGCGACAGATGTCCCTGTCTGTCCGCCTAATAATAGAGTCCCCTACCACCAGCATCTGCCTGACCTTTGCTGCATTCCTTTTACCATCCTTCCTGCAGCGGTTATCCTCCTGGTTTCTAGGAGAAACGCCCTGCTGCAGTGTTGCTGGCCCTGGGCTTTCATCCCTAATATAAGCCAAACAGGCCTATTTACTAGGGCGTGCCAGCTTAGGACTAGCCTCCTGGCTCTTTTCCCTCTACCCCTTCTTCCTACATGAACCTAACTGCTCACCTGATAGTCCTGATCTTGCCTTCCTCCTCCCACCTCCTTTTCACTGACCCCAGTCAGTGCCTGCACAGTGAGGTTTAAGCCTCCAGTTTTGCAATGCCCCTAAGTATTTTAAGCTGCTTACTTATATCCAAGATCTGGGCTTCCAAATATGCAACATGATTGCATCTAGTGCAAATGTATTCACCCCCCGAAAGGCTCTTCAAGGCACGCATACGTTGCACAGGACACACACTTTGTCCATGGAGCACATGTTTAAATGGGAATCCAAAGTTACCCTAAGTTCACCCAAAATATCCCATAGGAGGATCCTAGTGCCCAGGGCGGGTAATCCTACCCCTACGTGGGTCACTCAGCCACCTGCAATTACTCCCACAAAATCACACTCAACACCAGAAGTCCCGTTCTTTAAACTCCACTTAATCAGCTCATTACGAACTGGTACTCTTTATTGCCAACCGCTGCCAGGTGATTAGCAGGCACCTAACAACTTAGAGGGAGCTATAATCAGTACTAAGTGGGCCCCATACACCACATAAATACCGTGAACTAGTAAAAGTGCAATGTACTGTTGCGCTACCAGACAATACCACCTCACTAATGTGCACTCTGAGCTAGACAGGGTCTCGTTATCTGTATCAGAAACTATGTAAACAGCTGATGTCTAAACAGCTTGCACCTTGGATCAACAAACCCCCTAGACACCAGCAAGTGCTGCATCTGCCACTAACCTGTAGTATTCACGGCCATCTTGTTTCCAACCCCCCCCCAGATACAGTAGAACTTGTGTGCAAGCCAGAGTCCTCCTTTTGATGATCAGCGGTAGTAAAAAAAAAAAGAAAGACAAAGGCTATCCACTCCTTGAGGATCATCCCCTGAGTGCGTAATAGTCGCTGACACACCATGTTACATGCAGGCAAAGTAGAGAGCAAAGTCACAAATAGATAGGTTTGAGCTAGGCATCACCACACTACAGCTCCAATCTGACAAGTTTCGTAGAAAAAATTAAACTTTTTCTTCCTCAGGTATAACAGCAGGAAGTACACAACACAGACCAGAATCTCTGAGGAAAGAGAATGTCTATTTTTCTCTGAAACTAGAGATGAGCAAAGTTTTAAAAAATTTGATTTGGATGCTTTCGATTTGCTTAGTTCCGAATGAATTCATCACGAAGCGAGTTAAATCAGCTACAGTATATTCCAGCCTGCAGGGAGAATGTATCTCTGTGCACATCCCTGTGCATTGCAACAACTCCTTTCTGTAGTGAAACAGTTACTGTGACAGGCAGGTGGACACCCCAATAACAGTGTTAATCAGCTGTGGGGATTCGCTCTGGTAAGCAGGGTAAGCGGACGCAGAACAGACGCAAATAAACTGTTTGTAAAGCAAAACTTCAGTGTTTATTCACACAGAAGGCAAAATCAAAGCAACATTTTTCAGTCCTAGAGTTCGTTCACACAAAGGAAAGTCCAAAGAACAAAACAATCACCTTGTTTGAAGTTTTTTCCAGTGATCGACAACAGGCTTTAGGGGGCCTGTTTCCTCGCCTGCGGCTCTCAGCTCTCTAGCACGGCACCATGCCTCAGATCCCAAAACAGAGACAACTTGCTGCTGAGCATAGCTGTCTTTTAAGGACAGCTAGGTGTTGTCAAAACCCGGAGCGGCTCCTAAAATCCAGTCCGGTGTTTGACCCCACCTGGCTGCAAATCAGCCCAGCAGCACACTCTGGGAGGAAAATACCTGTCCTCCCAGACCATACCCTTCACTGTGTCACACAGCTTATTCACCCCAATTTGAGAATCGAGGCCTAATGGAATTGTTTATCTATTAAACAAGGTGGGCACCCCAATAACAGTAGAAGTAGGCAGGTTATTCACTCCAATATCAGAATCAAAGCATAATAGAATTTCTTACCTGTTAAACAAGGAGGACATTGTTCAATTAGATATCTGTGCCTTATACAGGGATTGAAGAAAACTGCGCTGTCTCTCTTATGATGAATCTCTTCAGCTTCAGATTACAGTACCTGCACTGTAAAATGGCGGAGGCCGCACTAGATGAGGCTTTTGAAGGGCTGTGACATCACAGGAGATGTCTAGCTGCTAATTAGCTGTCTGCAGCGCATTATGGGTGATCTCGCATTCTCAGGCTTCTTATTTTCACTTTGTAACACGTATAGCCGCCATTTTGGGGGAAAAAATTATTCATTACCACGAAGCACGAGGAAATTCGGATTTATCACAAATCGAATTGTTCCTAAACATCGGATAAAATTCCACTTTGGATGGTTCGATTCGCTCAACACGATCTAAAAGGCATCAGATGAAGTGTGGCACCACCAAGCTCAAAATTATCTGTCTGTGCCTTTGCTCTCTACATCCTCTGTATGTAACATTGTGCGTCAGCATCCAAGACCCTTTGTCTTCCTTTTCTTTTTACTACCACTGATGATCAAAACGAGAACTCTGGCTTGCACATAAGTTCTACTGTATCCTGGGGCGGACTGGGAACTTAAAGTGGTTCTGGAAAAATATCGTAAAAGTGGTCCCATCTTGTAGGGGGGTTCAAATTGACAGAAGGCAGGGTAAGCAATAACATAGCACTCAATACCATCCTATCAGAACCATATACCGAAGAACAGCACAATATATTACCCCAAAAGCTGTCCATTTGTGATGGCCATTAATAGCTGCCATTTTCTGTCCTGCTCATTCAGTTCTCCCTGATTAAGATATGGAGCAGGGGGCTTAAGAGGTGAGATGTGGGCCAGAGCAGTTGAATTCAGGAGGTTATGTGTGGTCACTGGCCTGAACATGAGTACTCATTATGTACTCGGCCAGCGGCAAAAAGGAGGGCTTGAGTGGCCACCTGGGCATCGGCCCACCAGGAAATTTCCCTGTACAGTCTATGGCCAATCTGCCCGCGAAGACAGAGACTACAGGTTAGTGGCTTATACAGCACTTTCTTGTGTCTAGGTGGTTTCTAGATACGAGGTGTCAGCTGTTTAGACATTAGCTGTTCACACAGTGTATATTCCTGATACAGAGTGCACCATAGTGAGGTGGTATTTTCTGGTAGCACAACAGTACATTGCATTTCTATTAGTTCATTGTAGTTATTAGTGTAATTTGTAATGCTCTTATTTTGTCTCTCATCCCCCTTTTGCTATCTGGTTGGAGTAAATGATCTAGCTATGAAAGTCAAATAATTTTTTATCATGCTAAAAGTCCAAGCAAAGAAAGTAGAATACATGGTGTGACTTCAAAAATGAAACCATCCACCCATTTTTGTAAAAAGAATACTTAGAATATTCACATCTAGGCTGTTAATAAGTGATTTAAAAAATGATGGGAGTGTGATTTCAGCTAAGGCTACTTTCACACTTGCGTTCAGAGCGGATCCGTCTGGGGTCTGCCCAGACGGATCCGCTCATATAATGCAGACTTTGGATCCGTTCAGAACGGATCCGTCTGCATTATATTGTAGAAAAAATTCTAAGTGTGAAAATAGCTTCAGACGGATCAGTCCAGACTTTACATTGAAAGTCAATGGGAGACGGATCCGTTTGAAAATTGAGCCATATTGTGTCAAATTCAAATGGATCCGTCCCCATTGACTTACATTGTAAGTCTGGACGGATCCGTTTGCCTCCGCACGGCCAGGCGGACACCCGAACGCTGCAAGCAGCGTTCAGGTGTCCGCTTGCTGAGCGGAGCGGAGGCTGAACGCTGCCAGACTGATGCATTCTGAGCGGATCCGCCTCCACTCAGAATGCATTAGGACTGGACGGATCCGTTCGGGGCCGCTTGTGAGACTCTTCAAACGGAGCTCACAAGCGGAGCCCCGACGCTAGTGGGAAAGTATTTTATATATGTTTGTAATAGGGATCTATAGTTAGTGGACCTCCTATTTGTAATCTCAGTGGTCTCAAAATAGAATTGCGTCACTGAGGATGCCTTAATGTATTTAAATTAATATATAACTTTTATTTTGTCATATAAAATAAGTGAGACAGTTAGGTGTAGTAGTACCTGCACTATAGAAGATAGGGGGCGCACTGGGTCTGTAATAGCAGATAAGGCCCAGTAACCTAGTCTATTGGGGGGGGGGGGGGTACTATGGAGGAGCCTATTAGTCAGGACCCTAACTCTCCCTAGATGCTCACCCTACTTGGCCTAGTCTACTAGATGTGGTTACCTCAATGGCTGTAGTCGGGGCACTCGTCCTGATAAGGACGACCCCCAGCCTCAGGAACCTCGGGCGTGTGCTGTACAGCCCTATGCTCTTACCTCCCTAATGGTTGTCGATTGTACCTTTATCCAACGCGTTTCACCAAGTGTAGACTCGGCTCATCAGGGATATTGGTGGACAGAGCACCGGATGCAGTGGCTGTGCGTCTGTTCTCTTCTTGTGGCAGTGGCAATGTTTGATACTCCTGCGTCTCCTTTTAAATGTGCCGCTCCTCCCACATAGTGCGTCAGTGATCACATGTCTATTCAGACGGAGACACAAATCACGAGGTACCGCCTCATTATGAGTACGGGCTCGCTGCGCTCCGTCACTACCCGGAAGTGACATGTTCTGTGGGAGTGGTGAGTTACTATGGGGATCTATCTCCGCGTCCCCGGCTACCTTAAGTGCAGCAAGTCTCTAATGGTGATCGCTGTTTAGCGATCTTGGTGCCGTCTAGGTCAGAGGAAGAAACAGGTGGTTACATCAGTATGCATAACGGATTGTAGATGACGTTAACTCACTCTGTGCCGGACGCTGCTCCGGACCCTAGTGAGAACATATAAGTCCAATCTACTTAAGAATTTATGCCGCAGTATTACTATATTTTCTTACAGATATTGGAGGTGCTGGTCAGACCATAGGGACTATATATAGTACTAGACTACTGTGTGTATATCACACAGGCAAGCCTGTACATCATCAGAGCCTATATCCATAGTTGAATAGATAAACATGTACAGAGTGAGTGAACATATGTACACAGAGTAGATCAGCTCAAGGCACTGGTCATGACAGTAGGATTCAATATATTACCTGTGTGGCATATACAGAGAGTATATGTACCCAGGCATCATTAGTGCTAGTTCATATAGTCATTTGAATGTATGGGTTATCCATTATTATCAGCAATATCCCATAGGTACAAATGGAGACATTGCTATAGATCGTGGGTAGGTATGGAGGGGTAGGCTGGTTGGTATTCATCTACCAGTGTATAACCTGGATGTATGACCGTATAGTTTGGTCTACTGTATATTTAGTTTTTCACAGAAATGGCTTATATGAGAGGTATTCATTGAGACCTTTGGGTGTCACTGATTTGAGTCTAAAGATCCATCTTGTTTCTGCCTTTAGGATCATTTTGTCCCAATCTCCACCTCTTCTGGGTTTGGCGACATATTGGATACCTATGAATTTAAGGCAGGTGGTATCTCCCTTGTGGTACTGGTTCATATGACGTGGTGCCACTGATGTATCCTTATTATTTTGGATGTCATTAATATCGTCTCTAATTCGACGCCTAAATTCCCTCTTGGTTTTGCCGACGTAGTCAAGGGGGCAGGAGCATTGTGCCAGATACACTACACCCATAGTGAGGCAGTTTATATAGTCACATATGGAGTATTCTATATGTGTAGAGGAACTTGTAAAGTTCTTAGTTTTCAATATTTGACTGCAAGCTGTGCACCTTCCGCATTTGAAGGTACCCGTCGGCCTCCTTGACAGCCAGTTTCCAGGGTTCTGAGGGGGCTGGTAGTGACTATTAACCAGTCTGTCCCTTAGGCTCCTACCCTTCCTATAGTGTGAAAGTAGCCTTAGGAGTAGCCAAGTAATCTGAAACAATGCTGTCTACAAAAAAGTGTCTCTGCTTTGGCTGCTGTTCCTATTTTTGTCTCAAAGATTATTAGAACTATTAGATTAGAACTATTATTGGTTGGACATTGATTTACATGATATTTGCCTACAGGTGGCACAAGACAGGCATGTTTCTGATTTCTATAGGGGAGCTATTTTGTATAATTTTCTCAGGATGCATTCCCTATAGGACTACTTAGGTGAGTCTAATCATGGAGAAATTTTACCTTCCATGAATAAATAATATTATTACTTTTATTTTATTCATTTATATAGCACATAGTTTGCAGCTATGTACAGAAATTTTCATCAGTCACATCGGTCCATGTATAGATTCAAACTCAGAAGATACGGTAGATTCTAAATTAACTTGAAGTGTGGAAGGGAGATAACCTCCATGTAGATGTTGCCTTTAATTGGGACCCAGACCAGGACCTTAGCATTGTAAGGCAACACTTAGCCATCTTGATGCCCATAAAAATAATTATGTATATTAAGTTTACATTCATAGTAACATGGTTTGTAAGGCTGAAAAAAGACATCCATCCATCCAGTTCAGCCTATTATCCTGCAAGCTGATCCAGAGGAAGACAATAAGTGGAAGACAATTTTCCTCATTTTAGGGGAAAAAAAATTCTGACTCCAATTAGGCAGTCAGAATATTTCCCTGGATCAGTGTCCCTGCTCCAGAAATTCAAAAACGATACCCTGTGATATTATTACACTCCCTAAATACATTGAGGCCCCTCTTGAACTCTTTTAGTGAGTTCACCGTCACCACCTCATCAGACAGAGAGTTCAATAGTCTCACTGCTCTTACCGTAAAGAATCCTCTTTTATGTTTGTGTACAAACCTTTTTTTTCCTCCATACACAGAGGATGTCCCTTCGTCACAGTCCTGGGAATAAATTGATAATGGGAGAGATCTCTGTACTGACCCCTGATATATTTATACATAGTTATTAGAACTCGTCTCAGTTGTCTTTTTTCTAAAGAGAATAACCCTAATTTTGATAATCTTTCTGGGTCCTGTAGTCCACCCATTCCACTTATTACTTTAGTTGTAGAAGGTTGTGAGTTCGAATCCCGTCAGAAACTTTTCAGAAATAGAGGCTAAATTTAATTAAAAAATATATATACGTTTTTAGCCATAATATATTTACATATATTATTATATATTTAGAATATATAATATATGTAAATATATGTAAATATATTATGGCTAAAACATCAGTAGTAGTTTCCCACATATTATGCATTCATATATCAGAAGTATGATATCGTTCACTCCTGGCAGCGGCCTCGTTATGCGAAGTGCGCATGCGCCGGCCGGCGCACTTCGCTAGAACCTGCCTTGGCCGCCCGATTACAGCCTGTAACTGAGGTAGGCAGCTCTAATGGAAGGGAGGGCGGAGATTTCAATTCAGAGGGCGGCGCTGGGCACCGAAAGGAGATGGCTGCAGCCGGGCACCCTGCATCGTGAGACGTCCCCTTGGACACATTTTGACGTGAGTGACAGGTTATATAAACCTGTTTTATATGATTATAGAGCCACAGGCGCATTTGATAAGGTCACTTTAGGATTCTGTGTATTAGTAGGGACCTCGCCATATGTTTAGGCTATAGGCCTAAATTCTGATGACAGAATCCCTTTAAATTACTTTTTTAAAAACTCTTAAAATATGAGAGTTTATGCCATCTGGAATTAACTGAAAATTATGTTAAGGTTTACCATACTATTTCTTAGAATGTCCAACTGCCTGAAGGATGGTTAAAATAAAAAAAATGTAACTTTATTCAAAATTACCAATTAAAAATGGGTGAATCTCTAACTTTGATTCTCATGTAGAGACAGGCAGATTGTGGAACTATTTAAATAGTGGAATGGAGCAAATATTATCCACTATTTGTGTCCACAATTATGTAAATAGGGTACCGACAAGGCGTATAGAAATTAATCATTCAGTGTCGTACCTAACTGCAAGTACGTACATAGCCAGTCGCATGTTTATAATGCAAAACCTGACCCAATGTGAATTAGGGTCATATAGCGGCTGGTCGTGTACGTCTCACTAAGCAAGTTTCTACTATCATTTCACATACCAGTGCCCCATTATTCATCCATTCTGATCATTTTGTGGGAGCACCAGTTACTGAGTAGAGGGTCCCTGTTTAATCAGACTCCTCATTCCGATATAGTTGGAGCATAGCAGGACAGTTAACCACCAACTTGTGACTACCTAAACTCAATTCTCTCAGCCTGCTCAACGCGTTTCTGTGCCCCTTCTTTTTTAGGACACTTCATCAGGAGCATGGCATTCAAGTCTGAGAGGTGGTAATCTAACTATATCGTCTGTGTACCGGCGGCAGACGCTGCAAGTGTCTTGTGCAGCGTATCGGCACTGTATTCACATTGGGTCAGGTTTTGCATTGTAAACGTGCGACTGGCTATGTACGTACCTGCAGTTAGATACGACACTGAATGATTAATTTCTATATGCCGGGTCGGTACCCTATTTACATAATTGTGGACACAAATAGCGGATAATATTTGCTCCATTCCGCTATTTAAATAGTTCCAAAATCTTCCTGTCTCTACATGAGAATCAAAGAAGAGATTCTCCCATTTTTGATTGGTAATTTTGAATAAAGTTAATTCTTATTTTATTTTATGCCATCTGGACCTGGTGATTTCACTATTTTAATCTTTTTAAGATGCCGCTGTACTTCTTCCTGGGTCAGACAGGCCACTATAAATAGTGAGTTTACTTTGATACATTACATCTGACATTTCATTTTCCTCAGTGAATACAGTGGAGAAAAAAAATATTTAATAGGTTTGCTTTCTCCTTATCGATCTGTACAACAGTGGCGCAACAGAGGAGCATGTCATGAAAAAAAATTGCGATATGACGTCTAGGGAACACGGGATACAGTGTGAGGTTTTACTTTTATAAAGTAAAAACTGGTGAAAGGTCCTCTTTAAATACATTATTTTTGGCATTTGTTACGCCCTTTAAATTTCTAATTATCCACTTGTTTGTGTGTGCATAACTTGAGCTTTACTATATCTTTGCTTTAGGCTTTGAACACCTTTTATTTTTGCAGAGGATGAAACATAAAAAAAATCTATGCACTGAACTGCCAGAACGTTACACCACAGTGACATTACATATAACTACAGTTCCCTGCACCATTTGAGTACAAAATGAGTTATACATGATATGGGCTCTGTGCTTCTCAATATTCATGTGTCCAAACTGGACATGTTTCACTTTACCTAATAATCCAATAAGAAGCAGAAGTGTCATACCATTTGGATAATACTCTCTCTGCACGCTGTGACATGAGTGGAGGAGAAAAAAAAAGCATAAGCTGGGAAGCATGAGGATGTAAAGCAGATCAGACGGCAAGCTTTTGAGATATCTAGCTTTGCACATCGTTTGATAGGGCTGGTGGAGATACCTCTGAAATATTTGGGTTAGAGGGCAACTATGGTTGGAAGAAATAATGTATATTAGTTTTGGTCAGGCTCATTTATAAACTATTCTATAGCAGGGATAAATTAAGTTCAGCAATTTTACATTACTGAACGTGAGTGCACATGCAGTGGCACATAAACATAAAGGTTAAATTCACTTTAAGAGGCACAACACACTTTATAGTTATATCCACTATTTAGGCGCAAACCCATTCATTCTGGAACACCTTTAGGCTGGGTTCAGACCTGAGCGTATTTGATATGCGCGTTTAACGCGCGTTTTTGTCGCGCGTTTTTATGCGCGTTTTTTGCAATAGTAAACGCGCGTTTGACGCGCGTTTGTGTGATTGACTGCAGTGTCCTATGGCCACAAACGCGCTTCAAAACGCCCCAAAGAAGCTCAAGAACTTGTTTGAGCGTAGGGCGTTTTTCAGCGCGTTTAAACGCGCTGTAAAACGCTCAAGTGAGAACCAGGGCCATAGGGAAGCATTGGTTTTCATGTGTTGAGCGTTTTACAGCGCGTTTGAACGCGCTGTAAAACGCTCAAGTGTGAACCCAGCCTTAAACAAAGACCTCTAAGTATCCATTCCTCCACTTATAGCTCCTTTCTAGTGTCCACAGAGCTGGTTTATACAGTCCTGATCAAAAGTTTAGGACCACTTGAAAAATGGCAAAAAATCATATTTTACATTGTTGGATCTTAACAAGGTTCCAAGTAGAGCTTCAACATGCAACAAGAAGAAATGAGAGTTAGACAAAACATTTTTTGAGCATTCAATTAATTGAAAATAACGATTAAACTGAAACAGGCTGTTTTTCAGCTGATCAAAATTTTAGGACCACATGCCTTTAAAAGGCCAAATCTGTGCAAAGATGTGAATTCATTGTCATTTTCTGTCAGGTATTCACACGTTGTGATGGCAAAGGCCAAAAAACTCTCCTTTTTTGAACGTGGTCGAGTTGTTGAACTGCATAAGCAGGGTCTCTCACAGCGCGCCATCGCTGCTGAGGTGGGACGCAGTAAGACAGTCATTTGGAATTTCTTAAATGATCCTGAGGGTTATGGAACAAAAAAGTCAAGTGGAATACCCAAAAAAATGTAATCAGCACTGAGCCGGAGGATCCAATTGGCTGTCTGTCAAGACACTGGACGATTCTCGACCCAAATTAAGGCCCTTACTGGTGCTGACTGCAGCCCCATAACCATCAGACGGCATCTGAGACTGAAGGGCTTCAAAAACAAAAAACGTCTTCAAAGACCTCGTCTCCTTGAACGCCACAGAACTGCTCGTTTGGACTTTGAAAGAGAGCACCAAACATGGGACATTCAAAGGTGGAAGAAAGTTTTATTCTCTGATGAGAAAAATTTAACCTTGATGGTCCTGATGGTTTCCAACATTACTGGCATGACAAGCAGATCCCACTTGAGATGTTTTCTACGCGCCACACTGGAGGGGGCCCCATAATGGTCTGGGGTGCTTTTTCCTTCAGTGGAACAATGGAGCTTCAGTAAGTGCAGAGGCGTCAAACGGCCGCTGGCTATGTCTAGATGTTGCAGAGAGCATTCTTCATGACTGACGGCCCTCGACTGGGTTTTTCAACAAGACAACGCTACAGTACACAATGCCCGCAGGACAAGGGACTTCTTCCAGGAGAATAACATCACTCTTTTGGCCCATCCTGCATGTTCCCCTGATCTAAATCCAATTGAGAACCTTTGGGGATGGATGGCAAGGGAAGTTTACAAAAATGGACAACAGTTACAGACAGTAGATGGCCTTCATGCGGCCGTCTTCACCACTTGAAGTGTTCCCACTCACCTCATGGAAACGCTTGTTTAAGCATGCCGAAACGATTTTTTGAAGTGACAAACAATAACTGCGGAGCTACTCATTACTGAGTTAATGTTTGGAAGTTGGATTTCTGTTTTGGGGGGATTTTTTATTTTTTTTTGGACGTGTGGTCCTTAACTTTTGATCAGCTGAAAAACAGCCTGTTTCAGTTTATTCGTTGTTTTCATTAAATTGAATGCTCAAAAAATGTTTTGCCTCACTCCTATTTCTTCTTGTTGCATGTTGAAGCTCTACTTGGAACCTTGTTAAGACCAGCCATGCTAAATATGATTTTTTTGCCATTTTTCAAGTGGTCTTAAACTTTTGATCAGGACTGTATCATAGCTCTGACTGAACTTTATATAGTCTCACCTGTGTTGAAGCTTAGCATCCCTCACCCTTTCCTGGCTCCTTCAGGCTGATATTATCTCCAGAGACACAGCAGACTCTCAAAAGAGCTAACTTAACCTAGACTTACAGCACACTAAGCCTACATAGAACACTGTTACCACGAGCCGGTATCCTTGGCCCTTGTCTCACAAGCAGTCACTTAGCTTACAATTTCCATAAAAATCCATGACTTGTTCAGTGAAGAATACAGAAAACAGGTGTTTACCATAGCAAAAGGGATGGGACTAACCAGTGCAGAACATCAGCTATACAAAGACAACCTCTTTAAGGGAATTGTCTCATCAAAACAATCATTCTTTTTTAAGCACTACTTTTCTGAATGCTGCTTCCTCTCATATAACCTCTGCCAACTTTTACTATGCTCAGCACTAACCTGGCCGTGAAGGGCAGCAGCACATTAAGCAGGGATGATTATAGCATTTGCAGTACACCAGTAATAAAAATGTTTGCAATTTAACAATAGTTTTACCTTTCATGAAAGACTGTCATTTAACTACTCCGGTGACAAACTTTTGGACAGCCATCATTTTGTCTCACTTGAACTGATATTTTGGTTTTGTAGTCTGAGCTAGATGTTAAATGAGCCTGTTCTTCTCCACACTGTAAGCATGCATTTGTCAGAAAGTCCTTCACGGGTTCTTTAATTTTTCCACTTTGTGATATTTGATTCTGATTTGCAATCACCTTGTGCAACAGGATAGCTTGATGAGCAATCAGTCTGGTTTTCCCTCTCCTTTATTCAACTCTTCCAAGATTTCCTATGTTAAATCAATGGCAAAAGCCTTTCCCCCTTCCTTTTTAGCTGCTTTAACAAAGAATGTTATGGTCCATAGTATTTGCACTTTGTAGCAAGAATTCTAGTTAATGCTATACCGCACTTTTAAGGAACTAAAGACACTTTTGAAGAAATGGGCACAACTGGACAGCGAAATATTCTTTTTATCTATGTGCCAGAAAGAGAATTTAATTCCCAAAGGACTTAGACTTACAAATCCACTTTTAAACACCTACAATACTCACTATGCACAGACCCTGTGCTAAAGGACTTGCTTCTTTATACTCTGCAGGGGAGAACATAACATTTGCGACCAGTATAGCTTTACAGGGGAGCAAGAAGTTAAGGGGCCCTCTGCCACCAACAATGCTCCAATGCTACCATTGCTCTCAGAACTATTGGATCTAAAAGGAATTAATTTATGAAGGCTTATACAGATTACAATACGGACTGATATATGTGCTATATGGGAGCCATCTTGTCTGGTCTTTAGAAGGGCAAGATGAGTTCAAACTTTTTGAAACTAAAAATCACTAACTCTGAGAATAAGGATCCGTGCAGAAATGTTTGCATAAGTATTCTCTTGAGAGAAGGGGGTTTTAACACATATCATAAAAGTCTTCATGCTTTTACAGAGATGTATCATAAAATGTTGTTTGTAGATAGGTAACCAAGTAGAAATGTGCTGAGTTTTAGTTTATTCTTAGGCCTCTTTCACACTTGCGTTGTTGGGATCCGGCGTGCACTTCCGTTGCCGGAGGTGCCCGCCGGATCCGGAAAAACGCAAGTGTACTGAAAGCATTTGAAGACGGAGCCGTCTTCAAAATGCGTTCAGTGTTACTATGGCAGCCAGGACGCTATTAACCTCCTCAGGACCGCCGTACGCAGGATTGCGTCTTTGCGGCGGCCCTGCTCTTCTGGGTGGACGCGCCGGCGCGTCCTCTCGCGAGACGCGAGATTTCCTGTGAACGCGCGCACACAGGCGCGCGCGTTCACAGGAACGGAAGGTAAGAGAGTGGATCTCCAGCCTGCCAGCGGCGATCGTTCGCTGGCAGGCTGGAGATGTGTTTTTTTTTAACCCCTAACAGGTATATTAGACGCTGTTTTGATAACAGCGTCTAATATACCTGCTACCTGGTCCTCTGGTGGTCCCCTTTGTTTGGATCGACCACCAGAGGACACAGGTAGCTCAGTAAATATGTTGCACCAAGCACCACTACACTACACCCCCCCCCTGTCACTTATTAACCCCTTATTCACCCTTGATCACCCCTGATCACCCCATATAGACTCCCTGATCACCCCCCTGTCATTGATTACCCCCCTGTCATTGATCAACCCCCTGTAAAGCTCCATTCAGATGTCCGCATGATTTTTACGGATCCACTGATAGATGGATCGGATCCGCAAAACGCATACAGATGTCTGAATGAAGCCTTACAGGGGCGTGATCAATGACGGAGGTGATCATCCCATATAGACTCCCTGATCACCCCCCTGTCATTGATTACACCCCTGTCATTGATCAACCCCCTGTAAAGCTCCATTCAGATGTCCGCATGATTTTTACGGATCCACTGATAGATGGATCGGATCCGCAAAACGCATACGGGCGTCTGAATGAAGCCTTACAGGGGCGTGATCAATGACTGTGGTGATCACCCCATATAGACTCCCTGATCACCCCCCTGTCATTGATTACACCCCTGTCATTGATCAACCCCCTGTAAAGCTCCATTCAGATGTCCACATGATTTTTACGGATCCACTGATAAATGGATCGGATCCGCAAAACGCATACGGGCGTCTGAATGAAGCCTTACAGGGGCGTGATCAATGACTGTGGTGATCACCCCATATAGACTCCCTGATCACCCCCCTGTCATTGATTACACCCCTGTCATTGATCAACCCCCTGTAAAGCTCCATTCAGATGTCCGCATGATTTTTACGGATCCACTGATAAATGGATCGGATCCGCAAAACGCATACGACGTCTGAATGAAGCCTTACAGGGGCGTGATCAATGACTGTGGTTATCACCCCATATAGACTCCCTGATCACCCCCCTGTCATTGATTACACCCCTGTCATTGATCAACCCCCTGTAAAGCTCCATTCAGATGTCCGCATGATTTTTACGGATCCACTGATAGATGGATCGGATCCGCAAAACACATACAGGCGTCTCCCTGGAGCCTTCCAGGGGGGGTGATCACCCCATATAGACTCCCTGATCATCCCCCTGTCATTGATCACCCCCCCCTGTCATGCTGCATTCAGATGTCCGTATGATTTTTACGGATCCACGGATACATGGATCGGATCCGCAAAACACATACGGACATCTGAATGGAGCCTTACAGGGGGGTGATCAATGACAGGGGGGTGATCACCCCATAAAGACTCTCTGATCACCCCCCTGTCATTGATCACCCCCCCTGTCATTGATCACCCCTCTGTAAGGCTCCATTCAGACATTTTTTTGGCCCAAGTTAGCGGAAATTATTATTTTTTTTCTTACAAAGTCTCATATTCCACTAACTTGTGTCAAAAAATAAAATCTCACATGAACTCACCATACCCCTCACGGAATCCAAATGCGTAAAAATGTTTAGACATTTATATTCCAGACTTCTTCTCACGCTTTAGGGCCCCTAGAATGCCAGGGCAGTATAAATACCCCACATGTGACCCCATTTCGGAAAGAAGACACCCCCAGGTATTCCGTGAGGGGCATATTGAGTCCATGAAAGATTGAAATTTTTGTCCCAAGTTAGCGGAAAGGGAGACTTTGTGAGAAAAAAAAATATATATCAATTTCTGCTAACTTGTGCCAAAAAAAAAAAATTTCTATGAACTCGTCATTCCCCTCATTGAATACCTTGGGGTGTCTTCTTTCCAAAATGGGGTCACATGTGGGGTATTTATACTGCCCTGGCATTCTAGGGGTCCTAAAGCGTGAGAAGAAGTCTGGGATCCAAATGTTTAAAAATGCCCTCATAAAATGAATGTGGGCCCCTTTGCGCATCTAGGCTGCAAAAAAGTGTCACACATGTGGTATCGCCGTACTCAGGAGAAGTTGGGGAATGTGTTTTGGGGTGTCATTTTACATATACCCATGCTGGGTGAGATAAATATCTTGGTCAAATGCCAACTTTGTATAAAAAAATGGGAAAAGTTGTCTTTTGCCGAGATATTTCTTTCACCCAGCATGGGTATATGTAAAAAGACACCACAAAACACATTGCCCAACTTCTCCCGAGTACGGCGATACCACATGTGTGACACTTTTTTGCAGCCTAGGTGGGCAAAGGGGCCCACATTCCAAAGAGCACCTTTAGGATTTCACAGGTCATTTACCTACTTACAACACATTAGGGCCCCTGGAAAATGCCAGGGCAGTATAACTACCCCACAAGTGACCCCATTTTGGAAAGAAGACACCCCAAGGTATTCCGTGAGTGGCAAGGCGAGTTCCTAGAATTTTTTATTTTTTGTCACAAGTTAGTGGAATATGATTTTTTTTTTTTAATTATTTTTTTTCATACAAAGTCTCATATTCCACTAACTTGTGACAAAAAATAAAAACTTCCATGAACTCACTATGTTCATCAGCGAATACCTTGGGGTCTCTTCTTTCTAAAATGGGGTCACTTGTGGGGTAGTTATACTGCCCTGGCATTCTAGGGGCCCAAATGTGTGGTAAGGAGTTTGAAATCAAATTCTGTAAAAAATGACCAGTGAAATTCGAAAGGTGCTCTTTGGAATATGGCCCCCTTTGCCCACCTAGGCTGCAAAAAAGTGTCACACATCTGGTATCTCCGTACTCAGGAGAAGTTGGGGAATGTGTTTTGGGGTGTCATTTTACAAATACCCATGCTGGGTGAGAGAAATATCTTGGCAAAAGACAACTTTTCCCATTTTTTTATACAAAGTTGGCATTTGAGCAAGATATTTATCTCACCCAGCATGGGTATATGTAAAATGACACCCGAAAACACATTCCTCAACTTCTCCTGAATACAGAGATACCAGATGTGTGACACCTTTTTGCAGCCTAGGTGGGCAAAGGGGCCCATATTCCAAAGAGCACCTTTCGGATTTCACAGGTCATTTTTTACAGAATTTGATTTCAAACTCCTTACCACACATTTGGGCCCCTAGAATGCCAGGGCAGTATAACTACCCCACAAGTGACCCCATTTTGGAAAGAAGAGACCCCAAGGTATTCGCTGATGGGCATAGTGAGTTCATGGAAGTTTTTATTTTTTGTCACAAGTTAGTGGAATATGAGACTTTGTATGAAAAAATAAATAAAAAAATCATCATTTTCCACTAACTTGTGACAAAAAATAAAAAATTCGAGGAACTCGCCATGCCCCTCACGGAATACCTTGGGGTGTCTTCTTTCCAAAATGGGGTCACTTGTGGGGTAGTTATACTGCCCTGGCATTCTAGGGGCCCAAATGTGTGGTAAGGAGTTTGAAATCAAATTCTGTAAAAAATGACCTGTGAAATCCTAAAGGTGCTCTTTGGAATGTGGGCCCCTTTGCCCACCTAGGCTGCAAAAAAGTGTCACACATCTGGTATCTCCATACTCAGGAGAAGTTGGGGAATGTGTTTTGGGGTGTCATTTTACATATACCCATGCTGGGTGAGAGAAATATCTTGGCAAAAGACAACTTTTCCCATTTTTTTAAACAAAGTTGGCATTTGACCAAGATATTTATCTCACCCAGCATGGGTATATGTAAAAAGACACCCCAAAACACATTCCTCAACTTCTCCTGAATACAGAGATACCAGATGTGTGACACTTTTTTGCAGCCTAGGTGGGCAAAGGGGCCCATATTCCAAAGAGCACCTTTCGGATTTCACAGGTCATTTTTTACAGAATTTGATTTCAAACTCCTTACCACACATTTGGGCCCCTAGAATGCCAGGGCAGTATAACTACCCCACAAGTGACCCCATTTTGGAAAGAAGAGACCCCAAGGTATTTCGTGATGAGCATAGTGAGTTCATAGAACTTTTTATTTTTTGTCACAAGTTAGTGGAATATGAGACTTTGTAAGAAAAAAATAAAAATAAAAAAAAATCATCATTTTCCGCTAACTTGTGACAAAAAATAAAAAGTTCTATGAACTCACTATGCCCATCAGCGAATACCTTAGGGTGTGTACTTTCCGAAATGGGGTCATTTGTGGGGTGTTTGTACTGTCTGGCCATTGTAGAACCTCAGGAAACATGACAGGTGCTCAGAAAGTCAGATCTGCTTCAAAAACGGAAATTCACATTTTTGTACCATAGTTTGTAAACGCTATAACTTTTACCCAAACCATTTTTTTTTTACCCAAACATTTTTTTTTTATCAAAGACATGTAGAACAATAAATTTAGAGCAAAATTTCTATATGGATCTCGTTTTTTTTTGCAAAATTTTACAACTGAAAGTGAAAAATGTCATTTTTTTGCAAAAAAATCGTTAAATTTCGATTAATAACAAAAAAAGTAAAAATGTCAGCAGCAATGAAATACCACCAAATGAAAGCTCTATTAGTGAGAAGAAAAGGAGGTAAAAGTCATTTGGGTGGTAAGTTGCATGACCGATCAATAAAAGGTGAAAGTAGTGTAGGTCAAAAGTGTAAAAAGTGGCCTGGTCTTTCAGGGTGTTTAAGCACTGGGGGCTGAGGTGGTTAAAGTCCTGGTTGCCATAGTAGGAGCGGGGAGCGGGGGAGCGGTATACTTATAGTCCGTGCGGCTCCCGGGGCGCTCGGGAATGACGTCAGAGCGCCCCATGCGCATGGATGACGTGATCCATGTGATCACGTGATCCATGCGCTTGGGGCGCCCTGACGTCACTCTGGAGCGCCCGGGGAGCCGCACGGACGGTAAGTATGCTGCTCCCCCGCTCCCCGCTACACTTTACCATGGCTGCCAGGACTTTAGCGTCCCGGAAGCCATGGTAACCACTCTGAAAAAGCTAAATGTCGGGTCCGGCAATGCGCCGAAACGACGTTTAGCTTAAGGCCGGATCCGGATCAATGCCTTTCAATGGGCATTAATTCCGGATCCGGCCTTGCGGCAAGTCTTCAGGATTTTTGGCCGGAGCAAAAAGCGCAGCATGCTGCGGTATTTTCTCCGGCCAAAAAACGTTCCGTTCCGGAACTGAAGACATCCTGATGCATCCTGAACGGATTTCTCTCCATTCAGAATGCATTAGGATAATCCTGATCAGGATTCTTCCGGCATAGAGCCCCGACGACGGAACTCTATGCCGGAAGAAAAGAACGCAGGTGTGAAAGAGCCTTTAGAAAGAGGATCTAATTTTACTATTCTTTGTAATGTTCATATTAATCATCATGTGAATGGATTTTGTTTTTTATATGATATGTCCTAAAATTGTATGTTTTAAATAACTAGAAGTGTGGTAAGTTGGTAAGGCTGATTAGTCAGCCTGCATTTGTGGGAGGGGCGTAGGCTCTTAATATACGAGTCACAGCCTCACTCACAGGCGTGTGTTCTCAGGTACACAGCTGCCGCTGGGTGTCATTAGCAAACTAGCTTCTCTGGTGGTATGATTCTTTCTTCGCAGCATGGAGCTTGTTATTTTGCTCTCTGCTACCGTAGCACGCACGCGCCATACTACGTAAGTAGGTTGGGCCGGGGCCGTCTCTCCTGGCTGGTTGGAACCGACTTTGCTAGCGAACGGCAGGCTTCGCCTCAGAATCTGCTACCTCAGGTTTGCTCGTTGGGGCTAAATACTTCTATTTCTTTTCAACTTTGTTTGTTGGTAAGAGGAGCTAGTTCCTATAAATCTTACAAGTTTTACTTCACTTTGTTTGTCTCGTATGAAAAGTTACTTCAGCCGGTTTGCTGTAAAGGAAGAGTTACCCGGGCTGCACATGACGTCATGTTTGGAGATCGGACGCAGCGTTTATTGTTTAGGCCTCTTGCTGTAGCTGTTCCTTGCCACGTGTCTCCCCCTCCCCCGCTACCACCTTCCTTAGACTTCACGTATTTCCCTGCTCCATGTACTTAAAAACCCTGCCGCACTTTTATGCTCTGCTGTTATCCTGAGCGGCATTTACACTTTCGGCTTTTATTTCATGTCTTATGCTGCATCAGCACGTCTTTACTGTCCAGCACTTTCCTACTCTTGGTTTGTATTCACTCAGATTGGTCTCACATTCAAGCTGCGATCACCTGTTGGCTGTTACATCTCATTCCGTACCCAGCCGACAGCCGGATCCGTATTACACGCCTGTTATTAGATGTTGTATACTCGGCTTACAGCTGCTACTGTTACTCCATTTTATTCTCGGGACGCACCACCCTGGTGTTCACACCTTGCTCCACTCACAACCAGAGCTGCATTAACGCGTTGACTGGTATACCATGTTTGCTCTGCTCACTGTGAGAGCTGTGTTTACACGTCCGCTGTCACAACATGTTCATACTAGGCTTGTTTCAGAGCTGCATTCACTTTCACTGTTACATCATGTTTATGCTCCACTCACATTTAGAGCTTCTGTTCTACTAATTTCATTCTCTGCCACACCCAGAGGTGCATTCACACTACGCTGTCAAATCATTTTTTGCACTCCACCCTCGACCAGAGTTGCATTCATTCGTCTATCGATATATCAGGTTTACTCTACTCGCACCCAGAGCCGCGTTCACACGTCCTATGCTACTACAGGTTCTTTCCATGTCTGCTGTCACATCAAGTTAATATTCTGTTCACATCCAAAGCTGCGTCCGCATGTCTGCTTTTACATCTTGTCCTATACTCCATTCCCATACTCAGAGCTGCGCCCATACCATGTTTTATAGGTACCACTCACATCCAAAGCCCCATTTGTTGTTACATCATGTGTTGTACTCTGCTTCCACTCAAAGCTGCATTCTCCTGTTCATTACTATGTCATGGTTTTACTCAATAATCTCACCGGGGAAGTCTGCACCCACCGCTCTGGTACCTCTCTCCCTACAAACATAACTGCGTTCTTTTCAGGCTTACGTTCCTTTCCTTGTGGTCTGTTACATTCCATAGGCCTACTTTTCTGTTCACCTCAGGGAGAATTTTTTTTTTTTTTGGTCTTCTTTAATCCTGGTTCATATTCACTCAGACTGGTTTCCTTTAAAAAAAAAAAAAAAAAAAAAAAATACTTGCTTTCACTACTGCAGTCCGAGTCGTCCGCCGCTTGTACACCGCCTGTACGTGTCTCCAGGATGGGTAATCTCCTTCCCTCAGTCCATCCCGTCCACAGGGCTCCTCCGATCAGCGCTCATGTGTTTCCCTGCTTCCGTACGCGGGGTCGGCTTGCGTTCCAGCGTGGAACGCATGTTGAGAACCACTGCCGGACTTGTGTGTTTTGGATTACAGGTGGTGTCCTGGTTAGTACTGTGTCATTGCTGCCCAAACTTACCGGTGCTCGCTCCTCCCGGTTCCTCTATGCTTCCTACAACTGCATTTTGCAGATCAGGTTCACACACACTGACATTGCTCATGATAGGGGCTTGCAGCTAAACCAGCTCCTCTATTCCTTGTTGTGGTTGCTAGGAGCTGGTCATACAGTTCAAAATCCTCACGTTAGAGCGCATGCTGGGCTGTGTTTTACATGAATACGACTCAGCTGGGTTGGAAATACACAGCTTCAGCCTAGACACTATGCACAGTCATTGCACGCTGACCATTTGCCTGCCGTCATCTGTACTGATATGTAGTGGTAGCAGGGCCGTTCTGTATGTGTATGTTAATTTATTCATATGCTATGTTTTTTCCTGTTTCCCACTGGATCGCCCAGGCTCGTACCTACCTCTGTCTCCTGGATCGCCCAGGCTCATACCTACCTCTGTCTCCTGGATCGCCCAGGCTCGTACCTACCTCTGTCTCCTGGATCGCCCAGGCTCATACCTACCTCTGTCTCCTGGATCGCCCAGGCTCATACCTACCTCTGTCTCCTGGATCGTCCAGGCTCATTCCTACCTCTGTCTCCTGGATCGTCCAGGCTCATTCCTACCTCTGTCTCCTGGATCGCCCAGGCTCATTCCTACCTCTGTCTCCTGGATCGTCCAGGCTCATTCCTACCTCTGTCTCCTGGATCGTCCAGGCTCATTCCTACCTCTGTCTCCTGGATCGCCCAGGCTCTTACCTACCTCTGTCTCCTGGATCGCCCAGGCTCATACCTACCTCTGTCTCCTGGATCGCCCAGGCTCATACCTACCTCTGTCTCCTGGATCGCCCAGGCTCATACCTACCTCTGTCTCCTGGATCGTCCAGGCTCATACCTACCTCTGTCTCCTGGATCGTCCAGGCTCATTCCTACCTCTGTCTCCTGGATCGTCCAGGCTCATTCCTACCTCTGTCTCCTGGATCGTCCAGGCTCATTCCTACCTCTGTCTCCTGGATCGTCCAGGCTCATTCCTCCCTCTTTCTCCTGGATCGTCCAGGCTCATTCCTACCTCTGTCTCCTGGATCGTCCAGGCTCATTCCTACCTCTGTCTCCTGGATCGTCCAGGCTCATTCCTACCTCTGTCTCCTGGATCGTCCAGGCTCATTCCTACCTCTGTCTCCTGGATCGTCCAGGCTCATTCCTACCTCTGTCTCCTGGATCGTCCAGGCTCATTCCTACCTCTGTCTCCTGGATCGTCCAGGCTCATATCTACCTCTGTCTCCTGGATCGCCCAGGCTCTTACCTACCTCTGTCTCCTGGATCGCCCAGGCTGTCATCTCCTCAGTTATTCCTCCTTCTGACTCGACTAGATTTTGTTCTCCTGGGAACGGGCACGTTCGGTTTATTTTTTACGTATCATTACCCCAGGTCCGTCCAGGCCCTGTTCTTCCTTCTCTGCCTGGTACGTTCAGGTCTGGTCTCCCTGCATGTCTACTATTCCGGGTTTTTCCAGGGTCTCCCGCTGTTAGCGGATCCGTCCAGGCTTAGCCTCCTATCCATTACGATACTTCCCCATGATCCGCACAGGCCCACCTACTCTTTCACACTCGTCTCACCCATGCCTGTCCCTTCCTGGTTTACTTTTTCCTGGCACTGCCAGGGCGGTCCTTCACCGGGCTACGTGGTGCGGTATTTCTGAGTCACCCCCTTTTTTTTCCACGTGATGCCAGAAGCAGAAAGCAGATCCGCGGGGTCCCCTCTCCCAGCCTTCAATTCCTGGGTGATGGATTAGAGTCCCTCCTTTCTCTCACGCCAGGAACCTGGTACAACATTCCCTCTCCTCCATCACGGCCAGGAATTATCAAGCCGGCTATAAAATATATGAAGAATTCTCGGCCCCATGGCTTTGGGGGCCCGATGACGGCTTCGGCTCCATGGCTTTGGGGGCCCGATGACTTTTTTCAGTCCTGCTGGGCTGATTGCCTGGTTGGTTGTCCATCTGTGCATCTGGGCTGATTTGGCCTGTATGTATCACATACATACCTGCTTCCCTAATTTCCTAATAATCCATGTTGATCGCTCACTTTATGTTTTGACCGCAAACTGGTCCTGTTCGCCCTACAGCATCATTGTCATGTCTTACGCAGATATTTCGTCTTGGTTTAATTGTTCATGCTTTCGTTCAGGTCCTGCCAGAGGAGGAACAAGTAGGGTAATTCCTTCTAGCATTTGAGTTTCTGATCGTAGTCGATCATATCTTGTCAACCAGGTCCCCGCGCAAAGTCTTTGCCTTTTTACCACGACCAGGAATTCATTTTCGCTGGTAGCTTCATTGCAATTGCATTCCCTCACTCATGGGAGGGCATAGACAGAATCTTGTATATTATGGCTTCGTAGCTTCTTTCCGCACTAACCTCAGACTCTCTAAAACCACGTTAAATCGTGTTTTGGACAAGGTTCAGCATTTCCTCACAGTAGAAGATTCAGATAGTAGGTCGGTCTTCACGTCTCAAGCGTTAAAACAATTCTCAGGGGCACACAGTAGAACAACGCGCGGACCATGGCTAGCAGATAGCTGTTGTCTGGGGAACTATTCAAGGATTCTCTTCCTATCTACATAGTTCTTTTTGGCCCTCATTCCTGCATAGTCTAGGCAATTAGGGTTCAGTCCCATGATCTCCTGAGGCTAGGGCATTGCCAGTACCCCGTAGAACCAAAAATTTACAAGGTTCATTTGGTTTTATGATCCATTTCACAACGTATTCCCGGTCCTCCATTCCGCTTTGGGGCAGTATCCGCAATATTGAGCATCATGTCTCTGGCCTTGTCATCCACAAGATGGGTTGTAGGTCTCCTTCTGGCTTTGCCTCATACACCCCAAATTTTTCGCTCTAGATCCCTGACGCCTTGCAGTTGGCTTGGGGATTAGTTTGCACATGCCATTCGAGTTCCTTTTCTACCCTACTTGGCTTAGTTTTTGCCCACTTATAGGCCTACCCACGATCATGGCTTAGGGCACACATCAAGCCATTTAGTCAGGTTAGCTAGGACACGCCTAGCTGGGTTAGGTTGTTCCCGTTGTTTCTCTCCCCAGGGTTCTTCGGATATCTCTTGGCCGTAGCCATGACCACAATTATATTATATTCATTTAGTGTTAGAATAAGGTGAATTTCCACTGTAATTGCAGAGTGTCATATAATGGTTTAGAGTTAATTAGGTACACATTCTTAGAAGATCTCTTGAAAGGGGATTGTGGACATAGGTGTTATAAGCAAATATGGTATCTTCACAAAGACAATGAGTAAAGTGTCACATAAATCTGTTTTTATCCCGATGAAAAAAGTAGGAGTTTTATGGTGTGTGTGTCTTGATTAAATAGCTTAGTTTTGTATTTAGAGACAGACTAAATGTCTAGGTGGTGTGTATACATAAATGTATTTTAGGATTAGGAGTCTAGTCATTGATGCCCATAGATGTTTGCGTTCCATTGTTATGAATTGTTATTCAAGGTTTTGGTTAAAAATTATCCTGTTAAAGAAATTAAGAGAAAAAGACAAACTTTTTACATAATCCACCAGTGCCATCTATTGATGGGGTTGAAGAAAGACATGAGTTGTGAAATAGATGGGGGAGTAACACAAATGATGTCACTAGTTATTGATAAACCCAGTTAAGCCCATTTCTAAATGGGATAAAAAGGCAGCATGATCATCATCACTTGATCAATCCATCCAAGGAACAACTCACCATTAGTGATGATCGAGCATGCTTGGCCGAGTACCGGTTTGGCTCGAGCATCGCTATGCTCGGCAGATCCGAGCACAGATGCCGAGTACCACCATGCTTGAGTCTCCTCCCCGAACGTTTGGCGCCTTCTAAGCATCCAATAAACATGCTGGTAAGTATTGTCATCACTGTAATGCCATTAGACATGTTTTCTACTATCATTACAGTGATTGGTTGGCCGAGACACGTCATCGGGTGCTATATAGCACCCGGTAACGCGGGTTTAGCTCATTCCGAGTCAGGGAGAGCTGCTGTTAGAAAGGGACAGAGCGAGTGTAGAGCGAATTTGATCTCAAACCTTTCAGAGACCCAAAAGTCCTTTTAAGGACTATTGTTAGAGGTGGCAGCAAAATTTATTTTGGGGGAATAATTTTTTTGTGTCAGGGCGACCGTTAGTGACATTCATTTTCTGCATTCTACAAACGCTGCTTGCTGTGACCAGTGAGAAGCAAATCAGCACTGATATCTAGGCCGTGTGTGTTGCCTATATTTAATCCAAATTGCAGTTACAGTCAGTTTCTGTATTATACAAACTCTGCTTGCTGTGACCAGTGAGAAGCAAATCAGCACTGATATCTAGGCCGTGTGTGACGCCTATATTTAATCCAAATTGCAGTTACAGTCAGTTTCAGTATTATACAAACTCTGCTTGCTGTGACCAGTGAGAAGCAAATCAGCACTGATATCTAGGCCGTGTGTGACGCCTATATTTAATCCGAATTGCAGTTACAGTCAGTTTCTGTATTATACAAACTCTGCTTGCTGTGACCTGTGAGAAGCAAATCTACATTTATTTCTAAACAGTGTGTGAGGCCTATATTTAATCCAAATAGCAGTTACAGTCAGTTTCTGTATTGTTCAAACGCTGCTTGCTGTGACCAATGAGAAGCAAATCTACACTTATTTCTAAACAGTGTGTGTACCCGAGCACAATGGAAGTCAATGGAGAACCGGAGCATTAAACCAGGCACCCCCTGCTCTGAAGAGGGGAAGGTTTCTGGTTCACTTTAAAAGGTCAGAAATTGATGGAAATACCACTAAAATAGTTCGGTAACAGCATGGGGAGGATGTCTGGATGCATCTTGGACTCCCAGGTTGCTCCTGGGAAAGATGTTGTCCGAATAGTACACCACATTTACAGACTGACACAAAACCGAAGATAAAATCGATTTTAGAGGAAAAATTGTTAGGAAACATTCTTTCCTGTATATTTACTTGTATAAAAAGTGCAAGTGCTGCCAAAAATTACAAGGAAAAGGCACTCCGATGCAACCTGTATATCACATAAAGGAGGGCCTCATTCACATTATGGTACAATTGTTCAGGTAGTGGGACTCCTACACTCATAAAGCCTATGCACTAAGTGAAAGGGCTGCCAAAAATTACAAGGAACTGGCACTCCAATACACCCTTTATTACACATAATGGAGGGCATCATACACACCCTTGAAAAATTATGATTGCTGGCCTGCTGGTGACCCTCAAAAACATTAGGAGCAAGGGACTACTAGTGACCCTCTAAAACATTAGGGGTGAGGGCCTGCTGCTGATCTGACCATCTAAAACATTAGGGGTGAGGGTCTGCTGCTGAGCTGACCATCTAAAACATTAGGGGCGAGTGCCTGCTGCTGACTGACCATGGAAAAAATTATGGGCGAGGGCCTGCTGCTGAGCTGACCATCGAAAAAATTATGGTTGAGGGCCTGCTGCTGAGCTGACCATCAAAAAAATTATGGTTGAGGGCCTGCTGCTGAGCTGACCATCGAAAAAATTATGGTTGAGGGCCTGCCGCTGAGCTGACCATCGAAAAAATTATGGTTGACGGCCTGCTGCTGAGCTGACTCTCTAAAACATTAGGAGCGAGGGCAGCCTAATAAGCATGCTGATATGATGGAGGAGGAGGACGAGAAAAGGAAGATTGAACCATATACCCTTTTTTGTGGTGGAAGGGGTGCATGAAAATATAGTGTATTCAATACACCATGAAAGCCACATTTAAAGTGCCTTTATGTTCAGCTGCTTTCCTCTGTTGAAGTAGAGAAGTCAAGGGCAATCCAGGCCTTGTTCATTTTGATAAGACCTGTCAGCATTTTCAGTTCACAGTCGGATGCGCTTGTCAGTTATTATGCCCATAGCAGCACTAAATACCCGCTTTACAAAACGCTGGCGGCAGGGCAGGCCAGCACCTCCAAGGCATAGAGCACCAGTTTGTGCCACGTGTCCAGCTTAGACACAAAATAGTTGATAAGCACAGGGGGATCATTGAGGACACTGACACAGTCTGCTACGTACTCCTTCACCAACTTCCAAAACTTTTCTCTCCTTGTGACACTAGGCCGCGCATCAGGGTGAGGTTGCTGGTGGGGTGTCATGAAACTGTCCCAGGCCTTGGAGAGTGTTGCCTTGCCTCTGTTGGAACTGCTATTTGTTCCCCTGGTCTCCCCTCCTCGGTTGCCCAAGGAACTACGTACTCTGCGGCCAGTGTTGTCAGCTGGAAATTTTTGGAGCAATTTTTCCACAAGGACCTTCTGGTATTGCACCATTTTGCTCGTCCTCTCCACCACAGGAATAAGAGATAAGAAGTTCTCTTTGTAGCGTGGGTCGAGAAGATTGAAAAACCAGTAATCGGTGTTGGCCAAAATGCGTATAACGCGAAAGTCATGGGAAAGGCAGCATAACATAAAGTCATCCATGTGTGCCAGAGTCCCAACAGACAAGACTTCGCTATCCTCATTAGGAGGATGACTCTCAATCTCCCATTCTCCTCCTCTTCGGCACATCCACGCTGAACAGATGGAATAAACCTGCTGTGGGTACTAACCTCTGTAGTGGAGGCAACCGTCTCCTGCTCCTTCTCCTCTTCCTCATCATCCAATTCACGCTGAGAAGACGAATGGAGAATGGTCTGGCTATCACCCTATGTACTGTCTTCCCCCATTTCCACCTCTTCCACATGCAAAGTGTCCTCCTTCATTGTGAGCAGCGAGTGTTTCAGTAGACACAGAAGGGGTATGGTTATGTTAATAATAGCGGCATCACCGCTCACCATCTGTGTTGATTTCTCAAATTTGCATAAAACCTCACAGAGGTCAGACATCCATGCCCACTCGTCGCTTGTGAAGAGCGGAAGCTGACTGGAAAGGCGATGACCATGTTGCATCTGGTATTGCACTACTGCCATCTGCTGCTTACAAAGCCTGGCCAACATGTGGAACGTGGAGTTCCAGCGCATGCTCACGACGCACAACAGTCGGTGATCTGGCAATTGCAAGCGCTTCTGCAGCGTTGCCAGACCAGTAACAGCTGTAGGTGACTTTCGGAAATGGGCACACACGCGGCGCACCTTTACCAGTAGCTCAGGCAAATTGGGGTAGGTTTTGAGAAACCACTGAACCACTAAGTTAAACACGTAGGCTAGGCATGGTATATGTGTGAGCTTGCCAAGCTCCAAAGCCACCACAAAGTTACAGCCATTATCAGACACAACCATGCCTGGTTCTAGGTTGAGTGGCGAGAGCCATAGCTCAGTCACGTCCCTTATACCCTGCCACAGCTCTGCAGCGATGTGCTGTTTGTCAACATATTAGTTTCAGCACGGCCTATTGCCGCTTCCCCACTGCAGTGCTACACTGCTTTCAGCTACTGACTGATGGCTGACTGGTGCTGCAAGATGATAATTCAGAGGTGGAAGTGGAGGAGGAGGTGGAGGAGGAGAAGAGGGGGTTGTTTTCATTAATGTAGGTGGTGGCGGAAATCCTGATGGAAGTAGGGCCCGCAATCCTTGGTGTCGGGATCACCTGTGTCATCCCAGGGTAAGACTCGCTCCCGGCATCCACAACGTTCACCCAGTGTGCCATCAGGGAAATGTAGCGTCCCTGGCCACAAGCACTTGTCCATGTGTCAGTCGGTAAGTGGACCTTCCCAATAACTGCGCTGGTCAGGGCACGGGAGATGTTAAGGGACACATGCTGGTGTAAGGCTGTTACGGTACAGCGGGAATAATAGTGGCGCCTGGGGACTGAGTAACGAGGGACCGCTGCCGCCATCAGGCTGCGGAAAGCCTCAGTGTCCACAAGCCAAAATGGCAGCATTTCCAGGGCCAACAATTTGGAAAGGTGCGCATTTAGTGCCATGGTCTGTTGGTGGATGGCTTGGTATTTGCGCTTTCATTCTAAGGCCTGGGGTGTGGACATCTGTACGCTGCGCTGGGACACAGAAGTGGATGTGCTTGCTGATTGTGCTTGCAAAGGTCCAGGTGCAGGGCGGGAGGCATCCGGGCCTGCGTCTTGGACAGTGGATTGGCCAGCACGTAAAACAGGGGAAGAGGAGGCAGTGGTGTGACCCGCAAACACTGATTGTTAACCCAGGCGTTTGGCCCACCTATTAGGGTGCTTTGATGCCATGTGGGGGATCATGCTGGTGGTGGTGAGGTTGCTAGTGTTCACACCCCTGCTCATTTTTGTATGGCACAGGTTGCAAATGACAATTCTTTTATCCTCTGCACTTCAAAAAAGCGCCAGACTGCAAGACACCTACCCCTTAGCAAGGGAGATTGCCGCAAGGGGGTGCTCCAGGGAACAGTTGCGGGCCTGTTTGGTGTGGCCACCCCTTTTGCCATCCCACTGCCTCTTCCAGCCTGTTGCGGTGCTGCAGATCCCTCTCCCTCTGTACTGCTGTCCTCGCTTGGCTTGCCACCTTCCCAGGTTGGGTCGGTGATTTCATCGTCCACCACCTCATCTTCCACTTCCTCACTGTGGTCATCCTCCTGACTTGTTGACCTAACAACAACCTCACTTATTGATAACTGTGTCTCATCCTCATCATCAACCTCTTGAGACACTAATCGCCGTTGACTTATTGCTGTCACGACGGGGAGTGGGGAAAACCCCCCACCGTGCAGTGTCAAAGGGAAAAATGGGATCAGCCTGGCCAAAAGGAGTAATAAGGGAGCAGGCCACCTCCTACTGCGTCCCTAATCCTCTCCCTGACTCCTCACTGTATGAGTGGACCCCGATGGTAGGACGACTCATACTCAGGATACCTAAAGACCCAAAGTCGCCCTGGTAATCCCTCACCAAGTTGCAGGGAAGAGACGACCTGTTCATCCCAGTAATGGAGGAACAGGAGTCTCTATCTGAGGCCAGGCTGCAAGGAGAGGGGAACACATACAGCTATAGAGATGGCAGGTAAGTGAGACTAGTAACACACTTACCTGCCACAGACACACTGACTGGAACCCGTGCACAAGTGCTGGTGTCCAAACCAACATTAAGGACACAGCACAGACCACAAACCACACAGGGACCCAGGACACCCATAGCTGCAATAAACATAAGACACCATAAAAACATCTTCTATCTTCTATGACCACAAGGGTGGCCCTCACTGGACAGATGGCATATGAAGACCAGGAGGATAGCTCCAGCATACACCATGGCTGGAGTACCCGCCAGCTTCAGGCATCCAGCAGAGGCTAAATAGCCCAAACAGCCACACCCACACCCACATAAACCCAGTGTTAAAACACTAGGAAGGGAGTTAACACTTCCAACACCAGACATGGGGAGGAAGCCACTTAAAGGGGAAGTGCACACACAAGCATAAAAAGCTACACGTTGCTGCAGGCAACAACATGCGTGGCAACCATGTCACAGCAATCACCCAGAAGGCTGAGACACTGCCACCGCATGCAAACAGAGCAACATGTTGCCGCGGGCAACTGCAAGTGTAGCAACAGTGACACAGCTCACACATTAGGCCGTGACAATTGCCAACTGTGTTTCATCATCATCATCCACCTCGTGAAACACTAATTGCTGTTCCCCACCGCCATCTTGACTGTGGATGCTCAAGAGTTTGGGCATCAGTGCACAAGATCTCCTCATGTCCCTCTTCAAGCGGGCTTGGTGAGAGGCCCAAATCAAGGAATGGCAATGAAAAGAGCTCCATGGAATATCCAAGTGTGGGATCACTTGTTTGGCAAGACTCTCCATCATGGGAGGAAGGAGGATCAGGGTGAGGATTCTGTTGACTAGACTCTTGGCTACTGAGACTGGACTTTGTGAAAGACAGGGTGGTGCTTAACCGACTGGAAGCATTATCTGACCACCTGGTCGCACTGGTCTGATTTTGAGAGTGGTGTCCTGTGCCGCCCTACAAACTGGGACATGAAGCTATGTATCGTGGATGAGTGTGTTTCTTGTGCTCTTGCAGCAGTCACACCGCGTCCAGGGCCACGGCCTCTGCGTGCACCATCAGCAGCACGGCCACTTCCCCGCCCCTTCTGCTCGCATTCTGCATATTAAATTGTATATATGCTTGCAAGTATGTCACACGTACACAAGCGCAGGTTTTGTAAGTGTATGCGCAAATAAATTAAACTGAATGTCACTGATATTTAGGATGTGCAAATGTTATACAGGAGATGTAGCACAGGTAATGTTGCTGCGACCAGCAGCGAAAAAATTTGACTTAATGTCACTGATACTTAGGTTGCGCAAACGTTATACAGGAAATGTAGTGCAGGTAATGTCGCTGTTACCAGCAGATAATAAAATATTACAGGGAATGTCACAGCTATTTGGGATGTGCAAACGTTATAAAGGAGATATAGCGCAGGTAATGTCGCTGCCACCAGCAGCGAAAAAATAGACTGAATGTCACTGATATTTATGATGCGCAAACGTTATACAGGAGATTTAGCGCAGATAATGTCGCTGCTGCCACTAGCGGCTAATAAAAAATTAGAGGGAATATCACTGATATTATTGATGTGCTAACGTTATACAGGAGATGTAGCGTAGGTAATGTCATTTCTGTCACCAGAGGCTAATAAAAAATTACAGGAAATATCACTGATATTTATGATGTTCAAACGTTATACAGGAGATGTAGCGCAGGTAATGTCGCTGCTGTCACCAGCGGCTAATAAAAAATTACAGGGAATGTCACAGCTATTTGGGATGTGAAAATGTTATACAGGAGATGTAGCCCAGGTAATGTAACTGTCTGCAGCGGACACCGTCTACGGAAAAAGTACACTGGATGTCACAGATATTTTTAGTATGCGCACACCTTAAACAGGATATGTAGAGCAGAAAATGTCGCTGACCGCAGCGTCTACGGAAAAAGTACACTGGATGTCACAGATAATTTTAGTATGCGCATACGTTAAACAGGAGATGTAGCGCAGATAATGTCACTGTCCGCAGTGGTCTCTAACACCGACCCTGCCTAACAAAAAAATATAATTAAATTCCCTACACTATCTTTCCCTTCTACAGCACAGCTCTCCCTGACTAAGACTGAGCTGAACCACATGTCATCGGGTTCTTTATAGCACCCGATGATGCATTCTGGCCAGCCAATCACTGTAATGCCAGTAACCAACATGGCTACAGCATTACAGCGAGTGGCAGTACCTACCTGCACGTTTATTGGCTGTGTTGCCGAGCATGCTTGATCAATACTACTGTGCACGTCTAGAATCTGCAGTGTTGTCTTTTTGGTGTTGTTGCATGAATGATCCTGCTACTGCAATCTATCAAGAGCATATCAGGTTCCCAGTTGTCAGAGACAGCTGAGGGCCCCTTGGAGAAGACAGACGTGGTTTATAACTGTCTCTGTCTTCTCTTTCCAGCTTACGGGCTGTTCACATCTTGTTTTTTCTGTACATCAAGCTGATACATTTCGACATACAGTAAAAAAAAAAAGTGCTTGGCTTCCTATTTCTTTCTTGCATCCATTATAAGAATGAATTGGGAAGGGGGGTATAGAGGACTGTCCAGCTGTAATTGAACAGTTCTCTCACACAGCTGAGCATCTTAAAGGAACCAATGATGAGTCAGGCTCTGAATAGTTGCACAGTTTCCCCTACCTAATGATGGGCCTGGGTGTTGGTAAGCCATAGCTTTCATTAAAACAGAAAATAACCACCATATTCCACCAACATCTTTTGATCCCAAACTTCACTATCTACCATTGTGACAATTGCCAGCTGGTACATGAAATAAATGTCACTAGAGAAATAAATTGACCTCTTAATAATTTTCCTTTCTGCTCTGTAAGGTATTTTTTTTAAGTATGGACAACTTTTTTGACAGATTACAACTAGAGTTGAGCGGACACCTAGATGTTCGGGTTTGATGGGTTCGGACAAATTTCACAAAAAAGTTCGAGTTCGGGACCCGAACTTGACCCGAACCCGAACCCCTTTGAAGTCACTGGGGACCCGAACTTTGGAGCACTAAAATGGCTCTAAAAAGTCATGGAAGGGGCTAGAGGGCTGCAAATGGCATCAAAATGTGGTTAAGAGCATGGCGAGTGCTCTGCAAACAAATGTGTATAGGGATATGACTTAAAATAACATAAAATATGCAAAAAAATAAATAAAAAATCTTGATCTAGGAGGACACCTTGTGTGCACGTCGCATATGAGGCGGTGAGCGGGAATGCCGAAGTTACACTGCAGCGCTGACAGGCGAGCAGCAGGAGGGTGAGAATGCCGAAAGTGCGCACAGACGGCCCGCACTTTCTGCAGCAGCTTTGACATATTGGGGTAATTTTTAAAGGAAAATTCAGCACATGCGCCAGGCAAGGGATGTGCGTCAAACAGGCTAGACCCAGATATGCTACGAGATTTTGCCCATTATCGCACACCACCAGGTTGGGCTTGAGGCTCACTGGCACCAACCACTCATCGGTCTGTTGTTCCATGCCCATCCACAGCTCCTGCGCGATGTGGGGTTTGTCCCCCAAACAGATAAGTTTTAAAACTGCCTGTTGTCGTTTACCCCTGGCTGTGCTGAAGTTGGTGGTGAAGGTGTTACTCTGACCGGATGAGGAGGCGGTAGAGAATGAGGAAGCGGAGTAGGAGGAGGAAGCAACAGGAGACAAACTAAAGCGCCCTGCAATCCTTGGTGGTGGAAGGACATGCGCCAAACTGCTATCCGCCTCAGGCCCAGCCGCCACTGCATTTACCCAGTGTGCTGTTAGGGAGATATAACGTCCCTGACCATGCTTACTGGTCCACGTATCCGTAGTTAGGTGGACCTTGCCACAGATGGCGTTGCGCAGTGCACACCTGATTTTGTCCCCCACTTGGTTGTGCAGGTAAGGGAAGGCTCGCCTGGAAAAGTAGTGGCTGCTGGGCACAATGTACTGTGGGACAGCCACCGCCATAAGGCTTTTAAAACTCTCCATCTCCACCAGACGTAATGACAGCATTTCAAAGGCCAGTAATTTTGAAATGCTGGCATTCAGGGATTGCGGGTGGGTAGGGGGATACTTCCTCTTCCTCTTCCTCTCCAGTGTTTGGGAGATGGAGAGCTGAACGCTTCAGTGGGACATTGTGGAGATGCTTGGTGACCCAGGTGGTGGTGTTGCTGGCAGATCCTCTGTTTGCAGGGTGGCAGGTGCCATTATCACTCCAGAGGTGGATGAAGAGGCCGAGACTGCAGCAGAAGAGGAAGCAGGAGAAGCTAGAGACGTTTCTTGGTTTTTGTGGTGTCTACTCCACTGCAGCTTGTGCTTTGCACTTAGATGCCTGGTCATACAGGTTGTGCTCAGGTTGAGAAAGTTTATGCCTCACTTCAGGCTCTTGTCGGCAGCACATTGTCTGAAGAACTGCCACGCCAGGGAACTCCTTGGAGCTGGCTTTGATGTGTTCAGTCCCTTGCTGCGTTGGGAAGTAGCAGGCGTATTGTCTAGGGGATGACCACTCCGCTTTTGCACCCTGCTCCCTCTTCTGCTGTGCTGGTGGCTCTGTGCGATAACCGCCTCTTCCTCCAAACTAGACAGGTCACTCGCATGACCTTGATTCCCTGTGGGGTCGAGGACCTCATCGTCCTCCACATCATCTTCCACCCAGTCTTCACCCCTTCCCTCCTTGCACACCCCTTCCCTCCTTGCACACTGCAGAAAGCCACAGCAGTTGGCACCTGTGTTTCATCATCATCCGCGACGTGCTGCGGTGGTACTCCCTTGTACTCATCTTGAAACATAAGTGGTTGGGCATCGGTGCACTCAATCTCTTCCACTTCTGGGGCAGGGCTATGTGGATGGCCCTGGCAAACCCTGCTAGCAAAGTCATCAAAAAGCAGAATAGACTGCTGCATGACTTGGGGCTCAGACTGCTTTGCTGAATTGCAAGGGGGTGAGGTGAAAGACTGATGGACATCGGCTGCAGGTGCCAACTCTGATCTTTCAGCAGGAGACTCGGTGGGAGACAATGTGAAAGAACTGGAGGCACTGTCAGCAACCCAATCTACTATCGCCTGTACTTGTTCTGGCCTCACCATTCGTACAGCCGCATTAGGCCCGACTAAATACCGCTGAAGGTTCTGTCGCCTACTCCCACCTGAGGAAGGTGTTTCACTTGTGCGTGTAGCTGCCACAGATCTACCACGTCCTCTCTCTGCAACAGGAACTCCACCAGCAGCACCACGACTGTGGCCACATCCCATATTTGACGCTCTCCTTATTCTCCAGAAATTTTGGATTTTGCCCAAATGGGTGTTTTTTTTTTTTTAAATAACAGCAGTATCTAACGCTTGTATTTCACACTGACAGATGCAGCAAAGGCTTCAAATTTAGTATTTTGCCCAAAATGGGTGTTTTATTAAACCATGAATATTATTGCAGTATTTCAAGCTTGTATTTCACACTAACAAAGGCAGCATAGGCCCCAGATGTAGGGTATTGCCAAAAATTGGTGTTTTTTTAACCCAGAAAATTATTGCAGTATTTCAAGCTTGTATTTAACACTGACAACTGCTGCAAAGGCATCAGATGTAGGATATTGACAAAAATAGGTGTGTTTTTTTTGACCCAGAATATTATTGCAGTATTTCAAGCTTGTATTTAACACTGACAGATGCAGAAAACGCCGCAAATTTAGTATTTTGCCCAAAATGGGTGTTTTTTTAATAACAGAATATAACAGCAGTATCTAATGCTTGTATTTCACACTGACCGATGCAGCAAAGGCCTCAAATTTAGTATTTTGCCCAAAATGGGTGTTTTTTTTAAACCCAGAAAATTATTGCAGTATTTCAAGCTTGTATTTCACACTGACAAATGCTGCAAACGCGCCAGTTGTAGGATATTGCCAAACATGGGTGTTTTTTTTAAAGCCAGAATATTATTGCAGTATTTCAAACTTGTATTTCACACTAACAAATGCAGTATAGGCCCCAGATGTAGGGTATTGCCAAAAATGGGTGCTTTTTTTAAGCCCAGAAAATTATTGCATTATTTCAAGCTTGTATTTCACACTGACAAATGCTGCAAAGGCCACAGATGTAGGATCTTGCAAAAAATTGGTTATTTTTTTAAACCCAGAATATAATTGCAGTATTTGAAGCTTCTATTTGACTGTCACGAATGCTCATATGCTGTGCTGGTGCACTGAACTTGCATAAAATGGCCGACGATGCCCACCTAACTAACAGATGGATAAAAGTTATTTTTCTGTGTCACTAGGCTCAGGGCAGGGTAAAAAGATTGTGCACTGCACCCACAAAATGAGATCTAACAAGCACATGCTTGCTGAGACACCGTGATGTGGTGCATGAGGGGCTCAGTTATGTTCTTGACTGGAAGATATTGGCAAAGTTCTCAGCTTTTAACATCGGCTTGAGGAATTAGCTAGTATTGTCAGTTGCGTATCATTTTGGTGCATTTTCTGCAGTGATTTTTGTATTTATATATTTTTTCATCTGCACAATGTATCATTTTGTGTAAGATGTGTTTGGGTTTGGAGCATTTCCACAAGTTTTTTTTTCTTTATGTGTATGGAACGTGCCACTTCAATTTGTTGGTAACGTTCTTTTGCACCTGGTAGCTTCTGTGTCACATGGTCTGTTTTAGGTGCGGCTCACAGCTTTATTCTACCTCACAGTACATTGGTGATACCACTATGGAGGCATGTGAGAGTCTGGCTGTGAGTTGGTTTCTAGCACTGTTCAGACCCTGTTCACACACCATGGGGAATTTGGTGGCACCAACAAGCAAATGTATTAGTATACAGGGGGACAACCAAACTAAGAAAAAATGACAGAGAGGCTTCTTCCCATGTGGCATTTGCGGGGCATGTAAAAAGTTAAAAATCACCAAAAAAACCTGGGAAAAGTTAGCAAATTAAAAATAACACAAATGACTCCGTGATATATGATATAAAATATCACATTACATGCAGAAGTCAGGGCATTATTTATTCTCTAGCCTGCCCATATAATAAAATATACATAGGACGTACTAAAAGATCACTATGTAAATGAATAGGGGAACATATTTATAACATCCATAGAAAGTATGATGGGCACCCGTTATCCCGACATTATAAAGAGAAACATGGGGGGGGGAAATGGGGGAACCCAGTTTAGTGGTATAGACATAGTTAAGAAGGACAAGAGAAGAGGGTATTTTATAAAAAAAAATGTCCAAAGTGGAAACACAATGGATCTTCAACCTGAACATCAGAACATCAGGTGTGGGTATGTCGCGCGGGATCTTATCAATTGAAATACATTTTCCATAACATACTGTATGTGGTTTTGTTGTCTCTTAGGAAAAAAGAATGCATCCCACATGGAGGGGGCAGTGAAGACAGAGATCATGCAAGTAAAAGGCTTTTCTGGGGTAAAAGGAGGATGACCAGGAGGCAAGGTTTCAGACCCAGAAATGACATCAACATCATCCTACTGTGATTGAGAGGAGGAGTGATCCATCCAGTCTCCAATGTCATCGTCTTTCTTCTCAATAAAAAGGTGATGCCTATCAGAAGAAAGGGAAAACTGTGTCCTGCTGCTGCTGCTACTACCACTCTGGCCAGATGGTTGGTGCTCCTACTGCTATTTGCACTTCTACAGTCACCTACATTCTGACTCTTAGTTGAGGCACCAGTCTTTTGTTTCCACAATTCTGTTTGCCAGACATTTTATTATGAGGTCTGTAAATTAAGTCACAGGTTGGTACACACATAATTAATTGGTAGCAGAATTGCAAGCATTTTTTCTGCAATTTACAGACAGAAGCACTATTAAACATCCCTCCGCTTCTACAAACACACTGCACAATGGCATTGACAATTCACAATGTTATTGTAACACAATGCAATGCATTAACTGGTATATTGACACAGTACAATCTGTTAAATAAAACTGCACAGTATGTTGATGCAATACAGTGCGTTTAATGAAACTGATGTATTAATGTAGTACGATAAAACTACATGGTATATTGACACAATATAATGCATTGATTGAATCTGGTATATTATTGCAGTACAATGCATTCAATAAAACTGCACTGTATATTGATGCAATACAACACAATGATTATCTGAAATAAATTGAAATACTCAATTACAAATGGTAGCTAAAATTGTTTTTTTGGTAATTAACAGAGGTGCACTTAAACATCCCCTGTTACAAGAACACTAGTAAAATGCGATGAATTGCCTAATTATACAGAGTAAAAAAAATCGCAACAGTTTTTTTTGTAATTAAAAGATGCACACTTATACATCCCCTTCTACAAACACACTGGTACTGACAGCCTGAAATGTGATTAATTATAAACTGTAGCAAAATGAAAACTGTCTTTAAAAAAAAAAAAAGGGGGCATTTGCAGCAAAATGTATGCCACTGGTACTGGGAAAAAGCCTGTAAAACACTTAGGCCTCTTTCACACGGGCGTGTCCGGATTAGGTCCGGATGCGTCCCGGTGCATTGCGGCAAACCCGCGCTAGTAGGAACGCAATTGCAGTCAGTTTTGACTGCGATTGCGTTCCGATGTTCAGTTTTTATTGCGCGGGTTCAATGTGTTTTGCACGCGCGTGATAAAAAACCGACTGTGGTACCCAGACCCGAACTTCTTTACAGAAGTTCAGGTTTGGGTTAGTTGTAGTGTAGATTGTATTATTTCCCCTTATAACATGGTTATAAGGGGAAATAATAGCATTCTGAATACAGAATGCTAAGTAAAATAGGGCTGGAGGGGTAAAAAAAAAATATAATTTTTTTAACTCACCTTAATCCACTTGTTCGCGCAGCCGGCAACTCTTCTGTCTTTAACTGTGAGCAATAGGACCTTTGATGACGTCACTGCGTTCATCACATGGTCCATCACATGATGCATCACCATGGTGATGGATCATGTGATGAGCGTAGTGACGTCATCAAAGGTCCTATTGCTCACAGTTAAAGACAGAAGAGATGCCGGCTGCGCGAACAAGTGGATTAAGGTGAGTAAAAAAAAAAATAATAATAATTTTTAACCCCTCCAGCCCTATTTTACTTAGAATTCTGTATTCGGGATGCTATTATTTTCCCTTATAACCATGTTATAAGGGGAAATAATAATGATCGGGTCCCCATCCCGATCGTCACCTAGCAACCGTGCGTGAAAATCGCACCGCATCCGCACTTGCTTTCGGATGCTTGCGATTTTCACGCAACCCCATTCACTTCTATGGGGCCTGCGTTGTGGGAAAAATGCTGAATATAGAACATGCTGCGATTTTCACGCAACGCACAAATGATGCGTGAAAATCACCGTTCGTGTGCACAGCCCCATAGAAATGAATGGGTCATGATTCAGTGCGGATTCAATGTGTTCAACTCACGCATCGCATCCGAGCGGAATACTCGCCCGTGTGAAAGGGGCCTTAAGAATTAAAAAAAACTTTTTTCCACAGTTTGTTTTTTTAAATAAAGCTGGCTGCTCATGTTCAGAATAAAATTAGTCTGGTGCAGGATTTTGGTCATTGCAGAATGAGCAGGTTATACATGCACGTTCCACTTGCTTCCACCATCTACCTTCAGTATGAAACACAGAACTCTGACCACCCTAGATTTTTCTTGATAAAACCCTATTTTTTTCTACCTATTGGCACAATCTGCCCAATTAAATATGTCCCTAAACTGTCCCTACAACACCTAGATTGCTGGCTTGAGTCTGTAAAAATGTTTCTGTCAGACACATCTAAGACACATCCTCTCAAATCTTAAGCTAACCTCAGTCTCCAGTTTATGATCAAGCCCAGAAATACAAGGGTCTGCTAAAATCCAGCCCCCCTGTCAGCCTCTGATCCAATCAAGCCCCCCTCCAAACCAGGGACCTGTGATCATCTATTTAATCCTACCTGACATTTTCCTTAGCAATTTCACAGTAAAATGGTGCTGGTGCCATTTTGTTTGATTCAAGTAAATCACAAAAACTTCAGATTTGTTTGGCAGCAGAATTTTTGTGAAATTGATAATTAGTGTTGAGAGAATCCGATCTCCGAGAATTATGAAAATTGAATACGTTGCAAAGACGAATTTCCTCCTGCTTCGTGGTAGCAAATCGATTTTTCATGATCGACGGTAAAAAGAAAAATCTAAATCATACTTACCGGCCACCGCCATCTTGATTTGAAGATTTTTCACAAAATCCCATACAGGGTGACGTATGACATCACCATACCGGCTGACATGATGATTTTGCGCTAGATCTTCAATTAAGATGACAGCCTCTGGCTCTTCACAATCAAATGTATTAGGTAGGTATGATTTTAAAATTTATTTATTTTCTTACTGTATTATTGCTGTCAGATGCCGCTATCAGCTATGAACTCGGCATCTTAGAGGTACAATGACGGGGGCAGCGCAAACGCTGCTCCCTGATCATTTCACCCACTACTTACAAAGAAATGCACTTTGTGACGAAGTAATTCAAAGTAATTGGCAAAGCAGCCAAATTGAAATTTTCAATACTTCACTCATCACTCTTCATAATAAATTCTATTAGTTCAGAATCTATTTGCTCATCTCTAAAGCTTTCGTATTGTTCCTCCTTATGGAATCCAGATGGTGTAGGGAATCTTTCAGGTACAGTAATACTCCCTGGGAACAGGGATTCAAATTAGCTCTCCTCCAGAAAGAACAAAACTGTCTAGTATCTAGTGCCTTCTATACGTGGCTACCCTGTAAGTCTGACCCATTATGGATATCATAACTTCATATGTTTCAAGGCTCTTTAATGGGTCAGAGGTTGAGTTACAGAAGAAATACATATAGGTCACACTGGAGAGACAGTTTCCTCCATTCTAGAGGGGAGGTATAACATGTAGTCACCTTATGAAAACTATTGTAAATGCATACCATTATTCCGTTTATTGATTTCATATAGGTGTAATATAATCTGGAGAAAATCCTAAATAAAAATATTCTATCTTGTGTAAATTGTATGTTGTCCCTAGAGTGTTTTGTCAATTACCCAGGGAAATCTAACATGAACTGTAAATGAAGGGAGATGCAAGATGGCAATCACTGGGTAGCAAAATGATTTTAGAGTAGAAATGTCTGCATTCAATTGATAAATTATTGTTGATAATGGGTTAATTGCATCGTGATTTACATACTTATTACAGCACATTAAGGGAAATGTAACCATTATACCTATTGTAAAGAGTCGTATTCCAAACAAATATTTAAAAAAATTGAAAAATAATATGCCGTGGCATCAAATAATTAAATATCTCAATTATCATCAGACCATTAAAGCCATTAGCAATATCAATGCTTAGCTAGAAGTTAAATTAGTGCACACATTATGACCAATCCTGCGAGCCTGCCTCACCCCCATTATCTCACAGTCAAAAGGACTTACGGGTGGCTTGATGTCAATGTTAGATGTTAAAAGACATTGACATGTTTGCTTCTGCCAGCCCAATTTCTACAACAATAGGCACAAATACAATACAAAGATGTTAAGTAGAAGCATAACAAACCTCCATTGTAAGAACAGAGTAAATACATTCATTAAATACACATTATTTTGATATCTTTGTTAAATCTAATTAATTGTTTCCTTTATTCACTCTTCATATACAGCCCTAGAGCTACTTCTCATTCATTGTAGCTGCCTAATCAAGGATAATATTATGTACCAATGATATTTTCATACCGTATGGAGCCACTTTAATTAGTAAGGAGGGGTAGACTGCACATTATTTTCATAGTTTGTCATCCCTCTAATAAAATGTTTGCTGAGATTTTCAAGAAACAGGTTTTTGGTATGAATTAAATATTTAAAAAAATAAAAGGATGTAGCAATTATTTTAATATGAGGTTGGATATAGGTAATTTTAAGATTTGCAGTTTAGCTAGGTATTAACATGGGATGAATGCAATATATAATAAATAATGTGTTTGTTGTAAGGGGGTGGCAGTAGGGGTTACTGAGATGCTTACCTAACTTAAAAATACTAGAAAGCTCTGGATAATGATTAGATTATCCTGTAGGAAGCAAGGTCAACTCCAGGGATCCTTTGGAGACATAATGAATCAGAGCCCTAGGATAATACGGGTAGCACAATGTATGCTTGATTTAATGTTTAACCAATCCTAGACATCCATGGACTGGTATATTTAATTGGATATTTTAGAAATGCAAAGTCAACCCTACCCACTATGATAATACAAGTAATTGGCCACCATGGCTCTACATATTAATAAATAGAGTATGTCATTGGTAGCAAGGTCAACTTCAAGGACTGCTTTGTGACAGAATAAACTTAGGCCCTACAATAGCAAATGAAGTAAATGCACACAGCATTAAATATACAAAAAATAAATAAAAAATCATTTTTCCATTCAAATTTATGAATAAAAATTGTATAAAAACTGTTTGCGAAATTATAAACCCTCGGTACACAGCCCAAACCCTGAATTGCCTCAGTAGCATTGAATCTGCTACAGCTCCTATGCCAATAACTAAGTCCTTGTACTAGGCTTTTCCACCAATGCTGGGTTACAAAAAGAACTCTTTCTCAACCAACAATCACTTTACAGATGTGTAATGGCACGAGTTTGTACTTTTCTGCATTTCATGGTTTTAATGTCACTAACCTGCGGTGAGCAGCTGTTGCCGATGGTTTCGGCTGCGGACTACCGGCCCTATAAAGCGCAACCATGCGCAATGACGTTTTACAGCGGCCCAAAGAAGCGCGAGAGTACGCGCGAAACGGCTGTATCCGCAACCACCTGCAACAAAGTGTCCGCTCCAGCATCCCGCATGTAACCTTTCCCAATGAAGGAATAATAAAGAAGATACTAATTCACAACTTCAGTGAGTGCCGCGCATCACTTTTATATTTTCTCTACATTGTTGCATTTGTACCTCTCCAACTCTAAGTGCAGAGCACCGCGTATGAAGTTTCAACTTACCGTAGTGCGGGCGACTGGCTACAAGTAGCGACTGGATTATAGCCTGAAATTGGAGCAGTGCCGCCGTATTCTCCTCTTTACCTATATTGTTCGATGATCTCGATTATGGCAGAGCACGCAGATAACTCTCAGGCCCCAGCCCTCATAGCCGCACCTGAAGCCACATGCGGTCTTATACAGGGACGAGAAGGAGCGGACACCTTTTTTGCAGTGTGCGACGAAAAGAACTATGTACTCGCCATAAGCACTAAAGCCCTGGAGTTAAAAATCTTCCAGTTGGCAGACAAGGAAGTTAGACTTTTTTGGACTATCAAATCTTTGAAATCCTACAAAGAGTGTGGACGAGTCCCTAGAGGCCTGCGTCAATTTAAGGATATTATTCAATACGACGATGATTCCACCTTCGTCGGGGCATGGAAGGCCGCCCACCAACAATTCTCCATGCAGATCATGGAACTCGTATTAGCTCGAGATGAGAAAGAATACGCAGTTGTTACAGACGAGTTAAGCAAAGCACGAGAGGAGTTAAAAAGGAGACTGTTGGAGTCTCAGCTTACTAGCTTTGAGAAGAGACTAAATAAAAAACTCCTATCAACACAGACGGAGATAAAAGAAAGAAAAAGGGACAATTTTATAAGGGATAAGAACGACTACGAGCTTGATCATGTGTTTGATTGGGGAAAGAAAAAGATGCGCCCAAAGCGGATGCCACGTCGAGGACGCCATGACTTCTGGGCAACCGACTCCGACTCGAGTTTGTCAGAAGGGAATGGAGCCAATACATCTAATAATGCCACCCCTTTAGAAAAGGAACGAGAAGGGGGCGTGGCAGACGCTCAAGAAAAACCAAAGGAAGTCTGGAAATCGATGAGACTGAGACGTCAGGTCTCCTGGCGACAATAGAAAACGAAGATCCCACCTCGAACACTCACACTATGTACATAGTGGTGAACCTTATGGGTTTAGAACTGCCCCTGGGCTGCATCCCACTCCTCAATCGAGGGCTGGGATTCAGCCTACCTGAGCAGTTCAACCCAGTCGACTTTGAGGTCGACCTATTCTTGTCTGTTCGCAAACAGTTTTTGAAAAAGTTGTTCACTGAGTCCCCCCCAGTGACACACCTTTGTTGCCGGGAGAGGTCCCAGCGACAATCATGGAAACTGATTTCCATTTAAAAGGCCGCTTTGATGAGGAGGAAATAGAATGCATACAGTTTTTGGCCAGTATGGAGACAGAAGGGGTAGACAGTAACACTGCTCAGGTGGATAAATTTGTAGGGGGCATCAGGTCCACCTTCCTTCCTCCCATGCCGGCCGGCTCAGCCATCCTGTTCCACAAAAGGATATTTATCCAGCAGCACCCCCTAATGTTACAGGGGAAGAATATCGGGCCCGCCTGTGGTTAAAAAAACAGGAAAACATTATTATTAAGCCGGCCGACAAGGGAGGGAACGTGGTCCTGATGACCAGGGAGTACTACATGGAAGAAGCAGGCAGACAGTTAGAAGATGGCACAGTATATCTTAAGTTGAAAGGAGAACCCGTTCCGGGGATTGCCTCCAGACTTTGTATATTAGTAGAGAAGTACATAGCAGCCGGTTTTCTACCTAGAGGCATGGCCAATAGGCTCATTCCTGCTTACCCCAAAACTCCTGTCTGGTACTTCGTACCAAAAATCCACAAATCACTGACCCGACCCCCGGGACATCCTATCGTTGCTGGGATCGGGTCGGTGACGGAACCTCTTTCTGGCTACGTGGATTGGCTACTCAGGCCACTCCTTGTAGGCACCCCAATGTATCTCAAGGACACAGGGGACTTCCTCCGGGCACTCAAATCCCTTGAGTGGCAGAGTGAGTTCAGCCTGGTGTCCTTGGACGTCGAAAATTTATACACCAGGATCCCACATGATTTGGGACTTCGGGCCATTAACCTTGTCCTCAGTCGGAGTGACAAGGAAACAGTGTTTAATAACTTCATTCTTGAAGCACTTGATCTTGTCCTCACCAGCAATGTCTTTCAGTCTGATGGTCAATGGTACCGCCAGGTACTAGGTACCGCAATGGGCACGCCGGTGTCGTGCACATTTGCGAACCTGTACCTGGCGGTATTTGAAGAGACTTATGTGTTCTCGTGGGTAACCCCTTCCTGCGGTTCATACATTTATTTTTGCTCTATGTCGATGACATTTTCCTGGTCTGGTCGGGCAGTGAGGAGTCCTGCCACGAGTTCGTGGATTACCTCAATACACGCAACCAGAAGAACATGTGATTCACCGTCAATTTTGGGGGTGGGTCGCTTGATTTTCTGGATGTGCGCGTCATGGTCAGAGATGGTGTATTACACACCACAGGCTTTCACAAGCCCACTGCGACTAACTCACTCCTCCACCAGTCCAGTTTCCACCCGCCGTCGGTGAAAGAGGCCGTCCCATACGGGCAATTTGTCCGTCTGCGGAGGATCAATGACACCGACGCCGGGTTTTACCGACAGGCCAACGAACTTAGGAACCGGCTTTTGGATCGGGGTTACCCGCCGCGAACCGCCTCTGCTGCACTCTGTAAAGTGGCTAAACTTGACCGTAATTCCTTGCTGGTTGAAAGGGAAAGAAACAAGAAACCATCTCGCTTCGCCTTCGTTTTTAAATACAGTCCCGCGGAGGAAGTTATCAAGCGAGTCATTGATGAGAATTGGGACCTTTTGAAGGGGGATCCCTCTTTGAGCAACTTTTCTAGTCAGCGACCTTTGGTCACATTCAGAAAGTGCCCAACCCTCAAGGATAAGTTGGTCAATAGTGTATTCAGTAAACCCCAGGTGGAGACTTGGCTTACCAGTAAAAAGTCCAGAGGAAATTATAAGTGTGGGCACTGTTCTTTTTGTGCACTAAACATATGCAACAAGTGGCTGCAGATAGGGGGAGTGAAACATGTAGTACGTGATTTTATCACTTGCCACACACCGTATGTTGGTTATGTTGTCTTTTGCCCTTGCAAAAGGTTTTATATTGGAAAAACAATCCACCCACTTTTTGAGCAAATCCGGGAACATGTCAACTCTGTCCGGTCAGGAAAAGGATGCTCCCATTTAATTGAGCATATCAGTGCCGCCCATGGTGCTCGCCCACGCTGTCTTTCCTTTGCAGGAGTGGAACAGGTCCGACCCATCCCTAGGGGAGGGGATCGGCACCGTCTGCTCCTGCAAAGGGAAGCAAGGTGGATTTTATTAACTGGGGCCATGGGAGCAGCAGGCCTCAATGACAGAAATGACATGTCGGTTTTTCTCTGAGTGGGTTAATGAGACATGTACTTATGCCCCCTGATAGAAATTGCTTTACCCGCTGACCTTGTAACAAAAAGCTGTGCGACTTGTCCTTCCATGCTAGACTATAGAGTATCGTCACTGTATAATAAGATGTACTAAGATAGTCAAAATCTGTGCTTAATTAATGGCACGAGTTTGGACTTTGTTCTTTTCTGCATTTCATGGTTTTAATGTCACTAACCTGCGGTGAGCAGCTGTTGCCGATGGTTCCGGCTGCGGAGTACCGCCCCTATAAAGCGCAACCATGCGCGATGACGTTTTACAGGGGCCCAAAGAAGCGCGAGAGTACCGTGAAACGGCTGTAGCCGCAACCACCTGCAACAAAGTGTCCGCTCCAGCATCCCGCATGTAACCTTTCCCAATGAAGGAATAATAAAGAAGATACTAATTCACAACTTCAGTGAGTGCCGCACATCACTTTTATATTTTCTCTACAATGTTGCACTTTACAGATGTGTGACCAATACAAATTTGCATAGGTTGTTGAGTTAAGTACTCATTTTATGTTTCTAACTTTCTGGTTCTTTTATATTGATAGCCTATCTATTTTCAGCTGAAACTCAACCTCAATACCAAACACAAGGTTACAAGGCTAGCAATCTTGGTATATCTCTGACTAGAGATTAGTGAAGTTCTTGAAATTCCCATTCGGCTTTTTAAAATTTTACCAAAAAAATTGCTTTGTGACATCACCATGTCATCGTGTAAGTGTGCGTGAGAATTGGCACATTTTCTTCAATCAAGATGGCCTCTCCGCAATCGGATGGATGAGGTGAGTATGTATTTTTTGCTTTAACCCCTGATTATCCCCCTGATAGGCTTAATGTGATTCTCGGATGCTATTATCAGCGTTGAATGTGGCATCTGAGGGGTTAAATGACAGATTGGATTACTCACCACAAATCATGGCAGTTCCCTGGTTAACAACCTATAACATCTACATAGGGATCTAGACTTTGGCTGCAGGGAACACACCAGACCACTTCCTCTTGGCAAAGTCTCCTTGTGGTTGGCTGTGGGAAGGATTTATTATACAGAAATACATCTATATTATGAGTATTTCAGGTGCAGATGGTGGCGCAAAGGTTAGTTGAGGTCTAAAATATTGGGGGCGTGGGCGAGGAAGGGGGCGGGTCGGCAGGCCCATCTTAGAAGCGCCAAAGTTATGGAGAGGCCTGCACCTCTTCATAATGTCGGCAGATCCTCCGCCAGCTATGGGGCTTTATTAAGACCGGCATCTAAAATTCCGGTCTAAATAAATGTGCCCCATAGTCTGTAACAGTCCAAGGTCAGGGCAGGTAGAGTACATGTGAATCTGTGAAACAGTCCAAAGGTCAGGACCAGCAGTGAATGGTCAATATGGTAATCAGACATGGTCAGGTCAGGCAGTGGAGAATCAGAGTCAGGAATCAGTACATGAGTAGACAGACAGAAGAGCACAGCTTCACAGGAACCATATAGGCAGGAAGGAGAGGCCTCTCTAAGTAGCACACTAAATCCTCCTAGAGAAGAACAGATGGAACTCTGGGGGCCAGTCCCGCTGCTGGAGGACAGAGGAGGGCCAGGCTGGCTGGCACAACACCAGCAGCAGCAGGATAAATAGAGCGGCATCTTTGCCAACCCAGAGGAATGGGACAGCAGCAAGCACGGACTGCCGACATAACAGTTGTGCGTCTACTTTGTGGCAGGAAATTCTACATCTGACTCAATCAGAGACTTTTATTACTCAAACATTTGCCAGAAGAGCAACCTTTTGGAATACATGTATCTGTTATAAATGTATAGCCTAAGTATTGTAATTAGGGATGAGTGAACCCGAACTGTATAGTTCGGGTTCGTACCGAATTTTGGGGTGTCCGTGACACGGACCCGAACCCGAACATTTTCGTAAAAGTCCGGGTTCGAGTTCGGTGTTCGGCGCATTCTTGGCGCTTTTTGAAAGGCTGCAAAGCAGCCAATCAACAAGCATCATACTACTTGGCCCAAGAGGCCATCACAGCCATGCCTACTATTGGCATGGCTGTGATTGGCCAGTGCACCATGTGACCCAGCCTCTACTTGTGGTGCGCCAGCACGAGCTATCACCAAGTGTATTTAACCATCGATAGTGTGGTTATTTTGTGCTATATCCTACATCAGCTGCAGGCTGAGCCTGTGTCACCGAAGTGCATTTAACCATCAACAGTCTGGTTATTTTTTGGCCATATATTACATCAGGGGCAAGTTGAGCCTGTCACCCAGCGCCTAAAAAATAGACCTGACATTTCTATTCAACCAAATCTGCACAGTTTTAGCTGGTCAAGTTATTTGTAGTGACCGTCAAAGCAGACTTTTTGTTCTGGGTTGAAAAAGCATTCCCAAATTTGCCATTCTGAAAATAACTAGTTTGTGGTATTTCAGGCCTACTTGAAATCTATCCCAAAAAGAAAATCTTACATTGAAGTTATTGATAGTATCATTCAGAAAAACCTAAGACACACGCTAGCGTGCTGATAGAAGTGTCATTCTGTGATTAAACCTATAACTGTCACACAGCGCAAAAAAAAACAGGTCTCACATCTCTATTCAACCAAATCTGCACAGTTTTAGCTGGTCAAGTTATTTGTAGTGACCGTCAAAGCAGACTTTTTGTTCTGGGTTGAAAAAGCATTCCCAAATTTGCCATTCTGAAAATAACTAGTTTGTGGTATTTCAGGCCTACTTGAAATCTATCCCAAAAAGAAAATCTTACATTGAAGTTATTGATAGTATCATTCAGAAAAACCTAAGACACACGCTAGCGTGCTGATAGAAGTGTCATTCTGTGATTAAACCTATAACTGTCACACAGCGCAAAAAAAAACAGGTCTCACATCTTTATTCAACCAAATCTGCACAGTTTTAGCTGGTCAAGTTATTTGTAGTGACCGTCAAAGCAGACTTTTTGTTCTGGGTTGAAAAAGCATTCCCAAATTTGCCATTCTGAAAATAACTAGTTTGTGGTATTTCAGGCCTACTTGAAATCTATCCAAAAAAGAAAATCTTACATTGAAGTTATTGATAGTATCATTCAGAAAAACCTAAGACACACGCTAGCGTGCTGATAGAAGTGTCATTCTGTGATCAAACCTATAACTGTCAAACAGCGCAAAAAAAAAACAGGTCTCACATATCTATTCAACCAAATCTGCGCAGTTTTAGCTGGTCAAGTTATTTGTAGTGACCGTAAAAGCAGACTTTTTGTTCTGGGTTGAAAAAGCATTCCCAAATTTGCCATTCTCAAAATTGTGGTGAACGGGAACAGTGAGGAAAACATCTAATAAGGGACGCGGACGCGGACGTGGACATGGTCGTGGTGGTGTTAGTGGACCCTCTGGTGCTGGGAGAGGACGTGGCCGTTCTGCCACAGCCACACGTCCTAGTGAACCAACTACCTCAGGTCCCAGTAGCCAGCAGAATTTACAGCGATATTTGGTGGGGCCCAATGCCGTTCTAAGGATGGTAAGGCCTGAGCAGGTACAGGCATTAGTCAATTGGGTGGCCGACAGTGGATCCAGCACGTTCACATTATCTCCCACCCAGTCTTCTGCAGAAAGCGCACAGATGGCGCATGAAAACCAAGCCCATCGGTCTGTCACATCACCCCCATGCATATCAGGGAAACTGTCTGAGCCTCAAGTTATGCAGCAGTCTCTTATGCTGTTTGAAGACTCTGCTGCCAGGGTTTCCCAAGGGCATCCACCTAGCCCTTCCCCAGGGGTGGAAGAGATAGAATGCACTAACGCACAACCACTTATTTTTCCTGATGATGAGGACATGGGAATACCACCTCAGCACGTCTCTGATGATGACGAAACACAGGTGCCAACTGCTGCGTCTTTCTGCAGTGTGCAGACTGAACAGGAGGTCAGGGATCAAGACTGGGTGGAAGACGATGCAGGGGACGATGAGGTCCTAGACCCCACATGGAATGAAGGTCGTGCCACTGACTTTCACAGTTCGGAGGAAGAGGCAGTGGTGAGACCGAGCCAACAGCGTAGCAAAAGAGGGAGCAGTGGGCAAAATCAGAACACCCGCCGCCAAGAGACTCCGCCTGCTACTGACCGCCGCCATCTGGGACCGAGCACCCCAAAGGCAGCTTCAAGGAGTTCCCTGGCATGGCACTTCTTCAAACAATGTGCTGACGACAAGACCCGAGTGGTTTGCACGCTGTGCCATCAGAGCCTGAAGCGAGGCATTAACGTTCTGAACCTTAGCACAACCTGCATGACCAGGCACCTGCATGCAAAGCATGAACTGCAGTGGAGTAAACACTTTAAAAACAAGGAAGTCACTCAGGCTCCCCCTGCTACATCTTCTGCTGCTGCCGCCTCGGCCTCTTCTGCTGCTGCTGCCGCCGCCTCGGCCTCTTCCTCCGCCTCTGGAGGAACGTTGGCACCTGCCGCCCAGCAAACATGGGATGTACCACCAACACCACCACCTGCGTCACCAAGCATCTCAACCATGTCACACGGCAGCGTTCAGCTCTCCATCTCACAAACATTTGAGAGAAAGCGTAAATTCTCACCTAGCCACCCTCGATCCCTGGCCCTGAATGCCAGCATTTCTAAACTACTGGCCTATGAAATGCTGTCATTTAGGCTGGTGGACACACACAGCTTCAAACAGCTCATGTCACTTGCTGTCCCACAGTATGTTGTTCCCAGCCGCCACTACTTCTCTAAGAGAACCGTGCCTTCCCTGCACAAACAAGTGTCCGATAAAATCAAGTGTGCACTGCGCAACGCCATCTGTGGCAAGGTCCACCTAACCACAGATACGTGGACCAGTAAGCACGGCCAGGGATGCTATATCTCCCTAACTGCACACTGGGTAAATGTAGTGGCGGCTGGGCCCTAGGCGGAGAGCTATTTGGCGCACGTCCTTCCGCCGCCAAGGATCGCAGGGCAACATTCTTTGCCTCCTGTCTCCTCCTCCTCCTACTCAGCTTCCTCCTCCACTTCTTCCACCTGCTCATCCAGTCAGCCACACACCTTCACCACCAACTTCAGCACAGCACGGGGTAAACGTCAGCAGGCCATTCTGAAACTCATATGTTTGGGGGACAGGCCCCACACCGCACAGGAGTTGTGGCGGGGTATAGAACAACAGACCGACGAGTGGTTGCTGCCGGTGAGCCTCAAGCCCGTTCTGGTGGTGTGCGATAATGGGCGAAATCTCGTTGCAGCTCTGGGACTAGCCGGTTTGACGCACATCCCTTGCCTGGCGCATGTGCTGAATTTGGTGGTGCAGAAGTTCATTCGCAACTACCCCGACATGTCAGAGCTGCTGCATAAAGTGCGGGCCGTCTGTTCGCGCTTCCGGCGTTCACACCCTGCCGCTGCTCGCCTGTCTGCGCTACAGCGTAACTTCGGCCTTCCCGCTCACCGCCTCATATGCGACGTGCCCACCAGGTGGAACTCCACCTTGCATATGCTGGACAGACTGTGCGAGCAGCAGCAGGCCATAGTGGAGTTTCAGCTGCAGCACGCACGGGTCAGTCGCACTGCGGATCAGACCCACTTCACCACCAATGACTGGGCCTCCATGCGAGACCTGTGTGCCCTGTTGCGCTGTTTCGAGTACTCCACCAACATGGCCAGTGGCGATGACGCCGTTATCAGCGTTACAATACCACTTCTATGTCTCCTTGAGAAAACACTTAGGGTGATGATGGAAGAGGAGGTGGCCCAGGAGGAAGAGGAGGAAGAGGGGTCATTTTTAGCACTTTCAGGCCAGTCTCTTCAAAGTGACTCAGAGGGAGGTTTTTTGCAACACCAGAGGCCAGGTACAAATGTGGCCAGACAGGGTCCACTACTGGAGGACGAGGAGGACGAGGAGGATGAGGAGGAGGTGGAGGACGAGGAGGATGAAGCATGTTCACAGCGGGGTGGCACCCAACGCAGCTCGGGCCCATCACTGGTGCGTGGCTGGGGGGAAACACAGGACGATGACGATACGCCTCCCACAGAGGACAGCTTGTCCTTACCTCTGGGCAGCCTGGCACACATGAGCGACTACATGCTGCAGTGCCTGCGCAACGACAGCAGAGTTGCCCACATTTTAACGTGTGCAGACTACTGGGTTGCCACCCTGCTGGATTCCCGGTACAAAGACAATGTGCCCACCTTACTTCCTACACTGGAGCGTGATAGGAAGATGCGCGAGTACAAGCGCACGTTGGTAGACGCGCTACTGAGAGCATTCCCAAATGTCACAGGGGAACCAGTGGAAGCCCAAGGCGAAGGCAGAGGAGGAGCAAGAGGTCGCCAACGCAGCTGTGTCACGGCCAGCTCCTCTGAGGGCAGGGTTAGCATGGCAGAGATGTGGAAAAGTTTTGTCACCACGCCACAGCTAATTGCACCACCTCCTGATACGGAACGTGTTAGCAGGAGGCAACATTTCACTAACATGGTGGAACAGTACCTGTGCACACCCCTCCACGTACTGACTGATGGTTCGGCCCCATTCAACTTCTGGGTCTCCAAATTGTCCACGTGGCCAGAGCTAGCCTTTTATGCCTTGGAGGTGCTGGCCTGCCCGGCGGCCAGCGTTTTGTCTGAACGTGTATTCAGCACGGCAGGGGGCGTCATTACAGACAAACGCAGCCGCCTGTCTACAGCCAATGTGGACAACCTGGCGTTCATAAAAATGAACCAGGCATGGATCCCACAGGACCTGTCCATCCCTTGTGCAGATTAGATATTAACTACCTCCCCTTAACAATATATTATTCTATTCCAGGGCACTTCCTCATTCAATACTATTTTTAATTTCATTTTACCATTATATTGTGGGGCAACCCAAAGTTGAATGAACCTCTCCTCTGTCTGGGTGCTGGGGCCTAAATTTGTGACAGTGGCCTGTTCCAGTGGTGGGTGACGTGAAGCCTGATTCTCTGCTATGACATTAAGACAGATTCTGTGCTGACATAAGGCCAGATTCTCTGTTACGGGACCTCTCTCCTCTGCCTGGGTGCCTGGGCCTAAATGTGCGACAGTGGCCTGTTCCAGTGGTGGGTGACGTGATGCCTGATTCTCTGCTATGACATGAAGACAGATTCTGTGCTGACATAAGGCCAGATTCTCTGTTACAGGACCTCTCTCCTCTGTCTGGGTGCCGGGGCCTAAATGTGTGACAGTGGCCTGTTCCAGTGGTGGGTGACGTGAAGCTTGATTCTCTGCTATGACATTAAGACAGATTCTGCGCTGACATAAGGCCAGATTCTCTGTTACGGGACCGCTCTCCTCTGTCTGGGTGTCGGGGCCTAAATATGTGACAGTGGCCTGTTCCAGTGGTGGGTGACGTGATGCCTGATTCTCTGCTATGACATGAAGACAGATTCTGTGCTGACATAAGGCCAGATTCTCTGTTACAGGACCTCTCTCCTCTGTCTGGGTGCCGGGGCCTAAATGTGTGACAGTGGCCTGTTCCAGTGGTGGGTGACGTGAAGCTTGATTCTCTGCTATGACATTAAGACAGATTCTGCGCTGACATAAGGCCAGATTCTCTGTTACGGGACCGCTCTCCTCTGTCTGGGTGTCGGGGCCTAAATGTGTGACAGTGGCCTGTTCCAGTGGTGGGTAACGTGAAGCCTGATTCTCTGCTATGACATGAATACAGATTCTGCGCTGACATAAGGCCAGATTCTCTGTTACGAGACCTCTCTCCTCTGCCTGGGTGCCTGGGCCTAAATGTGTGACAGTGGCCTGTTCAAGTGGTGGCTGACGTGAAGCCTGATTCTCTGCTATGACATGAAGACAGATTCTGCGCTGACATAAGGCCAGATTCTCTGTTACGGGACCGCTCTCCTCTGTCTGGGTGCCGGGGCCTAAATGTGTGACAGTGGCCTGTTCCAGTGGTGGGTGACGTGAAGCCTGATTCTCTGCTATGACATGAATACAGATTCTGCGCTGACATAAGGCCAGATTCTCTGTTACGGGACCTCTCTCCTCTGCCTGGGTGCCTGGGCCTAAATGTGTGACAGTGGCCTGTTCCAGTGGTGGCTGACGTGAAGCCTGATTCTCTGCTATGACATGAAGACAGATTCTGCGCTGACATAAGGCCAGATTCTCTGTTACGGGACCGCTCTCCTCTGTCTGGGTGCCGGGGCCTAAATGTGTGACAGTGGCCTGTTCCAGTGGTGGGTGACGTGATGCCTGATTCTCTGCTATGACATGAATACAGATTCTGCGCTGACATAAGGCCAGATTCTCTGTTACGGGACCTCTCTCCTCTGCCTGGGAGCCTGGGCCTAAATGTGTGACAGTGGCCTGTTCCAGTGGTGGGTGACGTGAAGCCTGATTCTCTGCTATGACATTAAGACAGATTCTGTGCTGACATAAGGCCAGATTCTCTGTTACGGGACCTCTCTCCTCTGCCTGGGTGCCTGAGCCTAAATGTGTGACAGTGGCCTGTTCCAGTGGTGGGTGACGTGATGCCTGATTCTCTGCTATGACATGAAGACAGATTCTGTGCTGACATAAGGCCAGATTCTCTGTTACAGGACCTCTCTCCTCTGTCTGGGTGCCGGGGCCTAAATGTGTGACAGTGGCCTGTTCCAGTGGTGGGTGACGTGAAGCTTGATTCTCTGCTATGACATGAAGACAGATTCTGCGCTGACATAAGGCCAGATTCTCTGTTACGGGACCGCTCTCCTCTGTCTGGGTGCCGGGGCCTAAATGTGTGACAGTGGCCTGTTCCAGTGGTGGGTGACGTGAAGCCTGATTCTCTGCTATGACATGAAGACTGATTCTGCGCTGACATGAAGCCAGATTCTCTGCTATGGCATGAAGAGACTGATTCTCTGCTGACGTGAAGCCAGATTCTCTGCTATGGGACCTCTGTCCAATTGATATTGGTTCATTTTTATTTTTTTTATTTTTATTTTAATTCATTTCCCTATCCACATTTGTTTGCAGGGGATTTACCTACATGTTGCTGCCTTTTGCAGCCCTCTAGCTCTTTCCTGGGCTGTTTTACAGCCTTTTTAGTGCCTAAAAGTTCGGGTCCCCATTGCCTTCAATGGGGTTCGGGTTCGGGACCAAGTTCGGGTCGGGTTCGGATCCCGAACCCGAACATTTCCGGGAAGTTCGGCCGAACTTCTCGAACCCGAACATCCAGGTGTTCGCTCAACTCTAATTGTAATGCATAGTCAGCAGCTATTGTCAATGCAACAGTAAGCAAAACAAATGTGTACCATTTTGATACAGTTTCCTGTACTTGGGTACCTTTTGGTAATTGTAATCAAGATTTTTACCCTTTTATACTGTTTCTGACACAGATATTGATATTACTATACATAAACTACTTTTGTGTACAAAATATTAGTTATTGGCTTTTTTATGAGGTGCGTTGAAAGGAATTTAGACAAAAAGGGTTTTATTATTTGCTGTTGAAAGCAGATAAAATGTCCAATTGGTTCATACAGTATGTGAGTAGTGATGCAATATTATTTATAATGAACAAAAGTTTTCCTGGCTGAATTGCCATGTATATTAATCCATACTAATTTTTTACTCTTGCAAAGGGTTGGAAAAAGAATGTATGCCTTTCATGCTATGTGCAATGTAAATTTACAAAACACCCTCTAGCACCTGTCAGAGTCATGATATATTCTTCTAATAGCATACTGCCTGGAGATGAATAAGTATTGCTAAATATATCCTACACAGTAGCAGGTATTAAAATAGCCTGGGATCCAGATCATTACAAATCAGTCCTTCCATTCCTTTCCTCTTGGCTCAACATTTACCAAGTTGTGTTAGAGGACCAGCTTTTTAAAGGGTTTCTGTTACCCCAATTTTCGCTATTAAACAGGCTGACATTACAGATGTGAAAATGTCACCTAAATGTAACTCTGCATTTCTTTTATTTAAGTATGCCCCCGTTTTTGTGTAATTTTAACTTTTATTTTATGTAAATGAGTCTCTAGGAGCAGGGGGGGTGTTGCACCTGCTCCTAGAGGCTCCGATTGCCCACCTCATTTCCATACCCTTCTGTTTTAATTGACAGGGCCAGGCCAGCGCCCTGCGCCATCCCGTTCAGTATTCGGCTTTCTAACTGTGCCGAATACTGAATGGGACGGCACGAGATTTACATGGCAGATGGGGCCAGCAGGAGAACCAACGCTGGCCTGGCCCTGTCAATCAAGACAGAAGAAATGAGGTGGGCGAATGAAGCCTCTAGGAGCAGGTGCATTGCCCCCCTTGCTCATAGAAGCTCATTTGCATATAATTTAAGTTAAAAATACATGAAAACGAGGGCATACGTAAATAAAAGAATTGCAGAGTAAAATTCAGGTGACATTTTCACATCTAATATGTCAGCCTGTTTAATAGTGAAAATTGGGGTGACAGAAACCCTTTAAGGAAAAAAAAAAAAACATGATTCTGTGATACTTTGTCACATAATACAGTCCTGATCAAAAGTTTAAGACCACTTGAAAAATGGCAAAAAATCATATTTTACATTGTTGGATCTTAACAAGGTTCCAAGTAGAGCTTCAACATGCAACAAGAAGAAATGAGAGTGAGACAAAACATTTTTTGAGCATTCAATTAATTGAAAATAATGATTAAACTGAAACAGGCTGTTTTTCAGCTGATCAAAATTTTAGGACCACATGCCTTTAAAAGGCCAAATCTGTGCAAAGATGTGGATTCATTGTCATTTTCTGTCAGGTAGTCAAACGTTGTGAAGGCAAAGGCCAAAAAACTCTCCCTTTTTGAACGTGGTCGGGTTGTTGAACTGCATAAGCAGGGTCTCTCACAGCGCGCCATCGCTGCTGAGGTGGGACGCAGTAAGACAGTCATTTGGAATTTCTTAAATGATCCTGAGGGTTATTGAACAAAAAAGTCAAGTGGAAGACCAAAAAAAATTTCATCAGCACTGAGCCGGAGGATCCAATTGGCTGTCCGTCAAGACACTGGACGATCCTCGACCCAAATTAATGCCCTTACTGGTGCTGACTGCAGCCCCATAACCATCAGATGGCATCTGAGACTAAAGGGCTTCAAAAACAAAAAAGTTCTTCAAAGACCTTGTCTCCTTGAACGCCACAGAACTGCTCGTTTGGACTTTGCAAGAGAGCACCAAACATGGGACATTCAAAGGTGGAAGAAAGTTTTATTCTCTGATGAGAAAAAATTTAACCTTGATGGTCCGGATGGTTTCCAACGTTACTGGCATGACAAGCAGATCCCACCTGAGATGTTTTCTACGCGCCACAGTGGATGGGGCACCATAATGGTCTGGGGTGCTTTTTCCTTCAGTGGAACAATGGAGCTTCAGAAAGTGCAGGGGCGTCAAACGGCCGCTGGCTATGTCCAGATGTTGCAGAGAGCATTCCTCATGACTGAGGGCCCTCGTCTGTGTGGTAACAACTGGGTTTTTCAACAGGACAAAGCTACAGTACACAATGCCCGCAGGACAAGGGACTTCTTCCAGGAGAATAACATCACTCTTTTGGCCCATCCTGCGTGTTCCCCTGATATAAATCCAATTGAGGGGATGGATGGCAAGGGAAGTTTACAAAAATCGACAACAGTTCCAGACAGTAGATAGACTTCGTGCGGCCATCTTCACCACTTGGAGAAATGTTCCCACTCACCTCATGGGAATGCTGGCATCAAGCATGCCGAAACAAATTTTTGAAGTGATAAACAATAACGGCGGAGCTACTCATTACTGAGTTCATGTTTGGAAGTTGGATTTCTGTTTTGGGGGGGTTTAGTTTTTTTTTGGAGGTGTGGTCCTAAACTTTTGATCAGCTGAAAAACAGCCTGTTTCAGTTTATTCATTGTTTTCATTAAATTGAATGCTCAAAAAATGTTTTGTCTCACTCCCATTTCTTCTTGTTGCATGTTGAAGCTCTACTTGGAACCTTGTTAAGATTCATCAATGCTAAATATGATTTTTTGCCATTTTTCAAGTGGTCTTAAACTTTTGATCAGGACTGTATCTATCCTATTTGTGCTTACAGTTGCAAGAAAAAGTATGTGAACCCTTTGGAATGATATGGATTTCTGCACAAATTGGTCATAAAATGTGATCTGATCTTGATCTAAGTCACAACAATAGACAATCACAGTCTGCTTAAACTAATAACTCACAAAGAATTAAATGTTACTATGTTTTTATTGAACACACCATGTAAACATTCACAGTGCAGGTGGAAAAAGTATGTGAATCCCAAGACTAATGACATCTCCAAGAGCTAATTGGAGTAAGGTGTCAGCCAACTGGAGTCCAATCAATGAGATGAGATTGGAGGTGTTGGTTACAGCTGCCCTGCCCTATAAAAAACACACACCAGTTCTTGGCTTGCTTTTCACAAGAAGCATTGCCTGATGTGAATGATGCCTTGCACAAAAGAGTTCTCAGAAGACCTATGATTAAGAATTGTTGACTTGCATAAAGCTGGAAAGGGTTATAAAAGTATCTCCAAAAGCCTTGCTGTTCATCAGTCCACGGTATGACAAATTGTCTATAAATGGAAAAAGTTTAGCACCACTGCTACTCTCCCTAGGAGTGGCCGTCCTGTAAAGATGACTACAAGAGCACAGCGCAGACTGCTCAATGAGGTGAAGAAGAATCCTAGAGTGTCAGCTAAAGACTTACAAAAGTCTCTGGCATATGCTAACATCCCTGTTAGCGACTCTACGATACATAAAACACTAAACAAGAATTGATTTAATGGGAGGATACCACAGAGGAAGCCACTGCTGTCCAAAAAAAACAATTTCTGCACGTTTACAGTTTGCACAAGAGCACCTGGATGTTTCACAGCAGTACTGGCAAAATATTCTGTGGACAGATGAAACCAAAGTTGAGTTGTTTGGAAGAAACACACAGCACTATGTGTGGAGAAAAAGAGGCACAGCACACCAACATCAAAACTTCATCCCAACTGTGAAGTATGGTGGTGGGGGCATCATGGTTTGGGGCTGCTTTTGCTGCGTCAGGGCCTGGACGGATTGCTATCATCGAAGGAAAAATGAATTCCCAAGTTTATCAAAACATTTTGCAGGAGAACTTAAGGCCATCTGTCCACCAGCTGAAGCTCAACAGAAGATGGGTGTTGCAACAGGACAACGACCCAAAGCATTGGAGTAAATCAACAACAGAATGGCTTAAACAGAAGAAAATATGCTTCTGGAGTGGCCCAGTCAGAGTCCTGACCTCAACCCGATTGAGATGCTGTGGCATGACCTCAAGAAACGATTCACACCAGACATCCCAAGAATATTGCTGAACTGAAACAGTTCTGTAAAGAGGAATGGTCAAGAATTACTCCTGACCGTTGTGCACGTCTGATCTGCAACTACAGGAAATGTTTGGTTGAAGTTATTGCTGCCAAAAGAGGTTCAACCAGTTATTAAATCCAAGGGTTCACATACTTTTTCCACCTGCACTGTGAATGTTTACATGGTGTGTTCAATAAAAACATGGTAACATTTAATTCTTTGTGTGTTATTAGTTTAAGCAGACTGTGATTGTCTATTGTTGTGACTTAGATGAAGATCAGATCACATTTTATGACCAATTTGTGCAGAAATCTATATAATTCCAAAGGGTTCACATACTTTTTCTTGTAACTGTATGTTTGGTCACCCAGGGGTTATGTTGTAGATTGCATAATTTCAAGGGCTTTGGTATCATATATGGATGAATTAGAGTTCCTAACAAAAGTCAAGCTAAGTTACGAGTGGTCACATCTATACTAGAGATGAGCAAATCAATTCATTAGAATCAATATTTCAACCAAATTTTTGAAAAAATTCTGAGAGAGGTTATATTGAAAGCACTTTGGATTAGTGCAGAATTGATTTGTGCGTGAATCAAATTTCTTTGTTGATACAGGTAGAATTAAACTGAAGTGAATTTTAGAAAATTAGCTCATCTCTAATCTATATATAGTAAATATATTGTAAAGAAAGAACTGAACATTTTAACTAGGGATGAGCGAATCAACTTTGGATGCTTCATCCGAAGTCGATTTGCATAAAATTTTGTTAGAATGCTATACGAAGTGAGTGCTTTGTACAGTATTAAAATGTATTGGCTCAGATGAGCCAAAGTTATTACTTTGCTAAGTCTCGCGAGACTTCGGGTAATAACTTCAGAAATTAATTTCTACTGTAAACAACCTTTGTACCGAACTCGGGTTAGGTTCAGGTGGTACCTTGGAACCGAACCCAAGTTCGGTAAAAAGTTTTTTTACAATAGAGATTAATTTACAAAGTTATTACTTCGGAAAGTAATAATTTCAGCTGATCTGAACCAATACATTTTAATACTGCATGGAGCGCTTGTTCCGTACAGTAGTCTAGCAAAAAATTTATGCAAATCGACTTCAGATGAAGCATCCGAAGTCAATTCGCTCATCCCTAATTTTAACATACAATAAGGGGCAAACAATTAGAAATATGCCAATATTTTTCATTTCTGTTACACTGGACTATCCTGTACTTGTGGGATTGCACTCCCATATGGCATCGGACTCTGTGAAAGTGGTTTAAGATGCTGTTAGAGATACTGTCATTTTATTCTGTTTTTATATTTTTAACATGATTTTGAATGTAAATACTTGTCAAAGGAGGAACAAGTCAACCCTAAATTCCACCCACACCTCTGTTCTTGCCTACTTGCACGACCGCCCTAAGTGGCAGACCGCAACTGGTTGACGGTCCCTACTTATTTACATTCTGGTGCTGACCAGGGAAAGGCAGAGGGAAAAAAAACAGTAAACAAAGCAACGGGCAAGCACACAAATATAGAGAAAAGCCCAGAACCAAAGTACTCAGAGTCATATGTACCGGATTAAAACTAAGAGAGAACAATGAAACTAAATCAGAAAGCAGATCACTAAACAATACCAAGCCATGGTCCAGGTCCAAATAGGTCAGGCAGAAGTGAGTCCAATAACCAAGCCAGGGTCAAACCAAGAGATGCAGAAAAGCCAAGAATCTGAATCAGAATCCAAGAATCCGGGTCCAAAGGAGTAGCCAAAGTCAGAAGTCAGGAGTTCAGAACAATCCACAATCCAAAGCGCTGGTGAGGTATATAGAACCATTTACAGACAATCTGTGTCCAACAGATTGCTTGTTTAAATACCCCACACTTCCTGGTCACCTGATGTACTGCCTGGTCACGTGATGCCCAGTGTCATGTGACCTATGATATCAGAACACTTGATGTGGAAGATCAGACTGTCTCCGTGGCAACAGGGTGCCAGCAGGTATGCAGATAATAGTGTCTGCCGGCGCTGGTAGTGACAATACTATTGTTATTTGTCAAGCCACAGTTATACCAGCCTCTTGACTGGTATATAAAATATATGTATTGTGAATTACAGTCTACTAATACAAAGACAATGCTTTAAAAATCAGAACAACATGGACTTCATAAAATATATATCAAAATGAAGTAAATCTAGGGATACACAAGTGGTCTTGACTTTCAGGGTTAAACAGACAGTGGGTAGAGTGCCAGTCTATCAACTGTGCTGATAGTCCCTGTCTGTTCTGAATATACAATAAAATATTGTAGTATCAATAAAAAATTGGCAGGTCTGCTTTGTTGATTTTATGGCATATTTACCCGCAATGTCCTTTAATCTCAACCCAATAGCAGCAAGAAAATCCAGACTTAACACAGAAAATGCTGGGATACGTCATAGTGGATATTTTGTTATTACAGTGTTAGAGAAAAAGTGTGTATTGTTTGTGTTTTTTTGTGCTATGTTAGTAGTTATATTTATGTAAATGTTATCTTTACACCAAATCTAATGGGTTTGTATTACTGCTTGATCACATATCTTATTTTTAGCAGGTGAGAGGATGACAGAGTGAGACAAAGGGAAAAATATTAGAATATGGTATCTTGATTGCAATTTATTCTTGCTTAGTAATAGGATAGTCTAATGTAGAAATTCTGAAAGCTGATACAGGAAAGCCACAGCTAAATCTGGACCAGTTAGATCATACATAAGTGAGTTAAGAACAAGAATGGCTTCTTTGAAAGCTGAAAACTGTTTTCTCTTACATGATGACGACTTTGAGAATTTTGGACATACAAGTAATTTTTGTTGTTTTAGCATACTTTGCTGGAAAGCTAGATTCATAATTTTACCAGAAAAGAGTGAGGTTTGTAATTACAGAAGAAGTTATAAAGCAATTTTCCATTGCAAAAATATGTTTTGGGATTTGTAGAATTAGCAACTAGCATTAAAGGGAACCTGTCATCAACTTTATGCTGCCCATACTAACGGCATAATAAAGTAGACACAGGTGAGTTTCAGCGGTCTGTCATTTATAACTTAAAAGTAAGTGGTTGCCTAGAACAAACATCGCAATAATTGCAGAGTAGGCCAGGAAAAGAGTCACAGCCACTTGAGAAGAGTCATGGTTATTCATAAATTCCTTCTCTCCCTGCCCACCTGCTGATGACTAACAGTCTTCTACCTAGTTTTCTCCCTCTCTATCCAGGAGAGAACTGCCAATGATCAGCAGATGGACGGGGAGAGCAGGAGATTATGAATAACCATGACTCTTCTCAGGTAGATGTGACTCTTTTCAAGGCCTGGGCTGAAATTATGATGCTGGTTCTTGACAACCACTTACTTTTAGCTCATAAATGACACACCACTGAAATCAGCATTTCTGTCACTATTTTATACTGCCCACAATGAGGTCAGCGTAAAGCTGATGACAGGTTCCCTTTAAAGAGCATTTGGCAAGCCGAGGTAAATACAATAATATGCATTAGCTTTGGCGTCTATGACACTTATTCTACGTTCTTATAGAGCCCTGCCATAGGCAGGATCTTCATAGGAACCTATGTGCAGCAGTCTTGTATCATTTGGGAGTACAGAGACTGCTGCATACACCATCTGGCTCCCCCGATCCTTGCTAGGGGGAGCTGGTACACACCCAGAAGCACATGCTTCAGGGTTTTTGCACTCCCATATTTAAGGCATTAAATGTCTGTGATTGGAATTACCGCCAATCATGTACAATTGCCATAGGTGTCTGTTGTGTGAAACAGAAGTCACCTAGTTGTTTTGGCGCCAGCTCCACTCCAGAGCTGGCGCCATGTTTAAAGACCTGATATGTGATGTAATAGTATGTCACATGTTGTGAAAAGGTTAATTGACGTATAATTTGTGCTATGAGTTACACAACTCTACAGAAGCTTTACTAATCTGAACATTTGTTTGGAAACCGAATGTCCACCCTTGAACATAATTTTCTTTTTTAATCTAAGTAGGTCAAAATTCTGTACTGATTAAGTGCATTACATATCAATAGTGATGAGCGGCACGGGGTATATTCAAATTTGTGATATTTCACGAATATTTAGTAGATTATTCGTCATATATTTGAGAATTTCGAGAATTCAAGATTATTTTATTGAATGCGAAAAATCGGCAATGTAAAAATAGCGTAATGTGAATTTGTAACGTGAAATACAGGTGTGGGTCACTTTGGCTACTTTTTTAAGCTGGTATAAGTTTCCTGAGACAATGGTCGGCATGGCAGAACATTAGAATAGCTTTGCAGATAGAGTCAAGTGCTCCAATATAGTCGCGATTGCGCTAATCGGCAGTGATTAGAATAATACGTGCAACTTCACATTTTAGAAGGTCTGACTACAGATTACTGATTGGTGCACTAAGTATTGTTGTGAACTTGACATTGCTTCCTTCTCATTGGCCCACAAGCAAGAAGCAGAGAGGAATCATGTGTTCAGATGGAAAAAAATGCCGAATATTCGATATAACTAATATATAGCACTATATTCTAAACATTTGTGAATTCTCGAAGTGGCGATATTCGCGATAAAAATTCTCTATTCGAATATTCGTGCTCAACACTACATATCAACCCCGCCCACTGGGGTAGTTTAGGAGCTTGATTCATACAGGCGCTAAATTAAACAACCTGCTAAAATAGGGAAAATTCTTACCGGTATTTTACTTTCCTTGAGTCCGAAGGCAGCACAGAATGGGTTAACCTTGTCGTCATCTTTTCGAGGACCGCCCACCTAGAACATATTAATTGACAATTAATCAATCAATTCACTCCCCTATAAGGTCTCCTCTCCCACAATGCCTCCTTATGTTTAAAAAATAGACTCCGACAAATAGTGGATGCCAAAAAAAAGAATTTATTAGGGAGGGTATACTTGTGCTGCCTTCGGACTCAAGGAAAGTAAAATCCCAGTAAGAATTTTCCCTTTCCCATTTCGTCCTTCGGCAGCACAGAATGGGATTTTTATAGATCTCAAAGGGGGGGGGATTTTCAGAAAGAGCTGCCGACAATACGCCAGTGCCAAAGGCTGAGCTTCTAGCGTTGATGTCCAGACGGTAGTGTTTCACGAAAGTGAGAGATGAAGACCAAGATGCTGCATTGCAAATTTCTTCTATCGGGACTTGTGCCATCTTTGCCCAGGAAGTAGCTGTGGCTCTGGTGGAGTGAGCTCTGACAGGAAATGGAGGAGGTATGGCCTCAAGTGAATAAGCTTCCAGGATAGTGGACTTTATCCATCTTGCGAGGGTATCTTTGGAAGGTGAGAGTCCTTTCCTTGGGCCAGAGAAAAGAGTGAATAGGTTTTCACTGCCTCTGAATTCTCCTGTTCTTTGGAGATAAATTTCTAATGCTCTTTTCACATCCAAGGTATGGCAGAGATTCTGTTGTTCATTGAGAGGCTCGGGACAAAATACAGGAAGGAACGCTTCTCTATTTTTGTTTACTGAAGACGGAACCTTGGGCATGAAGAATGGCATGGTGCAAAGCAATATTCCATCCGGAAGGAAACGTAAGTATGGAAACTTGGATGATAAGGCTTGGAGTTCCCCCAGTCTTTTTGCAGAAGTGATGGCTGTGAGAAAAAGTGCCTTATAAGAAAGCCACTTGAGGTCATCTTCTTCCAATGGTTCGAATGGAGAGAGGGTCAGTCTTTTCAGAACCAAGGAAAGATCCCAGACCGGAAACAGATTCCTATGCGTAGGGTTAAGTCTTCTGAACGCCTTAAAAAGTCTGAGAATTAACGGATGATGGAGGTATATATTCTCAGTCATGGAATTAATAGCGGTCATATGTGATCTTAGGGTATTGGGCTTCAGCCCTTTCTGGAATCCATCTTGGAGAAACTGAAGGATGGAAGAAACATTAATATTTTCATGGCCAGTCTCCGACATCCAGGACATAAATCTTCTCCAGACTTTAGCATATTTTCTATTCGTAGAATATTTTCTGGAAGAAAGCAGTGTATTAACAACTGATTGTGAGAGGCCTTTTCCCTCTAATCTACTTCTTTCAGCCTCCAAGCAGTAAGGTGTAGACGGTCCAGACTTTGGTGATGCAGCCCATTCTGAATTAGAAGATGGAATAGGAGCGGGAACCACGACCTCCTCGGCCAAAAAGGAGCTATTATTATGGCTTGAGGTTTCTCCTCTACTATTTTCCTCAGGACTCTCGGGATAAGTGGGACTGGAGGGAAGATGTAGACCGACAGATGTTTCCAGTTCATTGAAAATGCGTCTACTACAGTGGGATTGTCGTGACTGTTTAGAGAGCAAAACCTGTCCAGCTTCTTGTTTTTTGCTGATGCCATCAGATCCCAGGTCGGTGTCCCCCATCTGGCTATAATCTGGTGAAAGATGATTGGGTTGAGCTCCCAGTTGGCTTGATTGATCGTCTTCCTGCTCAGATGGTCCGCTCGAGTATTGTAGCAAGCTCTGATATGCGTTAATTTTAATTCCAGCAGATGTAATTCTGCCCACTTGAATATTTCCTTGCATAGTTTCAGAAGACGAGAGCTTCTTGTCCCACCCTGTTTGTTTAGATAAAATACCTGATACATAGGTTTTGAACCGGTAAAGGGCTAACAGGACTGCTTTCATCTTTTTGTAGTTTGAGGACTGTTTCTTCTCCTTGGAAGACCAGAGGCCCTGCACCCATTTGTACTGGAGGTGAGCCCCCCCATCCTTGACCCGAAGCATCTGTGGTGATGATCACTGGGGTAAGAAACTGGAAATTTTTTCCTATAGTCAGATGACTCGTGCGTAACCACCATCTGAGGCTCTGGATAGTAGAGGGTCTCATCCTCATTCTTGCGTCCAATTTGAACTTGTTCCGACGCCAGGCATGCAGCATATCTTGTTGCAGATCTCTGCTGTGAATATTCGCCCAGGGAACAGCATCTGAGACTGATGTGAGATGTCCGAGTGTCTTCATCACTCTGCGGACCGATGGGCAATGAAGAGACATCAATATTTTTATTTATTTCTTCAGTGTCCTTATTTTCCCAGGGGGGAGATAGAGCTTTATGGCCCTTGTGTCTATTGTGAAGCCCAAGAAGATCTTGGAGGTAGCTGGAACGATATCCGACTTCTCCCAGTTCACTAGGAATCCCACTGACTGTAGGAGTTCTATAGTCTTCTTTAAATGTAAACGTAGTAGGGCTTCCGACTCGGCTGCAATTAGCCAGTCGTCCAGGTAGGGGAAGATCTGGATCCCTTGGAGGCGAAGTGCTACTGCAATTACAACAGCTATCTTCGTAAAGACTCTTGGGGCTGAACATAGTCCAAACGGCAGGGCTTTGAACTGATAGTGGAGTGTCACCCCATTTCTCCTGATGGCCACTCTTAAGAATTTTCTCGACTCTTGACTTATTGGGACATGGAGGTATGCGTCCTTTAGGTCTAAAGACGCCATAAACACTTTCCCCCTGAGAACAGCAGTGATGGATCTTATCGTCTCCATTTTGAAGTGGATTTTCTTCATATAACGGTTCAGGTAGAGGAGGTCTATAATCAACCAACTTTTGCCATCTCTTTTTGGAATACAGAAAATCCTGGAATATACTCCCGAATTTTTCTGAGAATTTGGAACCTTCTCCAGAACTCCTTTGCCTAGGAACTCGTTTAGCAGTAGAAAGACTTGTGGATTCTCCCCCTTGCTGAGTACAAATCTGTTTCTTGGCAAGTAATCGAGTTCTAGTCGATAACCTCTTCTTATAATCCCTAGGACCCAGATGTCTGAAGTGCTGTGACACCAGTTTTCGTAGAAGAGAGATAACCGACCTCCTACTTTCTGTCTTCTGGCGTCAGAACTCGGATTTTGGGGGTCTGTTGTCCTCTCCCTTTCTCTTAGACTTCTCCGAGGAGGTCCAGGCTCTTCGATCAGATCTTGCCCGTCCAGAACGTCCTCTGAAGTTTGATCTTCCTGAATCTTGTCCCCTATAGGGGCGAAAAAATCTGGTTTTGTCCCTGCGTCTGGGTTGCGGAAAGTTCAAAGCTTTATCTTCCTTGTTAGCCTCCAGCAATTTATCTAACTGCGATCCAAACAGCTTCCCAGGTTCAAAGGGAAGGGCACACAGGTTGTTTTTCGAAGAGGAGTCACCAGACCAAATCTTCAGCCAGAGAGATCTACGGATCGAGTTGGCCAATGCCATGTTCTTGGCACACAATCGTATGGTATCAACCGGGAAGTCACAGAGAAATTCCGCTGCTGATTTGACTGTAGGCAATTGCTTGAGGAGTTCCTCTCTTGATACTCCATCTTCAATGTCCCTGCCCAGATGGCTGAGCCACACTCTAAGTGCTCGAGCAACAGGAACGGTCGCCATCGCAGCCTTATTAAGAGAGGCGAGATACGTATGTTGTCTTTTGAGGAGACCATCAGCCTTTTTTTCCATAGGATCCTTCAACAGGGATGAATCGTCAGAGGGAAAAAATGATCTTTTTGCTAATCTAGCTACAGCCGGGTCCACTTTAGCCGGGGTTCCCCAGGAGGATGATTCCGCTGGATCCGTTTTGTATACACTTCTGAAACTGGATCCTAAGTTTATTTTTCCTACCGGATGTTCCCACTCTTTAGACATCACGGCATCCAGGACTGGGTGTCCAGGGAACACTGATGCCTTCTTTTTAGGAAAATAAAAAAGATCTCTCTTCATTATGTTTGCTACATTTTTCCTTATTGGCTTCAATAATATTCTTGACCTCTTTAATCAGCTGATTTGTGTCTGCTTTATCAAATAAAAAATTATCTTCAATAACGGGAGAATCCGAAAAAGATGAGATTTCTCCTTCAGAGCGTGACGATTTCTCAGACGAGGATGGGGAACGCGGTCTCTTTTTAGTACCCTTCTTCTTTGCCTTGGATTTTTTAAGGAAGGATTTGAAGAGGGAAACCATCTTGCTCGTCTCGTCATCCGACGAATCATCAGGGTGAGAAAATTGCTCACATGCAGTTGTGTTCAAAATTATTCAACCCCCAATGCTGTAAAGGGTTTTAGGCAATTTAGTGTACATTTGTAATTGTGTTCAGAATTAAATCTTACAAGGACTTTTTAAAGAACCAAATGCAACTAAAATGACATCAATTGTTTTTGTAATACAGTATTAAATGTTTTTTTTGTGAGTTCTTCATTGACACAATTATTCAACCCCTTAAAGACTACCACTCTTAAGAACAGAGGTTCATTCAAGTGTTTTCGATCAGGTATTGAAAACACCTGTGGATGTCAAGGAGCAGCAATCAAGCATAATAAGCACCAATTAGGCAGATTTAAAAGTACTATGATACTCAGCTCCTTCTAGACATTTACTGGTGTGTTTACAAACATGGTGAAGTCAAGAGAATGGTCCAGGAAGACAAGAGAAGAGGTGATTTCTCTTCACAGGAAGGGCAATGGCTATAAGAAGATTGCAAAGATGTTAAACATACCAAGAGACACCATAGGAAGCATCATTCGCAAATTCAAGGCAAAGGGCACTGTTGAAACGCTACCTGGTCGTGGCAGAAAGAAGATGCTGACTTCGACTGCTGTGCGCTACCTGAAGCGCAAAGTGGAGAAAAGTCCCCGTGTGACTGCTGAGGAACTGAAAAAAGATTTGTCAGATGTGGGTACTGAAGTTTCAGCTCAGACAATAAGGCGCATTCTGCGTAATGAAGGCCTTCATGCCAGAACTCCCAGGCGCACCCCCTTGCTGTCTCCAAAGAATAAGAAGAGTCGACTGCAGTATGCCAAAAGTCATGTGGACAAACCACAAAAGTTTTGGGATAGTGTTCTGTGGACAAAATTAGAACTGTTTGGGCCCATGGATCAACGCTATGTTTGGAGGAGGAAGAACAAGGCCTATGAAGAAAAGAACACCTTGCCTACTGTGAAGCATGGCGGGGGGTCAATCATGCTTTGGGGCTGTTTTGCTTCTACAGGTACAGAGAAGCTTCAGCGTGTGCAAGGTACCATGAATTCTCTTCAGTACCAGGAGATATTGGATAAAAATGTGATGCAGTCCGTCACAAACCTGAGGCTTGGGAGACGATGGACCTTTCATCAGGACAATGATCCCAAGCATACCTCCAAGTCCACTAGAGCATGGTTGCAGATTAAAGGCTGGAACATTTTGAAGTGGCCATCGCAGTCACCAGACTTAAATCTGATTGAGAACCTCTGGTGGGACTTAAAGAAAGCAGTTGCAGCGCGCAAGCCTAAGAATGTGACTGAACTGGAGGCTTTTGCCCATGAAGAATGGGCGAAGATACCCGTAGATCGCTGCAAGACACTTGTGTCAAGCTATGCTTCACGTTTAAAAGCGGTTATAACTGGAAAAGGATGTTGTACTAAGTACTAAGATTGAATGTCACTTGGGGCTTGAATAAAACTGATAATGATGTGAGCACAGAAAATACATTTGTGGTTATTTCATTATAAATGTTATGTTATATTTGTCTGACTTACAAGTGCCTCTTTGATTTAATTGTAAACAAAATGACTGAAATGATCAAAATCAATGTCAAACTGGCCAAAACACTCAATTTCAGTGGGGGTTGAATAATTTTGAACACAACTGTATATTAGTGGCGTGATTATCCGGCAGGGGTTGAAGACAGGAAAAGCAGAGGGGAGAGCTAGACCTCCGTTTTTTCCTTGGCGGAGAGGGTTCCTGGGTATCCCGATGGCACCTTATGCAGAGATCCTGAGGGAAGTCATCTGGGAGTGGCTGCTCACATGACTGGCACATCCTGTGCCTGCTTTTGCGGGAACTATTTTCTCCTCTGCCTGACGCGCTGGACATCTGAATGGAGAAACAGAGCATTAAAAAATAAAATATGCTGCAGACTTTAAGAAAAACACAGGTTCCCATATTATCAGAAGGTTTGCCTGACAATAGGACAGGCCTATACTTTTAAAACGCTAGAGCTCGGCTGCCAGCAACGGATGGAGCAACGGATGCGGACAGCACACGGAGTGCTGTCAGCATGTTTTGCGGCCCCATTGAAGTGAATGGGTCCGAGCCGCCAAAACTGCGGCTCAGATGCTGACCAAAACAGCGGCCGTGTGCATGAGGCCTAAATCTACAGACATGAGGAATTTACCAAGAAATTGCTGCAGATTTCATCTTTCACAATTTGATAGGTGGAATCTGCTGGAATTCTGCAACAGAACGGAGGGTGCTGCATATTTTAAAATTCATATCATATATGTGACGTACATTTAAATGAATTCATACTTCATGATGTTTTAGCAAGTTCTAGGAAAACGTTTAATACAAAGCTTGGCTTGGATAAAATAGTGGGTTGATCCGCTATTATTGAAATATGGAGTGTATTAATGATTTAGCAAATCACGGATACCAGCCCTGTGTATTTTGCATTTTGCGGAGCGCACATGGTCAGCCCTACGATGGAAATGCCTATTCTTGTCTGCAATTGCGGACAAGCATAGGTCATGCTCTATCTTTTTTTGCGGGGCCGCGGAACAGAGGTACGGATGCGGACAGGACATGGTGTGCTCTCCGCATCTTTTGCGGCCCCATTGAAATGAATCGGTCCGCATAGTTTCCACAAAATTGCAGAACGGACACATAAATATGGTGACGTGAATGAGCCCTAAAGGGAAGCTGTCGTCAGAAAATGACATATTGTTTTTATGTTTAACATATTTTTAAATATCATTTTTGAAAATGTTATTTTGAATTTTCCATTTCAATATCTATATTTAAACTGGCCAATGAAAGTTGGAAACTGATTGACTGTATGACCAACAGTTAGGGATCACTTTAAAAATATTCATGAGAGAAGTTATATTTCCCCTTTGTCTCAAATGCACATTACATGCACATCTAGAAATATGGAAATTCCATTTCTAAGTGAACAAATCTGGTCAAAAAGACATAAGTAAACTACAGTAAATATAGATGCAATAGATCCATGTCATAGTTCATCGAATTTAAACTGCCGACATTATCCAACTGTTATATTTTTCCTGGAACAAGTTTTACTCGAAATCTGCAGGTAAATTGCTTTATGTTTTTTTTAACTGTAAAAATGACAATGAAGCCCTCATTAGTCAGATAAACAAAAGTAGCAAATGAACATGAATTCAGATGAGTCAAATGAAAACAAGCAATTTATTTTTAACAGCGTCTACCGAGGAGAAGTTCTGCTTAATGATTTTACAGGTGCTAGCTTATACTGGACATATTTTCAATGTTCTTTTGTTCGTCTGCCTTAGGGCAAACATCCCAGTCATTCCTGATGTCCCCCCCAGCTTTGCCAGCATATAATCACAATGCCATAGCTGTGCCCTCGTTCCTTAATACCATTACAAGCTGGGAGAAAACAAACCAGATGCTTGCTGCAAGGAATTCAGAACACATGTATGTGTTTCTGTCGACATTTTCTCGATGTGTTACGATACAATAGTGAATTATGATTCTTTCTGGATGTGTAATTAGAGAACAGAGCAGATGGCAGAAGGACGGTTTACAGTGTTGTAATGAGCAGGGACGGCTTAGCGAGCTGTGGTCTGGATACTTGCAACACATTTTCACACCATTTGCATTCTGCAACATGGAGCAGAAGTTCAGAATGATGCTAGATTCAATACATTTTGATAAAAAATTATAGGTAAATGCAGTAACATAGTTCACTTCGGATGTCTCAAACCCAGTCAATTTTACTGCCCTCGTATTAAAATGGTAACCTCTAAAGAAATAGACATATGCAATTTTTTGGTATTTTTTTGCAAAAGTAGAAGAGAGCAAGACAATTTATTCCACCTGAATTAAATTTGTTGTGAGTTTCCATAAAGTTTCTATGTTGGCTGATACTGTTTGTAGCTCTCGAACAGTGATGCTGCAGAAGAAAAAAAATGCCACACCTCACAGAACTCACTGTCATGGGTTCATGAACTGTTTATGCAGGAAGGAACTGTGATCAAGGGGTTATGGCAAACACGTTCCCCAGACTTATCCACATGCGATTTTTATTTGTGGGGAAACTTAAAACAGAAATTGTACACTAACAATCCACATACACTGGATGAACTCAAGAAAAAAAAAATCACAAACACTATCCATAGCATTACTGTTCAAGAATTGCGAGCAGTAGCAGCCAACATATTCTGACATGCTCAAAGATGCATAGAATTGAACAGGGACCACTTTTAGCATCTTTTGTGACTTGTGGGTAATTTAAAAATAAAAGAATCCACTTTCTCGTAATCAGAGTCATGTTTTCAATCAATGGGATCATGGGCAAATTATTCTATAAAAAGACCTATCAAAATCCAATCTTCACAACATGTTTTTGGAAGTATACCAGGGTAAGGACCTAAGTAGAAGAGTTGTTGATGGTCATCAGGCTATAAAGCGTTACAAAGTCATCTCTAAAGAGTTTGGACTGTACCAATCCACATTCAAACATATTGTTTAGAAATGGAGAAAATTCAGGACCATTATTACTCTCCCGGTTGAGCAGCAAATATCAGGATATGAGCAAGATATGTAATAGTCTGCGAGGTCTCAAAGGAACCCAAAGTAACCTGTGGGCAAATAAAGACCTTTCTCACATTAGCTAATTCTAATGTTCATGAGTCCACCATCAAGAGAACACTGGACAACAATGATGTGCATGGCAGGATTACAAGGAAAAACTGCTGCTCTCCAAAAAAAACATTGCTGCCTGTCTACAGTTTGCTAAAGATCAACCGGACAAGCCAGAGGTCTATCGGAACAGTTGTGGAGGAGACCAAAATAGAATAGTTTGGTTTAAATGAGAAGCATTATGGAGAAAGGAAAAGATTGCATTCCAGCATAAGCACCTTGTTGAATGTGTAAAAAGCAGTGGTAGTTTTGCTGGATCTGGGCCACCATTGATGGAACAATGAATTATCAATTATACTGGCAAATTTTTAAGGAAAATATCAGGGCATCTGTATATGAGCTGAATCTCAAGAAAACATAGGTCATGCAGCAAGACATCAATCCTAAGCACACAAGTCATTCTACCAAAGAATGGTCAAAAATAAATAAAGTTAAAGTTTTGTAAGGGCAAAGTTGATGTCCTGACCGCAGTGGCGACTCTAGGAACAATATAGATGGGGGGGGGGGGCACATAAGATAAATTGAATAACTAGTATGGGTGACCTTATTAAGACTTAAAGTTTAATAAATATACATTAAATTGGCCCATATCAATTGATAGAAATGCAACTCAAATAGCTCAACAGGACCAGGAGAGAGGGCAGTGTATAGACTTAAAAAGGGGTTAAAAGACACAATACTGGGTCTCTTACCCTAAGAGTCCCTACAGCTCTCTCCAAAATGTATCTGAGAGAGCTGTAGGGACTCTTAGGGTAAGAGAACCGGTATTGTGTCCTTTAACCCCTTTTTAAGTCTATACACTACCCTATCTCCTGGTCCTGTTGAGCTATTTGAGTTATCTTGTTTTGCATTTCTATTAATTGATATGGGCCTATTTAATGTATATTTATTAAACGTTAAGTCTTAATAAGGTCACCCATGCTAGTTATTTAATTTATTTTGAATTATTGGGTTACGCCTATTACCTACTTATTTGTGACTAAAATTACCTGGTTGTGTTAATCTGGGGCACATAAGATACCACAGGCAAAAATGGGGGTAAACTAATAATTTTAACCACTTAATCATACTACTGAAAAAAAAGAAAATACGTATATTTAAATAAGATTACAAAATACGAGAGTATTGCGATATGCAGGGATACCTTTTTATTGTACTAAACTAATACTTAAAAGACAAGCTTTCAAGAGTTTTCCTTTCTTCCTCGGTATTGCTTCAGACCTGAGAAAGAGAGAAACACTCTCAAAAACTTTTCAGCAAACACCAGGGCTGTTTAAATAATCCCATATGTTAAACATGTCACTAAAGAAGACCAATGAACAGACGCTCACAGGCTTATTCACAAAAGGGTGAAGAGTTTGGAGAAGGGAACAATCTAGGACAACATAACTGAATAGGAAAGTGAGCTGAATTGGAGATTTTTTTTTTCAAATTAGCTATGTTGTTCTATATTGTTCACTTCTCCTGACTTCTCCAAACTCTTCACCCCTTTGTGTAATAACTGTGTGGGTGTTGTTGGTGTGTGCAACTAATACTACTTATTCTGCTTGTAACACAGAATGCAGCGGTCAGGGGTGCGTGTAATGCAGAGTACGGCGGTCTGGGGTGCGTGCAACTCAGGGTGCGCTGGTCAGGGGTGCTTGTAATGCAAGGTGCGCTAGTCAGGGGTGCATGTAACGCAGGGTGCACTGGTCAGGGGTGCATATAACGCAGGGGGCGCTTGTCAGGGGTGCATCGTAGCTAGATAAGGTACTTACAGTTCTGATGTGCTCTGTCCTCATGCCTTCTTCCTCTAGGCGTGGTTGCAGGGGGAGGGGCATGCAACGATTTTTTCTGATGTTAAATCCCAAGCCGCATTCTTTTGTGCTTCTGCAGGCCCTGCTAGGCTGAAATACACAGGCAGCCAATGGCAGTGCTGCCCTCTCCCTCCCAGCCAATAGCATCTGAGGTGGGCGGGGGAAGATTCACTTGGCTGCCGACTGCCGAGGAGCCCATAGTGAAGCGGGTGGGCAGCATGGGCAGTACTTTCAGTTTAGTAAAACTGACAGATCATGTGGGGGGGCAAGGAATAACCTAGGAAGGGCCATTACTCCCCCTTGCCCCCCTGTAGAGATGCCTATGCCTGACCGTAATCCAATAGAACTGTTGTGGGTGGACCTGAAGTGAGCAATTCATGGCAGAAAACCCACCAACATAACAAGGTTGTAGTTGTTTTGTAAGCATGAATGGGCTAAACTTCCTTCAAGTAAATGTGCTGGACTAAAAAACAACTAACAGAAATGTTTGTGGCAGTTATTGTTGCAGAAGGGTGGTGGTGGTGTGGGGTGGGTTACACAAGATACTAAAATCAAAGGTTCACATACTTTTGCCAGTCACAGACATGTGATATTGGATAATTTTCCTCAATAAACAAATGTCCATGTCTAACGTTTTTTACTCATTTGTTTGATTTGGTTATTATTTTATCTACCTTTAGGATTTGTATAAAAATGTATATAAAATTAGAAAAAGAATATACCATATTTTTTGCCCTATAAGTGGGGGGAAAACGTCAGTGTGTCTTAGGCTACTTTCACACCTACGTTAGGTGCGGATCCGTCTGGTATCTGCAGAGACGGATCCGCACCTATAAATGCAAACGATGGTATCCGTTCAGTACGGATCTATCTGCATAACTTAGTAAAAAAAAGTCTAAGTGTAAGTCAAACGGATCCGTCTTGACTTTACATTGAAAGTCAATGGGGGACGGATCCGTTTACAATTGCACCAATATTGTGTCAATGTAAACGGATCCGTCCCCATTGACTTACATTGTAAGTCAGGACGGATCCGTTTGGCTCCACACCGCCAGGCGGACACCAAAACGCTGCAAGCAGCATTTTGGTGTCTGCCTCCAGAGCGGAATGGAGGCGGAACGGAGCCAAACTGATGCATTCTGAACGGATCCGCATCCATTCAGAATGCATTGGGTCTGAACTGATCCGTTTGGGCCCGCTTGTGAGAGCCCTGAAACGGTTCTCGCAGGCGGACCCGGAAACGGCAGTGTGAAAGTAGCCTTATTTGGTAAATGATGTTATACTCCTTCCAATGGTTATATCGATAAAATATTAATAGGTGCAAAAATAAGTGCAAAAATATTTTTGCACTCCTTAATATTTTATCGATATAACCATTGGAAGGAGTATAACAATATATACTTTGTGACCACTTTAGACACTGGCAACAATATATAAACACCCAAGATACTGTATATATGTATAATAAATATTTAACATTATATACGAGGAAAGTCTTATGTGGATATATAAATATACTTCCATATGAGGTGTGCACAACTAACCTACATTTTATAATTACTTTGCACTTTATAGACTGGGTGTGTCTATCAGTTGGAGCACCCGTCCCATATATAACAAACAGGTGAGCCGTCACAACCCAATATATTTCTTATTTGGTAAATACTAATAGTACAGGAGGACCAGAAAGTGGTGAATACTGCACTCTCCAGGCTCTTTATTCAATGCTTTCTGGTCCTCGGACACTCGCTGTGCTGTTACTGCACACAGCATGGGGACATTGGCACGTTGTGAACTCAAGCTGCGTGGCGTTAGGTCACAGCAGGAAGAGCAGAAGTTGGATTCCTCGAGCAGCGGCAGCTTCTGGAACAGGAGAGGTAAGTTGATTTAATTATTTTGCCTGATCTGAGATCTGAGGTCTTAACATGCCGGTCTGATCTGAGGTCTGAATGGGGTTCTTAACATTGGAGGTCTGATCTGAGTGTCTGAAAATGGGTCTTATTAACATGCCAGTCTGATCTGAGGTCTGGATGGGGGTCTTAACATTGGGGGTCTGATCTGAATGTCTGAATTAATGTCTTATTAACATTGGGGTCTGATCTGAAGTCTGATTGGTGGTCTTATTAACATTGGGAGTTTGATCTGAGGTCTAATTGGGGGTCTTATTAACATTGAGGATCTGATCTGAGGTCTGATATACATTGGGGTCTTATTGGGGCTCTGAGCTGAGGTCTGATGAAAACATTTACAGGTGCGTCTTATTGGGCGAAAAATTACGGTAGAAAGGATTCACAAACTTTAAAGCGTCTCTGTATGAGAGAAGCACGATAGTAAGGCAGCAAAAATGTATAACACATCATGGGAAAATATGCTTTTATTATCATCTACCATATTTATTCAAAATTTCACTACACTTCTAATTGTCGATTATAGGCACACAAAAGACGTAGCTACTAGAGATGAGCGAATTCCTAAAATGGCTGCTTCAAGTGAGAGGACATGGAGAAAGGAAGTCTGGGAAGGAGGGGTCACCCATACTGACATGCATGCAGTCAGTCAGCAGCCAGCCAGACCTGTGATGTCACAGCCCTATAAATACGGCAGCCATCTTAGATTCTGCCATTGACCAGCGCACTTCGTGCAGGGAGAGACGTGTCTGCAGGCGCTAGGGACAGTAATAGAAAAAACGTCATTGTGCAAAAAACGACGATTTATAAGTGCAGGGAAAGATTATTCAAGGTGTACGGAAAGGATAGGGAGGAATCATTCCACAGCATTTCTGTTGAACAGGGATCTTTCGGGGAGGTGACAGCCTGAATAATAGGAACATTCCTATTATACCTTGCAGCATGACTCGGCACCCAAATTGCCATTATACAGCTCTGTAATTCCAGTTCTTATTAGGGTGCAAGTTCTGTTTGATAAAGGCATTAACAGGGGTTATTACAAAGAAATATGTCTGTCTTATTTGCCTTTGTGCGGTCCACTTATCTGTAGTAAAGGCTTTTGTGGGGTGTTTTAGCAGAACAAGAAAAAATACATTTGCCTCTTTGTGGTACAGTAATATGTTGTAAAGGCTTTTGTCGGGTGTTTTAGCAGAAAACGAAAACATATACAGTACAGACCAAAAAGTTTGGACACACCTTCTCATTCAAAGAGTTTTGTTTATTTTCATGACTATGAAAATTGTAGATTCACACTGAAGGCATGAAAACTATGAATTAACACATGTGGAATTATATACATAACAAACAAGTGTGAAACAACTGAAAATATGTCATATTCTAGGTTCTTCAAAGTAGCCACCTTTTTCTTTGATTACTGCTTTGCACACTCTTGGAATTCTCTTGATGAGCTTCAAGAGGTAGTCTCTTGAAATGGTTTTCACTTCACAGGTGTGCCCTGTCAGGTTTAATAGGTGGGATTTCTTGCCTTATAAATGGGGTTGGGACCATCAGTTGCGTTGAGGAGAAGTCAGGTGGATACACAGCTGATAGTCCTACTGAATAGACTGTTAGAATTTGTATTATGGCAAGAAAAACGAGTGGCCATCATTACTTTAAAAAATGAAGGTCAGTTAGTCAGCCAAAAAATTGTGAAAACTTTGAAAGTAAGGGCTATTTGACCATGAAGGAGAGTGATGGGGTGCTGTGCCAGATGACCTGGCCTCCACAGTCACCGGACCTGAACCCAATCGAGATGGTTTTGGGTGAGCTTGACCGCAGAGTGAAGGCAAAAGGGCCAACAAGTGCTAAGCATCTCTGGGAACTCCTTCAAGACTGTTGGAAGACCATTTCAGGGGACTACCTCTTGAAGCTCATCAAGAGAATGCCAAGAGTGTGCAAAGCAGTAATCAAAGCAAAAGGTGGCTACTTTGAAGAACCTAGAATATGACATATTTTCAGTTGTTTCACACTTATTTGTTATGTATATAATTCCACATGTGTTAATTCATAGTTTTGATGCCTTCATAGTCATGAAAATAAAGAAAACTCTTTGAATGAGAAGGTGTGTCCAAACTTTTGGTCTGTACTGTATTTGCCTCTCATTGGTGTAGTTATTTCTTGTAAAGCCTTTTGTGACGTGTATTAATGTAAAAAGAAAAAATACATTTGCCGCTCAGCAGTGCAGCTATTTCTTGTAAAGCCTTCTGTGACGTGTATTAGCGCTAAAAGAAAAATACATTTGCCACTCTGCGGTGGAGTAATCTGTAGTAAAGGCTTTTGTGGGATGTTTTAGCGGAAAAAGAAAAAAAATATTTGCCGCTCAGTGGTGTAGTTATTTCTTGTAAAGCCTTTTAAGACGTGTATTAGCGTAAAAAGAAAAAATTGATTTGCCGCTCAGTGGTGCAGTTACCCGTATTTCTTGTTAAGCTTTTGTGACGTGTATTAGCACAAAAAGAAAAAAAAAATTTGCCGCTCTGCGGTGCAGTTATTTCTTGTTAAGCCTTTTGTGACTTGTATTAGTGTAAAAACAAAAAATACATTTGCAGCTCAGTGGTGCAGTAACCTGTTGTAAAGGCTTTTGTGGGTTGTTTTAGCGAAAAAAGAAAAAATATAATTGGTGCTCAGCGGTGTTGTTATTTCTTGTAAAGCCTTGAGACGTTTATTAGCGTAAAAAGCAAAAATACATTTGCTGCTCTGCGGTGCAGTTTTTTTTAAAGCTTTTTGTGATGTGTATTAGCACAAAAAGAAAAAATACATTTTCCGCTCTGCAGTGCAGTAATCTGTTGTAAAGGCAATTGTGGGGTGATTTAGCGGAAAAAGAAAAAATTTATTTGCCGCTTTGCAGTGCAGTAATCTGTAGTAAAGGCTTTTGTGGGGTGTTTCAGCGAAAAAAAAATATATATATTTGCCGCTCAGCGGTGCAGTTATCTGTAGTAAAGGTCCTTTTTATTTTTTTGATTTAACAGTATGTCAGGCAGAGAAGTGCCAGGGACTGCACAGGGGAGTGGCAGAGACCTAAATGTGTCTGGCGCAGGCCGAGGTCGCAGCAGAGTAAGGGGCCGTGGCAACAGGGGTCACTTCGAGAGGCCTGAGCTCCCAGTCTAAGCTAGCGGTCGTGTCGTGACCAGCAATCTAGCGGTTGACTCGATCTTCGACTTTGTCGCAAGTGACATCAGACACCCCCATTCAAGAGTCAGTGGGTTTGTCAGACACAACCCAAAGGAGCCCGATAGGCCCCGAAACGCGTAGGTTGTTTTTTGTCCTACGGAGGCCCCTGTACTCCCAACGGTGACGTCACCGAAAGCGGTTTCCCGGACAACAGACTTACAACCTCCCTCGCGCCGTGCGTGCTTCCGGCCGGGGCCACGCTGCTGCTGGTAGGTGAGCAAGGAGGACGCCACGATTTAAAAGGACAGTACCAATATAAGAACAATACAGAACAGACAAATAGTGAACGACGCATCTGATTATCCACCAGGGGATCACTTTGGATGAAAGACAAGGTACAGACTGCATTACTACTATCACTTTTAACCCTTGCTTTCACCGTTTAATATTTAATTCACAGAGCAAATACATGTATTCCTTTATCCTCTTGTTACCCTCACCGTCTGACTATTTGTCCAGATCCTAATAATATTACAAACTTACCCTTGCCAAGCTGACCTTCGAAATTAACCCCTCACTTGTTCAGACTGGCACTAACTGATGGTACTAATTTAAAGGATTAGCTGTTTTGATTGTACACCAGCGCTTATGTCTCATATCACCCACGGGTGACATACTATTTATATACACTTATTTAAGGAGGACAATAGCTCCTTGCCGGACACCAAGCAGCGGGATCTTCCTTGACAGGTAGATTCACACATCCAAACAATAGAAGCACAGGGGGGTCTTTTACTTTCACTTAACCTCATATATATATATATATATATATATATATATATATATTACAGATAGTTAGTGGGAGATAGTCAGTGTAGGTTAGATGGTGATATAGTGTAGCTGATAGGTTCCAGTGCAGGGTGTTAGGTAGTGTGATAGGTTCTACTGTCCATACATACATGCTACAGACATAGTGCTGTGATGTCACAAGTTCACAACAATACTTAGTGCACCAATCAGTAATATGTAGTCAGACCTGCTAAAATGTGAAGTTGCATGTATTGCTCCAAAATATGAGCATCATTCATTGCTGATTTGCGCAATCGCAAATATATTGGAGCACTCTATCTGCATACAAAGCTATTGTAATGTTCTGCCGTGCCAACCATTTTCTCCAGTCTCAGGAAACTTCTAGCAGCTTGAAAAATGTAGCAAAAGTAACCCACGTCTGTATTGCGTTTGCAATACACGCATATTACATTGCCATTTTCACAATCAAGAAAATAATAGCGAATTCTCAAATTCGCAATATTATGACGAATATTTGCCCAAATATTCGTGAAATTTTGCAAATTTGAATATTGCCCCTGCCACTCATCACTACTCCTGACCCAGAGACCGTTGAAGAGGACATCAGTGATGTCCAGACAGTACTCGATGATGATGATGTAGCTGACCGCACTTAGGAGCTGGGTGACGAAGGGGCTTCATCATCATAGGGAGAAGTGGCAGAGCTAGCAAGTCGCTAGCATGGCCGGGAGTCAGCAGGGTGGCAGCAGTGGGAGGTCGGGAGCCAAACGGGCCAGGGGTAGACCACTCGCTTCACGGGAGCCTACCTGCCCGGGATGTAGAGGTGCTGGGGTTCACTGAGGCAGAGGCGGTAGCGGTCAGTCAGTGCGTAGTGTTGGTGTTAAAATAACCTACTCGGCGGTGTGGCAGTTTTTTCTTAAGCATCCGAAGGAGGTGAACATGGCCATATGTAGAATCTGTGGTCAGAAGTTGAAGCGTGGCCAGGTTGCCAATGTCAAGGCTCCACCACCTCAGCCGAAGGGAGCTGTCTGTCATTCGCATCATCTGCTGGTTCCGATGCTCCTGCTCCTCCTCCTCGTCACTCATTACCTCAGCATTCGATCACCGAAGCGATTGCCAAGAGACAACAGTATGCGTGCACTCATCCAACGGTGCAGAAGCTGAATGTGCTCCTGTCCAAGTTGCTGGTGCTGCAGTCCTTCCCTTTCCAAGTGGTGGACTCTGCACCTTTCAGAGAACTGATGGCTTGTGCCAAGCCAAGGTAGAGCGTCCCAAGGCGTCATTTGTTTGCCAAAATGGCAGTACCAGCCCTGCACAAATATGTCGAACAGAAGGTGGGCCAGTTTTTGAGCCTGTCGGTCTGTTGGTGTCTGCCAAAGTGCACGGCAGTACCAATGTGTGGAGCTGTAACTACGGTCAGGGACAGTACATGTCCTTTACAGCCCACTGGATAAATGTAGTTCCTGCTGGATGAATGTAGTACCCTCTGCGCTCACGTTCCACTGCCATGGCTGCTGGAGAGGAGTGGGCAGGAGCAGTACCAGGTCCATCAGCAGCAGCCTGAGTCTAAAGTCGCTGATGACCAGCTTCCTTCAACCGTATAGTGAAGAAACTACTCACCAGCAGCTAGACATAGAGCAGGACCTGACCCAGCAGGTGGTGGCATACTTGGATAGCACCCTGCCACCCCACATTGAAGATCCGCTAGACTACTGGGCAGGCAAACTGGATTTGTGGCCGCAACTAGCAGAGTTTGCTCTGGAAAAGTTGTCCTGCCCGGCCAGTAGTGTGGCATCAGAGCGGGTGTTAGATAGTGATAGGGAATTTTGTAGCTGAATAGTGATAGACGAACATCGTCCAGGATGGCCCGCGATCACGCGGACGCGGTCAAATGTTCGCAAACCGCAAGTTCGCGGTGGGCCCCATTCACTTTAATGGCAGGCGAACCTGAAAAACCTTCAGCTCATATTTGCAGACACCAAATACTTAGTAGAAGTGCAAAAACTGTCCGACAACATGGACAGTGACATATTAGAGGGGGATCAATTACAAAAATTCCAACAAAAAAATATGTCTTAATCAGGGGACATTTTTATGCATCTTAAAGCAAAATTCACTTAAATGTGCCCTATTGTGCTACCTAAATACACTATATAGAAAATATATTATTGGTATATAACACCCCTGCTTCAATCACTTTTTTGGGGGGGCAACTGGTATATCAAACCAGTAGAAAGGATTTGTTCCAATAACCTTTGTCCCTCTATATACCTGCGGTATCACAGCAGAACCGCACACAACTGCTGCACAATACAAATGCACTATAATATACTTTCTATGTTAGAAGGTATATTATAGGTATATCACACCCCTCTATCAGTTTTTTTGGGGGGGCAACAGGTATATCACACCAGTTGCAATTAAACGAATAAAACAAAAAAAGTCCTAGTGTTTTAGACTTTAATTTGTGTAGTGATTAGTGTTTGTGTCTTTTGTCAGTGAAAAAAAAAGAAAAAATCTTTTAGTCTTAGTGTTTTAGTGTTCAGTTTCTGTAGTGATTAGTGTTTGCGTCTTTTGTTAGTGGGCAAAAAATGCAAAAAACAAAAAAAAGTATTTTAGTCCTAGTGTTTTAGGATTAAGTTTGTGTAGTGATTAGTGTTTGCATCTTTTGTCAGTGAAACAAAAAAAAAATGTGGGAAAAAAAAATTAGGAACAAAAAAAAGTATTTTAGTCCTAGTATTTTAGGCTTTAGTTTGTGCAGTGATTAGTGTTTGCGTCTTTTGTCTTTCTGTAGTGATTAGTGTTTGCGTCTTTTGATAGTGGGAAAAAAAAAAAAAAAAAAAAAGTATTTTAGTCCTAGTGTTTTAAGCTTTAGTTTGTGTAGTGATTAGTGTTTGCGTCTTTGGTCACTGAAAAAATAAAACAAAAAAAAAATGTCTTTTAGTCTTAGTGTTTTAGTGTTCAGTTTCTGTAGTGATTAGTGTTTGCGTCTTGTGTTAGTGAAAAAAAAAATATAAGTATTTTAGTCCTTGTGTTTTAGGCTTTAGTTTGTTTAGTGATTAGTATTTACGTCATTTGTCAGTGAAAAAAAAACAAAAAAAACAACAAAAAGTATTTTAGTCTTAGTGTTTTAGTGTTCACTTTCTGTAGTGATTAGTGTTTGCATCTTTTGTTAGTGGGAAAAAAACAAAAAAAAGTCTTTTAGTCCTAGTGTTTTAGGCTTTAGTTTGTGTAGTTATTAGTGTTTGCGTCTTTTGTCAGTGAAAAAAACTAACAAAAAAAAGTATTTTAGTCCTAGTGTTTTAGGCTTTAGTTTTATTTATTGATTAGTGTCTAAGGCCTCTTTCACACGGGCAAAATTTCCACGCGGATGCAATGCGTAAAGTGAATGCATTGCACCCACACTGAATCCGGACCTATTAATTTCTATGGGGCTGTGCACGAGCTGTGATTTCCACACATCACTTGTGCACTGCGTGAAAATCGCATCATGCTCTATTTTGTGCGTTTTTCACGCAACGCAGGCCCCATAGAAGTGAATGGGGCTGCGTGAAAATCGCAAGCGTCCGCAAGCAAGTGTGGATGCGGTGCGATTTTCACGCTTGGTTGCTAGGAGACGATCGGGATGGGGACCCGATCATTATTATTCTCCCTTATTACATGGTTATAAGGGAAAATAATAGCATTCTTAATACAGAATGCTTAGTAAAATAGTGATGGAGGGGTTAAAAAAATAATAATAATGGGTCTGACATTACAGGCGATGAAGAGGGGGTGATTTAGAATGGGTGCCACCTAGCTTGTCAGCCACCGCCTCCATCTATGTGCATCAAGCCCGAACAGGCGCAAGCCAGCACCATCCAATCTGACTGGAGGTCGGTGCGTAAGGGCTGTTTGGGCTTACTTCACCCTGGCAACAGACGATATGACAATTGACATCTGTAAGCTCTGCCATGCTAGGGTGAGGAGAGGGAGGTCTGTTGCTCGGCTGGGTACCACTGGCCTTACTCAGCATCTGAGAATCAACCACTGGCGGGTGTGGGAACAGATGTAGGGTGGTTGTAGCAGCGCCAACAGCAGTGTGCAGGGGACAGCAGCTCCTGCCACTGTCCTGCAGCAACCCCACCCCCATCCAACAATGCATACCCACTCCCCCACTCCCTATTCTAGAGGTACTGGTACCGTCAGCCAGACCCGAACATCTGCCTCCTCTGTGCCCTCCTCTATCGCTTTCATTGCCATCCGGCGCCAGCCGTCAGTTGCCGACGCATTTGAATGCACCGCACCCTACGCCCTTGGGGACCGACGGGTGTGTTCACTCAATGGGCTCCTGGCAAGGGTTATTGCCCAACATCTGCTGCCCTTAATATTGTGGACAGCAATCCATTCTGGCAGATGTTGGAACAGGCCCAACAAAGATGGCGTGTCCCCAGCTGCCATTTCTTTGCTAGGATCGGCGTCCCTGCCCTACACCAGCACATTGTGCAGAATGTATCACTGTCGCTGGATCACGCTGTCAGCGAAAGGGCACATCTAACAATAGATGCATGGACCAACAGACATGGGCAGGGACGATACATCAGCTTTACTGCCCATTGGATGTTCCTCCGATTCGCCGGGGAGGGATCATCAGTAGGGTTGAGCGAACCCGAACTGTAAAGTTCGGGTTCGTACCGAACTTTAGGATTTTTGGACCCCGGACCCGAACCCGAACATTTTCGTAAAAGTTCGGGTTCGGGTTCGGTGTTCGCCGCTTTCTTGGCACTATTTGAAAGGCTGCACAGCAGCCAATCAACAAGCGTCATACTACTTGCCCCAAGAGGCCATCACAGCCATGCCTACTAATGGCATGGCAGTGATTGGCCAGAGCAGCATGTGACCCAGGCTCTATATAAGCTTGGGTCACGTAGCGCTGCACGTCACTCTGCTGCTACAAGTGTAGGGAGAGGATACTGCTGGACTTGTGATTTCAGGGAGAGCATAGGAGAGAATCTAACTCAGCGATCTACAGACAAATAGTTGTGTGGGTGCAGGGCACTATTGTTTTATCCGGCCATGAGCTCATTGACCAAAAATACTAACTTTTAGAACTCTGTTAGTTAGGTGGGTGGCAAAGGCGGCCATTTTATGCATGCTCAGTGCACCAGCACTGCATCTGAGCTTTTGGGACATTGCAAATCACCATTTTTTGGGGGCAAACTACAACATCTGTATTAGTCAGTGTGCAATTTAAGGTAGAAATACACCCATCATTTTCTGGGGTTTGAAAAACACACTTTTTTTTCTTTCAAAAAACAGTATTTGCCAGATCTGCAAGTGTCAAATTCAGTTAAATATATACAGCATTCATATTCTGTTAGCAAAAAAAGACTTTTTGTGCAATCTACAACATCTGTATTAGTAAGTGTGCAATTTAAGCTAGAAATACACCCATCATTTTCTGGGGTTTGAAAAACACACTTATTTGACAAAAAACACTATTTTCAGGCCTTGCAGCATCAGCACGTGTGAAATTACAGGCTTATATACTGCTGTCAAATTAAGTTGTTAAACAAACAAAAATTTTGTTGGCAGCCTTTGATGCAGATGTCATTGTGAGATACACCCTTAATACATTTGGGAGACATTCAGAGATTTTAAATACCACCATTTGGTGCACCAATATTGAATTCAGGCCTACAGAGGTTCAGGCCCTGTAAGATACCACCTCTACATACAGGGGTTTGAATTAGGCATTTGAAATACAGTCATTTAAAATACAGCCTTTTTGTGCAAAAATATATTTACTTCAGGCCTACACAGGTTCAGACTGTGTGAGATACCCCCCTCTATACATACAGGGGTTTGAATTAGGCATTTGAAATACAGCCATTTGAAATACTGCCTTTTTGTGCAAAGATATATTTACTTCAGGCCTACACAGGTTCAGACCGTGTGAGATACCCCCCTACATACAGGGGTTTGAATTAGGCATTTGAAATACAGACTTTTTGTGCAAAGATATATTTACTTCAGACCAACACGGGTACAGACCGTGTGAGATCCCCTTTATACATACAGGGGTTTGAATTAGGCATTTGAAATACAGCCATTTGAAATACAGCCATTTTGTGCAGATATATTTACTTCAGGCCTACACAGGTTCAGACCGTGTAAGATACCCCGCTACATACAGGGGTTTGAATCAGGCATTTGAAATACAGCCATTTTAAATACAGCCTTTTTGTGCAAATATATATTTACTTCAGGCCTACATAGGTTCAGACCGTGTGAGATACCGCCCTACATACAGGGATTTGAATCAGGCATTTGAAATACAGCCATTTGAAATACTGCCTTTTTGTGCAAATATATATTTATTTCAGGCCTACACAGGTTCAGACCGTGTGAGATACCCCCCTACATACAGGGGTTTGAATTAGGCATTTGAAATACAGCCATTTGAAATACTGCCTTTTTGTGCAAAGATATATTTACTTCAGGCCTACACTGATTCAGGGCGTGTGAGATCCCCTCTATACATACAGGGGTTTGAATTAGGCATTTGAAATACAGCCATTTGAAATAAAGCCTTTTTGTGCAAAGATATATTTACTTCAGGCCTACAGAGGTTCAGGCCCTCTGAGATACCACCTCTACATACAGGGGTTTGAATTAGCCATTTGAAATACAGCCATTTGAAATGCAGCCATTTTGTGCAAAGATATATTTACTTCAGGCCTACATAGGTTCAGACCGTGTGAGATACCCCCCTACATACAGGGGTTTGAATCAGGCATTTGAAATACAGACATTTAAAATGCAGCCATTTGGTTCAAATAAATCTTTAATTCAGGCCTACACTGATTCAGGGCGTGTTTGATCCCCCCTATACATACAGGGGTTTGATTCAGCCATTTGAAACACAGCCATTTGAAATACAGCCATTTGAAATACAGCCCTTTTGTGCAAAGATATATTTACTTCAGGCCTACAGAGGTTCAGGCCCTCTGAGATACTACCTCTACATACAGGGGTTTTAATTAGGCATTTGAAATACAGTCATTTGAAATACATCCTTTTTGTGGAAAGATATATTTACTTCAGGCCTACACTGGTTCAGACCGTGTGAGATACCCCCCTACATACAGGCGTTTGAATCATGCATTTGAAATACTGCCATTTGAAATGCAGCCTTTTTGTGCTAAGATATATTTACTTCAGGCCTACAGAGGTTCAGGCCCTCTGAGATCCCCCCTATACATACAGGGGTTTGAATTAGGCATTTGAAATACAGCCATTTTAAATACCGCCTTTTTGTGCAAAGATATATTTACTTCAGGCCTACACTGATTCAGGGCGTTTGTGATCCCCACTATACATACAGGGGTTTGAATTAGGCATTTGAATTACAGTCATTTGAAATACATCCTTTTTGTGGAAAGATATATTTACTTCAGGCCTACACTGGTTCAGACCGTGTGAGATACCCCCCTACATACAGGGGTTTTAATCAGGCATTTAAAATTCAGCCATTTGAAATGCAGCCTTTTTGTGTTAAGATATATTTACTTCAGGCCTACACTGATTCAGGGCATTTGTGATCCCCACTATACATACAGGGGTTTGAATTAGGCATTTGAAATACAGCCTTTTTGTGCAAAGATATATTTACTTCAGGCCTACACAGGTTCAGACCGTGTGAGATACCCCCCTCTACATACAGGGGTTTGATTCAGGCATTTGAAATACAGACATTTAAAATGCAGCCATTTGGTTCAAATAAATCTTTAATTCAGGCCTACACTGATTCAGGGCGTGTGTGATCCCCCTTATACATACAGGGGTTTGATTCAGCCATTTGAAATACAGCCATTTGAAATACAGCCTTTTTGTGCAAAGATATATTTACTTCCGGCCTACAGAGGTTCAGGCCCTTTGAGACACTACCTCTACATATAGGGGTTTGAATTAGGCATTTGAAATACAGTCATTTGAAATATATCCTTTTTGTGGAAAGATATATTTACTTCAGGCCTACACTGGTTCAGACCGTGTAAGATACCCCCTATACATACAGGGGGTTGAATCAGGCATTTGAATTACTGCCATTTGAAATGCAGCCTTTTTGTGCTAAGATATATTTACTTCAGGCCTACAGAGTTTCAGGCCCTCTGAGATCCCCCCCTATACATACAGGGGTTCGAATTAGCCATTTGAAATACAGCCTTTTTGTGCAAAGATATATTTACTTCAGGCCTTCACTGATTCAGGGCGTGTGTGATCCCCTCTATACATACAGGGGTTTGAATTAGGCATTTGAAATACAGTCATTTGAAATACAGCCTTTTTGTGCAAAGATATATTTATTTCAGGCCTTCACTGATTCAGGGCGTGTGTGATCCCCCCTATACATACAGGGGTTTCATTCAGCCATTTGAAATACAGCCATTTGAAATACAGCCATTTTGTGCAAAGAAATCTTTAATTGAGGCCTAGTCTGGTTAAGGCCGTGTGAGATACACCCTTTACATACTGTCGTTCTTTTTTACTATTAATTAAACACCCATTTAGGGCAATATCCTAAATTTAAAAAATATGAGGAGAGCTTCAAATAAGGGACGTGGCCCAGGTCGTGGTGCTGCTGGTGGAGCTCTTGTTGCAGGGAGAGGACGTGGTCGATCTGTGCCAGCTACACGCACAAGGGAAACCCCTTCCTCAGGTGCGAGTAGGCGATAAAACCTGCAGCGGTATTTGGTCGGGGCTAATGCTGCTCTACGAATGGTGAGGCCTGAACAAGTACAGGCGATAGTAGATTGGGTTGCTGACAGTGGATCCAGTTCCTTCACATTGTCTCCCACCCTGTCTCCTGCTGAAAGACCACAGTTGGCACCTGCAGCCGATGTCCATCAGTCCTTCACCTCACCCACTTGCAAATCAGCCAAGCAGTCTGAGACCCAAGTCATGCAGCAGTCTTCTGCTTTTTGATGACTCTGTTAGCAGGGTTTCCCAGGGCCATCCTGTTAGCAGGGTTTCCCGGGGCCATCCACCTAGCTCTGCCCCAGAAGTGGAAGAGATTGAGTGCACCGATGCCCAAACACTTATTTTTCAAGATGAGTACATGGGAGGACCATCGCAGCACGTCTCGGATGATGACGAAACACAAGTGCCAACTGCTGGCGCTTTCAAAAGAGTGCAGACTGACAAGGAAGTCAGGGGTGAAGACTGGGTGGAAGATAATGTGGAGGACGATGAGGTCCTCGACCCCACATGGAATCAAGGTCATGCGAGTGACCGATGTAGTTCGGAGGAAGAGGCGGTGGTCGCACAGAGCCACCAGTACAGCAGAAGAGGGAGCAGGGTGCAAAAGTGGAGCGGCCACCCTCTAGACAGTACGCCTCCTACTGCCCACCGCAGCAAGGGACCGAGCACACCACAGCCAGCTCCAAGGAGTTCCCTGGCGTGGCAGTTCTTCAGACAATGTGCTGACGACAAGACACGAGTGGTTTGCACGTTGTGCAATCAGAGCCTGAAGCGAGCCATAAACGTTCTCAACCTGAGCACAACCTGCATGACCAGGCATTTAAGTGCAAAGCACGAGCTGCAGTGGAGTAGACACCTCAAAAACCAAGAAAGGTCTCTATCTCCTCCTGCTTCCTCTTCTGCTGCAGTCGCGGCCTCTTCATCCACCTCTGGAGTGACAGTGCCACCTGGCACCCCACAAACAGAGGATCTGCCAGCAACACCAACACCTGGGTCACCAAGCATCTCCACAATGTCACACGGAAGCGTTCAGCTCTCCATATCCCAAACGCTGGAGAGGAAGAGGAAGTACCCCCCTACCCACCCGTGATCCCTAGCCCTGAATGCCAGCATTTCTAAATTACTTGCCTTTGAAATGCTGTCATTCCATCTGGTGGAGACGGATAGTTTTAAAGGCCTTATGGCGGTGGCTGTCCCACAGTATGTCGTGCCTAGCCGCCACTACTTTTCAAGGCGAGCCATCCCTTCCCTTCACAACCAAGTAGGGGACAAAATCAGGTGTGCACTGCACAAACGCCATCTGTGGCAAGGTGCACCTGACTACGGATACGTGGACCAGTAAGCACGGTCAGGGCCATTATATCTCCATAACAGCACACTGGGTAAATGCAGTGGCGGCTGTGCATGAGGCGGATAGCAGTTTGGTGCATGTCCTTCCACCACCGAGGATTGCAAGGTGCTTCAGTTTGCCTCCTGTTGCTTCCTCCTCCTACTCCGCTTCCTCATCCTCTACCAGCTCCTCCTTCGGTCAGCGTAACACCTTCACCACCAACTACAGCACAGCCAGGGGTAAACGACAGCAGGCAGTTTTAAACGTATCTGTTTGGGGGACAAACCCCACACCGTGCAGGAGCTATGGACAGGCCTTGAACAACAGACCGATGAGTGGTTTGTGCCAGTCAGCCTCAAGCCTGGCCTGGTGGTGTGCGATAATGGGCGAAATCTCGTAGCAGCTCTGGGACTAGCCGGTTTAACACACATCCCTTGCCTGGCGCATGTGCTGAATTTGGTGGTGCAGAGATTCCTTAAAAATTACCCCGACATGTCAGAGCTGCTGCATAAAGTGCGGGCCGTCTGTGCGTGCTTTCGGCGTTCTCACCCTGCTGTTGCTCTCCTGTCAGTGCTGCAGCGTAACTTCGGCCTTCTCGCTCACCGCCTCATATGCGACATGCCCACAAAGGTGGAACTCCACCTTGCACATGCTGGCAAGACTGTGCGAGCAGCAGCAGGCGATAGTGGAGTTTCAGCTGCAGCACGCACGGGTGAGTCGCTCGGCAGAACAGCACCCCTTCACCACCAATGACTGGGCCTCCATGCGAGACCTGTGTTCCTTGTTCCGCTGTTTTGAGTACTCCACCAACATGGCCAGTGCCGATAATGCTGTTCTCAGCGTTACTATCCCACTTCTATGCCTCCTTGAAAAAATGCTCCTTGCGATGATGGAAGAGGATGTGGCACAGGAGGAGGAGGAAGAGGGATCATTTTGTAGGGTTTCCGGCCAGTCATTCCCAAGTGGCTCCGAGGGTGGGTTCCTGCACCCACAAATCCAAGGTACATAATTGTCCAGCCAGGGCACAGTTCTGGAGGATGAGGAGGTGGAGGATGAGGAGGAGGAGATGCAGGAGGATGAACCATGTTCACAGCAAAGTGGCACCCAGACCAGCTCATGGCCATCACTGGTGCGTGGATGGGGGGATACAGAGGACACAGACGATACACCTCCCACAGAGGACAGCTTTTCGTTGGCTCTGGGCAGCCTTGCACACATGAGAGATTACATGCTGCAGTATCTCTGCAACGACCGCAGAGTTGCCCACATTCTAACTTGTGCTGATTACTAGGTGGCCACGCTGCTGGATCCCCGTTACAAGGACAACGTACCTGTCACGACCTTGCTTATGGTCGTGACTCCTGGACCCGCATGCTGTTGCCGCGGTCTGGTCTTGTTATCAATCACAGGTGAGGGCTGAAGTATGTGGCCTCACGTGTGGTTGCCACTGGCAACATGATGTTATTCGCAGTATAGCGGCCTGAGCTGTTGCTGGGCAGCTTGCTGTTAAGGGCATGTGGTTGCACCTGACAGCCTGTCTTTGTAGGTGTGCCTTTTGTCTGTATGGTGTGCACTGTGACATTTTCCCTTCACTTGCGGTTGCTCGCGGTAACGTGTGGTGTTGTGTGCATGTGGTGGCAGTGTCTCGGCCTTGATTCCCAGGACATGGTTGCCACGCATGCCGTTGCCATCGGTAACAGGTGGAGTGTGGTGTTTATGTGTGTATTTCCCTTTAAGTGGTTTCCATTCTTTGCCTGGTGTAGGAAGGGTTGATTCCCTCCTAACTGTGTGAACACTGAGTGTGTCTGTGTGGGTGTGGCTACTTGGGCTATTTAGCCTCTGCTGGATGCCTGTAGCTGAGGGGTACTTCAGCCATGTTTATGCTGGAGTCATCCTCCTGGTATTTTACCATCTATCCAGTGAGGGCCACCCTTGTGGTCATAAGATATGTTTAGACATTGTTGTTTTGGTGTTATTATATGTCTAGTGGTTTCTCTATGTTTATTGCAGCTTATGGTTGTCTGGGTTCCTGTGTGCACTTGTGCACGGGTTCCAGTCTCTGTTTCTGTGGCAGGTAGGTGTGGTACTAGTTTCACTACCTGCCATTGCCATATGTCTGTATATGTTTCCCTTCTCCTTGCAGCTTGGCCAGTGAGACTCCTGTTCATCCGTGTCTAGGAGGAACAGGTCGTCTTACCCTGCTCCTAGTCCAGGGATTCGCTCAGGGCTAGTAGGGACCCCAGGTTACGGAGTATGAGCCTTCCTACCATCAGGGTTGGCTCATAAGCTTTGTCAGCACGCCACAACAACCAGCACCACAAGCTGATATGGAACGTCTTAGCAGGAGGCAGCATTTCACCAACATGGTGGAGCAGTATGTGTGCACACGCCTACACGTACTGAATGAGGGGTCTTCCCCCTTCAACTTCCAAATTGGGGACATGGCCTGAGCTTGCCCTTTACGCCTTGGAGGTGCTGGCCGGCCCTGCAGCCAGTGTATTATCTGAACGTGTGTTTAGCACAGCAGGGGGCGTCATCACAGACAAGCGCAGCCGCCTGTCCACAGCCAACGTGGACAAGCTCACGTTCATTAAAATGAACCAGGCTTGGATCCCACAAGACTTGTCTGTACCTTGTGCAGAATAGACATTTATACCACCATCAAACATACATCCTTGTACTCAAGTCAAGTGCAATGAGTCTTTGTTTTCTTTTTTTTTATTTGTCACAATATTTTGGGGGCTACCTACCCCAATAAAAAATTAAAAAAATAAACATTTTTGGCTGCCTCCTCCTTCTCACATTCACCGCCTCCTCAACCTCCGACTCCATATCCACCTCCTTCTTCGAGTTGCAGGTTAATAATTTGTAATTTTTAGTTATTTTATTTTATTTTAAGTTATTTCCCTATCCACATTTGTTTGCAGAGCAGTTGCCATGCTCTTAAGCACATTTTACTGCCTTTTACATCCCTCTAGCCTTTTCAAGGACTATTTTATAGCCATTTTAATGCAAAAAAGTGGCAATTTTAGTGCCCTAAATTGAAAAAATTCTTATTTTCAATTGTCGGGTGACATTTTACCATTTTTGTCGTATACAAACCCCTGCTGAGCCTGGGTGACAGGGGCCTAAATCTCTCAAAATCCTCTGTTCTATTGCTGGGTGACATGAACCCCCTTTGGCCGTAAATAAACCCCTGCTGTGCCTGGGTGACAGGGGCCTAAATCTCTCAAAATCCTCTGTTCTTTTGCTGGGTGACATGAACCCCCTTTTGCCATGAATGAACCCCTGCTCTGCATTGCTGACAGGGGCCTAAATTTCTTAAAATCCTGTGTTCTATTGCTGGGTGACATGAACCCCCTTTTGCCGTAAATGAATCCCTGCTGTGCCTGGGTGACAGGGGCTTAAATCTCTCAAAATCGTCTGTTGCATTACTGGGTGACATGAATCCCCTTTTGCCGTGAATGAACCCCTGCAGTGCCTGGGTGACAGGGGCTTAAATCTCTCAAAATCGTCTGTTGCATTACTGGGTGACATGAATCCCCTTTTGCCGTGAATGAACCCCTGCAGTGCCTGGGTGACAGGGGCCTAAATCTCTCAAAATCGTCTTTTGTATTGCTGGGTGACATGAACCCCCTTATGCCGTGAATAAACCCCTACTGTGCCTGGGTGACAGGGGCCTAAATCTCTCAAAATCCTCTGTTCTATTGCTGGGTGACATGAACCCCCTTTTGCCGTGAATAAACCCCTGCTGTGCCTGGGTGACAGGGGCCTAAATCTCTCAAAATCCTCTGTTGTATTGCTGGGTGACATGAACCCCCTTTTGCCATGAATAAACCCCTGCTGTGCCTGGGTGACAGGGGCCTAAATCTCTCAAAATCCTCTGTTCTATTGCTGGGTGACATGAACCCCCTTTTGCCGTAAATGAACCCCTGCTGTGCCTGGGTGACAAGGGCCTAAATCTCTTAAAATCCTCTGTTCTATTGCTGTGTGACATGAACCCCCTTTTGTCGTGAATGAACCCCTGCTGTGTTTGGGTGGCAGGGGCCTAAATCTCTCAAAATCGTCTGTTGTATTGCGGGGTGACAAGAATCCACTTTTGCCGTGAATTAACCCCTGCTCTGCATTGCTGACAGGGAACTAAATTTAGTGAAAACATCTGTTACTGATCGGAAGATGCGCGACGACAAGCGCACGCTGATGATAGCATTCCCACCTGACAGCGGGGGCACAGTGGAAGCACAAGGCGAAGGCAGAGGAGGAGGAAGAGGTCGCCAACGCAGCTGGGGCACCACCAGCACCTGAGAAGGCAGGGTTAGCATGGCCAAAATATGGAAAAGCTTTGTCAACCTTGGAGGTGCTGACCTGCCCTGCAGCCAGTGTATAGTGTGAACGTGTGTTTAGCTCTAGTGTTGAGCGGGAGGTGCCATATTCGATTTCGACGAAATTCGCCAATATTCGCTACAATATTCGTCTCATATTTGTCGAAATCGAATACTAGTCATTATTCTAGTTATCGCGATTAATATGCGATTTAAATAATCGCGTATTGCGATTTTAACTTAATGCAACTGTCCTATTGCTTTGATATCTAGAATTAGCGAAGATGACGAATATGAGGAATATGACGAATGTATTCGTCATATTCCTCAAAACGAAGATAACAAAATATACTCCATCTTCGTTTTAGCTCCATATTCGTCAACTTCGCTAATTCTAGCACTCAAATAGGAAAGTTGACTATAGAGACAGCTGTGTTTAATTCGCTATGCGATTATATTACTTAGCCTTTTTTTTTATAAATAGAATAATTATAATAATTATCAAGTATTATAATGATTCTATTTATAAAAAAAATAAAAATAATATAATCGCATAAGGAATTAAACACAGCTGTCTCTATAGTAGACCTTCCTATTTGATTGCTAGAATTAGCGAAGTTGACGAATATGGAGCTAAAACGAAGATGGAGAATATTTTGTTAACTTAGTTTTGAGGAATATGACGAATACATTCGTCATATTTGTCATCTTCGCTAATTCTACCAAGCCAACCATCGTAATGCGATTACTTCAAGTTATATTAATGACATTGCGATTTCAACTTAGCACTGCTATATTCCATATTCGTTCGTTAACTTCGTTAGTTCTAGGCTAGAATTAACGAATATGGAATATAGCAGTGCTAAGTTGAAATCGCAATGAAATTACTTCAAGTTATATTAATCGCATTGCGATTTCGACGTAATTCTCAAATCCGACAGTACATTCTAGTATGGAGGCGTTCCCATGGCGTCCTGCTCCATGAGCACAGAAGTCGGCAGAAGCGGCAGTGGGCACTGACTGGAGCAGCCAGGAATCCTAAGGACAGGTAACAACTACTATTGGGAAGTGGGAAAGAAAAAAATATAACAATAAAAAAAAAAAAAAAAACGAATATTCGAAATATAGAATTTATAGCACTATATTCGAAATATTTGCGAATTAGCGAAGTGCCGATATTTGCAAAAAAAATTCGCTATTCGAATATTCGCGCTCAACACTATTTAGCACAGCAGAGAGCATTATCACATGAGGCAGCCAATGTGGACAAGCTTACGTTTATTAAAATGAATCAGGCAAGGATCCCACAGGACTTGTCCGTACCTTGTGCAGAATAGACATTTATACCAGTCTCAACCATACATTCTTGTACTCAAGTGCACTTATTCTTTGTTTTATTTTGTTATATGTCCCAATATTTTGGGGGATACCCCAATTTAAAAATGAAAAATAACACAAATCAGTGTTGGCTACCTATTCCTCCTTCACCACCGCTTCCACCTACACCACCACGTCAACCTACACCGCCACATCCACCGCCTCCTCAACCTCCTAGATCCAGATTGTTCTTTTAATTTTTCTGTTTTATGTTATTTTAAGTCATTTCCCTATCCACATTTGTTTGCAGAACAGTTGCCATGCTCTTAAGCACATTTTGATGCCTTTTGCAGCCCTCTAGCCATTTCCAGGACTATTTTAGAGCCATTTTAGTGCCCAAAAGTTCGGGTCCCCCTTGACTTAAATGGGGTTCGGGTTCGGGGTCAAGTTCAGGTAAAGTTCGGGTCCCGAACCCGAACTTTTTTTTCAAGTTCGGCCGAACTCGTCAAACCCGAACATCCAGGTGTCTGCTCAACTCTAATCATCAGATGTGGCGGCATCTCAGTTTGTGGTGCCACCCCGGGTTGTCCAGGGGAGAACTGCTGCTTTCCCTCAAGCCACTGTCTCCACCGCTGCTGAGTTCCCCAGCAAGCGTCCCCGTAGCTATGCAAGAGTGGGGCACGTCCTCTGCCAGGCCGTGCTCCAGCTTATGAGCTTAGGGGAACAGAGACACACTGGACCTCATGTTCTGGCCGCCCTCCAGCCTCAGGTCCACAAGTGGCTGACACCCCGAAGGCTCCAGGCAGGTATGGTTGTCTGCGACAACGGCAGCAACTTCCTCGCTGCCCTCCATGCTGGCAGTTTCACACACGTGCCCTGCATGGCACATGTCCTCAACCTTGTGGTACAGAAGTTCCTACACACATACCCAAGGTTCAGCGACATCGTGACAAGGGTATGTAGGATTGCCAGCCACTTCCGCCGCTCCCCAACTGCCACAGCATCCCTGTCCAAACTACAGCAGGACAACAGTCTGCCACCTCACAGGCTGATTGTGGACAGCGTGAGAGGTTGTGGGAGCAGCAACGGGCGGTGAAAGGGTACCTGCTGGACCAAGGCACTTCCGGGCCATCACACCCACTCCCCTACATCACCAATGCGGAATGGGGGCAGAAACACATGGTCTGCCACGTGTTGGCCCCTTTCGAGCAGGCAACCAAGATGGTCAGCGGGGAGCATGTCGGCCTCAATGATGTGCTCCCCATAGTGTTCCTGCTGGACAGGACACTAGATCACCTGCTTGAGACTGGGGAGAGTGCCTTGGTGGAGCAAGAAGAGGCAACAATGCTCTACAAAGACCAGGCCCAGGACAAGGAGGAGGAGGAGGAAGAAGCCGGTGCTGGGGGAACCGTTAGTCCAGGGTTGGGGCGGCTTCCACAGGGAGCAGCAGCAGGAGGACCAAAAGGTCATGGTCCCGGGCAGCCAAGAAGAGTCACAGCAGGCTGTCCTCTTCCCCATGGCTGCCAACATGCTGCGATGCCTCAGGAGAGACCCCCAGATTAGGAAAATTAAGGAGAGGGATGAGTTTTGGTTGGCCACCCTTTTAGACCCTCACTGCAAGGGGAAACTGGAGCAGTTCATCCCAGCCAGCCGGAGGGATGCTCCGGTTGGAGCAGCAAAACCCTCATCCTCAAGCTCCAGTTATCCCCGCCCATCTCACCCAGCAGGTGGCTGTCCCCAGCAGCTCCAGCCAAGCAGGTGATCTCATGGGTGAGATGAGGTTGTTTTACCAGTCTGAGCGATCCAGCAGCAGCAGTCACCTCCAGCGGCTGGCCCGAATGGTGGCAAACTACATGGGGTCCGTTGGTGCTTCCGACAGCATGAGCACCGACGACCCCATGGAGTACTGGGTTGCCAGGCTGGACACCTGCCGTGAGCTTGCTCATTATGAGCTAGAACTACTGTCTGTCTTGCCCCCCCCCACCTCCAGCGTACTGTCTGAGCAGACAATCAGCGCGGCAGGTGGGGTGGTCACCATGACTCTTCACAGACAAAAGGAGCATGAGAGAGCCACTGCTAAACCACGGCAGTCCTGCTGCCCCCTGGCTTGGAGTTAGAGGAATCAGCACATAGCGCAGCAAGCTGCGTTACCGCAGTGTTCTTCTCCAGGCTCAATGTGCCCGATATGGAAACTCAGAGCAGACCGGTGTGGGCAGCGTGTTGAGCGCTGTGTGCAAATTGGTATCTGAGAGGTCTATTTTCCAGTATGGTTTATGTATAGAGGGCAATGTCGAAAGATCACACAGAGGACTAAGGGTTACACTATACTAGGGCTGAAATGATTGAAATAATTTATTAGACATAAAAAGCAAATGTGGTCAAGTTCCCTTGACATTAAAGATCTACTGTTCCTATTAATGTTTATGTAAAAATAAAATGGAATGTGTATGTGTAATATATATATATATATATATATATATATACACTGCGTGCAGAATTATTAGGCAAATGAGTATTTTGACCACATCATCCTCTTTATGCATGTTGTCTTACTCCAAGCTGTATAGGCTCGAAAGCCTACTACCAATTAAGCATATTAGGTGAGGTGCATCTCTGTAATGAGAAGGGGTGTGGTCTAATGACATCAACACCCTATATTAGGTGTGCATAATTATTAGGCAACTTCCTTTCCTTTGGCAAAATGGGTCAAAAGAAGGACTTGACAGGCTCAGAAAAGTCAAAAATAGTGAGATATCTTGCAGAGGGATGAAGCACTCTTAACCCCTTAAGGACACAGCCTTTTTACACCTTAGGACCAGGCCATTTTTTGAAAATCTGACCAGAGTCCCTTTAAGTGCTGATAACTTTACAACGCTTTGACTTATCCAGGCCGTTCTGAGATTGTTTTTTCGTCACATATTGTACTTCATGACACTGGTAAAATGGAGTAAAAAAAAAAATTTTTTTGCACCAAAAAATACCTAATTTAACAAAAATTTGAAAAAAAATAGCAAATTTCAAAGTTTCAGTTTCTCTACTTCTGTAATACATAGTAATACCCCCAAAAATTGTGATGACTTTACATTCCCCATATGTCTACTTCATGTTTAAATTGTTTTGGGAATGATATTTTATTTTTTGGGGATGTTATAAGGCTTAGAAGTTTAGAAGCAAATCTTGAAATTTTTCAGAAATTTACAAAAAGTCAATTTTTAGGGACCAGTTCAGGTCTCAAGTCACTTTGCGAGGCTTACATTATAGAAACCACCCAAAAATGACCCCATCTAAGAAACTACACCCCTCAAGGTATTCAAAACTGATTTTGCATACGTTGTTAACCCTTTAGGTGTTGCACAAGAGTTATTGGCAAATAGGGAGGAAATTTGAGAATTTCATTTTTTTTGTCTAATTTTTCATTTTAACCCATTTTTTCCACTAACAAACCAAGGGTTAACAGCCAAACAAGACTGTATCTTTATTGCCCTGACTCTGCCATTTACAGAAACACCCAATATGTGGCCGTAAACTACTGTACGGCCACACAGCGGGGCGTAGAGTGAAAGGTGCGCCGTTTGGTTTTTGGAAGGCTGATTTTTATGGACTGGTTTATTTACACCATGTCCCATTTGAAGCCCCCTGATGCACCCCTAGAGGAGAAACTCCCTAAAAGTGACCCCATCTAAGAAACTACACCCCTCAAGGTATTCAAAACTGATTTTACATACGTCGTTAACCCTTTAGGTGTTGCACAAGAGTTATTGGCAAATGGCGATGAAATTTGAGAATTTCATTTTTTTGCCTAATTTTCCATTTTAACCCATTTTTTCCACTAACAAAGCAAGGGTTAACAGCCAAACAAGACTGTATCTTTATTGCCCTGACTCTGCTGATTACAGAAACACCCCATATGTGGCCGTAAACTACTTTACGGGTACACAGCGGGGCGTAGAGTGAAAGGTGCGCCGTTTGGTTTTTGGAGGGCTGATTTTGCTGGACTGTTTTTTTGGCACCATGTCCCATTTGAAGCCCCCCTGATGCACCCCTAGATTATAAACTCCATAAAAGTGACCCCATCTAAAAAACTACACCCCTCAAGGTATTCAAAACTGATTTTACAAACTTTGTTAACCCTTTAGGTGTTGCACAAGATTTAATGGAAAATAGAGATACAATTTCAAAATTTCACTTTTTTGGCAGATTTTCCATTTTAATATTTTTTTCCAGTTACAAAGCAAGGGTTAACAGCCAAACAAAACTCATTATTTATGGCCCTAATTCTGTAGTTTACAGAAACACCCCATATGTGGCCGTAAACTACTGTACGGGCACACGGCAGGGCGCAGAAGGAAAGGAATGCCATACGGTTTTTGGAAGGCAGATTTTGCTGGACAGTTTTTTTTTTTTCACACCATGTCCCATTTGAAGCCCCCCTGATGCACCCCTAGAGTAGAAACTCAAAAAAGTGACCCCATTTTAAAAACTACGGGATAGGTTGGCAGTTTTGTTGGTACTAGTTTAGGGTACATATGATTTTTGGTTGCTCTATATTACACTTTTTGTGCGGCAAGGTAACAAGAAATAGATTTTTTGGCACCGTTTTTTTTTTTGTTATTTACAACATTCATCTGACAGGTTAGATCATGTGGTAATTTTATAGAGCAGGTTGTCACGGACGAGGCGATACCTAATATGTATACAATTTTTTTTATTTATGTAAGTTTTACACAATGATTTCATTTTTAAAACAAAAAAAATGTTTTAGTGTCTCCATAGTCTAAGAGCCATAGTTTTTTCAGTTTTTGGGCGATTATCTTAAGTAGGGTCTCATTTTTTGCGGGATGAGATGACGGTTTGATTGGCATCTATTTTGGGGTGCATATGACTTTTTGATTGCTTGCTATTACACTTTTTGTGACGTAAGATGACAAAAAATTGCTTTTTTTACACCGTTTTTATTTTTATTTTTTTACGGTGGTCATCTGAGGGGTTAGATCATGTGATATTTTTATAGAGCCGGGTGATACGGACGCGGCGATACCTAATATGTATACTTTTTTTTTATTTATGTAAGTTTTACACAATGATTTCATTTTTGAAACAAAAAAAATCATGTTTTAGTGTTTCCATAGTCTAAGAGCCATAGTTTTATCAGTTTTTGGGCGATTATCTTGGGTAGGGTATGATTTTTGCGGGATGAGATGACGGTTTGATTGTTACAATTTTGGCGTACATGCGACTTTTTTGATCACTTTTATTACCTTTTTTGGGAAGTAAGGTGGGCAAAATTTCAATTTCATCATAGTTTTTTATTTTTTATTTTTATGGTGTTCACCGTTCGGGTAAAGTAACATGACCGTTTTATAGATCAGGTCGTTACGGACGCGGCGATACCAAACATGTGTAGGGAATTTTATTTTTTTCATTTTTTATCAGTGATAAATGTGTTTTTTGATTTTTACTTTTTTTTTCACTTTTATTCACTTTTTTTGACCCAGACCCACTTGGTTCTTGAAGATCCAGTGGGTCTGATGTCTGTATAATACAGTACAATATATATTGTACTGCACTGTATTTTACTTACACTGAACAGATCTATGCTTTTAGCACAGATCTGTTCAGCACCATGGACAGCAGGAAGCCTGAGAGGCGTCCTGTTGCCATGGGAACCTTCCCCGTCTGCTCAGAACTTCGCAGACGGGGAAGGGTAAGGAGGGGATCTCTCGGGGGGCTGTCTGGGGGCTCTCTCCCTCTCCATCGGGGGGCTGCAAAGGCACAGCAGCCCCCCGATGGGAGAGGGAGGGAGCTCCCTGCGCTGTTAACCTTTTCCATACAGCGGTCCGTACGGACCGCTGTATGGAAAGGGTTAAACGGCTGACATCGCATCGCAGATGTCAGCCGTTTATACCAGGGTGCCAGCAATGTGCTGGCACCCTGGTATACCCACTAGAAACCAACGATTATACAAGGGGAGGCGGGCGGGGGATCGCGATCCCGCCTGCCGCACCGCCCGCCTCCCGCACCGCCCACACCGCCCGCAACCCTCCCCCTGCACCTCCCGCCACCATAAAATCATTCGGGGGTGCAGGGGGGGGTGAATAAAACGTTTTTTTAGGCATATAAAGTTTCTGATCCCCGCGGTCAGGGACCAGAAACTGCAGAAATCGCAGCAAACCGCAGGTCTGAATTGACCTGCGGTTTGCCGCGATCGCCGACATGGGGGGGTCACGGGACCCCCCCGCGCATTTAGCCTAGGTGCCTGCTCAATGATTTGAGCAGGCACCGGGTTCCGATCACTGCCAGCCGCACGGCAGTGATCGAAAATACACAGGGCGTACATGTACGCCCTGTGTCCTTAAGTACCAGGGCACAAGGGCGTACCTGTACGCCCTATGTCCTTAAGAGGTTAAAATTGCAAAGCTTCTGAAGCGTGATCATCGAACAATCAAGCGTTTCATTCAAAATAGTCAACAGGGTCGCAAGAAGCGTGTGGAAAAACCAAGGCGCAAAATAACTGCCCATGAACTGAGAAAAGTCAAGCGTGCAGCTGCCAAGATGCCACTTGCCACCAGTTTGGCCATATTTCAGAGCTGCAACATCACTGGAGTGCCCAAAAGCACAAGGTGTGCAATACTCAGAGACATGGCCAAGGTAAGAAAGGCTGAAAGACGACCACCACTGAACAAGACACACAAGCTGAAACGTCAAGACTGGGCCAAGAAATATCTCAAGACTGATTTTTCTAAGGTTTTATGGACTGATGAAATGAGAGTGAGTCTTGATGGGCCAGATGGATGGGCCCGTGGCTGGATTGGTAAAGGGCAGAGAGCTCCAGTCCGACTCAGACGCCAGCAAGGTGATGGTGGAGTACTGGTTTGGGCTGGTATCATCAAAGATGAGCTTGTGGGGCCTTTTCGGGTTGAGGATGGAGTCAAGCTCAACTCCCAGTCCTACTGCCAGTTTCTAGAAGACACCTTCTTCAAGCAGTGGTACAGGAAGAAGTCTGCATCCTTCAAGAAAAACATGATTTTCATGCAGGACAATGCTCCATCACACGCGTCCAAGTACTCCACAGCGTGGCTGGCAAGAAAGGGTATAAAAGAAGAAAATCTATTGACATGGCCTCCTTTTTCACCTGATCTGAACCCCATTGAGAACCTGTGGTCCATCATCAAATGTGAGATTTACAAGGAGGGAAAACAGTACACCTCTCTGAACAGTGTCTGGGAGGCTGTGGTTGCTGCTGCACGCAATGTTGATGGTGAACAGATCAAAACACTGACAGAATCCATGGATGGCAGGCTTTTGAGTGTCCTTGCAAAGAAAGGTGGCTATATTGGTCACTGATTTGTTTTTGTTTTGTTTTTGAATGTCAGAAATGTATATTTGTGAATGGTAAGTAAAATGGAAAAACGACTGGCACTCGCTATGTGGTACACATCAAACAATAATTTATTAATTGCCCATCCGCTCACAATGGAGTGGTCACAGAATTTTATATAATCTATAACAACATTACAATAATCATTTAAAAACCCCCTAAAAAAATAAGATACAATAAAATACAATACAATGCTCTGATTATATCAGCAGAAACGCATATGTTGGAATGTAAGTGTCAGTTGCAGTATGTGTCCTATTAGGTCATATCAAGGATACTGTCTCTTTAAATGGAATAGAAATTATGACCGAGTCCGTTTGTATCAAATCTCAATGTCCACAGTATAATGGTTCGCTTTGCTCTGGGTCCCAAACGAACTGCAGTCTGCAATCACTGCAAATGCTGTTAGGGGATATTATATCCCTATGTGGGATGTTATCTTCAACAGTCTTTTTCGCCGACTTATAGTGCGGCCTTCAACAATATATTAAAGACTCTATTTCAGGGAGATGTCGCTTACCCCTATAGATGCGTCTTCCGCGTCTTCAGCCGTCCGATATGACCGCTCGTTACACCGCTCACTCTTAGCGTCCTCGCTCTCTGGTTTAAACACGTGACACGTGATGTCCCAGAGATATCGCGAGACTTGGCAGCTTACTTCCGATATTCCTGTGAGAAGGTGCTTTTGATGAAGTGAACAAATGGAGCGCTCCACTTATGAAGATTGATCTGAATCTGTTAGATGATATCCAGAATGTTGCTGTAGACAGGGATATAACGCTAAACGCGTTTCGAAGACTTCCGTCCTCTTCCTCAGTAGCTACTGAGGAAGAGGACGGAAGTCTTCGAAACGCGTTTAGCGTTATATCCCTGTCTACAGCAACATTCTGGATATCATCTAACAGATTCGGATCAATCTTCATAAGTGGAGCGCTCCATTTGTTCACTTCATCAAAAGCACCTTCTCACAGGAATATCGGAAGTAAGCTGCCAAGTCTCGCGATATCTCTGGGACATCACGTGTCACGTGTTTAAACCAGAGAGCGAGGACGCTAAGAGTGAGCGGTGTAACGAGCGGTCATATCGGACGGCTGAAGACGCGGAAGACGCATCTATAGGGGTAAGCGACATCTCCCTGAAATAGAGTCTTTAATATATTGTTGAAGGCCGCACTATAAGTCGGCGAAAAAGACTGTTGAAGATAACATCCCACATAGGGATATAATATCCCCTAACAGCATTTGCAGTGATTGCAGACTGAAGTTCGTTTGGGACCCAGAGCAAAGCGAACCATTATACTGTGGACATTGAGATTTGATACAAACAGACTCGGTCATAATTTCTATTCCATTTAAAGAGACAGTATCCTTGATATGACCTAATAGGACACATACTGCAACTGACACTTACATTCCAACATATGCGTTTCTGCTGATATAATCAGAGCATTGTATTGTATTTTATTGTATCTTATTTTTTTAGGGGGTTTTTAAATAATTATTGTAATGTTGTTATAGATTATATAAAATTCTGTGACCACTCCATTGTGAGCGGATGGGCAATTAATAAATTATTGTTTGATGTGTACCACATAGCGAGTGCCAGTCGTTTTTCCATTTTACTTACCTTGCACTGCTGGACTGTTTGAGTGAGCAGTCCCTCGACTAGAGCACCCTTACCCTACTGAGGAGGGTGGTGAGCTATCCACTAATTTTTTTACTCATATTTGTGAATGTTGAGATGTTATATTGGTTTCACTGGTAAAAATAAATAATTGAAATGGGTATATATTTGTTTTTTGTTAAGTTGCCTAATAATTATGCACAGTAATAGTCACCTGCACACACAGATATCCCTCTAAAATAGCTAAAACTAAAAACAAACTAAAAACTACTTCCAAAAATATTCAGCTTTGACATTAATGAGTTTTTTGGGTTCATTAAGAACATGGTTGTTGTTCAATAATAAAATGAATCCTCAAAAATACAACTTGCCTAATAATTCTGCACTCCCTGTATATATATACAGTACAGACCAAAAGTTTGGACACACCTTCTCATTCAAAGAGTTTTCTTTATTTTCATGACTATGAAAATTGTAGATTCACACTGAAGGCATCAAAACTATGAATTAACACATGTGGAATTATATACATAACAAACAAGTGTGAAACAACTGAAAATATGTCATATTCTAGGTTCTTCAAAGTAGAAACCTTTTGCTTTGATTACTGCTTTGCACACTCTTGTCATTCTCTTGATGAGCTTCAAGAGGTAGTCCCCTGAAATGGTTTTCACTTCACAGGTGTGCCCTGTCAGGTTTAATAAGTGGGATTTCTTGCCTTATAAATGGGGTTGGGACCATCAGTTGCGTTGAGGAGAAGTCAGGTGGATACACCGCTGATAGTCCTACTGAATAGACTGTTAGAATTTGTATTATGGCAAGAAAAAAGCAGCTAAGTAAAGAAAAACAAGTGGCCATCATTACTTTAAGAAATGGAGGTCAGTCAGTCAGCCGAAAAATTGGGAAAACTTTGAAAGTAAGGGCTATTTGACCATCAAGGAGAGTGATGGGGTGCTGCGCCAGATGACCTGGCCTCCACAGTTGACAGACCTGAACCCTATCGACATGGTTTGGGGTAAGCTGGACCGCAGAGTGAAGGCAAAAGGGCCAACAAGTGCTAAGCATCTCTGGGAACTCCTTCAAGACTGTTGGAAGACCATTTCAGGGGACTACCTCTTGAAGCTCATCAAGAGAATGCCAAGAGTGTGCAAAGCAGTAATCAAAGCAAAAGGTGGCTACTTTGAAGAACCTAGAATATGACGTATTTTCAGTTGTTTCACACTTGTTTGTTATGTATATAATTTCACATGTGTTAATTCATAATTTTGATACCTTCATAGTCATAAAAATAAAGAAAACTCTTTGAATGAGAAGGTGTGTCCAAACTTTTGGTCTGTACTGTATATATATATATATTTCAACAATTAGTTAAATGAATGAATGACCGCTCTGAACTGACCCCCTACCAATTACGAGTTAGCATGGAAAGTTTTATGGTCGCAAAGGCCTTGATAATTAAATATTGGGGTACGAAGAATAGTCCTAGATTTAATGAATGGAGGGCTCGGCTAGACACTATTGAGGCCTATAGAAGAATGGCAAGGAAATTGGAGTGATGGCTCCCTGCGGGGGCAGGCTCCCTTACTCTCTTCAGGCCCCCAGGATCCCTTATAGTGGGAATTTCTGGAAACAGAAGTTAAGGTAGATATTAAAATGCGGATAGACCACGTAGCAGGGAAGCAAAAGGGATGGGGTGAGTTAAAAGGAACAAGTGTATTAACTTGTATAAAGTATATTTGTAAATTTTAACTGGTTGATATGAGAATTTGTATATTTGTTCCAGAAAATAATAAAGGATTAAAAAAAAAACAACAACAAAAAAAAAAAAATTAGTTAAATGAATGAATAAATAAATAAATAGGAGCTTTAACCAGTTGCCGCAACTGTAACGCCGAAAGGCGTCATCGCGGCGGCTCCCCCAGGCTACGCTAACGCCGATTGGCGTCATCTCGCGTGAGCCGAGATTTCCTGTGAACGCGCGCACACAGGCGCGCGCGCTCACAGGAACGGAAGGTAAGAGAGTGGATCTCCAGCCTGCCAGCGGTGATCGTTCGCTGGCAGGCTGGAGATGTGATTTTTTTAACCCCTAACAGGTATATTAGACGCTGTTTTGATAACAGCGTCTAATATACCTGCTACCTGGTCCTCTGGTGGTCCCTTTTGTTTGGATCGACCACCAGAGGACACAGGTAGCTCAGTAAAGTAGCACCAAACACCACTACACTACACTACACCCCCCGTCACTTATTAACCCCTTATTAGCCCCTGATCACCCCTGATCACCCCATATAGACTCCCTGATCACCCCCTGTCATTGATTACCCCCCTGTCATTGATCACCCCCCTGTAAAGCTCCATTCAGACGTCCGCATGATTTTTACGGATCCACTGATAGATGGATCGGATCCGCAAAACGCATACGGACGTCTGAATGGAGCCTTACAGGGGCGTGATCAATGACTGTGGTGATCACCCCATATAGACTCCCTGATCACCCCCCTGTCATTGATTACCCCCCTGTAAAGCTCCATTCAGACGTCCGCATGATTTTTACGGATCCACTGATAGATGGATCGGATCCGCAAAACGCATACGGACGTCTGAATGGAGCCTTACAGGGGCGTGATCAATGACTGTGGTGATCACCCCATATAGACTCCCTGATCAGCCCCCTGTCATTGATTACCCCCCTGTAAAGCTCCATTCAGACGTCCGCATGATTTTTACGGATCCACTGATAGATGGATCGGATCCGCAAAACGCATACGGACGTCTGAATGGAGCCTTACAGGGGCGTGATCAATGACTGTGGTAATCACCCCATATAGACTCCCTGATCACCCCCCTGTCATTGATTACCCCCCTGTAAAGCTCCATTCAGACGTCCGCATGATTTTTACGGATCCACTGATAGATGGATCGGATCCGCAAAACGCATACGGACCTCTGAATGGAGCCTTACAGGGGCGTGATCAATGACTGTGGTGATCACCCCATATAGACTCCCTGATCACCCCCCTGTCATTGATCACCCCCCCCTGTCATTGATCACCCCCCCTGTCAGGCTGCATTCAGATGTCCATATGATTTTTACGGATCCACGGATACATGGATCGGATCCGCAAAACACATACGGACATCTGAATGGAGCCTTATAGGGGGGTGATCAATGACAGGGGGGTGATCACCCCATATAGACTCCCTGATCACCCCCTGTCATTGATCACCCCCCTGTCATTGATCACCCCTCTGTAAGGCTCCATTCAGACATTTTTTTGGCCCAAGTTAGCGGAAATTATTTTTTTTTTCTTACAAAGTCTCATATTCCACTAACTTGTGTCAAAAAATTAAATCTCACATGAACTCACCATACCCCTCACGGAATCCAAATACGTAAACATTTTTAGACATTTATATTCCAGACTTCTTCTCACGCTTTAGGGCCCCTAGAATGCCAGGGCAGTATAAATACCCCACATGTGACCCCATTTCGGAAAGAAGACACCCCCAGGTATTCCGTGAGGGGCATATTGAGTCCATGAAAGATTGAAATTTTTGTCCCAAGTTAGCGGAAAGGGAGACTTTGTGAGAAAAAAATAAATAAAATCAATTTCCGCTAACTTGTGCCAAAAAAAAAAAAATTCGATGAACTCGCAATGCCCCTCATTGAATACCTTGGGGTGTCTTCTTTCCAAAATGGGGTCACATGTGGGGTATTTATACTGCCCTGGCATTTTAGGGGCCCTAAAGCGCGAGAAGAAGTCTGGGATCCAAATGTCTAAAAATGCCCTCATAAAAGGAATGTGGGCCCCTTTGCGCATCTAGGCTGCAAAAAAGTGTCACACATCTGGTATCGCCGTACTCAGGAGAAGTTGGGCAATGTGTTTTGGGGTGTCATTTTACATATACCCATGCTGGGTGAGATAAATATCTTGGTCAAATGCCAACTTTGTATAAAAAAATGGGAAAAGTTGTCTTTTGCCGAGATATTTCTCTCACCCAGCATGAGTATATGTAAAAAGACACCCCAGAACACATTGCCCAACTTCTCCTGAATACGGCGATACCACATGTGTGACACTTTTTTGCAGCCTAAGTGGGCAAAGGGGCCCACATTCCAAAGAGCACCTTTAGGATTTCACAGGTCATTTACCTACTACCACACATTAGGGCCCCTGGAAAATGCCAGGGCAGTATAACTACCCAACAAGTGACCCCATTTTGGAAAGAAGACACCCAAAGGTATTCCGTGAGGGGCATGGTGAGTTCCTAGAATTTTATATTTTTTGTCACAAGTTAGCGGAAAATGATGATTATTTTTTTTTCCCTAACAAAGTCTCATATTCCACTAACTTGTGACAAAAAATAAAAACTTCCATGAACTCACTATGCCCATCACGAAATACCTGGGGGTGTCTTCTTTCCAAAATGGGGTCACTTGTGGGGTAGTTATACTGCCCTGGCAGTCTAGGGGCCCAAATGTGTGGTAAGAAGTTTGAAATCAAAATGTGTAAAAAATGACCGGTGAAATCCAAAAGGTGCTCTTTGGAATATGGGCCCCTTTGCCCACCTAGGCTGCAAAAAAGTGTCACACATGTGGTATCTCCGTACTCAGGAGAAGTTGGGGAATGTGTTTTGGGGTGTCATTTTACATATACCCATGCTGGGTGAGAGAAATATCTTGGCAAAAGACAACTTTTCAAATTTTTTTATACAAAGTTGGCATTTGACCAAGATATTTCTCTCACCCAGCATGGGTATATGTAAAATGACACCCCAAAACACATTCCCCAACTTCTCCTGAGTACGGTGATACCACATGTGTGGCACTTTTTTGCAGCCTAGGTGGGCAAAGGGGCCCACATTCCAAAGAGCACCTTTCGGGTTTTCACCGGTCATTTTTTACACATTTTGATTTCAAACTACTTACCACACATTTGGGCCCCTAGAATGCCAGGGCAGTATAACTACCCCACAAGTGACCCCATTTTGGAAAGAAGACACCCCAAGGTATTCGGTGATGGGCATAGTGAGTTCATGGAAGTTTTTATTTTTTGTCACAAGTTAGTGGAATATGAGACTTTGTAAGAAAAAAAATAAAAAAAAATAAATCATCATTTTCCACTAACTTGTGACAAAAAAAAAAAAGTTCTATGAACTCACTATGCCCATCAGCGAATACCTTAGGGTGTCTACTTTCCGAAATGGGTCATTTGTGGGGTGTTTGTACTGTCTGGCCATTGTAGAACCTCAGGAAACATGACAGGTGCTCAGAAAGTCAGAGCTGCTTCAAAAAGCGGAAATTCACATTTTTGTACCATAGTTTGTAAACGCTATAACTTTTACCCAAACCATTTTTTTTTTTTACCCAAACATTTTTTTTTTATCAAAGACATGTAGAACAATAAATTTAGAGAAAAATTTATATATGGATGTCGTTTTTTTTGCAAAATTTTGCAACTGAAAGTGAAAAATGTCATTTTTTTTGCAAAAAAATCGTTAAATTTTGATTAATAACAAAAAAAGTAAAAATGTCAGCAGCAATTAAATACCACCAAATGAAAGCTCTATTAGTGAGAAGAAAAGGAGTTAAAATTCATTTGGGTGGTAAGTTGCATGACCGAGCAATAAACTGCTAAAGTTGTGTAGTGACGATTTGTAAAAAAGGGCCTGGTCTTTAGGGGGGTATAAACCTGTGGTCCTTAAGTGGTTAATAATTGAATGGAAAAAAAAAATAAAGTCATCAATTGGAAATACATTTTTTAAAATTTTTGCCCAAAAAAGTTAAGAAATTCAACAGTCGAAAAATATATAAAGTCATCAATAAATAAATATATTAAAAACGCATCCACAAATAAATAAATAATTTCCTCAATAAATACATAAATAAATTCATCAATACACAAATATATAAATAAAGTTATCAATAAATAAATAAATATATAAAAAATCTCATCCATAAATAAATAAATAAATTCATCAAGAAATATATCCAGAAGTTAAAAAACAGCGAAGTTTGGGAGGGAGAGCCAAGGAGAGGGATTTACAAGGGACCCTTCAGCGCCCTGAACTAACGACGAGGGCCAAGAAGTCGCTGCCGATCCAGGACTCGTTCATTTTGATAAATGTAAGTCTGTCCACAAAGATGAAGCAAAGATGCATTCGTTTTGTGGGATAAGTTTACCGGATGTTTGATGTAACTCGAGAACACATGGTGCCTTCAAAACAGACTCCAAACTCTGCTCTGCTGGATGACAGTGGAGGTGCTCCCCGCTGCCTGTCACCCTCCTTCCTGTTGAAGTCTGCTCCGGGGCTGTGTGACACTACCCCCCATGTGTAGCCATGCATCGCAGTTAAACGCGATCCGGGCTGCGCACTGGAGGCAGCCGCCAAGGACCCCGCCAGCAGCCAAGGACCATGACAGAGTCATCAACGAGGGGAGGGGAACTGATCACGACGGAAGAGCCGGAGAAACTTCCACACCCGGTACGAGGCAAGCTGGTTCCTCAATGGCTTCAGTGCTCTGACGGGCAGAGGATGGCTGGGTGCTGCCGATGGCTGGAGCACGGCGTGTGTGTGGCGCTGATCATTTATAGGTCGTGCGATCTGCGGAAACAATGCCTCTTCACAGACAAAAAGAGGATGACAGAGACACTGCTAAACCCTGCCAGTCCTGCTGCCCTCTGGCTTGGAGGAATCAGCACACGGCGCGTCAGGCTGCGCTACCACAGTGATTTTCTCTACACTCGATATGGAAATTGAGAGCAGACCGATGCGTGCAGCGGGTGGAGCTAATGTCATACTAATTTATTGTGGGCTGTAGAAACTTAAAATACAATCGATAAACGATTTTCTGAAAGGAAAATATTGCATTTTGTATGCTTGGGAGCACATTCCTGCTCTAGACGACAAACCTGCTGCTATAAGAGGTTTATTTTTTGTGTCGCCCAGGTATGGTGAGCGCCTATTCCTGGGAACACATTCCTGCTGCAAACAAAGAACCTGCTGCTGTCAGAGGTGTCTAAGTTTATTTTGGGTGTTGCTCAGGTCTGGCTGGGGCCTATTCCTAGGAACACATTCCTGCTGCAAACAAAGAACCTGCTGCTGTCAGAGGTGTCTAAGTTTATTTTGGGTGTTGCGCAGGTCTGGTGGGGGCGTATTCCTGGGAACACATTCATGCTGCAGACAAAGATCCTGTTGCTTTCTCTTCCTGCTAAGTTAGGGTAAGCTATGTGTAGGCCTTAGATTTGACCATTACCATGTACCTACTGCTGCTGCTGTCTGTCCTGATTATGTTGAGTTATGTGTTGGCCTTTTACTCCACCGTTACCGTTATCCTCTGCTGCTGTCTTTACTGACCTTGATGAGTTATGTGTCGGCCTTGTCCTACAGCATTACCATTTCCCTGATGCTGTCTGTTCTGTTCCTGCTGAGTTAGGGCCAGCTATGTGTATGCCTTAGAGTACAGCATTACCAATTACCTGCTGCTATCTATTCAGTTTCTGCCGAGTTAAGCCCGGCTATGTGTACTTCTGACACTACAGCATTAGCATTTTCAAGATGCTGCTATCTGTCCTGATATTACAGAGCTAGACCGAGCTAGGTGTAATCTTTATACTACAGCGTTACCATTTACCAGCTGCCGCTGTCTGTTCTGATATTGCTGAGTTAGGCCCAGCTATGTGTATGTCCTATACTACAGCGTTATCATTTCCTTGCTGCTGTCTTTTCTGTTCGTGCTGAGTTGGGCAAAGCTCTGCGTATGCTTTACACTACAGCGTTACCATTTACCTGCTGCAGTCTGACCTGCTCCTGCTGAGTTTGGTCTAGCTAGGTGTAGACCTTATACTATACCCTTAACAAATATCTACTGCTGCTGTTTGTCCTGATCCTGCTGAGGACTACCAGCATAGACCACTTATTCGCCCTTGGACTTTATCAACTATCGAGTATTAGAATTCTCCTAAACTGTTGTGCATGCTTAATTTTTCGCGCATGTGATCTGTTCATCATAGATTGTCAATATTTATATATATATATATATATTTAATATTAAGATTTGTTTGAATAAAATATAATCAGGCGGTGTTCTGCTTCATTCACCAGAAAAAGTTTTATTTATTTATTTTATTTTATATGTCATAATTTTGCTTTACTTGGGTTTTGGGTGGCCCTAGTCGTAGTTCTTACTAAAATTAGGTGGGGACCGCATGTGGGCTTCACTTGTCAAAAGGTCTTGTGCAGTTAACATTGTACGGGACTGATTGAGGACCCTAATTAAATTTTATTATTTTATTATTTTCCATGTTGACCTCTCCACATTGTTGGGTGTGACTGGCGTTATACTCATCCGTGTGGTAATCCTGTTTTCGGAATGGAGCGTTATTGACACATGTATATATCTATATATTCATTTTTATTTGATGTTTCTTCTTTCTTTATGTAATGCGGAAGCTATGCACCAACATGCGCAGTTAACCAAACAGGATGCTATATTGGATCCATACTGGTTAGTTCTTGGCCCCCTCCATTATTTTTTAATCAGTACACCGGATATTTTATTGACAAAATTTGCTTTTTGATATAATTTTTTAATATTGAAATTTGATGAATTAAGCTGATAATATGATCTCACATACTGTAATAGAAGCTATTAATCTCTTCACAGTATGGATAATAGTATATTATTGCATTTTATTTTTATTTAAACACAATGCGAATCAAACGCATCAAATCAAATTATATTATTAATAGTTTTCATTAAATAATCCCCTTGAGTTAGTATTTGTACTTGACAACATTAAATTTTGTTATTGCTTGAGCAAGGTCCCATTGTGTGGACTGAAACATCGCTTTTGGTTGAATTAAAGCACATTTCCTTTAAGGCTTTGCCTTGGCATGTGTGTGTGTGTATATATATATATATATATATATATATATTTACATTTCTTGCAGGCTTTATAAATTCAAAATCCTTTAAAATAAAAATTATAAAAGGAATATATTAAAATTTGTATGCATGGTAATACATTCCTGCTGCCAACAAAGAACATGCTGCTGTGAGAGGTGTATAAGTGTATTTTTGGGGTTGCCCCGGTCTAGCGGGGGCCCGATCCTGGGAGCATATTCATCCTACAAACAAAGAACAGGCTGCTGTCTGTTCTGACTGAGTTTGGCAGAGCTATGTGTAGGCCTTATACTACACCATTACCATTTACCTGCTGCTGTCTGTCCTGATGAGTTTGGTAGACCTATGTTTAGGCCTTATACTACACCATTACCATGTACCTGCTGCTGCTACTGTCTGACCTAATACTGCTGAGTTTTGTGTAGGCCGTTTACTCCACCATTTCCTTTACCTGCTGCTGCTATCTGTCCTGATCCTGACGAGTTTGGCCCAGGACTGAAGGGGACTTCCTGCAACTTTATAGGTTAAAATTATTCAAAAACATAACAATCTAAACAATTACAAATGATTATATAGTTGGTAAGTTAGTGATAGTTTAGTATAGTATAATGTTATCTAGTTGGTTAGTTTGTGCTAGTTCAGTAGAGTATAATTGTATTTAGTTGGTTAGTTTATGCTAGTTATGTAGAGTAAAATGTGATTTAGTTGGTTAGTAAACTACAAACTACAGAGTTAGTGTCTAGTGTTGTTGTTTTCTATTACTGTAGTGTGTGTCTTTCCATTCATTGTTGGCCCTTTGTTTCTGTACATGTTACGGATACAGAATTATATTGCTATGTGCACATATTTACCCTCCTGACAGGGGCTGGTGATATCCTCCCCCTCATCAGGAACTGGTGGGGGGAATTCGGTTGGTGAGACGGACCAGCCTCTTCGGCCTCTACCTCCACATTTTATCCAACATCAGGTGGTGGTGTAGCATCAGCATGCTGGGAGGGTCCAGCCTGCTCTCCCTGCAGACACCACTATTGTTGAGTGCGAAAAATCTAATCGCTAATTTTTTCGCCACTTCGAGAATTCGCTAATATTTAGAATCTAGTGTTGTATATTCGTATATTCACAAATATTCTAATTGCGAATTTATTGCAAATTTATTGCGAATTTATTGCGAATATCGGCACTTAGCAACATCCCTTGCGAAATATCGCAAATTCGAATATTGCCCCTGCCGCTTATCACTGGACACCACCACAACATCTATTTCTTCGGAGGAAGTCCGGCGGCGCACAGTTGGAACTGGAACCCCTGTAATCACACAATGTTCCGAATTTATAGAAACAACTCAGAACTCATAACACATGCAAATTAACCCCTTAATGAACGGGTCATTTTTCACCTTTCGGCCCAGGCCATTTTTATCAAATCTGACATGTGTCACTTTATGTGGTAGTAACTTTAAAACGCTTTTACTTATCCAAGCCATTCTGGGATAGTTTTCTTGTCACATACTATATTTCATGACATTGGTAGAATTCAGTCACAAAATTTTATTGTTGTTTTATAAAAAAAATTAAAATTTACCAAAAATTTGATCTCTATGGTATTACGCTTTTAGTGAAGTTAGGTGAGAAAAAAAGGATTTTTTTAAAACAGTTTTTATTTTCTTTCTTATACGGTATTCACCTGAGTGGTTAGGTCATGTGATATTTTTATTTAGCTGGTAATTACGGATGTGGCGATTATGTATATTTTTTGGTGGATTTTAGTATTACACGATAATAGCATTTTTGAAGCAAAAAAAATCATGTTTTAGTGTCTTCATATTATGAGATCCATTTTTGATAAATATTTTGGGCGATTGTCTTAGGTAGGGGCTCATTTTTTGCAAAATGAGGTGACGGTTAGATTAGTACTATTTTGGGGGTCATACGCCTTTTTGATCGCTTGGTGTTGCAATTTTAGTGATGTAATGTGACAAAAAAATGGTTTATTAAGCACACTTTTTATAAAAAAATTTTTTTACCAGTGTTCATCTGAGGTGTTAGGTCACGTGCTATTTCTATAGAGCTGGTCGATAAGGACGCGGTGATACATAATGTGTCTACTTTTCTTTTTTTGCCAATTTTTTTCCCAAAAATTTTAAACTTTATTTTGAAAAAAGGTCTTTTTTGGGGGATTTAAAAAATTTATTTTTTTGGGAAAGCTTTATTTTTATAACTATTTTTTCAGTTTAGTTTTTGTCCCACTCTGGGACCTCAACTTTTGGGGGTCTGATCCCCTTTACTATTCATTACTATACTTCTGTATTCTAATGGATTGGCTGTAAGTGTATTACCGGTATAATACAGGGGGCTAAATCTCACAGGCCCTCCCGGAAGGCAAACACGATTCCTAAGGAAGGCATCGGGCTACCTTTCCTGCCATCGGGTCCCCTTCACAGACTATCAGTGACTGCCAGACCACTGACCCCGATCGGGCGGGCGCAGCTCCTGAACCCGCCCGAGCACCATGCAGTACATTTACGTCACTGGGCTTTAAATCACGTCCAGATCTGACGTATATGTATGTCATCAGGTGTTAAGGAGTTAAGTGGGGGATGTATCTAATGTAATGATGTACATGGCCTTTTACTGGAATACAGAATGATGATTGCAATTTATGTATATATAAACACATACTGTATATATGCATATATATATATATATATATATATATTTTAATGTGTGTAAAACGCACAAAATCTGTTATTTACATCATACATTTGTACCTCGCTGTGTGTATAAATATATATATATATATATACTCATGGCGAGGTAGAGATGTATGATGTAACCTGATGATTTGCTACGTGTCACACCAGGTACTAAGTAATCATTTGTAAAGGGATGAAATATTTATTTTTCTCACTGTATATATACATTACAGAGTGTTGGCGAGAGAAACAAAAGTAATGTTAGCATTGTACCTGGGCATGTGCGGTCACGGATCTCTGTGATCCAGCCAATGTGCCTCCACTTCAGATCGGACAATTTTTTCAAGATTGCCATCCTGCAGGATAAAGACACAAGCATTTAATCCAATTTTATTTAAATTCAAGTATTGAAAATAATGTCCTCAACAAAACATCAAAAAGTATTTAACCTCTTAAGGACACATGACGTACCGGTACGGCATGTTGTCCTGGTACTTAAGGACACATGATGTACCGGTACGTCATGTATAATTCCGATCAGCACCGCCCGGAGGGCGGTGATCGGAACCGGGTGCCTGTTCAAATCTTTGAGCAGGCACCTTGGCTAAATGCGCGGGGGGTCCCGTGACCCCCCCGTGTCGGGGATCGCTGCAAACCGCAGGACAAATCAGACCTGCGGTTTGCGGCTTTACCTGTGGTTTGTGGCGGCGATCGGCGGTGCCATGCGGCTGTGGGGGGGACCCGATGGCATGGAAAGCAGCGCAATGCCTAAGGAAGGCATCGTGCTGCCTTTCGGTGACAAGCCTGTGAGATCCAGCCGCCTGGATCTCACAGGCCGGAAGCTGTATGAGTAATACTCACTGTATTACTCATACAGCCAATGGATTCCAATACAGAAGTATTGGAATGCATTGTAAAGGATTAGACCCCCAAAATTTCAAGTCCCAAAGTGGGACAAAAAATAAAGTGAAAAAAAAGTTGAAAAAATAACGTTTTCCCCCCCCAAAAATTAAAAGTTTCAAGTAAAAATAAACAAAAACGTCATTTTCCCCAAATTAAGTTAAAAAAAAATTTGGTAAAAAATAGGGGGGAAAAAAAAGTTGTCTATAAACATATCACATTACCTAACCCCTCAGATGAACATAGTAAAAAATAAAAACTGTGCTAAATAAACAATTTTTTTGTCACCTTACATCACAAAAAGTACAACAGCAAGCGATCAAATAGGCATTTGCCCAACAAAATAGTACCAATCTAACCATCACCTCATCCCACAAAAAATGAGCCCCTACCTGAGACAATCGCACAAAAAATTTAAAAACTATGGTTCAGAATATGGAGACAATAAAACATCATTTTTTTTGTTTTAAAAAAGCTGTTATTGTGTAAAACTTACATAAATAAAAAAAAGTATACATATTAGGTATCGCCGCGTCCGTATCGACCGGCTCTAAAAAAAGTACAACAGCAAGCGATCAAAAGGCATTTGCCCATCAAAATAGTACCAATCTAACCGTCATCTTATCCCGCAAAAAATGAGACCCTACCTAAGATAATCGCCCAAAAACTGAAAAAACTATGGCTCTCAGACTATGGAGACACTAAAACATGATTTTTGTTTTTGGTTTCAAAAATTATATTATTGTGTAAAACTTACATAAATAAAAAAGGTATACATATTAGGTATCGCTGCGTCCGTATCGACCAGGTCTATAAAAATATCACATGACCTAACCCCTCAGATGAACGCCGTAAAAAATTTAAAATAAAAACTGTGCTAAATAAACCATTTTTTGCCACCTTACATCACAAAAAGTGTAATAGCAAGCGATCAAAAAGTCACACGCACCCCAAAATAGTGCCAATAAAACCGTCATCTCATCCCGCAAAAATCATACTCTACCCAAGGTAATCGCCCAAAAACTGAAAAAATTATGGCTCTCAGATTTGGAAACATTAAAACATGATTTAAAAAAAATAAAATAAATAATCATTGTGTAAAACTTACATAAATAAAAAAAAGTATACATATTAGGTATCGCCACATCCGAGGCAACCTGATCTATAAAAATATCACATGATCTAACCTGGCAGATGAATGTTGTAAATAACAAAAAATAAAAACGGTGCCAAAACAGCTATTTCTTGTTACCTTGCCTCACAAAAAATGTAATATAGAGCAAACAAAAATCATATGTACCCTAAACTAGTACCAACAAAACTGCCACCCTATCCTGTAGTTTCTAAAATGGGGTCACTTTTTGGGAGTTTCTACTCTAGGGGTGCATCAGGGGGGGCTTTAAATGGGACATGGTGTCAAAAAAACCAGTCCAGCAAAATCTGCCTTCCAAAAACCGTATGGCATTCCTTTCCTTCTGCGCCCTGCTGTGTGCCCGTACAGCGGTTTACGACCACATATGGGGTGTTTCTGTAAACTACAGAATCAGGGCCATAAATATTGAGTTTTATTTGGCTGTTTAACCTTGCTTTGTTACTGGGAAAAATGGATTAAAATCGAAAATTTGCCCAAAAATTTAAATTCTGAAATTTCATCTCCATTTGCCAATAACTCTTGTGGAACATTCAAAATCTGTTTTGAATACCTTGAGGGGTGTAGTTTCTTAGATGGTGTCACTTTTATGGAGTTTCTACTCTAGGGGTGCATCAGGGGGGGCTTCAAATGGGACATGGTGTAAAAAAAAACAGTCCAGCAAAATCTGCCTTCCAAAAACTGTATGGCATTCCTATCCTTCTGCGCCCTGCCGTGTGCCCGTACAGCAGTTTACGACCACATATAGGGTGTTTCTGTAAACTACAGAATCAGGGCCATAAATACTGAGTTTTGTTTGGCTGTTTAACCTTGCTCTGTTACTGGGAAAAATGGATTAAAATGGAAAATTTGCCAAAAAATTTAAATTCTGAAATGTCATCTCCATTTGCCAATAACTCTTGTGGAACATTCAAAATCTGTTTTGAATACCTTGAGGGGTGTATTTTCTTAGATGGGGTCACTTTTCTGGAGTTTCTACTCCATTTGCCAATAACTCTTGTGGAACATTTAAAATCAGTTTTGAATACCTTTAGGGGTGTAGTTTCTTAGATGGGGTCACTTTTATGGAGTTTCTACTCTAGGGGTGCATCTTTAATTCAAAAAAATTGAAATTCTGAAATTTCATCTCCATTTGCCAATAACTCTTGTGGAACATTCAAAATCTGTTTTGAATACCTTGAGGGGTGTAGTTTCTTAGATGGGGTCACTTTTATGGAGTTTCTACTCTAGGGGAGCATCAGGGGGGCTTCAAATGTCACATGGTGTCAAAAAAAACAGTCCAGCAAAACCTGCCTTCAAAAAAACGTTTGGCTTTCCTTGCCTTCTGTGCCCTGCCATGTGCCCGTACAGTGGTTTACGACCACATATGGGGTGTTTCTGTAAACTACAGAATCAGGGCCATAAATATTGAGTTTGGTTTGGCTGTGAACCCTTGCTTTGCAACTGGAAAAAAAATTATTAAAATGTTAAATCTGCCAAAAAAGTGAAATTTTGAAATTGTATCTCTATTTTCAATTAATTCTTCTGGAACACCTAAAGGGTTAACGATGTTTGTAAAATTAGTTTTGAATACCTTGAGGGGTGTAGTTTCTAGAATGGGGTCATTTTTGGGTGGTTTCTATTATGTAAGCCTCGCAAAGTGACTTCAGACCTGAACTGGTCCCTAAAAATTGGGTTTTTGAAAATTTCTGAAAAATTTAAAGATTTGCTTCTAAACTTCTAAGCCTTGTAACATCCCCAAAAAATTAAATATCATTCCCAAAATGATCCAAACATGAAGTAGACATATTGGGAATGTAAAGTAATAACTATTTTTGGAGGTATTACTATGTATTCTAGAAGTAGCGAAATTGAAACTTGTAAATTAGCAATTTATAAAAAAAAAATTGGTAAATTTGGTATTTTTTTATAAATAATTTTTTTTTTTTTTACTTCATTTTACCAGTGTCATGAAGTACAAAATGTGATGAAAAAACAATCTCAGAATGGCTTGGATAAGTCAAAGCATTTTAAAGTTATCACCACTTAAAGTGACACTGGTCAGATTTGCAAAAAATGACCTGGTCCTTAAGTCTTTAAAGGTGAAATATCAGATTTAATGTTACCGTTAAAAGATCGGATTGTATTGCGATTGTATGTGTGTGGGGTCTGAGCAATCTAGTGAAGTGGCGGCACGGTATGGGGTGTAAAGCTGGTTCGCCTCCCCGTGGTGCACCCTGGGTAACTCTAAATGAACCAGCAAATACTGGCAGTAATACAAATAAAGCTTTCATGAGTCCCGACCAACAGGACACAAACTCTAATCTATAGACTGTGTTTGTATGTGTGTGTGGGGTATATAGTGTGCGGCAGGAAAATGGATGTGCAATGTGCATGTGAGAGATATTTCTTTGCTGTCCATACATACATGCTACAGCAGACATAGTGCTGTGATGTCACAACAATACTTAGTGCACCAATAAGTAATAACTACTTAGACGTGATAAAATATGAAGTTGTATGCATTGCAAAAATAAATTTGGATAATAAGTGGCGATGTTCGCAATCACGAATATTTTATAACACTCTATCTGCATATAAAGCGATTGTTCTGACATGCATGTGACATACAGTAGGTGTTTCTGACATTGTGTTTTTAGCACGACAGCGTCGCGCTGATACTCGGCGACATGCTGCCGAGATCTCGCACTCACTGGGATAGTGACAGCACATCCCAGCAAGCGCGTCATAGAAGCGACGGGAGATCCGACTTGGATTCCCGCCAATTCTACACGTGTGCGGCGTTTGTTATGAATCCTGAGGGGGAAGTCCCCGCCGGATTTTAAATAAAAATCCGGCCTGGGTCCCGCCCTCAGGAGCATACCGGGCCCTTAGGTCTGTTATGGGTTGTAAGGAGAGCCCCCCCTACGCCGAAAAAAACGGCGTAGGGGGTCCCCCTACAATCCATACCAGACCCGTATCCAAAGCACGCTACCCGGCCAGCCAGGAAGGGAGTGGGGACGAGCGAGCGCCCCCCCTCCTGAGCCGTACCAGGCTGCATGCCCTCAACATGGGGGGTTGGGTGCTCTGGGGCAGGGGGCGCACTGCGGCCCCCCCCACCTCAGAGCACCCTGTCCCCATGTTGATGAGGACAGGGCCCCTTCCCGACAACCCTGGCCGTTGGTTGTCGGGGTATGCGGGCGGGAGGCTTATCGGAATCTGGGAGCCCCCTTTAATAAGGGGGCCCCCAGATACCGGCCCCCCACCCTAAGTGAATGAGTATGGGGTACATCGTACCCCTACCCATTCACCTGCAAGAAAATTGGTAAAAACACAAATAAACCACACAGTGTATTAAAATATTTTATTTTTCTGCTCCGGAGGCCGCCCCCTGTCTTCTTTATTAGCTCTTTTACCAGGGGGGGCTCTTCTTCTTCTTCCGCTATCCCGACGGGTCTTCTCCGCTATCCGGGGGGTCTTCTCAACTCTCCGGGGTTCTCCTTCTGTCTTCTCCTTCTGTCTTGTTGTCTCCTTCTGTCTTCTGTCTCCGGGGTTCTCCTTCTGTCTTCTCCGCTATCCGGGGGGGTCTTCTCAACTCTCCGGGGTTCTCCTTCTGTCTTGTTGTCTCCTTCTGTCTTCTCCTTCTGTCTTGTTGTCTCCTTCTGTCTTCTGTCTCCGGTGTTCTCCTTCTGTTTTCGCCTCTCTCTGTTGTTGACTCGGCGCACCCCGGTTCTTCGTCTCGCGAGACTCGGCGCACCCCGATTCTTCGTCTCGCGAGACGAAGAATCGGGGTGCGCCGAGTCTCGCGAGACGAAGAACCGGGGTGCGCCGAGTCAACAACAGAGAGAGGCGAAAACAGAAGGAGAACCCCGGAGACAGAAGACAGAAGGAGACAACAAGACAGAAGGAGAAGACAGAAGGAGAACCCCGGAGAGTTGAGAAGACCCCCCCGGATAGCGGAGAAGACAGAAGGAGAACCCCGGAGACAGAAGACAGAAGGAGACAACAAGACAGAAGGAGAACCCCGGAGAGTTGAGAAGACCCCCCGGATAGCGGAGAAGACCCGTCGGGATATCGGAAGAAGAAGAGCCCCCCCTGGTAAAAGAGCTAATAAAGAAGACAGGGGGCGGCCTCCGGAGCAGAAAAATAAAATATTTTAATACACTGTGTGGTTTATTTGTGTTTTTACCACTTTTCTTGCAGGTGAATGGGTAGGGGTACGATGTACCCCATACTCATTCACTTAGGGTGGGGGGCCGGTATCTGGGGGCCCCCTTATTAAAGGGGGCTCCCAGATTCCGATAAGCCTCCCGCCCGCATACCCCGACAACCAACGGCCAGGGTTGTCGGGAAGGGGCCCTGTCCTCATCAACATGGGGACAGGGTGCTCTGAGGTGGGGGGGCCGCAGTGCGCCCCCTGCCCCAGAGCACCCAACCCCCCATGTTGAGGGCATGCAGCCTGGTACGGCTCAGGAGGGGGGGGGGGGGGGCGCCCCCCCGTCCCCCCCCCCTTCCTGGCTGGCCGGGTAGCGTGCTTTGGATACGGGTCTGGTATGGATTGTAGGGGGACCCCCTACGCCGTTTTTTTCGGCGTAGGGGGGGCTCTCCTTACAACCCATAACAGACCTAAGGGCCCGGTATGCTCCTGAGGGCGGGACCCAGGCCGGATTTTTATTTAAAATCCGGCGGGGACTTCCCCCTCAGGATTCATAACAAACGCCGCACACGTGTAGAATTGGCGGGAATCCAAGTCGGATCTCCCGTCGCTTCTATGACGGCTCTGTCTCCATCGCGGCAAGCCAGCTCGGCGCTGGCTCCCGCGATGGGGCTCGTATGTGCTCAATCTCGCCGAGAAATACAGCGAGATTGACACAAAATCGGGTTCACCTACTGTACAAATACATTGCTGTAATGTAAAATTACTTACAGTGATCACTAGTTCTTCCTCCCTGTCGCGAAATTTGCTTCCCACCATTTTGTACAATCTTCTCAAACTTCGGGTAGTTGGAAAACTGTTGCGACATTTGGCCACAACCTTTTGACGCTTGTGCATCATACGATTTTCAAAATGTAAAAAAAGGGTACGAAGATAACGAATTTGCAAATTTACGAATATATAACGAATATTCGTCTATATATTCGCGAAATATCGCTAAATCGAATATTTCCCCTGTCGCTCAACACTAATAGTTACCCCAAGAAGAGCACACATGTCCACCCAAAATGTGGAGAGACTGACCTTTGTCAAGATGAATCAGGCGTAGATCAGCCAGGAATTCCACCCACCACTGCCTCATGCATCAGACTAGATGATCCATGGTGCCACAGCAACACTTTGACAAAAGAGACTGGTTTCTTCTGGATAACTGCCTCAGCTACTATTCTGATGCTGCCACCCGCCTAATGCCACACATCTGATGCCAAGTGCTAATTCTTTCACCCACCAACTTCATCGGGTACTGGTATTGCCACCCACCTCCACACAATGTTACTATGCCACTCTGTGGCCTCCTGATGCTGCCGCCACCTTCACATTCTGTCATTGGGCCACTCTGTGGCCTTCTCATGCTGCTGCCATCTCCACACTCTGTTATTGTGCCACTCTGTGGTTTTGGTCTCCTCATGCTGTTGCCACCTCTACATTCTGTCATTTTGCCACTCTGTGGCCTACTCATGCTGCTGCCACCTCCACACTCTGTTATTGGGCCACTCTGTTGTCTCCTCATGCTGCCCTTACCTCCAGACTCTGTCATTGTGCCACTCTGTGGTCTCCTCATGCTGCTGCTGCCGCCACCTCCACGCTCTGTCATTGTGCCACTCTGTGGCTTACTGATGCTGCTGCCACTTTCAGACTCTGTCATTGGGCCAATCTGTGGTCTCCTCATGCAGCCGCCACCTCCACACTATGTCATTTAGCCACTCTGTGGCATCCTGATTCTGTTGCCACCTTCAGACTCTGTCATTTGACCACTCTGTGGTCTCCTCTTGCTGCCGCCACCTCCACACTCTGTCACTGTGCCACTCTGTGGCCTCCTGATGCTGCTCCTGCCACCTTCAAACTCTGTCATTGTGCCACTCTATGGCCTCCTGATGCTGCCGCCACTTCAGACTCTGCCATTGGGCCACTCTGTGGTCTCCTCATGCTGTCGCCACCTCCACACTATGTCACCTAGCCACTCTGTGGCCTCCTGATTCTGCAGCCACCTTAAGACTCTGTCATTGTTCCACTCTTTGGCCTCCTGATGCTGCCTCCACCTTAAAACTCTGTCATTTGGCCACTCTGTGGTCTACTCCTGAGGCTGCTGCCACCACCTCCACACTCTGTCTTTGTCACGGCCTATGGTGTGCGCTGTGACACTGTTGCTACACTTGCAGCTGCCCGCGGCAACGCGTTGCTGTGTGTGCATGCGGTGGCAGTGTCTCGACCTTCTGGGTGATTGCTGTGACATGGTTGCCACGCATGTTGTTGCCTGCGGCAATGTGTAGCTTTCCTATGTTTGTGTGTGCAATTCCCCTTTAAGTGGCTTCCTCCCCTTGTCTGGTGTTGGAAGGGTTAACTCCCTTCCTAGTGTTTGAACACTGGGTTTATGTGTGTGTGGGTGTGGCTGCTTGGGCTATTTAGCCTCTGCTGGATGCCTAAAGCTGAGGGGTACTCCAGCTATGGTGTATGCTGGAGTTATCCTCCTGGTCTTCATATGCCATCTGTCCAGTGAGGGCCACCCTTGTGGTCATAGAAGATAGTAGATGTTCTTGTGGTGTTTCACGTTATTGCAGCTATGGTGTCCTGAGTTCCTGTGTGGTTTGCGGTGTGTGCTGTGTCCTTTTATGTTGATGTGGACATCAGCACTTGTGCACGGGTTCCAGTCAGTGTGTCTGTGGCAGGTAGGTGTGTTACTGGTTTCACTTACCTGCCATCTCTATATGCTGTATGTGTTCCCCTCTCCTTGCAGCTTGGCCAGTGGAGAGTCCTGTTCGTCCGTGTTGTGGAGGAACAGGTCGTCTTACCCTGCTCCTAGTCCAGGGATTTCCTGAGGGTTAGTATGGCCCCGAGGTTCCGGAGTATGAGCCCTCCTACCATCTGGGTTGGCTCATACGGTTAGGAGTCAGGGTTAGAATTAGGGATGCATTAGGAGGTGACCTGCTCCCTGATCTCGGCGTCCTGGCCTAGCAGCTACCCGTTATCCCTTTGATACCGCACGGTGGGGGGTTTCCCCCACCCCCCGCTGTGACAGTCTTTGTGCCACTCTGTGGCCTCCTGATGCTGCCACCACCTTTAGATTCTGTCATTGGGCCACTCTGTGGTCTCCTCATGCTGCTTTCACCTCACCACTTCATGACTGGGCCACTATTTAGACTTTTTGGCTTGGCTGACATCATCATTCATTTTACCCTTCTTCTGATCTGTCAGAAGGAAAGTAAAATGAGACACACAACAAATCCTCTCTGTGTAGCAGCTGAGCTGACGGCTCAGAGGAAAGGCAAAATAATCTGTGAAGTTGACACAAACTTACTGCTACACCCTCTCTACTCTGTCAGGGGGCTCTACTTGTGTAAGCGTTTAATAGAACAGGGTCTGTAGACATCTATGTGGAATCAGCTGATGATGGTGTAAAAGGAGTGCGCTTCTTCTTGGCGCTAACATTAACCTGTAAGGTTGACTTCATACGTGACTTATTTGGTCAGTTTTGGCCCCGTGACTTCCCAAATTACTGAAGTGTGCAGTGATTCTAAGTGCGATGCCTGTCATCTGCATGTCATATGGACTCACAGTATTATTTCACTACCAAAGCAGACTCCCTATGCATGTTACTGCAAGGCACAGTGTTCTACACCACTATAAAGGCTCTCTGCAGCCCGGAAATAGCAGTTTTTAACTAAATTTGCCGCAAATTTATTCGGATCGAACCAAATTTTTCACACAAAAAATTGGCAAACTGGCAAATCGAATTTTTTTAAAAATTCGCTCATCTCTAGTAGCTACATTTGTCTATTCCGAGTTGACATACAGTTATGATCACAAACCTCTTGAATCTGAACAGCCATACTTTAAAATGTATGTTTGCTACCACAATAATGATATCAGGTCCTTCCAGACTGACTTCACAATATTACCTTACAGTGGTCTACTTTTTCACATAGACACCTTAAATGGTTGTCCAGGTTTAGAAAAAAAAAAAAAAACATCAACTTTATTTTATTCCAAAGACATCATCACTCTTAGGCCTCTTTCACACGGGCGTTGCGCGAAAATGTGCAGGTGCGTTACGGGAACACCCGCGATTTTTCCACGCGAGTGCAAAACATTGTAATGCGTTTTGCACTCGTGTGAAAAAAATCACGCATGTTTGGTACCCGAACTTCTTCACAGAAGTTCGGGCTTGGGATCGGTGTTCTGTAGATTGTATTATTTTCCCTTATAACATGGTTATAAGGGAAAATAATAGCATTCTGAATACAAAATGTATTATCTTTTTAACCCCTCCAGCACCATTTTACTATGCATTCTGTATTCAGAATGCTATTATTTCCCCTTATAACCATGTTATAAGGGAAAATAATAATGATCGGGTCTCCATCCCGATCGTCTCCTAGCAACTGTGCGTGAAAATCGCACCGCATCCGCACTTGCTTGCGGATGCTTGCGATTTTCACGCAACCCCATTCACTTCTATGGGGCCTGCGTTGCATGAAAAACGCAGAATATAGAGCATGCTGCGATTTTCACGCAACGCACAAGTGATGCGTGAAAATCACCGCTCATGTGAACAGCCCCATAGAAATGAATGGGTTGGTATTCAGTGCGGGTGCAATGCGTTCAACCCACGCATCGCATACACGCGGAATACTCGCCCATGTGAAAGGGGCCTTATAGTCAATAGAAGTAAATGAGGCTGAGGTGTGGTACCAAGCACAGCCGCTATACAATGTACGGTGCTGTGCTTGGTAAGATGCAAGAAGGCCACGGTGCTCACAGGAACATGGGTACCTTCTCAAACAGCTGATCCCGGGGATCCCGGGTGTCAGACCCCCATCGATCAGATAATGACGATCTATCCTGAGGATAGGTCATCAGTATAAAAATCTTGGAAAACCCTTTTAAACCCTATTTACTTGAATAGCAATAAGCTGCAACACCAGATAAAACCAAAGGCTAAGAATGGCAAGTCTTTTTCAAATTCTGTAAATACCTTTTAAGAGCCTTAATTGCTATATATTTTGTTATCTGGTGATGTTCAATATAATCTGCTTTAGCACTGAGCCAGTAACACAACCACTATAATCTAATATGCTTTTTAACCAGGTTAATAGAAACATAAACATAGTATTTGAGGATCTGATTGTGACTATTCCAACCAAAAGCTGACCATCACACTTTCTTTGAAACAGACAAATCATACTTTGAATTTGTGTGGAGTAAACTATTGTACAAGACATCCCAAGAGAGGTGGTCTTAGTCATGGAGAATTCCTGAGAGTGGCCTGCAATAATATGTATTCAACCCTCTGTAACCAACAAGTGACAGAAATCTCAATGGAATTTCTTTAAAGAGAAAACAATAAACAAATGCTAAATGTCCAGGTATCGATAGATACTTGCTTCTTACATAAAGGGCGTACAGAAATCTTAGTACATCCATTATTTCATTATGCATACAGGACTATTGCAGTATTAATAATTGTTCTATGACTGCCAATAACTATTAATGATTGTGATTGTCAATTGGATTGCCATTTATTTATTTCGCATTTTGTTTCATAATGCTTCCTTTGATACATTATTATGTATACAATAAATAATCATCTGTAGCAGTATTGATTATATTCTAGATCTCATCTTCCGTTATTTCACAATAGTTAAAATTCATCCTCCCACCCAGACTTCAATAATAAATAAGACACAAGTGACTAAGGTGGAAGCAGAAGGAGCAAGGCTGCACAGAATGGCTTGGGTCCACAATTTGAGTATTTATCTGCTTATTTGCATATGGATTCAAAGTACTTTTTATCCAGAATAAAGCAACAGATCTCTAAGAGAAAGATATGATTAATTTTAGTTGAACTTGCCCTACAGACACTGCCTGTTTTACCAGTGACTTTCCTGGTAACAGATTCCCATTAAAGACATAGGGACATATTTATTAAGACCTGCGTTTTAGACGCCGGTCTTAATAAACCCCATCGCTGGCAGAGGATCCGTCAAAGTTATGAAGAGGCGCCGGCCTCTACATTACTTCAGCGCATCCTCTGCCAGTTTGTAATGTAAGACAGAAGGTGAGGTCATCAATACTGGTGGGGGTGCAGGTTTCCCCAAAGCATGTTTCTTATGAGCCATCCCTAGAATTAAGGCTCATTTGTTGCTGTTAATGGAATGCAACTGAATCAACCCATAGAGAATGCTAGTGGTAGTAGTCATGGTACTCATGGTAGCTGGATCCTCCTCCCTGACTCCCAGGGCTGGCACATTGATGAAGGAGGGGGGGGGGGTAGCAGGATGTTAGTAGTAGTTTCAGCAAAGTTTGGCTTAGCTGATCCATGAAATTCCAGTGTCTCCTAATATGTAATTGCTTAAATAGCAAGTCCTCACAGTTCCAGCTGAGGTGTGCACAGCAAATCCAATGTTTTGTATGCAGTTCCTTTTTTGTGGCACAGATTCACGAGCAGCAATGCATGCTAGAAAGATGATAGGATAGCCAGAAGGCATAAACCCATTTATGTGCAGTGAATGCCAATAGACAAGGCATTCTCTTCTTTTCCAGACTATGCATTGCACTCCCTTTCAGCTGTACACAGTCCACTTGAGTTTCACTGACTGAAGAAAAGAGTAGGACTGTTTAAAGTGCAGTTACTCCATGAAAAGATAAACTCAACAGTGCTAACGCTAAAGGACAAAGAGGGGTATGCTTAGCTTTAGCTCTGCCTTGATTCTAGAACACAGAGCAAAGAATCCTGGTTAAGGCACAAACCTCAGCCTGTGGTTTACAGTTAACCCCTTCCTGACCAGCGCTGTACTAGTACGGTACTGGCCAGGGCTTTAAAGATAGCGCCCGCTCCTACAGCACACACCCGCGGCTCAAGTCCACGAATGACAATAATGCCAGTCACTGACATTTATCACTTCAGATGCCATGGTCAGTCCTGACCACGGCATTTGAGTGTGTGCAAACCTGGAAGCACGCACTTCCTGGTATGCTCTGGCTCCCTTCGTCAGCGATCGGAGGAGCTGGAGCTTGTATATATAGAGAGAATGACACGAGGCTGCAGCATAGTGTTTCCTATGGGCCCCTTGTTTGTAGCATGGCTCCATAGGAAACTAGTACATTTCTCATAGACTCCAGAACTAATGCATTGGAGTCTATGAGAATAGCAGTCTAATGATTGCTTGTTATGGCTCCCTATAGTAGCTATAAAAAAAGTGTAAAAAAAAAAAAATTACTTTAAAAAAATATATATAAAAACTCAAATCACCCCCCTTTCCCCAAAACAAAACTAAAAAAACTAACAAAAAAATGAACATCATGGGTTTCACCATGTGCAAAAACATCCATACTATAAAAATCTAAAAAAATATTTTCCCCATACGGCAAAATGGAAAAAATAACAAAAAATGGCCGATTCACAGTTTTTTGTCACTTCATTTCCCACAAAAAAACTAAATAACAAGGGATCAAAAAGTCATACACACACCAGAATCAATGAAAAGTACAGATCGCCCTGCAAAAAAATAAATGCTCACATACACATAAATACAAAAAAGTTATAGGGATCAGAATAAGACAATGAAAAAATAAAACTGATTTTTTCCCCAAGTTTTTTTATTATTTTATCAGTATCAAAACAAGAAAAGCTATACATATAAGGTATCGTTGGATTCATACTGACCTGTAGAATGAAAGTAACTGGTCAGTTTTATTGCACATCAAACATTGTAAATAAAAAAAAACATTAAACGTTGTCGGAATTGCTTTGTTTTGTTTTTTATTTCACCCCGTTTGGAATTTTTTTCCTGCTTCCCACTACATAATATGCAATATTAAATGATGTTTTTGGAAGGTACAACTTGTTCCGCAAAAATCAAAACCTCATGTGCCTATGTGAATGGAAAGATAACAAAAAGTTATAGCTCTGGGAAAGCAGTGAGCATAAAATGAAAAGGCAAAAATAAGAAACCTCTGGGGTAAAAAAGGGTTATAGATATAGAATAGTATTTCTATGCAAACAATGGTAATAGCCTGAATAACATTATGAAACATCATAGATATGTTAAGACATATAAATCCTTATAAAATATGCACTCATACGCCACAAGCGCAAGTAAATTAGCTTACTTTTGTCATACCTCTTCTTGTTTGTGATCAGTAGCATGCATCCTTCTATCAAATAGTAGGACAGCTGCCTGAACTTCGCAAAATTATCCACATACTGTAAAGTGCAATAGATTCCTGATGTACAAATAGTTCTGTGTGTTATTCTGAGATTATCTTTTAAAGTAAAGTAAAAGGTCATACTTACTTTGTATCTCTTCCTATTCACCAGTTTATCCTAATACATTTTCTATACTAAATTGAATGAGGTGTAATTATACCACCTCAGGAGATTACCCTGAATATTCTTAATTGTGACAGTTTCCCATGACTTAAAGCTCAGTAGACATCTTGTAATTTTGCTTTGCAAGAACATTCACAATGCACAAAGAGCATTTTAAATCAGAAGTTCACATGAAGCAGTTTCTCCAAAACAAAGAATCTGGTTAAAGACAGCAGACATATTTCATGATAGTGAAGTTTAACATGATGTTTAACCTTTTATTTAAGTCTTAAATCAGAGGAATACATTTACTAATATTAAACTACATTATCCCGTAGCTTCATTATTAACCCCTTAAGGTCTCATGATGTACATGTACGTCATCTCTGGCCGTGACTTAAGGACCAGAGAAGTACATGTACCATACGTCATGGTGATCGGGCGGGTGCAGGAGCTGCGCCCGCCCGATCAGCGGCAGAGGTCCAGCAGTCACTGATAAAATCACGATGCCAGCGCATTAACCCTGCACAGCCGCGGTCAGCGCTTACCGCGGCATGTGCAATGTCCGTGCAGGGAGGAAACAGCCATCGGGTCCCCGTGCTGCTGTGACGGGGGACTCAATGGCATGGAAGGCAGCACGATGCCTTCCTTAGGCATCGTGGCTGCCTTCCGGGAGAGCCTGTGAGACTCAGCCCCCTGGATCTCACAGGCAGGAAGGCTGTAAGTGTATTACAGTGTTTAATAGCCTTATAGCCAATGCATGCCAATACAGAAGTATTGTCATGCATTGTAAAGGGGACCAGACCCCCAAAAGTTGAAGTCCCAGAGTGGGACAAAAAATAAAGTGAAAAAAAGTAAAAAAAATGAAAGTTTTCCAAAAAAAAATAAAGTTTCAAGAAAAAAAAAAAAATATATATATATATACAGTACAGACCAAAAGTTTGGACACACCTTCTCAGTCAAAGAGTTTTCTTTATTTTCATGACTATGAAGGCAGCAATACTATGAATTAACACATATGAAATTATTTACATAACAAACAAGTATGAAACAACTGAAAATATGTCATATTCTAGGTTCTTCAAAGTAGCCACCTTTTGCTTTGATTACTGCTTTGCACACTCTTGGCATTCTCTTGATGAGCTTCAAGAGGTAGTCCCCTGAAATGGTCTTCCAACAGTCTTGAAAGAGTTCCCAGAGATGCTTAGCACTTGTTGGCCTTCACTGTCCAGCTCACCCCAAACCATCTCGATTGGGTTCAGGTCCGGTGACTGTGGAGGCCAGGTCATCTGGCGCAGCACCCCATCACTCTCCTTCATGGTCAAATAGCCCTTACTTTCAAAGTTTTCCCAATTTTTCGGCTGACTGACTGACATTTCTTAAAGTAATGATGGCCACTCGTTTTTCTTTACTTAGCTGCTTTTTTCTTGCCATAATACAAATTCTAACAGTCTATTCAGTAGGACTATCAGCTGTGTATCCACCTGACTTCTCCTCAACGCAACTGATGGTCCCAACCCCATTTATAAGGCAAGAAATCCCACTTATTAAACCTGGCAGGGCACACCTGTGAAGTGAAAACCATTTCAGGGGACTACCTCTTGAAGCTCATCAAGAGAATGCCAAGAGTGTGCAAAGCAGTAATCAAAGCAAAAGGTGGCTACTTTGAAGAACCTAGAATATGACATATTTTCAGTTGTTTCACACTTCTTTATTATGTATATAATTCCACATGTGTTAATTCATAGTTTTAATGCCTTCAGTGTGAATCTACAATTTTCATAGTCATGAAAATAAAGAAAACTCTTTGAATGAGAAGGTGTGTTCAAACTTTTGTTCTGTACTGTATATATCATTTTGCCAAAATAAAAGGAAAAAAAAACTTGTAAAAAAAGTAGACATATTAGGTATCGCCGTTTTCGTATAGACCAGCTCTATAAAAATATCACATGACCTAACCCCTTAGGTGAACACCGTCAAAAAAATAAAATAAAAACTGTGCTAAATAAACCATTTTTTGTCACCCCACATCACTAAATGTGCAACACCAAGCGATCAAAAAGGCGTATACCACCCAAAATAGTACCAATCAAACTGTCAACTCATCCCGCAAAAAATTAGCCCCTACCTAAGACAATCGCCCAATAAATAAAAAAAACTATGGCTCTCAGACTATGGAGAAACAAAAACATGATTTTTTTTTTGTTTAAAAAATATAATTGTGTAAAACTTACATAAATAAAAAAGTTGACATATTAGGTATTGCCGTGTCCGTAAAAACCTGCTCTATAAAAATATCACATAATCTAACCCCTCAGGTGAATACTGTAAAAAAATATATAAATACTGTGGCAAAAAAGCCATTTTTTGTCACCTTACATCACAAAAAGTGTAATAGCAAGCGATCAAAAAGTCATATGCACCCCAAAATTGTGCCAATCAAATCATCATCTCATCCCGCAAAAATGATACTCTAGGTAAGACAATCGCCCAAAAACTGAAAAAAATATGGCTCTCAGACTATGGAGACACTAAAACATGATTTTTTTGTTTAAAAAATGATATCATTGTGTAAAACTTACATAAATAAAAAACAGTAGACATATTAGGTATCGCCGCGTCCGAAAGAACCATCTCTATAAAAATATCACATTATATAACCCCTCAGGTGAATCCCGTAAAAAAGAAAATGCACCCTATAATAGTACCTATCAAACCGTCATCTCATCCTGAAAAAAAATGAATCCTTACACAAGACAGTTGCCCAAAAAATTAAATAAAATACAGCTTTCAGAATATGGAGACACTTTCAAAAAAGCTTTGTTATGTAAAACTGAAAAAAACAAACCCAAAAAGTTGTCATATTTGGTATTGTCGCATCTGTAACAACCTGCTCTATAAAAATACCACATGATCTAACTTGTTAGATGAATGTTGTAAATAACAAAAAATTTAAACGTTGGCAAAACAGCTATTTTTTGTTACCTTGCCTCACAAAAAGTGTAATATAGAGCAACCAAAAATCATATCTACCCTAAAATAGTACCGACAAAACTGCCACCTTATACCGTAGTTTGCAAAATGAGGTCACTTTTTTGGAGTTTCTACTTTAGGTGCATCAGGGGGGCTTTAAATGGGACATGCTGTCAAAAAAACAGTCCTGCAAAATATGCCTTCCAAAAAACATATAGAGTTCCTTTCCTTCTGCGCAATGCCGTGTGCCCGTACAGCAGTTTACGACCACATATGGGGTAATCAGGGCAGTAAATATTGCGTTTTTTGGCTGTTAAGCCTTGCTTTGTTAGTGGAAAAAAAAATATTAAAATGGAAAATCTGCCAAAAAAGTGAAATTCTGAAATTTCATCTTAATTTTTCATTAATTCTTGTGGAACACCTAAAGGGTTAACAAAGTTTGTAAAATCAGTTTTGTATACCTTGAGGGGTGTAGTTTCTAAAATGGGGTCACTTTTTTGGAGTTTCTACTCTAGGGGTGCCACGGGGGGAGGGGGTTTTCAAATGTGACTTGGCAGCTTAAAATTATCCCAGTGAAATTTTTCCAAAGACCACATGGAGTTCCTTTCCTTCTGCGCAATGCCGTGTGCCCGTACAGTAGTTTACGACCACATATGGGGTGTTTTTGTAAACTACAGAATCAGGACCATAAATATTAAGTTTTGTTTGGCTGTTAACCCTTGCGTTGTACCTGGGAAAAATGGATTAAAATGGAAAATCTGCCAAAAAAGTGAAATTCTGAAATTGTATCTCTATTTTACATGAATTTTTGTGGGACAGATAAAGGGTTAACAAAGTTTGTAAAATCAGTTTTGTATACCTTGAGAGGTGTAGTTTCTAAAATGGGGTCACTTTTTTGGAGTTTCTACTCTAGGGGTGCATCGGGGGAGGGGGTCTTCAAATGTGACATGGCAGCTTAAAATTATCCCAGTGAAATCTTTCAAAAAACCACATGGAGTTCCTCTACTTCTGCGTAATGCCGTGTGCCCGTACAGTAGTTTACGACCACTGATGGGGTGTTTTTGTAAACTACAGAATCAGGGCCATAAGTATTGAGTATTGTTTGGCTGTTAACCCTTGCTTTGTACCTGGGAAAAATGGATTAAAATGGAAAATCTGCCAAAAAAGTGAAATTCAGAAATTTTATCTCTATCCTCCATTAATTCTTGTGGAACAGCTAAAGGGTTAACAAAGTTTGTATTGGGGGGTATAGCATTGGCTAAAATATTAATTGTTAAATATTGGGGTACTACGGAATACCCTAACTTTCAGGAGTGGATGGAACGGATGAACAGGGTTAAGCAATATGAATACTTCCTCGCCCAAACAGTAGGAAAAATGACAGCCTGGATGCGGATATGAGGTAATTTGAAATGATAATATTAGGCGTAATGACAGTAGCTCCGCAGAAAAGAAAAGGGGGTTGGAGGGAGGGAAGGGGGGGTTAAAAAAATAAGAGGGAAATTTAGTATTTGATGAGACTATGTACTACGGTATTATTGTTTTGTGATACCAAAATGGAATACTGTAGATTTTTACTATTTGAAAATAATAAAGTGTTAAAAAAAAAAAGTTTGTAAAATCAGTTTAGTATACCTTGAGAGGTGTAGTTTCTAAAATAGGGTCATTTTTGGGTGCTTTCTATTATGTAAGCCTCACAGAGTGACTTCAGACCTGAACTGGTCCTTAAAAAGTGGGTTTTGGAAATTTTCAAAAAAAATTCAAGATTTGCTTCTAAACTTCTAAGCCTTCTAACATCCTCAAAAAATAAAATGGCATTCACAAAATGATCCAAACATATAGTAGACATATGGGGAATGTAAAGTAATAACTATTTTTGGAGGTATTACTATCTATTATAACAGTAGAGAAATTGAAATTTGGAAATTTGCTTATTTTTCCAAATTTTGGGTAAATTTGGTATTTTCATGTCATGAAGTACAATATGTGCCGATAAAACAATCCCAGAATGGCCTGGATAAGTAAAAGCGTTTTAAAGTTATCACCACATAAAGTGACACGTCAGATTTGCAGGGTCCTTAAGGGGTTAAAATGTGTTGTGTTTAGAATATGTATTAGAATGGAGAATGAAACAGACTGCTACAATCTACGTATTCACCCTTACCTTAGCTTGAATTTAGCTAAATTGCTATTTAACCTTTTTGGCTCCTCCCCAGGACCTGTGCATGCCACAGGGGAGAGTGTGTGGACGGATGAGAGTAGTAGTAGTAGTAGTACTCACAGTTCTGATGTTTTTCATCCCTTCAGAGCACTCCCTGGTCCTGGGGTTCTCCTGCCTGATGGTGTTTAGGGGTGCCCTTGGTGTTAGTGATTGTGGTGAGGAGGAAGGCAGTACCCATGAGCTGGAGTCAATAATGATTCCAGGCTTGTTCTAAAAAGTTTTTTGTTGCTCTACTGCAGCAGTGAATAGATATGTCACATCATTAGTTAATAGCTAAATCAACTGCCACTCTGTTCCGCAATTTCCTTTGGTGCAGCTTTCGACGATAAGAATAGTTAATCCTTTACTGTAGAGATTTTCTTCTGTATGGCCATACAATATTATCGGAGGCTTTTCAATGCAGGTACATCACTTGTTTCACCAACAACAAGTGATGTACCTGCATTGAAAAGCCTCCGATAATATTGTATGGCCATACAGAAGAAAATCTCTACAGTAAAGGATTAACTATTCTTATCGTCGAAAGCTGCACCAAAGGAAATTGCGGAACAGAGTGGCAACTCCTGCGATCTTTGGAACTCCTGCGAAATTTAAACCAGCTTGCTGTATGGAGCGACTGAATAAGCCGGCAAATATTTAAAGCTCCATTGAAGCAATAGGGAGACAGCAGACGCTAGACGGTAAGCCAAACATCGATTTAAAGTTTTCTCCAATCCAAAGCTCATATCGAGCTTAAAAGGATATGCTATAAGAGACTTTTCACATTATCAGGATTCCTGTGGACACTTTATGAACATATTGCGCTCCCAGTGAATACACCTACAACATTTTCAGTGACATTCAGTTTCCCAAATTGGGATAGAGCGCTAGAAGATAATACCCCCTCTTTCCCAAATAACAGCATATACTTGAAGTTTCTTGGTGTGATATATATTATTGAATTTATCGACACTATTGAGTCATATGAATATAGTGTTGATCATATCTACCACAATATATGTGATTGTAATGTTGTATATTATTGCTACATTGTTCTTATAAATTTTATTACTTGTATTTTATGGGGATATAATAAATATTTTCTGCACATATATATATATATATATATACATATATATTTTATATATATATATATATATATATATATATATATATAATGGGAGACCTGAAGTGTGTCTTCTTCCACCACATGGGCTTCAAGATATGTGTGTTTACCTTTCTCTTACAAAGTACGGTAGTCTGTGAGCCCTTTAGCATGGCCGCTCTACCTTCTGCGAAGACTCTTTTTCTAAGGGCTGGCTCATAAAATGCCCTTTTTTACTTTGGCAATCCACAGGGGAAAAGTTGCCTCCCTATTATTCTGCTCCACACTGCCTTCTAACTCTTCACTGATCTGCAGTCTAAAATTTTTTTAGAGTAAGGGTGGTGCCGGCCATGCCTCCCACTCTATACATAACCCATTGGATCTATAATACATAATGAACATAATGCATGAAATACAGTGACTTTCACACTAGTAAAGCTTTGCAGTGAGCTCCAGGATGCTGCACTCTCCACAGCTCCGTTCCAGCTTCTTTGTTCCACCACTGCATTTGCCACACTCTGCTGCCTGCTTGAAAATATTTGTCACAGATGGAGATCATTTGTGCCTCCACAGCCATTGACTGGCTGCAGCGACGATGCATCCCACAAACTGCATGTGGCTGCTTTTTGAGCGAAAACCAGAAGTGGATTCAAAAGTAATGGGAAAAATAAAGGAAAGACTTCTCCTTCCTGTAGACTTCACTTCTGTCTTTGACTCAAAAACTTAATCAAAAGATGCAGTGGAATTTTCCCAAAAATCTTACTATAATCTTGTTGTTTCTCCATTATGTTGTTAACCAGTCTCTGCTGTTAGTGACCATGATTTCAATATATCACTAATAAAGTCTCACAAGCATTAAAATATTGCATACAACAAAAAAGATGTCTCTAACATTAGAAAGGTGCAACACCGATTAAATCTACATAGAAAATGAGTCAGCATAAAACTTGGGCTGTAGAGAAAAATATCTTGGACACTTAGGTAAGTACCAGAATTTTCTAATGATTTTGATGGTGTAAACTTAGACAGCCTGTCTAGACCTCCATCAAATTTATCATAGTGGCTCAAGCTAGATGATACATTTGGTGCATGGCTAGACACTTTTGTATAACGCTATATTGATTGGCTTTTTTGTGACATAAATTTATTCCAAGACGTTGCATCTTAGGACATGTAAATTTTCCATAATACCATGCCCTTTTCCGATAAGCCACACCTCTTTCCAAGCTAGGCACAGAGCATTTCTCTAAACCGCAATTTACGCTTAAATCAAGGTGCACTCACATTTGTAAATGTGGGCCAATGTGTTCTAAACAGAAGTTATTTTAGCTTAGTACAAAAACCAATGGCATAATTTCACTAAATATCAGCTGTAAAGTATGCAGCTGGAAATGTTAGGGTTTGAATTTACTTTGCGGGATCAAACTATTAGTAGTACACATCATACGATCCACAACGCATTCTTTATTGTACCAGAGAGTGCTTAACAGTGGAACCATTTGTGAAAAGACTGAAGCTCAGGTGAAAGTGTACCTTGCAACAAGACAACGGTTCTAAACCTACCAGGGAATTCACCAAAAAAAACACAGATTTTTTAATTTATTCTATTTTTTATGGAGGCTGCGTGAATGACCAAGTCAAAGCATGGTATAAATTCCATCAAGAGTCTATTGGGCAAATTGAAACAGGCTGTGCTTGCAAGAAACCCTCAAGCATTGTACAGCTGAAAATATTCTCTGAGAAGAAGAATAATATCTCCCAGTCTGTTAGTAGCTTAGATCTGCCAAAGGGCATAATATACCTTTTGAATGAAGATGATCAAATATTGATATCTACTTAAATGGCTTCTGTCACTACCTCCAAAAACTCCATCTTGCGGGATCCATTAATAGCTGCGACTCCAATGATACTTGGTGTCTTTTTCTTCTAGTCCCCTTCATTCTTTATCAATTGATGCCATTCGTTATGCTAATGAAGATATTACACTGTCAGGGGGGTGGTCATCTTCTCTTCTTTCTCAAGGGATAGTGAACCTAAGTGCTTTGATATTGTCCAGTCTGGGCACACATTGTCAGAGCAACTCTTGCAGCATATGGGCTGTTGTGGGAACAGAACGTGGTCCTGTGGGATAAGATATATCTCACAACAAACACTGCTAAAGATGCTCTTAGACCATCCAAACCAATTGGCATTGATTGGACAGGTTGTAAGTTTGTTCTACTTTAGAATAAAGAAGCAGTCACCACCCCCTTTGCATTTGCATGCCCTCATTAGCATATTAGGTGCTTAAACTAACAGCTCTAATAACTCAAGAAAGGGGAAATGGGCTACAATAAAAAGGTAAGACTCAATAGGCAGTGGCGATAAATGACTCCTTAGAGCTGGAGTTTTTTAAGGAAATGGCAGGTACTCTTTAAAGGGTCATTTTCATAAGAAAGAGTTATTTCTGTAAACTCAATTTATATGGAAAAATATATTTTTGGGTAATTTTGTCTACTTTTATTTTGCATTAAGACATTGAAAGATAAATAAAAAAATACTATCAGTCTGTACCAGTCAGCACAGAAAGATAACACTCTTATGTGGTAGGTAACTCATTGTTAGGTTACTGCTGCTGTAAGAGATAGATATTACCTGTTAGTAAAATAGTAGATAAGTAGAATTGGGGTTGGCAGTATGACAGTTCTATTGATAAAACAAGATAAAGATGCCCAAAGAAGAGCATTGCATGTATCAATATAATGTGTGAATGTGTGATGATGTAACTGAGTTACTCATCACCTTCCCTCTCTAGTTGTTACAAATAGCTTCCCTGAGTAAATCCAGAAATTCATCCACCAGTTTTTTTTTTTTGTAAAACAATGAACAATATTGGCTAATATATACTTAATTTTTTTTGTCCCTTAAAAAAAATAAATGCTATTTTTTACAACTATATATCTTACCTATGGCTATTATATCATTGACTGTTCATGCTTTGTAGATCTCTATGGACATCTTTTTGTATGACATGCATAGATAGTGGTATGATCTCTTTTTTTGCTCCTCTTCTCATTAATTTTCCTAGAATTCTAGGTCAGCCCCCTAGTTCTTCTGAATGTGCACCTGAGGAAGTTACGCTTCACTTGCTGTAGCATACAAGTTATTGTCTTGATACAGTCATGAATTATTCATCCATGCCTTATCTCGTGAAATATTGTGTGTAACAAATAAACATGCACTTGCTGCTCCAGTAACCTCATGTAAAATCTTCCCACGAGATAACCCGGTGAAATTCAAAGCAAATACAATACAATAAGGCACAAAATCAACACCACTAACAATAAGATGCATGTAACAAGGCAGTAGCATTTTCATGTTTGCTTGAAGATTATCTCTGGAAAGAGAATCGTGGTGGCTGTCTGTCTGTGTAGTTTTGATCTTAGTGTTTGGAACTCTTACAAAGAACTGTTTCATTTTTTTGTTTCCCAAAATTGCTTTTTTCCAGCTCATTCTAAGCCCTAATCTTGAAACAACAAAACACCCTCCAGTATTAAAAATTCATAAGACAAAAAAGCCTGAAGTATCTGTTAAATCTGCTTTCATTGTTCACCACTGCATGCTGTAATATGGAAACCAATTGCTTGTGTTTTTGCATCCACTGCCTTATTATCTAAGGTCCATGGACCACTCAACCTTTCCACTTGTACAATAAGAGATTTGTATATCAACTGTTTGTGTGCCTGCATAGGGATAACAAAATAAATTATGTTGTAATTACATGAAAGGATACTGTGTCGAGGCAACAAAGGAGATGTTTGTACTATACTTGAACAGCGATGGTACATGTGAAGCCTATTATGTTGTACATTACCTTTGCCTTCTAATGGATAATGTATTTGAATAGATAGGGGATTTGTTTCCTTTTATCTCAGTCCTTAACTAGGCTGTTAGTGCTTCAGCTAAGGAATCGAAAATTTTATAAATGATAAATGTTAAAGTGGTTTTCTGACATTCTAATGTTGAACAGGACCAGGATAGGCCATCTGGGTTTTGGGCATCAGATCCCTTACCAAGCACCGTACCGTCCATTGGATGGTAGCTGTGCTTGGTATCACAACTCAGCCTCATTCACTTAAATGAGACTGAGCTGCATTTAGGTCATGTGGAAGATGACCATGACGTCACTTGCCTAGAAAGAGGCTGTGACACTCTCCGAGGGTACCGAGATCAGATATTGGAGACCTATCCTGAGGATAGGCCACCAATAAAAATAAATCTTAGAAAGTTCCTTTAAGATTTGTTCTATTTAAATGTATGCAGGTAATATATCTATAATTTATATGTTCAGGTGTACAGAGATGCACAGTGCTGCATAGAGTAGGCATTGTATATCTCCCTCTCCACAGAAGCAATTTGTCAACCGCTGGCACATGTTAGTGACTGATGTTTGGCTTCTTACTGGTAAGGTTCTTTTCACACTGCATTATTCACATTTGTTAAATGTATACACCGGGAATATCTCAGTCCTGACGTATATGTTAAATGAAAGCTGTGATGGATGCTTTAGAGTGGATACTATTATAGTCTATGTGTGGCTGATTCCACTGTTAGGCATCCGCTTAACGCGTCCATCACATATATACTATAATGGAATCTATTTACCAGTTATGTCATGAATAGTTATTTAATAGCTCATGCAGTATCCATTAAATGGATACCATAAGTTGACATCAGTCATCCATAGAATATTATGGGATCTGTTGAATACACAAGTAGCCAAGCTAAAATTGACTCTGATAACACATGGCACAGTTTTACTGTATCTTGGTTATCTTGTGACAAAAGCCATTGAAATCCATTGAAAAGTTAGTTATCTTTTTCTTGCCATTCTTTACTTAACGCGTTAACCATCAAGTTTAGCTCGGCTGCATCTGCATATTATATATTTTTTTCTTTAAAGAATATGTCTGGAAGGAATCACATAGTCTGCTGCACTATTCCATCCAGGAAAAACGGCAACCCTAACACCCAGTGTATATGTATCTGTTTTACATATGCAGGAGCAAGAAGCAGTATTAGGGTCCATTCAGACGTCCATGCGTCAGGGTCCACATCCATTCTGTAATTTTGCAGGACGTGTGTGGGCCAATTGATTTCAATGGGGCCCCGCAAAAAAGATAGAGCATGTCCTATTCTTGTCCGCAATCACGGACAAGAATAGGCATTTCTATCACAGGGCTGGCCATGTGCAGTCCGTAATATGCAGAACGCACATGGCCTGTATCTGTGTTTTGCGGATCTGCAATTTGCGGACCGCAAAACACTTGCGGACGTGTGAATGGACCTTAAAGAAAATGGAAAGCAGGTTAGAATTTGTGGCTGTTTTTTTGTTGGCACTATGGCGAGCACTTTTTATAGAAATTATCTCACACCTTATGGAAGAGGTTAGGAATGATGCTGTATGGGGGATATGTTGATAGCAGACAGAACACTGTAGGGCTTGTTGCTGCCTATATTTTTAGCCAATGTGATTGGCTCTGCTTAACGGCACTGAATGCTACCGTTTTTTCAAGTGCTGTATTGGGTTAGTGTCACTGCAATATTGTCACGACTTTGGTCATGGTCGTGACTCTTAGAGCCGGATGCAGTTGCCAGTGGCCAGTTTGGTTGTTTACCGCAGGTGAGGGCTGTTAGTTGGTAGCCTCACGTGCGGTTGCCGCTGGCAACATGGTGTTGTTGGCAGTGTAGCAGCCTGAGCTTGTTGCTGGGTGGCTCGCTCTTAATGCATGCGGTTGCCTCTGGCAACGTGTGTTTGTATGTGTGCACTTTCTCCGTTTGGTGTGCACGGGGTTAAGGTGTGTTTGCTAGGTGTGGTGGGTGTGACCTCAGGCCTCCTTATATGTTGGTGTGTTGGAGCTTGTGGTCAGTTTGATTTTGTCAGTCTGTGTAGGAGCTCTGCTCCCTGGCTGAATGTCTTAGGCCTCTTTCACACGGCCGTTTTTTTTTTCCCGTTTACTGGCCGTTTTTTGCGGTCCGTATACGGTCCGTATACGGAACCATTGATTTCAATGGGTCCGCAAAAAAAACGGAATGTGTTCCGTATGCATTCCGTTTCCGTTTTTCCGTTTTTCCGTTCCGTTTTAACATAGAACATGTCCTATATTTGGCCGCAAATCACGTTCCGTGGCTCCATTAAAGTCTATAGGTCCGCAAAAAAACGGAATGCATACGGAAGTGCATCCGTATGTCTTCCGTATCCGTTCCGTTTTTTGCGGATCCATCTATTGAAAATGTTATGCCCAGCCCAATTTTTGCTATGAAATTACTGTATACTGTATTTGCCATACGGAAAAACGGAACGGAAAAACGGAACGGAAACGGAAACACAACGGAAACAAAAAACGGAACAACGGATCCGTTTAAAACGGACCGCAAAACACTGAAAAAGCCATACGGTCGTGTGCAATAGGCCTTAGTCTGTGTGAGCCACCCTTATTTATTATATTGTTTCCCTTGCTCTGTCTGTGTGTCCCCTCTGGCGTGTTTCTGTTTTCCCTCTCCCACCTGGTGTATGTTGTTATGGTGTGGGCCTTGTTTGGAGGTTATTGTGTTGTAGTGTGTTTCCTCCGAAAGGGGGCTGCTTTCCCGGAGGGGTTAAAGCAAACATCTAGACAGTGCGTTTCCAGTCCATCTCGTCGGCGGCAGGTAAGTTCTGGTAACCTAGGTTGTCTATTCTCTTTTGTTACTTACCTGTCGTTCGGCTGTGAACCCTGTCTAGTTGGTGGTTAGCTACTGGGCTTCTGGAGACACCATGCATCCGTTGTGCTGGATGAATGGGTGGTCTCTGCCCTGTCTTCAGGCTTAGGGCATAGCAGGGATACCTAGGGTTCTAGGTTGGAGAGCATGAGCTCCATTACCTTCTGAGGCGGCTCCTGCTCCCTGTTCCCTGCTTTCCTGCGTTGCAGCGAACGCCGAGGCACGGTGGGGGTTCCCCCCACTCCCCGCCGTGACAAATATACTGTATAGAGTGAACAACAATATGTAGAAAGGGCATCACAGTAGTAACCAGTAAATCTCAGACAAGGCCAGATGATAGCCTTTAAGCTCTTCTCTTGCTTACGTCTAAGGCTACTTTCACACTTGCGGCAGTGTGATCCGGCGGGCAGTTCCGTCGTCGGAACTGTCCGCCGGATTCGCCGATCTGCCGCTGACTGAAAGCATTTGTGAGACGGATCCGGGTGCGGATCCGTCTCACAAATGCATTGCAAGGACGGATGTGTCTCTCCGCTTGTCATGCGGACCGACGGATCCGTCTTGTACATTTTTTCACATTTTTACCGATCTGCGCATGCGCATGCCGGAACGACTGATCCGGCATTCCGGTATTCTGAATGCCGGATCCGGCGCTAATTCATTCCTATGGGAAAAAATGCCGGATCCGGCGTTCAGGCAAGTCTTCAGTTTTTTTCGCCGGAGAGAAAACCGTAGCATGCTGCGGTTTTCTCTTTTGCCTGATCAGTCAAAACGACTGAACTGAAGACATCCTGATGCAAACTGAACGGATTACTCTCCATTCAGAATGCATGGGGATATGCCTGATCAGTTCTTTTCCGGTATAGAGCTCCTGTGACGGAACTCTATTCCGGAAAAGAACAACGCAAGTGTGAAAGTAGCCTAAGATAGTCTACATTTTTCAAACCAGCACTGGAAGCTAAACACTTTTGTAATTGCATGTAATTACAAATGTATTCAATAAAATTTATCTGCTCAGTTTACCTATAAAGGTACTCTGTTCTAGACTTATATACTAAGCAAACAGTATAGCACACCATGCAAAATGAGTAGCTCTCTGTTTATGTAGGTAGCGCTTGGTATATTTTTAGGTTTGTGTTTCAAGGTTCCTGTCAACAGCTTTTCTTGTGACAGACTCATTGTTGAATCATTTAATCTGTGAGGTTTGAACAGCACTGACACCTGCTGAAGGTCTCACACTCCTCCAGAAAGCTATATACAGTGTATAGTGCAGAGGGGAAGAATAGTACAGTCATGTACAGTATGTGGAAAGCATAGAAGCTATGACTGTGGAGCAAGTGACTGCTGTAACTGTTTCTGGAGCACTAAAACATGGAATAAATCTGCAGTAGCATCCTCTGCATGCCACCAGTATTATAAACAACACATGGTAGGTGTGGGTTTTATAACACATTTTGTAAGTTATACCTCTGGAGATTTTGCTACTAAAGAGTGGTGGTCTATACTACAAGATGCTCTTGCCTATGCCTTGTCCCTACGTTATTAGCTTCTATACACAAGACAAAAGGCTATGAAGCCCAGAATTGGACCAAATATTGATCACACAAGGGTACAAAATAGCCCATTTGGCTGGTCAAATAGTCATATAAAATTGCACCTATTATTTCCCACAGGTACTGACATGCACAGAAACCACTAAGACCTCAATGATTGCTAGCATGAAGAGCCTATGGTGCATTGTTTTCTCCAGTCAGTTCATCTCAGCTTCATTTGGGAAAGATGAAGATAGGCCATAGACTTGAAACATAGCACTTAGAACGGCTCCAAAGCTACTTTTTTTTTTTTTGTGGTGGACTCCAGCTCACCTACTATCTTTATGCATGGTTCTGGTCCAATTCCTGACATCTTAGAAATACTAAAGTAAGAAATCAGCACAGATTAAAAATTTTGATAATACTTTATACAATAATATAGCATTGCACAAACAGTTACGCATGGTACAACTTTTTTTTACTAGCCATTAGGACATCAACTGAATGGCCCTTTCTGATAGGCCTCTGTTACACGTCAGAACTTGTGACAAAACATAGATACTCATTAACCGCTATGTAGTGTCTATACAGCAATACCACCTACATAAGCATTCTCAGAAAAGTAATATGAATGCAGAAGAGTTAGTACAATCATGTACTACTTAAGGCCACTTTCACACTTGCGGTAGCAGGGTCTGGCAAGCTGTTCTGGCGGGGGAACAGCCTATCGGATCCGTGCCGCCAGAAGTCACTACAATGGGGGTGGGCTAGAGGTCTGGCCGCAGCATGGCAAACATGCTGCAGTTTTTGTCCGGCCGCCTCTTGGCTTGTTTGCCAAGCTGCGGCCAGACCTCCGGCCTACCCCATTATAGTGAATAGGGCCGGAGCGGACTTCCAACAGCACAGTGGGCTAGCGTTAGCATGGATCCGGCAGGCTGTTCCCCCTGCCGGAATAGCCTGCCGGACCCTGCTGCCACAAGTGTCAAAGTAGCCTAAGATTGTCCATATAATGCTTAGAAATTCTAACATGTGGCATGTAGGTGCACTCATATGGCAATGTTAATCAGACATTATAATTACTCATTTAAAATGACATATACTAACGAACGATAACAGTCACACAGTATTTCTAGATTGTAGTGTATAGAAAGTATTCACTTCCCTAAAGGGATGGCCACATCGTGCAGCTAAGACCAGGCCACCATGTAAGCTGCGACAGTATTAAATCAGATTTGAATGAGTTAATTAAATTTGAATGAGTTAATTAAATACCACCATGTTATGTGGCCATACCTTAGGGTACTTTCACACTTACGGCAGGACGGATCCGACAGGCTGTAAAGCCTGTCGGATCCGTCCTTCCGCTATTTCGCTGTGCCGCCGGACCACCGTTCCGTCCCTATTGACTATAATGGGGACGGGGGCGGCGCTCCGGTGCAGCTTGGCAGTGCATGGCGAAAGGCCGCCGAACTAAAAGTCCTGCATGTCCGACTTTTTAGTCCAGCGGCCTCTTACCACGAACTGCCGTACTGCGCCGGAGCTGCTCCCCGTCCCCATTATAGTCAATAATGACGGAGCGGTGGTCCGGTGGCACTGGTGGTACAGTCCTGATCAAAAGTTTAAGACCACTTGAAAAATGGCAAAAAATCATATTTAGCATGGCTGGATCTTAATAAGGTTCCAAGTAGAGCTTCAACATGCAACAAGAAGAAATGGGAGTGAGACAAAACATTTATTGAGCATTCAATTTAATGAAAACAATGACTAAACTGAAACAGGCTGTTTTTCAGCTGATCAAAAGTTTAGGACCACACCTCCAAAAAAAAAAACCCAAAACAGAATTCCAACTTCCAAACATGAACTCAGTAATGAGTAGCTCTGCTGTTATTGTTTATCACTTCCAAAATTCGTTTTGGCATGCTTGATGCAAGTGTTTCCATGAGGTGAGTGGGAACATTTCTCCAAGTGGTGAAGACGGCCACACGAAGGCCATCTACTGTCTGGAACTGTTGTCCATTTTTGTAAACTTCCCTTGCCATCCATCCCCAAAGGTTCTCAATTGGATTTAGATCAGGGGAACACGCAGAATGGGCAAAAAGAGTGATGCTATTCTCCTGGAAGAAGTCCCTTGTCCTGCGGGCATTGTGTACTGCAGCGTTGTCCTGTTGAAAAACCCAGTCGTTACCACACAGTCGAGGGCCCTCAGTCATGAGGAATGCTCTCTGCAACATCTTGACATAGCCAGCGGCTGTTTGACGCCCCTGCACTTCCTGAAGCTACATTGTTCCACTGAAGGAAAAGGCAGCCCAGACCATTATGGCGCCCCCTCCACTGTGGCGCGTAGAAAACATCTCAAGTGGAATCTGCTTGACATGCCAGTAACGTTGGAAACCATCAGGACCATCAAGGTTAAATTTTTTCTCATCAGAGAATAAAACTTTCTTCCACCTTTGAATGTCCCATGTTTGGTGCTCTCTTGCAAAGTCCAAACGAGCAGTTCTGTGGCATTCAAGGAGACAAGGTCTTTGAAGACGTTTTTTGTTTTTGAAGCCCTTTAGTCTTAGATGCCGTCTGATGGTTATGGGGCTGCAGTCAGCATCAGTAAGGGCCTTAATTTGGGTCGAGGATCGTGCAGTGTCTTGACGGACAGCCAATTGGATCCTCCGGCTCAATGCTGATGTTTTTTTTTGGGGTCTTCCACTTGACTTTTTTGTTCCATAACCCTCAGGATTATTTAAGAAATTCCAAATGACTGTCTTACTGCGTCCCACCTCAGCAGCGATTGCGCGCTGTGAGAGACCCTGCTTATGCAGTTCAACAACCCAGCCACGTTCAAAAAGGGAGAGTTTTTTTGCCTTTGCTATCACAACCTGTGACTACCAGACAGAAAATGACGATGAATCCACATCTTTGCACAGATTTGGCCTTTCAAAGGCATGTGGTCCTTAAATTTGGATCAGCTGAAAAACAGCCTGTTTCATTTTAATCGTTATTTTCAATTAATTGAATGCTCAAAAAATGTTTTGTCTCACTCTCATTTCTTCGTGTTGCATGTTGAAGCTCTACTTGGAACCTTGTTAAGATCCAACAATGTAAAATATGATTTTTTGCCATTTTTCAAGTGGTCTTAGACTTTTGATCAGGACTGTATCTTTGTTGTAATACAGATAAAGAGAGGTGACGCACTGGATCTGGAGCAGATTATGGTAGAGGTGCTCTCAGTAAAAAGGAATCACCCTTCCTTTGATAAAATGTGCAAATGAAAAAAGATACTGGGCACTCTCTAGAATACAAGGAACCTCACAATTTATTATCAATAAGACATATAAACATATAGACAGTTCATTTAATACCATTAAAACACCATAACATAAAATCCGGATAAATATACTAAAATATAGATATAAAACTAGATTCCTAATAGACTAAAAATATATATAGGAATAAGATCGCCTCTGATTGTTCGGGGATAAAAAGTCTTTGTAAATAAATGTTCCTCCAACTTTGAGTTTGGATATACTGTAGAAATATTCTTTAGGGTATTGATAGCCCAAATATAACTTCTCCTCCACAAATGAAATGAAATCTCAGTTTTTCAATACAGTGATTTAGTTGTGCGGCGTCCCGCTATTACTCACTGTTCAGTTGAAATGCTTTATTCCGCTGCTATGCCGGTACTTTGAGTTCAGGGATATCACATATGAGTTTCGTTCCCCTCTCTGTCTCGTAGGCGCCGCTCTATCAGTAGAAGAGCCGGCGCTCGATGGATATTGCAGGCTCCTTTTTCTGCGCTGGATTTGATTTGTGGATGAGGGTATGATACTCCTCAGAAAAGTCCTTTTGGAGTGCGCATAAGGTCTGCAGTGAGACACAGTTGATCCGGGTATCTGTGATACTTTAGCACGGAAAATCAATGTCCATCAGGGGGGATCCTAGCACCAAACGCGTTTCGGGGTCGGTTATCACCCCTTCCTCAGTGGTCCAGACCACTGAGGAAGGGGTGATAACAGACCCCGAAACGCGTTTGGTGCTAGGATCCCCCCTAATGGACATTGATTTTCCGTGCTAAAGTATCACAGATACCCGGATCAACTGTGTCTCACTGCAGACCTTATGCGCACTCCAAAAGGACTTTTCTGAGGAGTATCATACCCTCATCCACAAATCAAATCCAGCGCAGAAAAAGGAGCCTGCAATATCCATCGAGCGCCGGCTCTTCTACTGATAGAGCGGCGCCTACGAGACAGAGAGGGGAACGAAACTCATATGTGATATCCCTGAACTCAAAGTACCGGCATAGCAGCGGAATAAAGCATTTCAACTGAACAGTGAGTAATAGCGGGACGCCGCACAACTAAATCACTGTATTGAAAAACTGAGATTTCATTTCATTTGTGGAGGAGAAGTTATATTTGGGCTATCAATACCCTAAAGAATATTTCTACAGTATATCCAAACTCAAAGTTGGAGGAACATTTATTTACAAAGACTTTTTATCCCCGAACAATCAGAGGCGATCTTATTCCTATATATATTTTTAGTCTATTAGGAATCTAGTTTTATATCTATATTTTAGTATATTTATCCGGATTTTATGTTATGGTGTTTTAATGGTATTAAATGAACTGTCTATATGTTTATATGTCTTATTGATAATAAATTGTGAGGTTCCTTGTATTCTAGAGAGTGCCCAGTATCTTTTTTCATTTGTATCTTTATTGTGTCTGTGGTTTTCATGAGGGATACGTAATCATGGACCAAAATATTGCATGCTTCCTTGGTGTCACTATGGAATACACATTAAAGACAATGTGTAAGTGTGCTTTAAATGGAGATCACAGACAGTAAATGTGTGTGTCTGTGATTCCTGTGGTTCACTGAAGGCTATAAACACTTTGGTGGCATGTTTTTTAGTATTGCATTGTACTCATTTTGAGCTAAAATCATTTTTTATGTGGTATTTATTAAAAATATGGAGCCATTTTCCCTGCACAGCGTTAAGTTTATATAGTAGGTTGTTCTGAATTTTTTCTCTGCTTCATTAGACAGGAAGCAGATGGACTCCTTATCTCTGATCTTTGACCTTATAAACACTAATTAAAGCATTTTGTGTGGCTATTGAAGAGGGGGCCATGAGCCCTGAAATGCATTTAGCCTTATAGCACAACTATTTGACAAGAGACTGACCCCCAGACTGATTGCTTACTTTGTCTCAAAGAGGAGATCATCTTTATTTTTGGGCTAAATCTACTCAGGTACTGCTAACATCATATTCATCATCGCTCACCTGCTCACCACTGTTTATCAACCGAGCTGGTAGACCACCAATATCAAGGCAAAACAGGAATACAGCTAGTAGTGATGAGTAGTGTTGATCGAGCACCATAGTGCTCGGGTGCTTGGGGGCTCGGGCCGAACACATTAGGATGCTTGGGTGCTCTACCGAGAACCCGAGTATAATGGAAGTCAATAGGAGAACCCAAGCATTAAACCAAGCACCCCCTGCTCTGAAGAGGGGAGGGTGCCTGGTTCATAGAAAAAGGTCAGAAATTGATGGAAACAGCACCAAAATGGTTCGGAAACAGCATGACTCATTGGCAACTGTGTCTCATCATCATCATCATCATCCACCTCATTAAACACTAATTGCCGTTCACACTGTCAAGTTCTTGTGACTGTGGATGCTCAAGTGGTTGGGAATCAGGGCACAAGATCTCATGTCCCTCTTCAAGCATGGTTGGCGAGAGGGCCAAATCAAGTAACGGCGATGAAAAGAGGTCCTCGGAATATCAGAGTGTGGGATCACTTGCTTGGCCAGACTGTACATGGTGGGAGGAAGGAGGATCAGGGTGAGGATTGTGTTGACCTGACTCCTGGCTACTGAGATTGGACTTGGTGGAAGACAGGATGGTGCTTAACTGACAGGAAGCATTATCTTCTGCAATCCAAACGACCACCATGTCGCACTGGTCTGACTTCAAGTGGTGTTCTGCGTCGCCCTGCAAACTGGGACATGAAGCTGGGTATCGAGGACACCGTCTACGGAAAAAGTGCACTGGATGTCACTGATATTTTAGGGATGCGCACAACTTAAACATGAAATGTGTCGCGCATAATTTAACTGTCCGCAGCGGACACCATCTATGGAAAAAGTGCACTGGATGTCACTGATATTTTAGGCATGCGCACACTTTAAACAGGAGATGTGGCTCAAATAATTTCACTGTCCGCAGCGGCCTATTACACGGTATTTAGCGCAGGATGCGCTAAAAATATATATTGCTGCTGTCACACACAATAGTCCTTAAAAAGACTTTATTGGGTCTCTGAAAATTTTTTTGTATAAAAATCTTCCTATTACACTCCCTATACTGTCTGTCCCTTCCCTAGCACAGCTCTCCCTAACACTGAGCAATTTAGCGCAGGTTGCGCTACAAACATATATTGCTGTTGTCACGCACAATAGTCCTTACAAGGACTTTTGGGTCTCTGAAACATTTCGGTACCAAAAAAATATTCAATTACACTCCATACACTCTCTGTCCCTTCCTATGCTCACTAGAGATGTCCCGAACTATTCGCCGGCGAATAGTTCCCGGCAAACAAAGCTTGTTCGCGTTCGCCGCGGCAGGCGAACATATGCGATGTTTGGTCCGCCCCCTATTCGTCATCATTGTGTAAACTTTGACCCTGTACCTAACAGTCAGCAGACACATTCCAGCCAATCAGCAGCAGACCCTCCCTCCCAGACCCTCCCACCTCCTGGACAGCATCCATTTTAGATTCATTCGGAAGCTGCATTCTTAGTGAGAGGAGGGAGGGTGTAGCTGCTGCTGATTTAATAGGGAAATCGATAGCTAGGCTAGTGTATTCAGTGTCCACTACAGTCCTGAAAGACTCATCTGATCTCTGCTGTAAGGACAGCACCTCAAAAAGCCCTTTTTAGGGCTAGAACATCATTCTGTTTTTTTTTTCCTGTGTAATCTAATTGCAGTTGCCTGCCTGCCAGCGTGTGTCTGTCAGGCTCACAGTGTATACTGTGCCCACTTGCCCAGTGCCACCACTCATATCTTGTGTCACAGTAGCTTGCACAATACAATTTTTTGACTGTGATATAATAGCAGTCAGTTGCCGGCACGCGCGTGTGTTTCATGCCCTGCAAGTGCATAGTGTCACCAGCACAACTCATATTTGGTGTCACATTCGATTACATTTAAAGAAAAACAACAATTTTGACTGTGAATAAATAGCAGTCAGTTGCACACACGTGTTTGTGTGTTTAAGGCCAAGCTGCAAGTCCATAGTGTTACTTCAGCGCCATTCATTTCTGGTGTCACATTTGATTACATTTAAAGAAAAACAACAATTTTGACTGTGAATAAATAGCAGACAGTTGCACACACATGTTTGTGTGTTTAAGGCTCAGCTGCAAGTCCATAGTGTTACTTCAGCGCCATTCATTTCTGGTGTCACATTTGATTACATTTAAAGAAAAACAACAATTTTGACTGTGAATAAATAGCAGTCAGTTGCACACATGTGTTTGTGTGTTTAAGGCCCAGCTGCAAGTCCATAGTGTCACTTCAGCGCAACTCATTTCTGGTGTCACAGTAGCTTGCACGCATAGTACAACTTAACTAATGTAAAAAAAATGACAGACAGAGGCAGGCCACCCCGCAGGGGCTGTCCTGGTCGTGGTGCTGTGATTCCCTTTGGCCCTAGAATAATGCCCAGTGTTCAGAGGCCATGTACCCCGAACTCGAAAAGTTCTGAGGACATAGTTTACTGGCTAACACAGGACACCCAATCTTCTACAGCTTCCGCTAGGAACCTTGACGCACCATCCTCCTCCAGCTCAGCTTCGGGCACCTCTCAAGTTACCACTCGCCCGCCTGCCGCCACCACCAACACTAGCACCACAGCCGCTTCACTTGATCTGTCAGAGGAGTTATTTACACATCAGTTGGAAGAAATGAGTGATGCGCAACCATTATTGCCAGAGGATGTAGATAACAGGGATATGTCTCAGTCAGGCAGCATTACACACATGGACGTATGGTGTGATGATGATGATGTTGTACCCGCTGCTGCTTCCTTTGCTGAGTTGTCAGATACAAGTGAAGCGGTTGATGATGACGATGTGTCCGTGTATGTCACGTGGGTGCCCGCTCGAAGAGAAGAAGAACAGGGGGAAAGTTCAGATGGGGAGACAGGGAGGAGGAGGAGTCGAGTTGGAAGCAGGGGGAGGTCGTCGCAAGGAGCTAGTGGCACAGTCAGACAGCATGCATCGTCACCCGGGGTCAGCCAGACAGCACGCCCATCAACGCATGCTGTTGCCACCACCAGAATGCCGTCATTGCAGAGCTCAGCAGTGTGGCATTTTTTTTGTGTGTCTGCCTCTGACAACAGCGATGCCATGCCATCACAAACGCCTATGGGATCAACACATGAGTACAAGCAGCACACAAACTCAAAGCCGCCATCCTCCTCCTGGTCCAGCATCTTCAGCCACGTCAACCACTGCTGTCCTCCTTGCTCCTCCCAACCATCCGCCACTCCGTCTCTCGCCTTGAGAAGTTCCTGCTCATCTGCCCACCGTCAGGTGTCTATCAAGGACATGTTTGAGCGTAAGAAGCCAATGTCACAAAGTCACTTCCTTGCCCGGTGTCTGACAGCTGGCTTGTCTGAACTCTTAGCCCGCCAGCTTTTACCATACAAGCTGGTGGATTCTGAGGCCTTCCAAAAATTTGTAGCTATTGGGACACCTCAGTGGAAGGTACCCGGCCAAAATTTCTTTGCACAAAAGGCAATCCCCAACCTGTACTCGATTGTGCAAAAGGAAGTAATGGCATGTCTGGCACACAGTGTTGGGGCAAGGGTCCATCTGACCACTGATACCTGGTCTGCAAAGCACAGTCAGGGCAGGTATATCACCTACACTGTGCATTGGGTAAACCTGCTGATAGCTGCCAAGCATGGAATGCGTGGCTCTGCAGAGGAGTTGGTGACACCGCCACGACTTGCAGGCAGGCCTGCTGCGACCTCCTCTACTCCTCCTACTCCATCCTCTTCCATAACCTCCTTTGCTGAGTCCTCTTCTGCTGCTGCGTCTTGCTCCACATCAACGGCACCCCCCAGCTCCCCAGGGGCTATTTCACATCCCGGATACGACAGTGTCAAGCCGTCTTGGGGTTGACTTGCCTGAAAGCAGAGAGTCACACCGGACCAGCACTCCTGTCTGCCCTGAACGCACAGGTGGATCAGTGGCTGACTCCGCACTAACTGGAGATCGTTAAAGTGGTGTGTGACAACGGAAGCAATTTGTTGGCGGCATTGAATTTGGGCAAGTTGACACATGTGCCGTGCATGGCACATGTGTGTAATCTGATCGTACAACGCTTTATGCATAAGTACCCAGGCTTACAGGACATCCTCAAGCAGGCCAGAAAGGTGTGTAGCCATTTCAGGCGTTCCTAAACGGCCATGGCGCACTTTTAAGATATCCAGCGGCGAAACAACATGCCAGTGAGGCGCTTGATTTGCGACAGCCCGACACGTTGGAATTCAACACTCCTAATGTTCGACCGCCTGCTCCAACAAGAAAAAGCCGTCAACGAGTATTTGTATGACCGGGGTGCTAGGACAGCCTCTGCGGAGCTGGGAATTTTTTTGCCACGTTACTGGACGCTCATGCGCAATGCCTGTAGGCTCATGCGTCCTTTTGAGGAGGTAACAAACCTGGTAAGTCGCACAGAAGGCACCATCAGCGACCTCATCCCATTTGTTTTCTTCCTGGAGTGTGCCCTGCGAAGAGTGCTGGATCAGGCCGTAGATGAGCGTGAAGAGGAAGAGGAAGAGTTGTGGTCACCATCACCACCAGAAACAGCCTTATCAGCATCGCTTGCTGGACCTGCGGCAACGTTGGAAGAGGAGTCAGAGGAGAAATGTGGCTTTGAGGAGGAGGAGGAAGACCAACCACAACAGGCATTCCAGGGTGCTCATTGTCACCTATCTGGTACCCGTGGTGTTGTACGTGGCTGGGGGGAAGAACATACCTTCAGTGAGATTACTGAGGACGAGGAACGGGACATGAGTAGCTCGGCATCCAACCTTGTGCAAATGGGGTCTTTCATGCTGTCGTGCCTGTTGAGGGACCCTCATATAAAAAGGCTGAAGGAGAACGACCTGTACTGGGTGGCCACGCTACTAGACCCCCGGTATAAGCAGAAAGTGCCTGAAATGTTACAGAATTACCGGAAGTCGGAAAGGATGCAGCAGTTCCAAAATAAATTTAAAAGTATGCTTTACACAGCGTATAAGGGTGATGTCACAGCACAACGGGAATCTAACAGTGGAATCTAACTGGAATCTAACAGTAATCCTCCTCCTACCACGACCACGCCGGCAAGGACAGGACGCTTTACAGACGTGTTGTTGATGGAGGACATGCAGAGCTTTTTAACCACCTCCGGACCGCTGTACGCACAGACGCGTCCTGGAGGTGGTTGATTGATTCCGAGTGGACGCGCCGGCGCGTCCTCTCGCGATGGCCGAGATTTCCTGTGAACGCGCGCACACAGGCGTGCGCGCTCACAGGAACGGAAGGTAAGAAAGTAAATCTCCAGCCTGCCAGCGGCGATCGTTCGCTGGCAGGCTGGAGATGTGATTTTTTTAACCCCTAACAGGTATATTAGACGCTGTTTTGATAACAGCGTCTAATATACCTGCTACCTGGTCCTCTGGTGGTCCCCTTTGTTTGGATCGACCACCAGAGGACACAGGTAGCTCAGTAATATGTTGCACCAAGCACCACACTACACTCCACCCCCCCCGTCACTTATTAACCCCTTATTCACCCTTGATCACCCCTGATCACCCCATATAGACTCCCTGACGTCTGAATGGAGCCTTACAGGGGCATGATCAATGACTGTGGTGATCACCCCATATAGACTCCCTGATCACCCCCCTGTCATTGATTACACCCCTGTCATTGATCACCCCCCTGTAAAGCTCCATTCAGACGTCCGCATGATTTTTACGGATCCACTAATAGATGGATCGGATCCGCAAAACGCACACGGACGTCTGAATGGAACCTTACAGGGGCGTGATCAATGACTGTGGTTATCACCCCATATAGACTCCCTGATCACCCCCCTGTCATTGATTACACCCCTGTCATTGATAACACCCCTGTAAAGCTCCATTCAGACGTCCGCATGATTTTTACGGATCCACTGATAGATGGATCGGATCCGCAAAACGCACACGGACGTCTGAATGGAGCCTTACAGGGGCATGATCAATGACTGTGGTGATCACCCCATATGGACTCCCTGATCACCCCCCTGTCATTGATCACACCCCTGTAAAGCTCCATTCAGACGTCCGCATGATTTTTACGGATCCACTGATAGATGGATCGGATCCGCAAAACGCACACGGACGTCTGAATGGAGCCTTACAGGGGCATGATCAATGACTGTGGTGATCACCCCATATAGACTCCCTGATCACCCCCCTGTCATGAATTACCCCCCTGTCATTGATCACACCCCTGTAAAGCTCCATTCAGACGTCCGCATGATTTTTACGGATCCACTGATAGATGGATCGGATCCGCAAAACACACACGGACGTCTGAATGGAGCCTTACAGGGGCATGATCAATGACTGTGGTGATCACCCCATATAGACTCCCTGATCACCCCCCTGTCATTGATTACCCCCCTGTCATTGATCAACCCCCTGTAAAGCTCCATTCAGACGTCCGCATGATTTTTACGGATCCACTGATAGATGGATCGGATCCGCAAAACGCACACGGACGTCTGAATGGAGCCTTACAGGGGCATGATCAATGACTGTGGTGATCACCCCATATAGACTCCCTGATCACCCCCCTGTCATGGATTACCCCCCTGTCATTGATCACACCCCTGTAAAGCTCCATTCAGACGTCCGCATGATTTTTACGGATCCACTGATAGATGGATCGGATCCGCAAAACGCACACGGACGTCTGAATGGAGCCTTACAGGGGCATGATCAATGACTGTGGTGATCACCCCATATAGACTCCCTGATCACCCCCCTGTCATTGATTACCCCCCTGTCATTGATCACACCCCTGTAAAGCTCCATTCAGACGTCCGCATGATTTTTACGGATCCACTGATAGATGGATCGGATCCGCAAAACGCACACGGACGTCTGAATGGAGCCTTACAGGGGCATGATCAATGACTGTGGTGACCACCCCATATAGACTCCCTGATCACCCCCCTGTCATTGATTACCCCCCTGTCATTGATCACCCCCCTGTAAAGCTCCATTCAGATGTCCGCATGATTTTTACGGATCCACTGATAGATGGATCGGATCCGCAAAACGCACACGGACGTCTGAATGGAGCCTTACAGGGGCATGATCAATGACTGTGGTGATCACCCCATATAGACTCCCTGATCACCCCCCTGTCATTGATCACCCCCCTGTCATTGATCACCCCCCTGTCATTGATCACCCCCCCTGTCATTGATCACCCCTCTGTAAGACTCCATTCAGACATTTTTTTGGCCCAAGTTAGCGGAAATTATTTTTTTTTTCTTACAAAGTCTCATATTCCACTAACTTGTGTCAAAAAATTAAATCTCACATGAACTCACCATACCCTTCACGGAATCCAAATGCGTAAAAATTTTTAGACATTTATATTCCAGACTTCTTCTCACGCTTTAGGGCCCCTAGAATGCCAGGGCAGTATAAATACCCCACATGTGACCCCATTTCGGAAAGAAGACACCCCCAGGTATTCCGTGAGGGGCATATTGAGTCCATGAAAGATTGAAATTATTGCCCCAAGTTAGCGGAAAGGGAGACATTGTGAGAAAAAAATAAATAAAATCAATTTCCGCTAACTTGTGCCAAAAAAAAAAAATTTCTATGAACTCGCCATGCCCCTCATTGAATACCTTGGGGTGTCTTCTTTCCAAAATGGGGTCACATGTGGGGTATTTATACTGCCCTGGCATTCTAGGGGCCCTAAAGCGTGAGAAGAAGTCTGGGATCCAAATATCTAAAAATGCCCTCATAAAAGGAATGTGGGCCCCTTTGCGCATTTAGGCTGCAAAAAAGTGTCACACATCTGGTATCGCCGTACTCAGGAGAAGTTGGGGAATGTGTTTTGGGGTGTCATTTTACATATACCCATGCTGGGTGAGAGAAATATCTTGGCAAAAGACAACTTTTCCCATTTTTTTATACAAAGTTGGCATTTGACCAAGATATTTATCTCACCCAGCATGGGTATATGTAAAATGACACCCCAAAACACATTCCCCAACTTCTCCCGAGTACGGAGATACCACATGTGTGGCACTTTTTTGCAGCCTAGGTGGGCAAAGGGGCCCACATTCCAAAGAGCACCTTTCGGATTTCACAGGTCATTTACCTACTTACCACACATTAGGGCCCCTGGAAAATGCCAGGGCAGTATAACTACCCCACAAGTGACCCCATTTTGGAAAGAAGACACCCCAAGGTATTCCGTGAGGGGCATGGCGAGTTCCTAGAATTTTTTATTTTTTGTCAGAAGTTAGTGGAAAATTATGATTTTTTTTAAATTTATTTCTTTCTTACAAAGTCTCATATTCCAGTAACTTGTGACAAAAAATAAAAACTTTCATGAACTCACTATGCCCATCAGCGAATACCTTGGGGTGTCTTCTTTCCAAAATGGGGTCACTTGTGGGGTAGTTATACTGCCCTGGCATTCTAGGGGCCCAAATGTGTGGTAAGGAGTTTGAAATCAAATTCTGTAAAAAATGACCAGTGAAATCCGAAAGGTGCTCTTTGGAATATGGGCCCCTTTGCCCACCTAGGCTGCAAAAAAGTGTCACACATCTGGTATCTCTGTATTCAGGAGAAGTTGAGGAATGTGTTTTGGGGTGTCTTTTTACATATACCCATGCTGGGTGAGATAAATATCTTGGTCATATGCCAACTTTGTATAAAAAAATGGGAAAAGTTGTCTTTTGCCAAGATATTTCTCTCACCCAGCATGGGTATATGTAAAAAGACACCCCAAAACACATTCCTCAACTTCTCCTGAATACAGAGATACCAGATGTGTGACACTTTTTTGCAGCCTAGGTGGGCAAAGGGGCCCATATTCCAAAGAGCACCTTTCGGATTTCACTGGTCATTTTTTACAGAATTTGATTTCAAACTCCTTACCACACATTTTGGCCCCTAGAATGCCAGGGCAGTATAACTACCCCACAAGTGACCCCATTTTAGAAAGAAGAGACCCCAAGGTATTTCGTGATGGGCATAGTGAGTTCATGGAAGTTTTTATTTTTTGTCACAAGTTAGTGGAATATGAGACTTTGCAAGAAAAAAAAAATCATCATTTTCCGCTAACTTGTGACAAAAAATAAAAAGTTTTATGAACTCACTATGCCCATCAGCGAATACCTTAGGGTGTGTACTTTCCGAAATGGGATCATTTGTGGGGTGTTTGTACTGTCTGGGCATTGTAGAACCTCAGGAAACATGACAGGTGCTCAGAAAGTCAGAGCTGCTTCAAAAAGCGGAAATTCACATTTTTGTACCATAGTTTGTAAACGCTATAACTTTTACCCAAACCATTTTTTTTTTACCCAAACATTTTTTTTTTATCAAAGACATGTAGAACAATAAATTTAGAGCAAAATTTATATATAGATCTCGTTTTTTTTGCAAAATTTTACAACTGAAAGTGAAAAATGTCATTTTTTTGCAAAAAAATCGTTAAATTACGATTAATAACAAAAAAAGTAAAAATGTCAGCAGCAATGAAATACCACCAAATGAAAGCTCTATTAGTGAGAAGAAAAGGAGGTAAAATTCATTTGGGTGGTAAGTTGCATGACCGATCAATAAACGGTGAAAGTAGTGTAGGTCAGAAGTGTAAAAAGTGGCCTGGTCTTTCAGGGTGTTTAAGCACTGGGGGCTGAGGTGGTTAAGTCCTACGCATCGCCACAGCCCTTCGGGGTCCACCCTCAGAGAACGACTCGACCGACAGGTAGCAGACTACCTCGCCAGGGGAGTAACTAGAAGTGACTGGGCCCCACAGCAAATATTTGTAAGGGCCCCCCCAGCGCGCTTCACACCTCCCTCCTCCTGTATAAACCCCACTCCTTTGGCACAGTGTAGCGGTATACTGTAAATTGTGGGGCACAGTGTAGGCTATATGTGTATAACATAAACATATTTCATATGAAAACTTACAGTTACTTAGCTTGGCCCTTGGGATCTCGGACGCCACTTCAACACTTTGGCCGCGGGCTCGGTGGAGCTGATGTTGTGCTTTATCCTAATGAGAAAGATTTCATAATAAGGATTTGGAGAAGGGGCAGAGAGATAGCAGAGCAGGGAGAGGCTGGTGCTGTTACTAGGGGGTCATACTATGGGGAAGTAATAAAGCCCACCATAATGCCCCCCCCCAGTAGAAATAATTCTCCTTATAATGTGACAGTGCAAAAATACCCCCTTGTAATGCCCCCAGTTGAGCTAATGTCCCCATAGTGCCCCCATAATGCCCCCATAATGTCCCAGTATAAAATACAGTATATAGTGCCCCCAGTAAATTCCTCCATAGTGCTCCTCTTCCCCTTCCTGCTAGTGCCCCCCATAATGTACCAGTATAAAATGCCCCATATATAGTGCCCCAGTAGATGCCCCTCAGTGTCCGGCCTCTGATAGGCTGCCGGCCTAGTGTCCCCCATAATGCCCCCCAATAATGTTCCAATAAGTGTCCCCATAGATGCCCCCATCATGTGCCAGTATCAAGTGCCTCTCTCCTCCCCCACATGTCCCAGTATCATAGTGCCATCTCCCCCCCAATGTGCCAGCATCAAGTGCCTCTCTCCTTCCCCCCCATGTGCCAGTATCATAGTGCCAAACCCACCCACGTGCCAGTATCAAGTGCCTTTCTCACCCCCCCATGTCTCAGTATCATAGTGCCATCTCCCCCCGCAAAAAAGTGCCAGTATCATGTGCCTCTCTCCCCCCACGTGCAAGTATCAAGTGCCTCTCCCCCCCATGTGCCAGTATCAGGTGCCAACCCCCCTCCCCTACAATGTGCCAGTATCAGGTGCCAACCCCCCTCCACATGTGCCAGTATCAAATGCCTCCCGCTCCCCCCATGGCAGTAACAGTCTCTTCCTGTTTTTCCCGCCCTGTATGTCCATATATGGAGTCAGTGCTTGTATTTCAGAAAAGCTTCTGCTGGGTTTCGAACCCACGACCTTCTGTATCAGAGGCAAAGCACTTACCCACACAGCCATAAAAGCTGCTTTGCCAATGACGGAAAAAATATGAGACTTCTACTGTTATAGCTGGCTAAGTGTACATCTATACACATGACAGCTGCCCCAACACACCCACTGCTATATCTCTATATGACAGCTGTCCCAGCACACTCAGCTCTGCTATATCTCTATATATGATAGCTGCCCCAGCACACCCAGCTCTGCTACATCTATATATCTCTAAGTATTGCTATACAGTAGATATATAGAGATATAGCAAAGCTGAGTGTTCTGGGGCAGCTGTCATGTGTATAGATGTAGCAGAGCTGGGTTTGCTAGGGCAGCTGTCATATATAGAGATATCAAGCAATAAAAGATAAGCAGGCACACTCTTAATTTGGGTACAATGTAATTTATTTATGGTCTGTTAATAATGTAATAGATAAAAAGAGTGTGGGTATAGTTGGGTAGAGATCGGGAGTGTTGGAGTGGTCACCAGTAGGTAGAGAGGTGATAGATATCCTGGAGGAGGGTCCTGGGTAAAAATATGATGGTGAAAACCCGGGTAGGGGTCTTGTTTCGAAAAGAGAAAAAAATATATATATATATTATATGGATAGGTAAATATAGAAATATAGAAAAATAGAAAAAATTGTTTGGAAGGTGCTGGGGTGATCACCAATATGTGGGATCCCACATATTGGTGATCACCCCAGCACCTTCCAAACAATTTTTTCTATTTTTCTATATTTCTATATTTACCTATCCACCATCATATTTTTACCCAGGACCCTCCTCCAGGATATCTATCACCTCTCTACCTACTGGTGACCACTCCAACACTCCCGATCTCTACCCAACTATACCCACACTCTTTTTATCTATTACATTATTAACAGACCATAAATAAATTACATTGTACCCAAATTAAGTGTGTGCCTGCTTATCTTTTATTGCTTGTTATTATATGTTTCTGACTGGGTGAGTCAGACTAAGCAGTCTTGCACCTCTATCATTTACCTGAGCAGTAGAGCCGTCTATTCCACTTGTTTACCATATATAGAGATATAGTAGAGCTGAGTGTGCTGGTGCAGCTGTCATGTGTATTAGATGTAGCAGAGCTGGGTGTGCTGGGGCAGCTATCATATATAGAGATATAGCAGTGCTGGGTGTGTTGGGGCAGCTGTCATGTGTATAGATGTACACTTAGCCAGCTACAACAGTAGAAGTCTCATATTTTTTTCAATCAGTTGCAATGCAGCCTTTATGGCTGTGTGGGTAAATGCTCTGATACATGAAGGTTGTGGGTTCGAATCCCAGACACATCAGGAGACAGTAAGATTAAGATCACATTAGTGAGGGGGCCTGGTCCGCCGCCGCTGCTGCTGTGAAGGGGGCCTGGTCCGCTGCTGCTGCTGTGAAGGGGCCCTGAACATTAAGACAAGAATCAATCATATTTAACTAACTTGAAAATAAACTGTCACACACGCTGCCTGGCCCCGAAGCAGCCGCTTCCCCTGCTTCCCCGGTAGTTATGCCACTGTACCTCGCCTTAACTGCAGATATTGACACTCTGAGGAGCGATGAACCCCTTGACTACTGGGTGTGCAGGCTTGACCTGTGGCCTGAACTATCCCAATTTGCGATAGAACTTCTGGCCTGCCCCGCTTTAAGTGTCCTGTCAGAAAGGACCTTCAGTGCAGCAGGAGGTATTGTCACTAAGAAGAGAAGTCGCCTAGGTAAAAAAAAGTCTAGATTACCTCACCTTTATTAAGATGAATGAGGGATGGATCCCGAAGGGACTGACAGTGGGCGATACATTCGACTAAAAAAGGCCTGATGAGAGGAGCTGCCTTGGGCTAAAAATGGTCCACACTCTGCTGTATTTTATCTCTGAATGCCGGATGACTTGCGTGACTTATCCGCCACCAACTAGGGTTCAAGCCGCAATGTTTTAGGGCACTTTCTGCCTGGGAAACATCAATTTTTCAGGCATGTTTACATGCCTAATTTTTCTGGCCTCTGGTGCTGCACTGTGGCTTCAAAAAAAAAAAAAAGGCACATACATGTGTCAATTCCCCTTCATGATCATTACCTTGTTGTGGTGAAGGGGCTTGCGTATCACAATGAAGCGATCACCTCTATGAGTGTGTTGGCAATGTTGGCACACCCCAGATGATAAGGTCGTTGCTTCATTGTGAACAGACCAAAAGAGATCGGCCTTGATAATTTTGCATAGAAAAAACATTAATTTTCTTTGTGATCATCTAAGGTGATCATTAAAGCCTACTAGGCCAACAATGGGTCCACACTGCAGAATCATTGTTTTCTGGGTCACTTAACTGTCACTGAACTACCTCAGCACGACCATAGGCTTTGAAAAACCCCCATCACCTGCAATCTCCCAAACGTGCGCACGAGCACAGTCATCACTACACCAAGATTGACGCATAGAGGTATAAAATTTATGTCATGAGTGTGTCAACTATATTGACAACTCTTTGCGGTTGTCTAAAATCTATTCCATACACGTCCTCTGATAGGGGACGTAACAGGGATTAAACTGATAGGAATAGTACTACTTAACACACCTTATAATAATAATAATAATAATAATAATAATAATAATAATAATAATAATAATAATAATAATAATACTTGTGGACGTAACAGGGATTAAACTGATAGGAATAGTACTACTTAACACACCACTCCTATCTGGTGGCACAGTAGATTGCACACGCAGTGCCCCAAATTGGACGTAGGAGGACCGACCAAGCATCTTTTTTTATCTCCCGGTTCCTAAAATCGATTCCATATACACGTCCCCTGATAGGGGACATAACAGGGATTAAACTGATAAGAATAGTACTACTTAACACACCGCTCCTATCTGGTGACACAGTAGATTGCACGCGCAGTGCCCCAAATTGGAAGTAGGAGGACCGACCAAGCATCTTTTTCCATCTCCCGGTTCCTAAAATCGATTTCCATATACACGTCCCCTGATAGGGGACGTAACAGGGATTAAACTGATAAGAATAGTACTACTTAACACACTGCTCCTATCTGGTGGCACAGTAGATTGCACGCGCAGTGCCCCAAATTGGAAGTAGGAGGACCGACCAAGCATCTTTTTCCATCTCCCGGTTCCTAAAATCGATTCCATATACACGTCCCCTGATAGGGGACATAACAGGGATTAAACTGATAAGAATAGTACTACTTAACACACCGCTCCTATCTGGTAACACAGTAGATTGCACGCGCAGTGCCCCAAATTGGAAGTAGGAGGACCGACCAAGCATCTTTTTCCATCTCCCAGTTCCTAAAATTGATTCCATATACACGTCCCCTGATAGGGGATGTAACAGGGATTAAGCTGATAAGAATAGCACTACTTAACACACCGCTCCTATCTAGTGGCACAGTAGATTGCACGCCCAGTGCCCCAAATTGGAAGTAGGAGGACCGACCAAGCATTAAAATCGATTCCATATACACGTCCCCTCATAGGGGACGTAACAGGGATTAAACTGATAAGAATAGTACTACTTAACACACCGCTCCTATATGGTGGCACAGTAGATTGCACGCGCAGTGCCCCAAATTGGAAGTAGGAGGACCGACCAAGCATCTTTTTCCATCTCCCAGTTCCTAAAATCGATTCCATATACACGTCCCCTGATAGGGGACGTAACAGGGATTAAACTGATAGGAATAGTACTACTTAACACACCTTATAATAACGCAGAGAGAGGCAACGCAGAGAGAGGAGTCTGAAGAAGAGGAGTCAGAGGAGGAAAGTGGCTTTGAGGAGGTGGAAGACCAACCACAGCAGGCGTCCCAGGGGGCTTGTTGTCACCTTTCGGGGACCCTTGGTGTTGTACGTGGATGGGTGGAGGAAGAGACCTTCAATGACGTCTGTGAGGACAAGGAACGGGACATGGCTAGCTTGGTATCCAACCTTGTGCAAATGGAGAGTTTGCGGTTGTGCAAATAGACTGTTTGCGGTGTGTTAAATGGGGAGTTTGGTCTGTCACTGTGAAGCGGGCGTAACCCTTACACTACCTGATCGATACAACATCATACCTGATGTTTTAAAGCACGTTATTCCAAACAATTTAGAAATGTTAGGTGATTTATGCCCTTTATGGATTAAAACCAGACTCTGCGTCAACTATATAATTTTCCATGGGAGTTTTGCCATGGATCCCCCTCCGACATGCCACAGTCCAGGTGTTAGTCCCCTTGAAACAATTTTTCCATCACTATTGTGGCCAGAAAGATTCCCTGTGGGTTTTAAAATTTGCCTGCCTATTGAAGTCTATGGCGGTTCGCCCGTTCGCGAACATTTGCGAAAATTCGCATTCGCCGTTCGAGAACGGAAAATTTTATGTTCGCGACATCTCTAATGCTCACCTCTTCCTGACTACAAATGAGCTGAACATGCGTCATCGGGTGCTTTTTAGCACCTGATGACGTGTTCCGGCCAGCCTCTCACTGTATTGCCAGTAGCCAACATTGCTACTGGCATTACAGTGATGGCAGTACTTACCTGAACGTTTATTGGCGGGTGTTCGGCCCTCCATGCTCAATCATCACTAGTAGGGATGAGCGAATCCGAACTGTATAGTTCGGGTTCGTACCAAATTTTGGGGTGTTCGTGACACGGACCCTAACCCGAACATTTTCGTAAAAGTCTGGGTTCGGGTTCGGTGTTCAGCGCTTTCTTGGCGGTTTTTGAAAGGCAGCCAATCAACAAGCGTCATACTACTTGCCCCAAGAGGACATCACAGCCATGCCTACTAATGGCATGGCTGTGATTGGCCAGTGCAGCATGTGACCCAGCCTCTATTTAAGCTGGAGTCACGTAGAGCCGCACGCCACTCTGCTCTGATCAGTGTAGGGATAGGATGCAGCTGCTGCTGTTAGGGCGAGATTAGGCAGTGATTTACTTACTGAAGTGATCGATGTACAGCTGTGTATCATACAACCTCTGCTATTCAATTGCTCACTGTTTTAAGGCTGCCCAGAGCGTTTTTCAGTCACTTTTTTCTGGGGTGATCGGCGGCCATTTTGTGTCTTGTGGTGCGCCAGCACAAGCTGCCACCAAGTACATTTATTGTAATTCAATAGTGTGTTTTTTTTTTTGTTGCTATACCTTACATCAGGGGCTTGGCTGTGCTTGCTATTTTATTGAGGGGTAAAAACAATTGCCAAAATATCAGTACCCTAAATCTGGTATTTCAGCTGTGGCTAGCCAATTGTAATACTGTCTGCTGTCTGGCAAAGGATATATTTTGTTCTGGGTTGAAATACAATTCCCAACTTAGCAATTCCCTAAATAATTGTTTTCTGCTGTATCAGGCCAAGTTTAAATCTATCCATAAAAGGGTATATTAGATTGAAGGTGCGGATAGGGTCATTCTCAATAACTTCAAACGCCACCGTGCATCACCAAGTCTAATTCTGTCCGTAAACATATACCTGTCATCCACCGCCTAAATACTAGGCCTACAATTTATATTCAGCTAAATCTGTGGTTACTGCTGAGCCTGTATTAGTGTAATACGGTACCTAAGTAGATAGCTAGATAGTGTTAGGTGCCTGTAAAAAAAGGCCTGAATTTGAATTCAATACATTGGGCCAAATTTTTTTTTCTTATTGTGGTGAACGGTAACAATGAGGAAAACATCTCGTAAGGGACGCGGACGCGGACATGGTCGTGGTGGTGTTAGTGGACCCTCTGGTGCTGGGAGAGGACGTGGCCATTCTGCCACAGCCACACGTCCTAGTGTACCAACTACCTCAGGTCCCAGTAGCCGTAAGGCCTGAGCAGCTACAGGCATTAGTCAATTGGGTGGCCGACAGTGGATCCAGCACGTTCACATTATCTCCCACCCAGTCTTCTGCAGAAAGCGCACAGATGGCACCTGAAAACCAAGCCCATCAGTCTGTCACATCACCCCCATGCATATCAGGGAAACTGTCTGAGCCTCAACTTATCCAGCAGTCTCTTATGCTGTTTGAAGACTCTGCTGGCAGGGTTTCCCAAGGGCATCCACCTAGCCCTTCCCCAGCGGTGGAAGAAATAGAATACACTGACGCACAACCACTTCTGTTTACTGATGATGAGGACATGGGAATACCACCTCAGCACGTCTCTGATGATGAAACACAGGTGCCAACTGCTGTGTCTTTCTGCAGTGTGCAGTCTGAACAGGAGGTCAGGGAGGAAGACTGGGTGAAAGACGATGCAGGGGACGATGATGTCCTAGACCCCACATGGAATGAAGGTTGTGCCACTGACTTTCAGAGTTCGGAGGAAGAGGCAGTGGTAAGACCGAGCCAACAGCGTAGCAAAAGAGGGAGCATTGGGCAAAAGCAGAACACCCGCTGCCAAGAGAGTCCGCCTGCTAATGGCCACCGCCATCTGGGACCGAGCACCCCAAAGGCAGCTTCAAGGAGTTCCCTGGCGTGGCAGTTCTTCAAACAATGTGCTGACGACAAGACCCGAGTGGTTTGCACGCTGTGCCATCAGACCCTGAAGCGAGGCATTAACGTTCTGAACCTTAGCACAACCAGCATGACCAGGCACCTGCATGCAAAGCATGAACTGCAGCGGAGAAAACACCTTAAAAACAAGGAACTCACTCAGGCTCCCCTGCTACCTCTTCTGCTGACGCCTCGGCCTCTTCCTCCGCCTCTGGAGGAACGTTGGCATCTGCCGCCCAGCAAACAGAGGATGTACAACCAACACCACCACCTCCGTCACCAAGCATCTCCACCATGTCACACGGCAGCGTTCAGCTCTCCATCTCACAAACATTTGAGAGAAAGCGTAAATTCCCACCTAGCCACCCTCGATCCCTGGCCCTGAATGCCAGCATTTCTAAACTACTAGCCTATGAAATTCTGTCATTCAGGCTGGTGGACACAGACAGCTTCAAACAGCTCATGTCGCTTGTTGTCCCACAGTATGTTGTTCCCAGCCGCCACTACTTCTCCAAGAGAGCCGTGCCTTCCCTGCACAACCAAGTATCCGATAAAATCAAGTGTGCACTGCGGAACGCCATCTGTGGCAAGATCCACCTAACCACAGATACGTGGACCATTATCTCCCTAACTGCACACTGGGTAAATGTAGTGGCGGCTGGGCCCCAGGCGGAGAGCTCTTTGGCGCGCGTCCTTCCGCCGCCAAGGATTGCAGGGCAACATTCTTTGCCTCCTGTAGCCACCTCCTCCTACTCGGCTTCCTCCTCCTCTTCTTCCACCTGCTCATCCAGTCAGCCACACACCTTCACCACCAACTTCAGCACAACCCGGTGTAAACGTCGGCAGGCCATTCTGAAACTCATATGTTTGGGGGACAGGCCCCACACCGCGTGTGGCGGGGCCTTGAACAAGGAGTTGTAGCGGGGTATTGAACAACAGACCGACGAGTGGTTGCTGCCGGTGAGCCTCAAGACCGGCCTGGTGGTGTGCGATAATGGGCAAAATCTTGTCGCAGCTCTGGGACTAGCCGGTTTGATGCACATCCCTTGCCTGGCGCATGTGCTGAATTTGGTGGTGCAGAAGTGCATTCACAACTACCCCGACATGTCAGAGCTGCTGCATAAAGTGCGGTCCATCTGTGAGCACTTCCGGCGTTCACATCCTGCCGCTGCTCGCCTGTCTGCGCTACAGCGTAACTTCGGCCCTCCGGCTCACCGCCTCATATGCGACGTGCCCACCAGGTGGAACTCCACCTTGCACATGCTGGTGTAATGACCGGCGTCATGCACAGGGAGGGAAAAGGGAAAGCCCTGCCCAAGGGAGAGGGAAAGGTGGTGACCCCTGACTCACCTTGCGGCTGGCACCCGACTGCCCTGACGTCCCTAGACGGGTTCCTCACCCGTGCGGCGATCACGTGCCTAAACCCTGGCTTTCCCTACAATGAGCCCTAGATAGTGAACGGGCCGGTGGGATCGCTAGTCCGCACCACTGACACTAAGAGGGAAACACCAGGGAGAGGACAGACAATACAGACAAACACATACACCCAGGTGGGCGACCACAGCAGTACACAAAGGTCCAACAGGGATCCAGAGGGTAGCGTTCTGGACCAACAACCAGAGAACGCAGCAACACAGCTCCAGAGGGTCAGAATAGATGTCCAGGCAGGAAGCTCTATATCTGGCAACCAGAGAAGTGTGAGAGGGGAATATAAGTAGGTTGGGAGTGCTGGGCAAGGAACAGCTGAGGAGAAAGAGCTACGGATCCCTGAGTGAGCCAAAAGGGTTGCAAAGCAAACCCAGAAAGCTACCATAAGGAAACAGCCCTATCTTACATAGAGCGTGCAGCCAACCGCTGCGACTTCCTGACCCCGGGTATAACGGAGTCAGGCGTGGTTCTTGACACCCTTGTGACAGCTGGACAGACTGTGCGAGCAGCAGCAGGCCATAGTGGAGTTTCAGCTGCAGCACGCACGGGTCAGTCGCACTGCGGAACAGCACCACTTCACCACCAATGACTGGGCCTCCATGCGAGACCTGTATGCCCTGTTGCGCTGTTTCGAGTACTCCACCAACATGGACAGTGGTGATGACGCTGTTATCAGCGTTACAATACCACTTCTATGTCTCCTTGAGAAAACACTTAGGGCGATGATGGAAGAGGAGGTGGCCCAGGAGGAGGAGGAAGAGGAGGAAGAGGGGTCATTTTTAGCACTTTCAGGCCAGTCTCTTAAAAGTGACTCAGAGGGAGGTTTTTTGCAACAGCAGAGGCCAGGTACAAATGGACGAGAAGGAGGAGGAGGAGGTGGAGGAGGATGAGGATGAAGCATGTTCACAGCGGGGTGGCACCCAACGCAGCTCGGGCCCATCAGTGGTGCGTGGCTGGGGGGAAACGTAGGACGATGACGATACGCCTCCCACAGAGGACAGCTTGTCCTTACCTCTGGGCAGCCTGGCACACATGAGCGACTACATGCTGCAGTGCCTGCGCAACGACAGCAGAGTTGCCCACATTTTAACGTGTGCGGACTACTGAGTTGCCACCCTGCTGGATCCCCGGTACAAAGACAATGTGCCCACCTTACTTCCTGCACTGGAGCGTGATAGGAAGATGCGCAAGTACAAGCGCACGTTGGTAGACGCGCTGCTGAGAGCATTCCCAAATGTCACAGGGGAACAAGTGGAAGCCCAAGGCGAAGGCAGAGGAGGAGCAAGAGGTTGCCAACGCAGCTGTGTCACGGCCAGCTCCTCTGAGGGCAGGGTTAGCATGGCAGAGATGTGGAAAAGTTTTGTCAACACGCCACAGCTAACTACACCACCACCTGATACGGAACGTGTTAGCAGGAGGCAACATTTCACTAACATGGTGGAACAGTACGTGTGCACACCCCTCCACGTACTGACTGATGGTTCAGCCCCATTCAACTTCTGGGTCTCCAAATTGTCCACGTGGCTAGAGCTAGCCTTTTATACCTTGGAGGTGCTGGCCTGCCCGGCGGCCAGCGTTTTGTCTGAAAGTGTATTCAGCACGGCAGGGGGCGTCATTACAGACAAACGCAGCCACCTGTCTACAGCCAATGTGGACAAGCTGACATTCATAAAAATGAACCAGGCATGGATCCCACAGGACCTGTCCATCCCTTGTGCCGATTAGACATTTATAACTACCTCCCCTTAACCATATATTATTGTACTCCGGTCACTTCCTCATTCAATCCTATTTTTATTTTCATTTTACAATTATATTGCAGGGCAACCCAAAGTTGAATGAACCTCTCCTCTGTCTGAGTGCCGGGGCCTAAAAATATCTGACAGTGGCCTGTTCCAGTGTTGGGTGACGTGAAGCCTGATTCTCTGCTATGACATGAAGCCTGATTCTCTGCTATGGGACCTCTCTCCTCTGTCTGGGTGCCGGGGCCTAAAAATATCTGACAGTGGCCTATTCAAGTGTTGGGTGACGTGAAGCCTGATTCTCTGCTATGACATGAAGCCTGAATCTCTGCTATGGGACCTCTCTTCTCTGTCTGGGTGCCGGGGCCTAAAAATATCTGTCAGTGGCCTGTTCCAGTGGTGGGTGATATGAAGCCTGATTCTCTGCTATGACATGAAGCCTGATTCTCTGCTATGGGACCTCTCTCCTCTGTCTGGGTGCCGGGGCCTAAAAATATCTGACAATGGCCTGTTCCAATGGTGGGTGACATGAAGCCTTATTCTCTGCTATGACATGAAGCCAGATTCTCTGCTATGGGACCTCTCTCCTCTGTTTGGGTGCCGGGGCCTAAAAATATCTGACAGTGGCCTGTTCCAGTGTTGGGTGACGTGAAGCATGATTCTCTGCTATGACATGAACCCTGATTCTCTGCTATGGGACCTCTCTCCTCTGTCTGGGTGCCAGGGCCTAAACATATCTGACAGTGGCCTGTTCCAGTGTTGGGTGACGTGAAGCCTGATTCTCTGCTATGACATGAAGCCAGATTCTCTGCTATGGGACCACTCTCCTCTGTCTGGGTCCCGGGGCCTAAAAATATCTGACAGTGGCCTGTTCCAGTGTTGGGTGACGTGAAGCATGATTCTCTGCTATGACATGAAGTCTGATTCTTTGCTATGAGACCTCTCTCCTCTGTCTGGGTGCCGGGGCCTAAAAATATCTGACAGTGGCCTGTTCCAGTGTTGGGTGGCGTGAAGCATGATTCTCTGCTATGATGTGAAGCCTGAATCTCTGCTATGGGACCTCTCTCCTCTGTCTGGGTGCCGGGGCCTAAAAATATCTGACAGTGGCCTGTTCCAGTGTTGGGTGACATGAAGCCTGATTCTCTGCTATGACATGAAGCCTGATTCTCTGCTATGGGACCTCTCTCCAATTGATATTGGTTAATTTTTTTAATTTTTATTTTATTTTAATTCATTTCCCTATCCACATTAGTTTGCAGGGGATTTACCTACATTTTGCTGCCTTTTGCAGCCCTCTAGCCCTTTCCTGGGCTGTTTTACAGCCTTTTTAGTGCCGAAAAGTTCGGGTCCCAACTGACTTCAATGGGGTTCGTGTTCGGGGCGAAGTTCGGGTCGAGTTTGGATCCCGAACCCGAACATTTCCGGGAAGTTCGGCCGAACTTCTCGAACCCGAACATCCAGGTGTTCGCTCAACTCTAATCACTAGTATTGAGCAAACCCGGGGAAGTTTGGGACTCGAACTTGACCGGAACTCGAACCCAAACCCCATTAAAATCAATGGGTACCCGAACTTCACTTTATTATTTTCCGTTATAACATGGTTATATCGGTAAATAACATAATACTTAAGATGGAGTGCTAAAGGGACACCTTTAGAGGCATTCAATTTTACATTCTGTCATAATAAAAGTCTATGGCAGCATAACGGATCCGTCCTGGTGTTCGTTATGTAGGACAGGACTCCTGCTTAACGGAAACCAGGACAGATCTGTTATGCTGCCATAGACTTCTGTTATGATGGAATGTGAAATGGAATGCCTCTAAAGGTGTCCTTTTTGCATTTCATCTTAAGTATTATGTTATTTTCCGATATAACCATGTTATAGAAGAAAATAATAGAGTAATTCATAAATCGCCTGAACCCCGAACCTGGACTTCAGTGAAAAAGTAAGGGTTCGGATCCATAGTTTGTAGTTCGGGTTCACTCATTCCTAACAGCTAGTTATGGAACTACAGGACTCAGCTGAGCTACTGTAAATCACCACAGCATATGCTGTTAAATATACTTCTCAATTTTGGCTTGGGTTTAGAGAGAAGATTTAACGGGTCACTGTGCCTTCAGAAAACTTATGATATGTTATAGGAGAGAAATGCTTGCTTAGCATGCTCTGTCTCCTCAATGCATGAGACGAGAGTGAAATAGGCATATAGACTTTCTAGAAAAAATGTGGGTGATTCAGCCAGCACAACCCTGTATGCAGGTGCACATCGCTATGGCGAAATACATATACAAACACAAAACACAAATGCAATAGCACTCTGCAACCAGCATTCTGCCCTGCCTCTATGCTGGATGAGGCATTGGTGTACATTTTGGACAAAGCGTAATAAGCCACTCACCACGTCAAGGTTGCCTCTATGAGTGGTCCCTAACACTAGTTCCTACCTGTTTATGGGCCATGACAGCCACACAAAGTCCAGGGAGCGCAGGTGCAGCATGCATGCCAGGCACACTCTGCTTTTAACCCCGTCCGGTGCCATTACAGCTTTCATCGGATCCAGGGATGCAAGTACCAACATGCATGCTGAGCCCACCATATACTTCTCCTGGAGCCAAATGGCTACTGGTAGGTGCTATATAAGCAGACTCGGTTTTATACTGACTTTAAAACCAGCCTCCAGGACAGATTGACTGGTCAGGTATGCATGACTGCATGGAGTGCTATTGCATTTGTGTTTTGCGTTTGTATATGTATTTCGCCATAGCAATGTGCACCTGCATACAGGGTTGTGCTGGCTGAATCACCCACATTTTTTCTTTGTAGTATATATTGGAGGCGTGGCGATCTCCATGCAGTCATGCACACCTGACCAGTCAATCTGTCCTGGAGGCTGGTTTTAAAGTCAGTATAAAACCGAGTCTGCTTATATAGCACCTACCAGTAGCCATTTGGCTCCAGGAGAAGTATATAGTGGGCTCAGCATGCATGTTGGTACTTGCATCCCTGGATCCGATGAAAGCTGTAATGGCACCGGACGGAGTTAAAAGCAGAGTGTGCCTGGCGTGCATTCTGCACCTGCGCTCCCTGGACTTTGTGTGGCTGTCATGGCCCATAAACAGGTAGGAACTAGTGTTAGGGACCACTCATAGAGGCGACCTTGACGTGGTGAGTGGCTTATTACGCTTTGGCCAAAATGTACACCAATGCCTCATCCAGCATAGAGGCAGGGCAGAATGCTGGTTGCAGAGTGCTATTGCATTTGTGTTTTGCCTTTATATAGACTTTCTATTGAGTTCATCTCACTTCCTGTCCTGCAACAAGGAGAGAGAACACGCTAACGAGTGCTTCTCTCCCCTCATTCTGGAGATCAGTGGGGATCTCAGTGCTCAGATCCCCCTCTGGATCAAAACTTTTGATATGCCCTTACTGTATCACATATCAAAAGTTTTCTGAAAGAATAGTGACCCTATAGGTTGTTTAATAGACATATTTGATTCAAACATTCTTCTACTAGATAAATCACTATACTTACAGTATATACACATATGTATACATCAGTACAACAAAAATAAAAGCTTTCTCCTGGATTTCACATTCATTATGAATCCCCCAGGTGACACTGCTTTTATGCTTGACAAACTCTCATTAAAATACTAAATTTATATTTGACAGAATTAAAAATTCCGTTTTTTCTTAGTTCTACTTTAATTTTACTTCTATATATAATGTATTGTTATTTTTAATTAAAATGTGTGGGCAAAAGAAAAGCTGAATGATTTTTTACAATGAAATGATAAAGCTCAAATGGTTCATTTTAATTGAATGATATAATTTTCATTACCTTGACCAAAATGACTCTTGAGGCACCCTATAATTAAATTAACAAGAATTCCAGAAGTATGAGAGGAATATCATTCTACTTTTCTACTTACCTACTTGTTTGTAATCCCTGGGATAAAACTGGTGTCATGAATTAGAAAAATAGATTGATGAAATATGAAAAACACTTAATATTATTGAAGCTTAAGCTAGCGTTAAAAAAAGTAGACTGCATATGTAAATTAGATTAATGCTAACCTCCACCCATCCCTTTGTGTGCAATTACAAAATGACATTTTTACATTCTTGACCCTTTTGGTGTGATAGATCTGCTTGGGAATCCAGCTTCCATTTACACCATGCTATAGTCTCACAGGGACAGAAAGTGAAATATCATGAGGGAGAAGACACTACAACTGAATTATCTTCAGCCCTTTCTTCATTTTATTGTATTATTTCAGATGGATCTTTTTGTAACTTAGTAAGTTACAAAACATTTGGGCAGCAGGATGGCACTGTTAAAGGGATCAGCAGTATGGGGAGACTGCGTAAACAAGGTGGAGCTGTGCTAGAAAAGGGAGAGCCAAAGATGACAGAGACACAGCAGAGTCTTTAACTGGAAGACATCTTTGCAGTTGTCTGAGCTTTATGGAGAAGACAGGGAAATAAAATGCCTGATTGTTAATATATTTTACATTAATCATCTGCAGCATGAAGATACCCTGCAGAATATTTTTGTGTAACCTATCTGATCACTATATGGTCACTACAAGCAATAGTCATTTATGGTGTGGTGACATTAAAACATAAAAATGAGGAGAGTGGAAAAAAGGCTAATAGTCACTCAATAATTTCCATAAATAATGAAGTTTTATTATATATATATATATATATATATATATATATATATATAAAAAAAAAGTAAAATAAAAAAAATTAAAACTACACAACTGGTCCACTGGAAGAACAATATGTATTCAGACACAATAAATTCCCGCAAACCATCCCCAAACAAATATTAATCTACAAAAATAACATCAAAGTAAACTCTCTTGCTATAAAAAGAAAAGGTGTCGCCATAAAAAAGGGCCAATAATAAACCAATAATACAAAGAAAGAAAACATGTAAAGTTTCCATCAATCAACATCAGCTCAATGCAGGTTATAGCAGTAGTGCAAAGGATTTAATAAAGCCGTGGTCTATGAGTCAAGCGCATAAGGCTACTTTCACACTGGCATTTTGGTTTCCGCTTGTGAGATCCGTTGCAGGGCTCTAACAAGCGGTCCAAAACAAATACGGTTTGCCCTAATGCATACTGAATGGAAAAGGATCCGCTTAGAATGCATCAGTTTGCCTCCGATCAGTCACCATTCCGCTCTGGAAGCGGACACCAAAACGCTGCATGCAGCATTTTGCTGTCCGCTTTACAAAACTGAGCCAAACGGATCCGTCCTGACACACAATGTAAGTCAATGGGGATCCGCACAAAAAGCGAGCGTGAAAGTAGCCTAAACTGTAAGTACATCCCTTATAATAAAAGGAGTGGCAGAGGAGGACAAGGCAAGGGATACTCCACATATATCCCCACATGCTGTGACTTCCTCAGGGACTGGACTTATTCATAGTATGGCAATATCATTCAGAGCAGTATGGTGGCATTTTTTACCTTATTCTACTGAAATAATCCATTTCAGTTAACAACACTCTTAGCGATAAGCTCTTTGAAGAGACCATGATGCTCCTTGACCACCACGACCTCTTCCTAGGCAAGAGGCATCACGTTCATCAGTCACATGGCCTTGGCGCAGCTCAGTCCCATTCAAATGAATGAAGCTGAGCTGCAATACCAAGCACAGGCGCTATACAATGGATGGCACTGTGCTTGATATGCTTCAAGGAGGCCATACGCTCACCAGGTATGCGACCCCCACCAATAAGATACTGATGACCTCTCCTGAGGATAGGTCATCGGTATTAAACATTCGGATAACCCTTTTAAAAATGCTGGCTCATTAAAGACATTGGTGTGCCATATGATTGGCTACAATCTGACTGCTTTGACTCATGCTAACTGCTTGACCAAGGTGGCAGCAGTGCCAAGAAAGTGCTGCATAACTTTATAAGATATCAGTATAGCTCTGCATTTTCTGGGTGCCCACATGAATGCTAATTTTCTAGAGATAAGCAAATTTCTTAAAATTTGATTGAGGTCCGATTCAGCCCAGTAATTCAATTTGAATTCAAATAAAGTCAACCTGAATCAAAAGTGCTATGATTGCCTGGAAAACTGCACTCTTTCCTCATTTCTTTTGAAAAATTCAGGTAAAATTTCAAAATTTAAAAATCAATTCGCTCATCTGTATCTTTCCATTATCTGTTATCTATGCAGCTAAATTGAGCTCATCATTGATGAAACCAATACTTTCATTTTCATCATTGGTATGAGAATGTGGGACCTGAGTATCCACAAAATGAAAGTTGGGATTGATAAAATCATCTGCACACAGTAAGGATTCAGTACACAAATCTAAGCATCTAACAAAAGAGCAAGAACTTCTCCTATATTTATCTGGAAGTGGCAGAAAACGATGTATTTTTATACTGAAATTTTGGAAGTTGCAGTGAAGAACTTGATTGACTACTGCTAAGTAAGCCTCTGAAGTAGTTAAATAGGCTTTTATTGGGACAGCAACAAGTGACTTCTATGGAATGTTTTCCTTATTTTTCCAAAAGCAATGCATTCAAACCAAAAGCAGATCATAGGGGTCTTCTAAGTGGCCAGCTTGTTTTTACTTGAACAATTCCAGTTATATGTCTCACTCTATTCCTTGTGCAGAGATGAAAAGTTGCTAATATGCCAGAAAACATCAATTTGCTTCCTCTACTTTCCATTTTAATTGCTGCTTCTTGAAGTGACATTCTCCTGTCCTCAGACCTTCCCCAGCTAATTTTAAAGGCCCTTGAAGGTCTGTCTGCCACATCCTCACAATGATGCATCAGCTTTGTTGCCCTAAGATGTTAAGCAGAATAATCTGTGGATCATTATACATTTTTGATAATAAGCTCTATAGTTTCATAGGTTTGTCTGAAATGATTTTCATAAGTAATGATTTAATAAAATGGAAAAAGATGTTTTGTGAATTTAAAGCCAAGCATATTTTTTATGATGTCCAGACTGGTTTTAGTTTTAGAGTTGACTGAGGACACGTATCATTATAATTCAAATATAATACATAGATTAGTTCAAGGAGAAATGTGTTGGCCTTGCTTATTTTAAAAGTCAGGATAAATCAAGCATATGTAGACAATGGACAGAATAGTTTTCAATGGTTGCAGAATCAACTTGAATACAAGGTTATAACTTCATATTAAAAAAAAACAACAGATACTGGACTTAAAGGGGTTTTCTGAGAGTATAATATTGATGATGAGAATAGGTCATCAATATCAGATGGGTGGGGGGTTTTGTCACTGATGACCTGTTTGAAGAGCTAGTGCCTCCTCACAGCAAGCACTGCCCCACACGTTGTACTGAGGCAGTGCTTTGTAATGCAGAGGATAGGTCATCAATATTCTACTACTGGAAAATTCCTTTAAATAAGCTACATAAGCTAACCACTTAACCTAATTTTCATTGTAGCTACAAGTAGATAAAGCTGATATCATATTTAGGCTTTCACTGACTTTGGATCTGTACAGTGAAAAGTGACCATATCCATATAGCTAGCTACAGACCAAGGCCACATTCATGGGTACAACATGTAATAGTGCAAACCCTCTCACCAAATTATAAAACATCAGCACCAGGCAGGATTTCAGCAGTGCTTACATTACCAAATGTCTTCTCTACAGATGCTTGTTCTATTGTTGCTAACAGTAAGAGTCCTTATGATCTTTTGGCTGTGAGTGACATACATGGCTCCACACTCAAGCATGGGTAAAAGATATGTGGACACATGTAATGGGGAAAAACGGCTTTACTAATAATACATAGGACCACTGGTTTGATGGTTTCAGGCTAGTCTGGATATCAAGCTTAAAGGAGTTGTCTGGGAATTAAGAAAATGAAAATACTTAAATATAACCTTATTATAAATATATTACCAAATAAATTTATTAGTTATAATAGCTTGTTTTGTCAGGGAAGCAGTTATTAGAAAAAATATAATGGTCGCTGAAAGGAATCTATGTTATTATATGTTAGAACTAACTCTGTTTGCTGTTAAGTTTCTTTTATCTGTTAGAAACTAACTCTGTTTTCTGTTAAGTTTCTTTTCTCTGTAACCCTGAATCTTATCTCTTTGGCACTACTCCCGGACAATATTCCTAATATGGAAGTTCCATTTTTGTTGCTCTTTTTTGCCTGTAGAATAGAATGTGTTAATATGATAGGTTGAATAAATAACTTACGTTGATATGCTAATAAAGCGGGTAAAACCCCCTCTATATAACCTGTGTGTATTAAAAATAAACTTCAGAGCGTTTATTCAGTACATCATTGTTGTGTCTTTTATTCCCTACTGAGTGAAGCGCTCTCCTGACGTCAGAACAAGACTCAAACCAAGCCAGTACTAGAAGTTTGGTGCCAGGGGTACCAGAGGGACTTTGAGATTTGGGGGCTCGTGTCCGGGATCGAGAAGGTCATCCTCGGGTCCGGTAAGAAAGACATCTGTTGTTGTTCTCTGGCCGATACGAGGACCACGTCTTTATCTAGTAAGTAGAACCTACAACTTATAGTATAATTACTGTATCAGGGATACAGGGAACCGACTCCGGGAGTCTGGGGGAGTGACCCGGGGACTCCGGGAGTTCGCCGTGAGGATCACTCAGAGAAAATATAGTGCACACTAGATAATATTGTCTCAGGGAGACAAGGACAAAGCTTGGTTTGACTCTTTTAAAGTTGTTTTAAAGTATAAGAATATTAGAGTTGATATAAGGATACTGACGTCCGGGTGGTAAGTGTATGGACTAAAGTTCACTATTTGCATAGAGTTTTAAGGACATTGCATTGTTGTTTTACTGTGTTGCGGAGGTCTGCAAGATGCCCCCCTGGCTAGGAGCAATCCGTTGACCCGGGGATAGGTGAAAGCAAGTGGCGGACCAAAACAACGAATTATATGTTTGATGAAACTCTCTGATATTTTGTGATCAGACCTGAGTCCTTTGCCTAGTTGACAGGATTTGTCGGAGCCTTAACGGTTCAGTACAGCCAGTCCTAGGAAAGTAGCATAATTAAAATATCAGACGGAATGGGGGCACAAGGGTCTAAAACAGATTACCCCAAACCTGAGACGGGAGAAGCATGCACAAATTACTTCCTAGTTAACCCATGGGTGGATAACTTAGCTGGATGGACTGAGTTCATGCAAGCTGCTAGCCCATTTCCCAGGGATGGCGATAATAGCCCGTACCACATGGACATGATAAAGGGTCTTTGTCTGGGAGACAAAGAAGCATGGCCACATTTTGACCATGACCCGTCCTGGGATATGGATTACATGATACAAGGGGGGGAACAGTGGTTAGAGATAGCCCCACATTGGTATAATGTAGAATCAAATAAGAAGAAAGGGAAAACTAATAAGACCCCAAAGGATGACAGTCAGTTACATAAAATAGAGAAAAGAAGAGAATTAAAAGACGTGCCTGAGAAGCCAAATCCTCCACCTTACACTGTCCCGTCCTCCCCTGCACCCCATCTCACACTAAACCCTGTACACATATATCCAAGTATGAAGGAGATACAGGACGAAGACATAGGTGCTACATTTACACAGATCCATGACGACTTAGAGAAAACAAAATACAGTCTAGAACAACAGAAAGCTGCAGAACAACATAAGTACAATACACGCAGCAAGGGAATAGAAGCCAAAGAAGAACAGGTAGAACTCAGTGCACCCTTCATAACAATAGGAGAACACTTAATGAGAGTTGTGGCTGGAGGACCCCAGGTTTCCCAGGATCCGTCCACCACCAGGCGCAGCTCCCCGCCTCTCCCATTGAAGTGAATGGGAGCGCACCGCGCATGAGCGGCCTCGCTCCCATTCATTTCTATGGGGCCGACGGAAATAGCCGAGCCAGCGCTCAGCTATTTTCGGCGGCTCCATAGAAATGAATGGAGGGCGGCTCCGCATGCGCAGTGCGCCCTCCTCCACTTTCTCCGCTCCGTTCTCCTTGTAGGTGCGGGTCCCACCTCTGGGACCCGCACCTATCAGACAATGGGGGCATATCCTAGCGATATGCCCCCATTGTCTAAGATGGGGATAACCCCTTTAAGGCTCATAATAGATGGCATCATAGGGACACACACTGTTCGGGATTGGGATGAAGTCCCATCCATTTCTACACTAGTAGATGGAACTGTTGATGCCAGCCGGTACATATGGTGTCAGCTCAGTGTTCCGGAAACAATACCCGTTGTCCACAGAGAAAATTGAGGGCTTGAGGCTAATGACACTTGGAAGAGGTGATTTCACCCTTCAGCACTCCCATAAATCCTGTGGCAAAAGCAGATGGTTCAGTTCGCTTTGTGCAGGATTTAAGGGAAATCAACAACATCATTGTGCCTATAGCCCCTATTGTACCTGACATCACTCAGTTATTATCTGCCATTCCAGCAGACACTGTTTGGTTCAGTGTGATAGATCTGAAAAATGCATTCTTTTCTATCCCAGTTGACAAGAGGACCAGACTACTTTTTGCTTTTTCCTTCGAGGGGCAACAACTAATCTGGGCAAGAATGCCACAGGGATATGATGATTAACCTGTAGTGTTCAGCATTGTCCTCCAAATGACTTTAAAACCATGTCACCCCCCAAGGTTCCGTGTTGTTGCAATACGTGGATGATTTACTGTTGTGCAGTATGTCAGTGGAGGCCAACATTGAGGATGGTATATCAATTTTACAATGGTTGTTTGAATGTGGACACAAAGTGTCATTAGGGAAAATGCAATGGTGTAAACAGCAAGTCGAATACTTGGGGTTTGTCCTCACAAAAAGGGAAAGAAGGATCAGTCCAGAGAGAGTCTGTAGCGGGCCTGGTCACACCGCAACCCAAGAAGGAAAGGCTCTCCTTCCTTGGAATGATAAATTACTGCAGACAATGGATCCCAGACTGTTCCTACTATGACAATATCTTGAGGCAGGCAATACTGCAGGACAAACCTGATTTAATAAGATGGTCTTCAGAAATGTACAATGCATTTGATTATTTGAAATGTTCATTAATGTCAAGTCCAGGATTGGGCCTCCCTGACTACAAACTGCCCTTCCACATGTTTGCACGACAAAATTGTAAAACCATGGCGGGCGTACTGACACAAGAACATAGAGGCAAGTTGCGCCCATGTGCATTTTTCTCGAAGGTAATGCCCACCTCTGTCCAAGGGATGCCGGCATGTCTGCGTTCTCTTGCAGCCTGTGTTATGATGGTAGAGTTGGCAACTCCTTTCACAATGGGACATCACACCATTTTGCACACCACCCATGATGTTGTAGGCCTACTCAAGGGCATCCACACACAACACATGTCTGCACAAAGGCTTTCAGGATATGAGGTAATACTGCTCAGTGACCCCTCACTCGAAATCAAGTACGCTTCCCACACCTCAGGTCCAGCACCAATACTGAATGCTCTCTTAGGCCTTAAAGGACAGGACGATTGCCTTGCAGACACACACGATTGCTTACAGGTCTTGGAACACGAAACTTCTCCAAGACATGATTTGTCATCTACATCTATTGAAGGGGCTCCAGAGGTTTTTGTGGACGGCTCATGCACCAGACCAAATGACAGCAGATGCTGTACAGGCTATGCCATTGTCATGCTCCCAGATGTTGTACTAGAGGCAAAGCCCATAAAGTTTCAGTCTGCACAGGCAGCTGAACTCATCGCCCTTACTAGGGCATGTATTCTACATGCTGAAAAACCTGTCACCATCTATACTGACAGTAGATACGCACATGGTGTAGTTTGGGATCATGGAATGATTTGGCACAGGAGAGGTTTCACGGCAGCAGATGGTAAATGCATCTCACACTCACAGTTGGTCGCAGATCTACTTGAAGCCATCAGATTACCTTCACAATTAGCAATTGTCCACTGCAAGGCACACATCAATGGCAAGGATCATGTCTCACGAGGCAATGCGATGGCAGATAAGGAGGTGAAACGAGTGGCCAAATGCAACCCCACAGGTCCATGTAACCATTGGGAGATGCCATGTCGGGCACCTCCAACCCCTGAGATGTCACAAATGCTTACTGATCTTCAAAGATACGCCACTGAACAGGAACGGCAAGACTGGTGTTATCAAGTTGCAGAAAAATTCTAAGACAGGATTAGTCTGCAAAGAGGGGAAGCCATGCATTCCCTAACACAGTGCTTCCATCTTTATAGCACATTTCCATGGAGTAGGACATAACAGCATACAGACAACTCAGTCATTGTTGAGTCAAAATTTTTACATTACTGACATCAGAAAGTTAGTAACACAATATGTATACAGGTGCATTACATGTTTGAGGAACAACCCCAACAACCCCTTGAAGGTAGTCCATCAACACCTTGACTATCCCACTACTCCATTCACCCACCTACAGGTAGATTTCACACATATTCCCAAAACTCATGGTAGACAGGAATATGCCTTGGTGATTGTTGACATGTTCTCCAGATGGCCTGAAGTATTCCCCAACAAATAAGAGGATGCTAAAACAACAGCAATAATACTTACCCAACAAATTATTCCTAGGTGGGGATGCCCTCTGATGATTGAATCTGACCAAGGGCCAGCATTCCCCTCCAAACTCAACAAGGAAATTGCTAAATTACTACAAATAGAATGGAAATTTCACATTCCATATCACCCACAAAGCTCAGGCATTGTGGAACGCATGAACAGGACTATCAAAGATAAATTGAGGAAGGCCACTACAGGTACCTTTGAAAAATGGAAAGAGATCCTACCCATAATACTTGCAGAAATAAGGATGACACCTAATAAGAGGTTAGGGTTATCACCATTTGAGATACTCATGGGGAGGCCTTTCCCCACCCGCTGGGCAAGACGCCCAATGATAGTGCAGGAAGGAGACTTTGATTTAATAAGGGAAGAATATGTCACCAAATTGATACAAGTACTTAATAAAACTGAAAAAGTTGCTTGTAAGTCTCCCTCTCTTCCACAGGAACCCACCCACCCATACAGGGTGGGGGATGAGGTAGTGGTCAAAACACTGAAGAAAGGAAAATCCCAAGGTGACTTCGCATATGGCCCACCCACTACCGTGGTTGCAGTAACCAGAACAGCTGTGTTGACTGAACAATCTCCAACTTGGATCCACGCCACCCGAGTGAAGCTTGTGAGAGCAAGAGAGGAGGCAGGAACGGAGGCAGACAGCCTTGGCCTTAAAGAAGGACAAGAGGTACTAACGGGGGGCAGACAGCCCTGACCTCCAACATGATGAGCTCCTCACTCTTTTCTGGGAAATGGTTGAATGTACTGACTAAGATTGCTTCAATAATCTTGTTGATTTTACCAATTAGTACTAAGGGAGAAGTAGCCGGGACTAGTAAGGGCGGCTTCATCACCTTTTGGTATAATTCATCTAACACTCACGTAGCTACCTACACCTTTTGTCTTTGTAACATACTGAAAACATGTTCATATTATAATTACTGTTCTAAAGCCTATATACAAGGACAGGCCTATGTTTGTGTAACAGATTCATACTGGGGAAAAGATTGTGGATACTGGGGGTCAGTGGGATGGAATACAGGGACGGGATGGGGTTATAAACCAGAAAGTGCCCTTAAGAAAAAAGACAAAAATTCCAGGTCTCTCCTGACAAGAATGACACTCCTTGAAGGAGAAACCTGTTTCATTGACACCTCTTCATTCTCTGGTATGAGTCATTGTCCGCAAAGATCACCGCACATGAAAATAATGTTAACAATAGAAAATATTGGTAAATATGATGAAGGAGATTACATACTAGGATGGTACTTTCATAAAATGTGGGGAGCTGCAACTTCCCGGGTAACACAAATGTTCAGACTTAGAGATATTTATAAATCTAAAGAATATCAACCCATTACAAATGTCCCTAAAAACCCACTGGCCCCACATATAGTTTCTCTAAAATACCTAAAGGCCATATCTGATCCCACATATTAGGATACTTTAGCCATGGAAACGGGTTTTACTGATGCTAATTTGTGGCTGGAGTGGATGAAGTACAGTGCAGCCTCTGTGAATAAAAGTTACTGTTACATATGCGGTGCTGCCAAGCCACACCTAGGTACCGTACCCCTAGTGTTACCAGAAAGCGTTGAAGAATGTTTTTTGACTCTTTTTGTTAATATGTCTTATAACCACAGTGTATGTACAGAATAGAAGTCAAAATACCCTCTGTTGTTAAAAAATCCTCGCCCAGGGGCAGGTATCCAGGTATATCCAGGTAACTACACATGTTACAAAGGGAGTACACATGGGAGGAATGTGCAGAATTTCACCAAAGGTTATTGTCACAAATACAGCAATCAGAATATATCCCTCACTCAGAACCAAGTATACTCCATAGGAGATGTGTACTGGATCTGTGGAGATGGAAAAATAAGATCCAGATTGGAAGGTGCCTGAAAAGGTGAATGTGCGCTTGCCAAAGTTATAATGAACATGCACATTTTTACTGAATCAGATATTACAGACAAAGGGGTGCTAAAGATAAACAAAAGAAGCAGCCCCCTTTCAAGCTTTGATCCCCATGTGTATATAGATGCAATAGGTGTTCCAAGAGGGGTCCTAGATGAGTTCAAAGCTAGAGATCAAGTAGCTGCCGGATTTGAATCAATATTTCCCATTATTACTGTGAATAAAAATGTGGATTGGATAAATTACATATACTACAATCAGCAAAGGTTTGTAAACTATACCAGAGATGCATTACAAGGGGTAGCAGAAGAACTTCAAGCAGACTCAATCATGACATTCCAGAATCGAATGGTGTTGGATATGATTCTCGCAGAGAAGGGCGGAGTGTGCCGAGTATTGACTGATCCAACCTCCTGTTGCACATACATACCAAATAATACTGGCCCCACTGGTAAGGTCACAATAGCTATAAAAAAAGCTTGAAGATCTGTCAATAGAACTGAAAAAGAACTCAGGTATAAATAATCCATGGGATCAATACTTTGGGTGGTTCACAAGTTGGAAACAAGGTCTCATGCAACTAGGGATTGTCATACTAATAGTAATTGTAGTAATAAGTGTAGTAGCATTATGTATTATTCCTTGTGTGAGACGAATGCTAGAAAAAGGGATCTCTAATATGTCATTATATCAGACTACTCTACCCCAGGATCGAAGCCCAGATGGGTATAAGAATTACCTAATATCATATAGAGAGAAAAAGGACAAGAAAGGAAAGAACCATGTAGTGTGACACACTAAAGGTTCTAAGAGGGGATTTGAAAGGAATCCATGTTTTTATATGTTAGAACTAACTCTGTTTGCTGTTAAGTTTCTTTTATCTGTTAGAAACTAACTCTGTTTGCTGTTAAGTTTCTTTTCTCTGTAACCCTAAATCTTATCTCTTTGGCACTACTCCCGGACAATATTCCTAATATGGAAGTTCAGTTTTTGTTGCTCTTTTTTGAACGTGTTAATATGATAGGTTGAATAAATAACTTACGTTGATATGCTAATAAAGGGGGTAAAACCCCCTCTATATAACCTGTGTGTATTAAAAATAAACTTCAGAGCGTTCATTCGGTACATCATTGTTGTGTCTTTTATTCCCTACTGAGTGAAGCGCTCTCCTGACGTCAGAACAAGACTCAAACAAAGCCGGTACTAGAAGTTTGGTGCCAGGGGTACCAGAGGGAGGTTGAGATTTCCTAACAGTCGCCATCCTACTAGTCCACACGAAATATTGCAAGAAAATTTCGACTAGGACCTTCAGAATCACAGGTGTATATCTAAGCAGATGGGACCCTAACAATAAATACTGTATACTGCCTCACTTTGGACTTACTTAAGCCTACAATATTCAGGGCAGTGTAGGAACCAGCTACAAACGTACTCTGCTCAGAAGTCCCAGGTAGATGGGCGTGTCCGGTCTAAAAGAGGTGCTACCCTCAATATATTGCAAGAAAATTTAGACTAGAACCTTCAGAATCACAGGTGCATATCCATGAAGCATACATAATACAAAAAACAAAATGGCTGCACACCGTTATATATACAAACAATAGAGCTAAGAAATGGGGGTCATTCTAGATAAAAGTGGTACAATACCGACTATAGATAAGTAATGGAAGCTCTTAGCACACATACGTGTCGGGCCCATCTACCAGGCATCAAGGTGGCTTGCGCAGATGGGTCCCTAATAGGGTTTTTGTACCGAACTTTAGGATTTTGGGACCCCGGACCCGAACATTTCCGTAAAAGTTCGGGTTCGGTGTTTGCCGCTTTCTTGGCGCTTTTTGAAAGGCTGAACAGCAGCCAATCAACAAGCGTCATACTACTTGCCCCAAGAGGCCATCACAGCCATGCCTACTAATGGCATGGCTATGATTGGCCAGAGCAGCATGTGACCCAGGCTCTATATAAGCTTGAATCACGTAGCGCTGCACGTCACTCTGCTGTTACAAGTGTAGGGAGAGGATGCTGCTGGACTTGTGATTTCAGGGAGAGCATAGGAGAGAATCTAACTCAGCGATCTACAGACAAATAGTTGTGTGGGTGCAGGGCACTATCATTTTACCCTGCCCTGAGCTCATTGACCAAAAAATACAAATTTTTAGAATTCTGTTAGTTAGGTGGGTGGCGGCGGCGGCCATTTTATGCATGCTCAGTGCACCAGCACTGCATCTGAGCTTTTGGGACATTGCAAATCACCATTTTTTGGGGGAAAACTACAACATCTGTATTAGTCAGTGTGAATTTAAGGTAGAAATACACCCATCATTTTCTGTGGTTTTAAAAACAATAAAAAAAAAAAAAAAGTATTTTCCATATCTCCAAGTGTTAAATTCGAGTTTAATATATACAGCTTTCATATTCTGTTAGCAAAAAAAGACTTTTTGGGCAAACTACAACATCTGTATTCGTCAGTGTGCAATTTAAGCTAGAAATACACCCATCATTTTCTGGGGTTTGAAAAACACACTTTTTTTTCTTCAAAAAACAGTATTTTCCAGATCTCCAAGTGTTAAATTCGAGTTTAATATCTACAGCTTTCATATTCTGTTAGCAAAAAAAGACTTTTTTGGCAATCTACAACATCTGTATTAGTCAGTGTGCAATTTAAGGTAGAAATATACCTATCATTTTCTGGGGTTTAACCCCTTAACCCCTTAAGGACATAGGACGTACCGGTACGCCCTATTTCCCGAGTCCTTAAGGACCAAGGACGTACCGGTACGTCCTAACTTTTAAATCGGGATTCCGGCGCCCGAGGGGTTAAACGGAACGGGATTTCGGCTGAAATCCTTCAGCCGGCATCCTGTGACAACGCCAGGGGGGGTGATGTGACCCCCCCGTGTCGGCGATCGCAGCAAACCGCAGGTCAATTCAGACCTGCGGTTTGCTGCGCTTTTTGCAGTTTCTGATCCCCGCGGTCCCTGACCGCGGGGATCAGAAACTTTAGAGTGGCTAAAATCTATATTTTTTACCCCCCCCTGCACCCCTGCATGATTTGATGCCGGCGGGTGGTGCGGGGGGGGTGTCGCATGCGGTGGGGGCGTTGCGGGAGGCGGGCGGTGCGGCAGGCGGGATCGCGATCCCCCGCCCGCCTCCCATGAATGATCGTTGGCTTCTAGTGGTTGTACCAGGGTGCCAGCACATTGCTGGCACCCTGGTATAAACGGCTGACATCTGTGCAGATGTCAGCCGTTTAACCCTTTCCATACCGCGGTCCGTACGGACCGCTGTATGGAAAAAGTTAACTGTCATCGGTCAGGGAGCTCACTCCCTCTCCATCGGGGGGCTGCTGTGCCTTTGCAGCCCCCCGATGGAGAGGGAGAGAGCCCCCAGAGAGCCCCCCTCAGCCCCGTGCTTACCCTTCCCCGTCTGCGAAGTTCTGAGCAGACGGGGAGGGTTCCCATGGCAACAGGACGCCTGCTCAGGCGTCCTGCTGTCCATGGTGCTGAACAGATCTATGCTGAAAGCATAGATCTGTTCAGTGTAAGTAAAATACAGTACAGAACAATATATATTGTACTGTACTGTATTATACAGACATCAGACCCACTGGATCTTCAAGAACCAAGCGGGTCTGGGTCAAAAAAATGTAAAAAAAAAGTGAAAAAAGTTAAGATAAAAAAAAACACATTTATCACTGAATAAAAATTAAAAAAAATAAAATAAACTACACATATTAGGTATCGCCGCGTCCGTAACGACCTGAGCTATAAAATGGTCATGTTACTTTCCCCGCACGGTGAACGCCATAAAAATAAAAAAATAAAAACTATGAGAAAATTGAAATTTTGCCCACCTTACTTCCCAAAAAAGGTAATAAAAGTGATCAAAAAAGTCGCATGTACACCAAAATAGTACTAATCAAACCGTCATCTCATCCCGCAAAAAATGAGACCCTACTCAAGATAATCGCCCAAAAGCTGAAAAAACTATGGCTCTTAGACTATGGAAACACTAAAACATTTTTTTTTTTGTTTCAAAAATGAAATCATTGTGTAAAACTTACATAAATAAAAAAAAAGTATACATATTAGGTATCGCCGCGTCCGTATCGACCGGCTCTATAAAAATATCACATGACCTAACCCCTCAGATGACCACCGTAAAAAAATAAAAATAAAAACAGTGTAAAAAAAGCCATTTTTTGCCATTTTACGTCACAAAAAGTGTAATAGCAAGCGATCAAAAAGTCATATGCACCCCAAAATAGTGCCAATCAAACCGTCATCTCATCCCGCAAAAAATGAGACCCTACTCAAGATAATCGCCCAAAAACTGAAAAAACTATGGCACTTAGACTATGGAGACACTAAAACATTTTTTTGGTTTTAAAAATGAAGTTATTGTATAAAACTTACATAAATAAAAAAAAATGTATACATATTAGGTATCGCCGCGTCCGTGACAACCTGCTCTATGAAATTACCCCATGATCTAACCTGTCAGATGAATGTTGTAAATAACAAAAAAAAAACGTGCCAAAAAAGCTATTTCTTGTTACCTTGCTGCACAAAAAGTGTAATATAGAGCAACCAAAAATCATATGTACCCTAAACTAGTACCAACAAAACTGCCACCCTATCCTGTAGTTTCTAAAATGGAGTCACTTTTTTGGAGTTTCCACTCTAGGGGTGCATCAGGGGGGCTTCAAATGGGACATGGTGTCAAAAAAACCAGTCCAGCAAAATCTGCCTTCCAAAAACCGTATGGCATTCCTTTCCTTCTGCGCCCTGCCGTGTGCCCGTACAGCAGTTTACGACCACATATGGGGTGTTTCTGTAAACTACAGAATCAGGGCCATAAATAATGAGTTTTGTTTGGCTGTTAACCCTTGCTTTGTAACTGGAAAAAAAAATATTAAAATGGAAAATCTGCCAAAAATTTGAAATTTTGAAATTGTGTCTCTATTTTCCATTAAATCTTGTGCAACACCTAAAGGGTTAACAACGTTTGTAAAATCAGTTTTGAATACCTTGAAGGGTGTAGTTTCTTAGATGGGGTCACTTTTATGGAGTTTCTACTCTAGGGGTGCATCAGGGGGGCTTCAAATGGGACATGGTGTCAAAAAAACAGTCCAGCAAAATCAGCCTTCCAAAAACCAAACGGCGCACCTTTCACTCTACGCCCTACTGTGTGCCCGTACAGTAGTTTACGGCCACATATGGGGTGTTTCTGTAAACAGCAGAGTCAGGGCAATAAAGATACAGTCTTGTTTGGCTGTTAACCCTTGCTTTGTTAGTGGAAAAAATGGGTTAAAATTGAAAATTAGGCAAAAAAATGAAATTCTCAAATTTCATCCCCATTTGCCAATAACTCTTGTGCAACACCTAAAGGGTTAACGACGTATGTAAAATCAGTTTTGAATACCTTGAGGGGTGTTGTTTCTTAGATGGGGTCACTTTTAGGGAGTTTCTCCTCTAGGGGTGCATCAGGGGGCTTCAAATGGGACATGGTGTCAAAAAACCAGTCCATAAAAATCAGCCTTCCAAAAACCATACGGCACACCTTTCACTCTACGCCCCGCTGTGTGCCCGTACAGTAGTTTACGGCCACATATTGGGTGTTTCTGTAAACGGCAGAGTCAGGGCAATAAAGATACAATCTTGTTTGGCTGTTAACCCTTGCTTTGTTAGTGGAAAAAATGGGTTAAAATGAAAAATTAGACAAAAAAATTAAATTCTCAAATTTCCTCCCCATTTGCCAATAACTCTTGTGCAACACCTAAAGGGTTAATAATGTATGCAAAATCAGTTTTGAATACCTTGAGGGGTGTAGTTTCTTAGATGGGGTCATTTTTGGGTGGTTTCTATTATGTAAGCCTCGCAAATCGACTTCAGACCTGAACTGGTCCCTAAAAATTTAGTTTTTGTAAATTTCTGAAAAATTTCAAGATTTGCTTCTAAACTTCTAAGCCTTATAACATCCCCAAAAAATAAAATATCATTCCCAAAACAATTCACACATGAAGTAGACATATGGGGAATGTAAAGTCATCACAATTTTTTGGGGTATTACTATGTATTACAGAAGTAGAGAAACTGAAACTTTGAAATTTGCAAATTTTTCAACATTTTTGGTAAATTAAGTATTTTTTTTGTGCAAAAAAAATAATTTTTTTGACTTCATTTTACCAGTGTCATGAAGTACAATATGTGACGAAAAAACAATCTCAGAATGGCCTGGATAAGTCAAAGCGTTTTAAAGTTATTAGCACTTAAAGTGACACTGGTCAGATTTCCAAAAAATGGCCTGGTCCTTAAGGTGAAAATGAGCCCGGTCCTTAAGGGGTTAAGGACTTAGCCCTAATTCACCTTAAGGACTTGGCCATTTTATGCAAATCTGACCAGTGTCACTTTAAGTGCTGATAACTTTAAAACACTTTGACTTATCCAGGCCATTCTGAGACTGTTTTTTGTCACATATTGTACTTCATGATACTGGTAAAATATATCATAAAAAATATAAAATTTACCAAAGATTTGTAAAAAATTGCAAATTTCCAAGTTTCAATTTCTCTACTTTTATAATACATAGTAATACCTCTAAAAATAGTTATTACTTTACATTCTCCATATGTCTACTTCATGTTTGGATCATTTTGGAAATGATATTTTATTTTTTGGGGATGTTACAAGGCTTAGAAGTTTAGAAGCAAATTTTCAAAAACTCAATTCTCTAGTGACCAGTTCAGGTCTGAAGTCACTTTGCAAGGCTTACATAATAGAAAAAACCCAAAAATGACCCCATTCTAGAAACTACACCCCTCAAGGTATTCAAAACTGATTTTACAAACTTTGTTAACCCTTTACGTGTTCCACAAGAATTAATGGAAAATAGAGATACAATTTCAAAATTTCACTTTTTTGGCAGATTTATCATTTTAATATTTTTTTCCCAGTTACAAAGCAAGGGTTAACAGCCAAACCAAACTCAATATTTATGGCCCTGATTCTGTAGTTTACAGAAACACTCCATATGTGGTCGTAAACCGCTGTACGGGCACACGGCAGGGCGCAGAAGGAAAGAAATATCATACGGTTTTTGGAAGGCAGGTTTTGCTGGACTAGTTTTTTTGACACCATGTCCCATTTGAAGCCCCCCTGATGCACCCCTAGAGTAGAAACTCCATAAAAGTGACCCCATCTAAGAAACTACACCCCTCAAGGTATTCAAAACTGATTTTACAAACGTTGTTAACCCTTTAGGTGTTCCACAAGAATTATCGGAAAATAGAGATACAATTTCAAAATTTCACTTTTTTGGCAGATTTTCCATTTTAATAATTTTTTTCCAGTTACAAAGCAAGGGTTAACAGCCAAACCAAACTCAATATTTATGGCCCTGATTCTGTAGTTTACAGAGACACCCCATATGTGGCTGTAAACTGCTGTACGGGCACACGGCAGGGCGCAGAAGGAAAGGAATTCCATACGGTTTTTGGAAGGCAGGTTTTGCTGGACTGTTTTTTTTTGACACCATGTCCCATTTGAAGCCCCCCTGATGCACCCCTAGAGTAGAAACTCCATAAAAGTGACCCCATATAAGAAACTACACCCCTCAAGGTATTCAAAACTGATTTTACAAATGTTGTTAACCCTTTAGGTGTTCCACAAGAATTAATGGAATATAGAGATACAATTTCAAAATTTCACTTTTTTGTCAGATTTTCCATTTTAACCGCCTCCAGATGGCCTAAGGCAGGATCGCGTTCCAGAGGCGGCAGCTCTGCGCAGAGTCACGCATATACGCGCACAGGCGCGCGTTCACAGGATCGGAAGGTAAGCGAGTGGATCTCCAGCCTGCCAGCGGCGATCGTTCGCTGCCAGGCTGGAGATGCGATTTTTTTAACCCCTAACAGGTATATTAGATGCTGTTTTGATAACAGCATCTAATATACCTGCTACCTGGTCCTCTGGTGGTCCCTTTTGTTTGGATCGACCACCAGATGACACAGGCAGCTCAGTAATAAGTAGCATCAAACACCACTACACTACACCCCCCCTGTCACTTATTAACCCCTTATTAACCCCTGATCACCCCTGATCACCCCATATAGACTCCCTGATCACCCCCCTGTCATTGATCACCCCCTTGTAAGGCTCCATTCAGACGTCTGTATGTTTTTTACGGATCCACGGATACATGGATCGGATCCGCAAAACACATACGGACGTCTGAATGGAGCCTTACAGGGGGGTGATCAATGACAGGGGGGTGATCACCCCATATAGACTCCCTGATCACCCCCCTGTCATTGATCACCCCCCTGTAAGGCTCCATTCAGACGACCGTATGTTTTTACCGGATCCACGGATACATGGATCGGATCCGCAAAACACATACGGACATCTGAATGGAGCCTTATTGGGGTTGATCAATGACAGGGGGGTGATCACCCCATATAGACTCCCTGATCACCCCCCTGTCATTGATCACCCCCCTGTCATTGATCACCCCCCTGTAAGGCTCCATTTAGATGTCCGTATGTTTTTTACGGATCCACGGATACATGGATCGGATCCGCAAAACACATATGGACATCTGAATGGAGACTTATAGGGGGGTGATCAATGACAGGGGGGTGATCACCCCATATAGACTCCCTGATCACCCCCCTGTCATTGATCACCCCCCTGTCATTGATCACCCCCCTGTAAGGCTCCATTCAGACGTCCGTATGTGTTTTGCGGATCCGATCCATGTATCCGTGGATCCGTAAAAAACATACGGACGTCTGAATGGAGCCTTACAGGGGGGTGATCACCCCATATATACTCCCTGATCACCCCCCTGTCATTGATCACCCCCCTGTCATTGATCACCCCCCTGTAAGGCTCCATTCAGACGTCCGTATGTGTTTTGCGGATTCGATCCATGTATCCGTGGATCTGTAAAAAACATACGGACGTCTGAATGGAGCCTTACAGGGGGGTGATCAATGACAGGGGGGTGATCACCCCATATAGACTCCCTGATCACCCCCCTGTCATTGATCACCCCCCTGTAAGGCTCCATTCAGACGACCGTATGTTTTTACCGGATCCACGGATACATGGATCGGATCCGCAAAACACATACGGACATCTGAATGGAGCCTTATTGGGGTTGATCAATGACAGGGGGGTGATCACCCCATATAGACTCCCTGATCACCCCCCTGTCATTGATCACCCCCCTGTCATTGATCACCCCCCTGTAAGGCTCCATTTAGATGTCCGTATGTTTTTTACGGATCCACGGATACATGGATCGGATCCGCAAAACACATATGGACATCTGAATGGAGACTTATAGGGGGGTGATCAATGACAGGGGGGTGATCACCCCATATAGACTCCCTGATCACCCCCCTGTCATTGATCACCCCCCTGTCATTGATCACCCCCCTGTAAGGCTCCATTCAGACGTCCGTATGTCTTTTGCGGATCCGATCCATGTATCCGTGGATCTGTAAAAAACATACGGACGTCTGAATGGAGCCTTACAGGGGGGTGATCACCCCATATATACTCCCTGATCACCCCCCTGTCATTGATCACCCCCCTGTCATTGATCACCCCCCTGTAAGGCTCCATTCAGACGTCCGTATGTGTTTTGCGGATTCGATCCATGTATCCGTGGATCTGTAAAAAACATACGGACGTCTGAATGGAGCCTTACAGGGGGGTGATCAATGACAGGGGGGTGATCACCCCATATAGACTCCGTGATCACCCCCCTGTCATTGATCACCCCCCTGTCATTGATCACCCCCCTGTAAGGCTCCATTCAGACGTCCGTATGTGTTTTGCGGATCCGATCCATGTATCCGTGGATCTGTAAAAAACATTCGGACATCTGAATGGAGCCTTACAGGGGGGTGATCAATGACAGGGGGGTGATCAACCCATATAGACTCCCTGATCACTCCGCTGTCATTGATCACCCCCCTGTAAGGCTCCATTCAGACGTCCGTATGTGTTTTGCGGATCCGATCCATGTATCCGTGGATCTGTAAAAAACATACGGACGTCTGAATGGAGCCTTACAGGGGGGGGATCAATGGCAGGGGGGTGATCACCCCATATAGACTCCCTAATCACCCTCCTGTCATTGATCACCCCCCTGTCATATATTCAGCTATATATTCAGCTAATATTCAGCTTACCGTATATACTCGAGTATAAGACGAGTTTTTTGGCACATATTTTTGTGCTCAAAAAGCCTCCTCGTCTTATCCTTGAGTCTAGGTCTTAGCTCCGGTAATAGCAGGCAGTGCGGGGGGCGGCGCTCACTCACTGCATTTTAGGTTTCCATGCAACTGTTGAAAATTATTGAATGTGGTCCATCCAATTGAAGATTTTTCCGAATTTGAATAGATAATAGGAATATTTAAAAGAATCTTTTCTTGCAGCGCAATCCTTCTCCCTATCATTTGTTCCACTGACTTTTTTCCCACACTGTCTTGGGATTTGCAGCGCTTGAGGGGACTGATTTCCTACGCAGAGACATTGTGTTTTTTATTCCAAGTACAGGCGATAGTAGATTGGGTTGCTGACAGTGAATCCAGTTCCTTCACATTGTCTCCCACCCAGTCTCCTGCTGAAAGATCAGAGTTGGCACCTGCAGCCGATGTCCATCAGTCTTTCACCTCACCCCGTTGCAAATCAGCCAAGCAGTCTGAGCCCCAAGTCATGCAGCAGTCTCTTCTGCTTTTTGATGACTCTGTTAGCAGGGTTTCCCAGGGCCATCCACCTAGCCCTGCCCCAGAAGTGGAAGAGATTGAGTGCACCGATGCCCAAACACTTATTTTTCAAGATGAGTACATGGGAGGACCATCGCAGCACGTCTCGGATGATGACGAAACACAGGTGCCAACTGCTGGGGCTTTCGAAAGTGTGCAGACCGTCAAGGAAGTCAGGGGTGAAGACTGGGTTGAAGATGATGTTAAGGACGATGAGGTCCTCGACCCCACATGGAATCAAGGTCATGTAAGTGATCGATGTAGTTCGGAGGAAGAGGAGGGGGTCGCACAGAGCTTGTTTGATTCTAATTCCTCATGACAGCCTATATCCGCCACCATTCATAACAATTTATGGTCCCTGTCTTCGGTAAATACAGCGTCATAAAAGGCCTTTTATGTCCGTTGAATGCCTAATTTTTGGGGTCTGTAATGGCCAACACTTACTTCTGTATCCTGTGAATGCCTAATTTTTCAGACTGGAATTGAAAATCAATGGGTCTGTAAATGTTCCTCTCAATTGTGGAATGGATGCGGACACATTTTACAGATGTGTGAATGGACCCTATATGTATTTGACATGTATTTACCGGCTGCTGTCAAAAACCAAGCAATATTACAAAAAACTAAATACACGTTATAACTGTATAAACGATTTATATAACTTATTAGAAAAAATAAATAAAATTATGGCAATTTTTCCAAAAGCATGATCATCTCCTGCACCCCCTTCATGGCCTGGCATTGCCTCTCCTCCATGGCCATCATGCGCTCCTGAATGGCCTGCATATCGTTGCGCTGCTCCTTTTGCATTTTGGCCAATTTGGCCTTCAATGTCTTCATTCCTGTTTGAAAAAAAATATATATGAACATTATTTGCAACTCATATTAAACCTTTAAACCTTTATTTTGTGGTGCATCTGATTTTATGATCGCTTGCTATTACACCTTTTTGTGATAAAAGTTGTTCAAAAAATTGCCTTTTTTGAGAGTTATAAATTTTTGTTTAAAAAGGTGTCCACCTGAGGGGTTATTTGGTATGATATTTTTAGACAGCTGGTTGTTACAGATGCGGTAAGACCGAATATTTTTCCTTATTTTTTAGTTATTTATATTTTATACAATAAAAACATTGTTGAACCAAAAACAATTCATGTTTTACTGTCTCCATATTTTGAGAGCCATATTATTGTTTTTATTTGGCGATTGCCTAATGGTAGGGTCTCATTTTTTGCAGAATGAACTGACTGATTGTTACTATTTTGGGGGGCATATGCCTTTTTTGATAGCTTGGTGTTGCACTTTTAGTGATGTTAGGTTGAAAAATTTATATTTTCTTTTAATTGCTTCTTTTTTTTTATTTTTAAAGTGTTCACCGGAGTGGTTAGATTATACAATATTTTTATATAGACAATCAATATGTACACGGCGGTACAAAATATGTCTGTTTGTTTATTGTTTACCTTTATTTTATTTATTTTAAGTCTTTATACACATTGATGATTTATATCTCAATACGTTAGTTAGTGATATTTATGATCATTTTATAGTTTATTAGTTAGTGATATTTCAGTACAGTATAATTTTATTTTATTTGTTAGTTAGTGATAGTTTTATTGAGTTTAATATTATTTATTTGTTAAGTTAATGGTTTTAATGTAGATTAAAGAGTTATTGTCCAGTGTTTTTTTGTATTACTATAGTGTGTGTTGTCGCCTCATTGTTGGCCCTTTTAATGTTTATGTACATGTTATGGATACATAATCATATTGCTATGTGTGCATATTTACCCTCCTGGCAGGGGCTGGTGATCGCCTCCTCTTCCTCAGAGTCCTGAGATGGGGTGGTGCTTGAGGGTACAGCACTTTCCACCTCCTTCACTTCTCCCACATCTCGTGGGGGTGGCTCAATAGGCTGGGAGGGTCCGGCCTCCTCTTCCTCCTCAACCTCCACAACCTCCACGGCCTCCGCCGATCGCCTTCTCCGAATGGAGGGAATAGGAACTTCTGTGATCAAAGAATGTTCAGATTTTAGATAAACAACTCCAAAATCTTAAGAACATTAGATATAAAAAAAAAATCCAATATGGCAGGATCCATATATAATTGCAGTGGCTGCCAGCTTTATGATGCATAACTCAATAAAAAATTAACAATATGAAAAAAGACATCCCCTCCACAGTGTCTTGATGAAACAATAGGGGGAGAGGAGACCCATGGGATGGGATTATATCCTGAGTGTATCATAGGATGATCTACTTCTCTAAACCAGAGTCGGCTACTTCTTAATCACATCACTTACACAATAGAACAAAGGGACAAATAAACTGACACATTTATTGGGAGTCTCAGAGCAGAGTTAACCCTTATTGCGTTTATGGATTCACACCATGCAACTTTTTTTTTTTTTTTATAAATCTTTTTATTTCCATTTCATAAAAACATGTACATTTGTACCTGAAACACATCAACTCAGCAATAGAAAAGTCCATATTAACAATAAATAATTACAGTTTCAAGTTTTGTTTTTTTCTTCCCCTTTTTTCCCCATTCTCTCCCCCTTATTCTAGCCCCAATTACCCACCCACCCCCCTTAGGGAGAGGGAGGGGGACGGAAAGAAAAAAAAAAGAAAAAAAACACATATCCAGCCCTAAAGTAACCATTTTTTCCATACTTCATCAGGGTTTTGTGATTTTTTACTATGACCCTCCATCAGATTGTCGACTGCTTTTCTCCACTGTCCCACTGTCGGAGGATTTACCTTTACCCATTTCTTAAGTATAAGGAGTCTAGCTTGGAGTAATACTTTGCTCAGAACCAATCGTATATTTTTATTTAACTTCAGATGTTCAGTTGCCCCTAATATATAGGTTACTGGATCTTCAGATATTTGAACCTTCAGAAATAGAGATACAGTCTCTACAGTATTTCTGTCCAATATCTGAACAATCTGGGGCATCTCCAGAAGCAATGTATTAAATCTGCGTTCTCTCCCCTACATTTTGGGCACTTGTCCGAGGCTCTCACGCCCATTCTTTTCAACATCCATGGGGATCGATGTAATCTATGAACTATAAAAAACTGTGAAATCTTATGTGAACCCCTATCCAAGACCCTAGCATAACTTCTAAGAGCATCTGACAATTTCTCTTCCGTAAAAGATTGTAATTCATTTTCCCATTTTTTCCTGGCGAGTATTGTAATCCGTTTTTTCTTTCCCTCCATCAAAATCCTATATCTTTTTGCTGTTGTTCCTCCTCTTTCACCCCCATTGGTAAATTTATACAATCTATCTGATTTTTCCCTTCTATATTTATCATCCTGCTCCACTGTTCGCAACGCATTCCTAAGCTGAAAATATTTATACATATCCTTTTGGGGGATCCCAAACTCCCTAACCAATGTATTGAAGTCTTTCAATTTATCCTCCCCAAATATCTGGCCTAGATATTTCATCCCTTTTTTTTCCCAGTCTATATAAGTCCTAATCGTTTGCAGTTCCTTTGGATTAAAATTTTTCCAAATAGGTGTATAGTGCAAAAACCCTTCGATCTCTAATATTTTTTTAATTTCCACCCATATATACTCCAGTGAATTTAATATTCTATTTCCTATATTATTTTTCCCCAGTGTACCTGATTCCAACATCTCTAAGTGATTCCATTCCTCTTTCCACCCCAATCTATTTACTTCCTGCCTACCCACTAAACCATTTAAACAACTTTTTATATGACCATATTGTGTTATTAAATAATAAAAAAAACTATTCGGAACAGCTAATCCACCCTCTCTCACTGGGAGCTGAAGTACTTCCTTCTTTATCCTAGGAATAGCACCTTTCCAAATAAAATCGCCCATTAGGCTATTGAATAACTTAAAAATATTCTGCGGTAGTCTCAATGGGGCATTTTGCAGGACGTAGAGTATTTTTGGGAGGAAAACCATTTTTATTAGATTTACCCGACCCTGTATTGACATTGGTAATCTTTTCCAAATGTGTATTTTGGTTCTAAGTTCTTTTATTAAGGGGAGTACATTAAATTTTTCATATTCTTCTATATTTCCAGAGATTTGTATACCTAAATATTTAAAATTCTCGTGTTTTTCAAGCACATGCACCCTTAAATCTCCCTGTGATAGTGCGTCTCCTAATATCAGCATATGTGATTTCACCCAATTAATGTTTAAACCAGAAAAAAAGCCAAACTTATCTATCATATCTATAACTCTATTAAACTGATCCCCAGTATTGTGCATAAATAATAAAATATCGTCCGCACACATTAACAATTTTTCTTCTCCTCCCGCATATTGAAAACCTTTAATCTCCCTATCATTTCTTATTATACTTGCCAAGGGCTCAATTGCAATAGCAAATAGTAATGGGGAGAGAGGGCATCCCTGCCTAGTGCCCCGATAAAGGGCAAGTGGCAGGGACAAGCTCCCATCCACCATCACTCTAGCCCTTGGATTATGATATATAAGCTGGATCCATCATATAAATCCCTCCCCTATACCAACCCTTTTTAATACTGCCCACAAATACTCCCATTCAATACAATCAAATGCCTTTTGAGCATCCAATGAAAGTACGGCTTTCTCCCCTACTTCTGAACAAGGGATTAATGTGATAATTGCCTCTTTCATGGAATCTGGTAGATCACCTATTTTTTGGACCTCATTCAATGTTGTTTTTAGTTCTGGTACTAACACTTGGGAGAAGGTTTTATATATTTCAAAGGGGAGCCCATCACATCCTGGTGCTTTTTCAGGTTTTACCTTCCCCAGAACCTCATTTATTTCTGCCATCGATATTTATTTTTTTAAATATTCTTTTTGGGCCTGGGATATCTCTTTGAGAGCAATCTGGTCTAGATATAGGTCCAGATCTTGTTTTGGGTATTGTACCCTGGACTTATATAGTTCCTGGAAATATTCCAGAAACACTTTTTTAATTCCTTCCGGTGTACTAATTATTTCACCCATTTTATCTCTAATCGCCCCGATCCAGGATTTCCCTCTTTGATTTCTTACTGTACTTGCTAAAATTTTACCAACCTTTTCTCCCTCTGAGGATAACCTGATCCCTTGAAAAAGTAATTCTTTCCTACTTCTATCCAGTTGATGTACTTTTAACTTTTCCTGTTCTTCCTCCCATACTTTCCTATTATAATCAGTGAAATGCGTTATACATGTTATACATGTTATTCTTGCTTCTTGTAATTTTTTTCCCAGTGCATTACCTCTTTCTCTAGTACTTTTTTTCCAGTAGTTCACCTTTTTAAACAGCAATCCTCTTAAATATGCCTTGGCAGTATCCCAAACAATTAGCCTACTAGCGGAATCGTTATTCTCCTGAAAGAAATTTTTTAGTTCTTCCATTATACTCTCTTTATCTGGGATCAACGGTAGCCAGTGGGAATTAAACTTAAACAGTGGCAAAATATTCTTTTTATTCAGGTCTAATTCCATTATCACTGCACTATGATCTGATAAGGCCATGGGCAAGTATTTTATCTTAATCCTATTTTGGGTCATTAGATTTTTATTTCCCAGGACCATATCTATTCTTGACCAAGTTTGATGTGTTTTGGAGTAACAGGAATATGTGGTTTCATCCGGGTTCTGGAAGCGCCAAACATCAACCCGGTTAAATTCCTGGGCTAGTTAAAAAAAATCTACTTTTTGTGTTCTTCCCCCTCTGCTAGACATTCTATCCCTGAGTGGATCCATTATCCATTATAGTATCCTATCGCAATCATTATACATTCCTGTCTATTCAACATAAATCTATGCAATTGATACAAGACATCTGGCTTATATGGTGGTGGAATATATATATTTGCAATTACCATTTTAACCCCTTCTATATTACAATATAGAAAGAGGTACCTGCCGTAGTCATCGGCCTCATATGCCAGACACTTAAATTTAATCTTATTGTGTATCAAAATTGAGACCCCTCTAGAATAGGTATTATATACAGAGTGATACCCCTCCACTATTCATCTCTTCTCCAACCACCTTAAAGATTCCTTATCCAGATGTGTCTCTTGGAGGCAGATTATGGCTGGCAAGAACCTCTTCATCCACTCAAGGATAGCATATCTCTTTACTATCTCTCGTAAACCTCTCACATTCAACGAAAGAATCCTAACCATCTAGCAGAGAGGGAAGAGCAGAACAAACAAACAAAGAGAAAAAGAAACAAAAAAAAACGGGTCCCCTCTCCCTCATCCCATAAATACCACCCCCCCTAAATAGCCCCCCCTCTGCTGACCAGCAGTTGGGGCGACTCCATATCTCAGCATAATGACTCCTTTCACCTCCGCCTCCCCCAACCTGAAAGGCCCTCCCCGTCCGCCCACTTGCTAACCTCCTCCGGGGTCTGAAAGAAAACAGTCCTTCCTTTATATTCCACCCTTAATTTTGGCGGAAAATGTAAGCTGTACTTTAGACCTGTCTCCCTCAGTCTCTTTTTAACAGCTATAAACTCTTTTCTACGGGTATTAGTGTTAGCTGAATAATCTGGGAAGAGTCTTATCTTTTCGCCCTGTATCTGATATTTTTCGGAGTTCCTGGCATCAGATATTATTGTATCACGGTCCTTTGCAAGTAGACATTTCACCAATATCTGTCTGGGTTAATCGCCTGGGACCCTCTTTTTTGTGGGGACCCTGTGTGCTCTTTCAATAGCAAACAATGGGGAGAGAGTACCCTCCTTACAATTCTCCCTTATCCATTTCTCCATAAATTCAGTACAATTGTCGCCCTCTGCACGCTCTGGGATCCCTACACATCTTATATTGGATCTTCTTGATATATCTTCATGGTTTATTAATTTTTGTTCCATCTTGCCATTCATCTTTTTTAAAAATACCACCTCCTTCTCTAAATTCTGAACAGAGTGTTCCAGAACAGGGATCCTTTTCTCCATCTCATGTAAACGTTGCCTTTTCTCCATCTCATCCCGTATTACACTGACATCCATTTGCACTGCCCCGATTTGCATCACTATATTACCCATTACATTTTCCATCCTCGAGTGCAAAATATGTCCTTCACCATTCTTGCATCTATTTCTGTAAATATCGCCGAGGCGCCCCTCTCTCCCCCTCCACCTGAAGACCCATTCTCATGCATCAAACCATGGGACCCTACATCTGTGATTTTTTTCTTTTTGTGGGGATCTGGAACCTGGCGAAGTCGGAACCAAAAATGTATTTAAACCCTGTTGTTTAGACCCGCACTCTAACCCTGTTACTGATCTCCTACAGCTGCCACCAGTAGGGGCGCGCTGTTCCTCCTTTTTCTTGGGTGGCATTTTAAACTCCCTTTTCCTTACCTTCTTTCCGCTCCTTCACCCTCCCACCTACACTTCAATATTAGCAAAGTATGGTTATCCTGGGAAGTAATAAATAAAAAAATATATGGTACCACTGAAATTTGCAATATACTAGGTATTACAGCAATTTGACACAACTGTACATTTCAACTTATTCACAAAACAAAACGGGAAGGAAAGAAAAACAACAGCTTGTTAGCAGCAAAAAGCGGTCAACACTCCTAAGGGAAGGGGGAGAGGAAAAAAGAGAACACAAAGTCCGGCAACCGGATTGTCACTGTTTTCTTATTATCCGAAGCAGTCACACTAGTTTGATCAGAGAAGGTGGTGTCCACTTTTCCGCAGAAAAAAAAAAAAAAAAAAACAGAGATGTCACGGACATACGTCAAAACAAATGTCCACTTATCTATTGAATATGAGGGTGGGGCTGGAAAAAACCCCTGAATGCATTAGTCATTAGTCCCTAATTAATCCGAGTGATTTTGGAGGTGTTAAAAGATTAAAGGTTTTAGTCTTATAGAAGAGTTTCTTCAGAGGGTTAGTCGAGGTCAGACTGGGAGTATCAGTAGAGGTGTTAATAAAGCAGCTACAATACACTGTGGTAAGCCACCAGCCGAGTATCTTCACTCCCCCCTGCTTTATCTTTTTAATTTTAATTTTAATTTTGTTTTAGCCTTTTTCTTTCTTTTCCTTTCCTATTTTATTATTTGCTTTCCGTCTTTATCTCCCTCTTCCCTCACTTGATACTTTCTTCCAACTGTAGTAAGGACGCTCAACCCCTTAATTTTACAGCGCAACCTCCATCCAGCACACTCCACACTCCAGTTTCCAACCCCTCAATAATCACTCCTGCTTTCTTTCTTCACCCCTTTTTAAATATCTCTGACATTGTTTGTTGAACAGTTGGGGGCGACCATACCGACTGAAATAGCAGGAACGCTGGGCTCAGTCCATGAGGAGAGGGGGCAGACCACCCTAACCGGCTTGTACAAACACTGGGGTCTCCGTCTTTTCACCCCTGATACACGTACACAGCGTCCTACGCGCCAGCTCCTTTAGCTCACCGGCACCTCTATTATGGGTCCTCTCCGCTCCTCCGATTCAACCACTGCAGTGACTCACCACCCGACAGGCAGCTCCCAGCAGTGGCAGGCAGGGATCAGGACCCGGGCATCGGCGTCTCAGGCGGCATCGCACAGCACAGCAGACTCAGCGAGCAAGCGATCCGGGCGGGCGGTGTGCAGGGGGGCGGAGCCTAGCGTCACACATCAGACGCTCCCATGCTCCTAACAACACCATGCAACTTTAATGGGGAATAGGAAAGATCTGGCCTATAAACTCAACAAAAAAAATCATGGTTTATAGTTCCCTCTAACCCAAATAGGTCAGAGTGGGGGTATCCATAGTCCTGGGTCCATAGTCCGTAGGAAGGAGGCTAGCCCTCAGGCTTCTACTGCAGACACAGTGATGGTTCAGTCCGTCACTTGTCTAGCACAAAGCCAAAACATCACATCACCCAAAAAACACCATCCCCACAATGAAACATGGTGGTGGAAGCATCATGCTGTGGGGATGTTTTTCAGCAGCCGGGACTGGGAAACTGGTCAGAGTTGAGGGAAAAATGGACAGGGATATTCTTGAGCAAAACCTGTCCCACTCTGTGCGTGATCTGAGGCTAGGATGGAGGTTCTCCTTCCAGCTGGACAATGACCCCAAACACACTGCTAAAGCAACACATGAGTGGTTTAAGGGTAAACATGTAAATGTGTGGGAATGGCCTAGTCAAAGCCCAGATCTCAATCCAATAGAAAATCTGTGGTCAGACTTAAAGATTGCTGTTCACAAGTGCAAACCATCCAATTGGAAGGAGCAGAATCAGTATTGCAAGGAGGAATGGGCAAAAATCCCAGTGGTAAGATGTGGCAAGCTCATAGAGACTTAACCAAAGCGATTGTTTGGGGCATCTGGAAAAAGGCTTGTCCGGAGAAGAAAAGGTGAGCGCTACCATCAGTCCTGTGTCATGCCAACAGTAAAGCATTCTGAGACCATTCATGTGTGGGGTTGCTTCTCATCCAAGGGAGTGGGCTCACTCCCAATTTTGCCCAAAAACACAGCCATGAATAAAGACTGGTACCAAAACACCCTCCAACAGCAACTTCTTCCAACAATCCAACAACAGTTTGGTGAAGAACAATGCATTTTCCAGCACGTGCCATAAGGCAAAATTGATAGCTAAGTTACTCGGGGACCAAAAGGTTGACATTTTGGGTCCATGGCCTGGAAACTCCCCAGATCTTAATCCCATTGAGAACTTGTGGTCAATCCTCAAGAGGCGGGTGGACAAACAAAAACCCACTAATTCTGACAAACTCTAAGAAGTGATTATGAAAGAATGGGTTGCTATCAGTCAGGAATTGGCCCAGAAGTTGATTGAGAGCATGCCCAGTTGAATTGCAGAGGTCCTGAAAAAGAAGGGCCAACACTGCAAATACTGACTCTTTGCATAAATGTCATGTAATTGTCGATAAAAGCCTTTGAAACGTATGAAGTACGTGTAATTATATTTCACTACATCACAGAAACAACTGAAACAAAGATCTAAAAGCAGTTTAGCAGCAAACTTTGTGAAAACTAATATTTGTGAAATTCTCAAAACTTTTGGCCACGACTGTACTGTGATACACTTGTATAATCTATACAAGTGTATTAATGTACAGCGGTGGCGGCAAGAAGCGCACGGCGTCATAGCAAGTAAGCAACCAATGACGCCGTGCGCTCGTCCACTCTGCAGGACGGCAGGCCGGGTTTGTACGGTCCGTAGTTCTGAAAAAACACGCCCGTGTGCATGCGACCTTACTGTTACGGTTAGAAGATGGGATTGTATTACGACTGTATGTGGGTGGGGTCTGAGCTATCAGATATTGTCCAGCTAAGCAGAGATGTACCTGTCTAGTGAAGTGATGTTACGGTATGGGGTGTACAGCTGGTTCGCCTCCCCGGGATGCACCCTGGGTAACTCTAAATGAACCAGCAAATACTGGCGGTCTGAGAAAGAAAGCTTCTCCTGAGTCCTGACCAACAGGATACAAACTATAATCTATAAACTCTGTGTGTGTGTGCAGTATATAGTGTGTGTCTGTGTGTGTGCTGTATATAGTGTATGTGTGCAGTATATAGTGTGTGTGTGCGGTATATAGTGTGTGTGGGGTATATAGTGTGTGTGTGGTATATAGTGTGTGTGTGTGCGGTATATAGTGTGTGTCTGTGTGTGTGCTGTATATAGTGTATGTGTGCGGTATATAGTGTGTGTGTGCGGTATATAGTGTGTGTGCAGTATATAGTGTATGTGTAGTATATAGTGTGTGTGTGCGGTATATAGTGTGTGTCTGTGTGTGTGCGGTATATAGTGTGTGTGTGTGTGTGCGGTATATAGTGTGTGTGCAATATATAGTGTGTGTGTGTGTGGTATATAGTGTGTGTGTGCAGTATATAGTGTGTGTGTGTGGTATATAGTGTGTGTGTGCGGTTTATAGTTTGTGTGTGCGGTATATAGTGTGTGTGCAGTATATAGTGTGTGTGTGGTATATAGTGTGTGTGCAGTATATAGTGTGTGTGTGTGGTATATAGTGTGTGTGTGCGGTTTATAGTTTGTGTGTGCGGTATATAGTGTGTGTGCAGTATATAGTGTGTGTGTGGTATATAGTGTGTGTGTGGTATATAGTGTGTGTGTGCGGTATATAGTGTGTGTGCAGAATATAGAGTGCGGCATGACAATGGATGTGCAATGTGCATGTTAAATTTATTTCTCTGCTGTCCATACAAATATGCTACTAACATAGTGGGTGTGATGTCGCAGGAATACTGCAAAAATCAATAATATATAGTGAGACCATATAAAATGTGAAGTTTTGTGCACTTAAGAAAAATTTGATTTGCTGTAGTTCGCACTGGCAATTTTTTTTATGACACTCTTTATGCATATAAAGCGATTGTTCAGACATGCAGGTGAAATGTAATCAAATACACTACTTTAATGTAATATTACCCTCCGTCCCCAGGAGTTCTTCCTCTTCGTCGCTGAACTTCGTTCCAACCATCGCATCCATCTAATTACTAGTCGGTGCAAACCAGTTGCTGTAGGCCACGCCTTCTTAGCGCATGTGCTCTTGCGATTAATACTTTGCCAAAATTTTTCCAATAAAAAAAGAATGCTTGTCGATCGCAAATTCGCTTAATAGTTCTGGTATGTCAGTGTCCATGTTGTGGGACTATGTGTGCACATCTACTAAGTATTTTGTGGCTGCAAATATGACATGGAGGTTTTTCATGTTCGCCTGCCATTAAAATGAATGGGACCCGTGTTTCGCGAACATTTGAGTGAGTTTGAGCGATCGCATTCGTGAACCGTCCCATCAGATGTTCGTCCATCACTAGCAGGGTATCACTGCAATATGACAGGCTACCTGTGGTGTTACCACTCACAGTATACAGCTTATAGCATCAGTAGTCGGGGTATTTAACTAACAATGGTGCAAATATTTCTGAATACCATCTCACAACGGATTAAAGGCACATTACAGCACATCATATACAACATCAATAAAGCATACCAGACATGGCACACTTAAGTGCACGCTACATAGAATGAAACAGCATTTCATATCATATAAATAAGTACATTACCAGTATATTCAGCAGTAGTCATAACAGTTCAACTTAAGTGATATCATGACTGTAATGGAGTCAATGGTAACTCATAGCAATGGAATAAAATGGCAAAGGATATATATATATCTTCTTGTAACACTGCCAGGGTACTTCCAACCATCTTATAATACAGTCCTGATCAAAAGTTTAAGACCACTTGAAAAATGGCAAAAAATCATATTTAGCATGGCTGGATGTCACAGTCGTTACCTCTGGCTGTGACCTTCCATCCTTGCTCGTTCGGCGCTCCTCGCTGAAGTTTCGTTTCTGTGTGCTATTTGTGGTTCTGTATGGGTTAACTCCCCTGTGTTCTTATTAGGAGTTAATCCTCTCTGTCTGCTCCATGGGTGTGGCCTCTCTGCTGCACCCACGGAACCTGTATATAAGGTTGAGGTTTCCTCAGTTCTGTGTCAGCTCTCCTGGTGTGTGTTGTCTTGTCCTGTCCTGCTCCTGGTTTGTACTCTCTCTCCCATGCTGCTGACCCATGGGATCCGTGTCTGTCTGTGCTCTGTGGGTTTCCCTACTTGTTCATTGACGTCCTCTTTCCTGTCTTTCTGTTATCTGTTCTGCCAGTTATGTTTTAGTTACTTTGTGTGTATTCATATGTCTGTGTTTAGCAAGCCTTTGCAGCAGAGTGGCATGCGCAAGGCCATGCAGTTTACTACTGGTGGAGCAAGTCCTTCTCTGCTCATTGTCACTCCTGTTTCCTTGCTATGTATTTCTGCTTGTGTTATTAGTTGCCCTGTTTTGTATTTGCCTGTCTGTTATGTTTGCCTATGTGCTGTCGGTACCTTCTGGTACCTGTTGTCCATTCGTTCCTGCTGTCACTGTCTAGTTCACGCTCCAGAGTGGACCCTGGCAACTTCCTGCGGCAAAGCCTAACCCTACCTTCTGGGGCCCTAGTGAATACCAGGAGTTGCTTAGTCATGCCCCTCTGGAGTATTACTAGACAGTGGCACAGTGGGGGTTTTCTTCCACTGTGCTGACGGTACATAGAGCTCATCTTTTGTCTGTGCTGCCTTCCCTGGTTTTTGTTTGTGCAATAAACTCTTATGTGTCTGTATCTGATTTCCGTTTGTTTATTGCTTGACGATGCGGTGGTCTCTCCTGGGACCTCCAACTCGTGACACTGGATCTTAACAAGGTTCCAAGTAGAGCTTCAAAATTCAACAAGAAGAAATGCGAGTGAGACAAAACATTTTTTGAGCATTACATTTAATGAAAACAACGAATAAACTGAAATAGGCTGCTTTTCAGCTAATCAAAAGTGTAGGACCACACCTCCAAAAAAAAACTAAACCCCCCCAAAACAGAAATCCAACTTCCAAACATGAACTCAGTAATGAGTAGCTCTGCCGTTATTGTTTATCATTTCAAAAATTGGTTTTGGCATGCTTGATGCAAGCGTTTCCATGAGGTGAGTGGGAACATTTCTCCAAGTGGTGAAGACGGCCGCACGAAGGCCATCTACTGTCTGGAACTGTTGTCCATTTTTGTAAACTTCCCTTGACATCCATCCCCAAAAGGTTCTCAATTGGATTTAAATCAGGGGAACACGCAGGATGGGCCAAAAAAGTGATGTTATTCTCCTGGAAGAAGTCCCTTGTCCTGCGGGCATTGTGTACTGTAGCGTTGTCCTGTTGAAAAACCCAGTCGTTACCACACAGACGAGGGCCCTCAGTCATGAGGAATGCTCTCTACAACATCTGGACATAGCCAGCGGCCGTTTGACGCCCCTGCACTTCCTGAAGCTCCATTGTTCTACTGAAGGAAAAAGCACCCCAGACCATTATGGCGCCCCCTCCACTGTGGCGCGTAGAAAACATCTCAGGTGGGATCTGCTTGTCATGCCAGTAACATTGGAAACCATCAGGACCATCAAGGTTAAATTTTTTCTCATCAGAGAATAAAACTTTCTTCCACCTTTGAATGTCCCATGTTTGGTGCTCTCTTGCAAAGTCAAACAAGCAGTTCTGTGGCGTTCAAGTAGACGAGGTCTTTGAAGACGTTTTTTGTTTTTTAAGCCCTTCAGTCTCAAATGCCGTCTGATGGTTATGGGGCTGCAGTCAGCTCCAGTAAGGGCCTTAATTTGGGTCGAGGATCGTCCAGTGTCTTGACGGACAGCCAATTGGATCCTCCGGGTCAGTGCTGATGAAATTTTTTGGGGTCTTCCACTTGACTTTTTTGTTCCATAACCCTCAGGATCATTTAATAAATTCCAAATTACTGTCTTACTGCGTCCCACCTCAGCAGCGATGGCGCGCTGTGAGAGACCCTGCTTATGCAGTTCAACAACCCGACCACGTTCAAAAAGGGAGAGTTTTTTTGCCTTTGCCATCACAACGTGTGACTACCTGACAGAAAATGACAATGAATCCACATCTTTGCACAGATTTGGCCTTTTAAAGGCATGTGGTCCTAAAACGTTGATCAGCTGAAAAACTGCCTGTTTCAGTTTAATCGTTATTTTTAATTAATTGAATGCTCAAAAAATGTTTTGTCTCACTCTCATTTCTTCTTGTTGCATGTTGAAGCTCTACTTGGAACCGTGTTAAGATCCAACAATGTAAAATATGATTTTTGCTATTTTTCAAGTGGTCTTAAATTTTTGATCAGGACTGTATAATGGCTCAGTACAACTCAAACTGATAATAAGGTCTACTATGTATTAATAGGATCTTAATGAATCTCATTAGATCTCAGATTTAATACAGAGGATTATAGGTTGTTTTCTTATGTTGAATACTGTACAAATCAAATAGAAAAGGAAAAAACAAATTAGCACGCTCATTAGATTCTATATGAAGATAGTATTCTTTCCTAGAAGCATTAGGAAGAATAACTCAGACTTACATGGTGGCATGAAGCAATGTGCAATCATACGCAGAGACCCTTTGAAGTTCCCTCTAAGCTTTACGCTCTCAACTTAACTGAAGGCAGAGCTCCATTTAACTATATAATATGACGTCTAAAACCAACTGATGGTTCCAGTGGTAATTGATGCACAGGATTGCATGTTCAAGACATTTCTGAGGGTATATGGACCCATTTTGTGGTCTGCGTGCAACTGTATGATTCCTTCATGAGCCATTGTATTCTATGTATTGTATTCTCCCCTAAAAATCAAGCTATATAAATCACTATTTGTTGGAACTTGTCACTGTTTCTCCTCATGGAATCTGCAAAATTTGAAAATCACCATGTGCCTCAATTTAAATTTGCAAGCACACTGAGCTTTCGCATGTGCCCCTTGAAGGCTATAGAAACCAGATTCAGAATCTATGTGTATGAGGCCTTAGGCGTGTCATGGGAATGGTGTGAATAAATTAAAATCAGTAACAAATTCCTTTCTTTACATTTTGTGATTTCTATGATAGAAGATGATTTTGTGAAGATTAGTCTTCACTTTGAAATGAAATTAATGTATTTTCCTATTTTGGGATGAAATCCTTAATCATTTTTTGACAAAGGCCTTCAAATGCCTGAATTTCAAACTTTGGCATAACACATTCAGGGACATTTATCAAATGTTTTATGCCATGAATTAAGGCATATGCCATATTTGTGGCATAAATTGCTACTTTTTACTTCTCTTGCAGGTTTTTAAGAGTGTCAAGCAAAATGGGTGGGGATTAATGGCATAGGGTGTGCCCTCCCATGGCCCAAAAGATTTACTAGTGCTTATGCAAGACACTGGCATAAATCATAGGTCAAATATATGCCAGCTCATAGCTGGTGTAGATTAAAATTTCTAGTGCACACACTACCTGGAGATGGGCTAAATGTTTTAAGATGTTTTCTAAGATATATATAAAAGAGGTTTTATGCAAATGAAAACATGGGGAAAAAAAATAAAAAGGAAATATTTGTTTGGTTTTTGATTTGCAGCGAGCTCATGAGGAGCCAGTGCAGAGGATGGGAGTGGTAGTGGCCCTGATATTATAATGTGTCATGATGTACTCGCTCACAGCATTACTCCCTGGTGATCTGTGCAGTGAAAAGGATTCAGACCAGAAGTAGTAGAATAAAAGTTTCTCTTAAGTGCAAAATAGAAGATGTAGCACATCCAGCAGTAGTTGTATATAGTACAACGTCTCTTTACAGATGATGAAGTATGGTGGACGGCAGATTGGCAGATAATGGGACCTCTGGAATAATATATTGCTGATGTTTCTCTCCTGAAATTCAGGCTAATAGCTGTAACTGGCACTTGTGGCTGTAGGTGTCCACTGTTTTATGCAGGCTTTTTTTGAGTTGGCCTGGCATGCATGTGATGTAAGGTTATGAGTGTCTGAGCCATAATCTCTCACCTGCAGCAGGATCTGTATTGCTATAGTTACTGTGACTGTAACTCTGTAGAAGAATATCTGCAGTTTTTGTCTTTGAAGTCTCTCTGGAATAGTGGTCTCCAGGGGCAGACTGGGAACTTAAAGTGGTCCTAGAAATATATATATATAAGTGGCCCCATGCTATAGGCAGTTCCAAATTGACAGAAGGAAGGGTAATATAAGTAGGTGTGGTCAGCAATATCATAGTGAAGAATACTGTCCCCGCCGAACCATATACCACAATGCAGCACAACATATTGCTCCCAAAGCTGTCCCTCTTTGGTGGCCATCAACAGCTGCCATTTTCTGCTTTCCTCCCCCAGTTGTCTCTGAGTAAGATATGGAGTAGGGGCTTAGGAAGTGAGATGTGTGCCACAACAGTTGAATTCAGGAGAGCATGTGTGGTCACTGGCTGGATACCAGTACTTGATTCTCACAGCATTAACTTACCGCTGAGAGCTTATTATGTACCCGGCCAGTAGCAGAAAGGACGGCTTTAGTTGTTCCCTGGGCATAGGCCCACAAGGAAATTTCCTTATCTTGTCTATGGCCAGTCCACCCTTGGAACAGAACCAAGAGAATTTTGGTTCTGTTCCAAGCTAACAATTCCCTCCTTTGGCAGGAAATAGGACCAGCCCACTTCTACCTAGAGGGGAGGAAATGGTTAGCCACATTCCTGATGCCAACCATACCTCACCTGCTGATATACAGTGCAAGCATTAAATAACATTACAAACCAAACATTTCCAGATACTTCCTATTCTAGGGTATGGCAGATTTGAAGGATATTTGTCAGTTATTTGTACCTACAGTATGTTGCATGCGTGCTTGGCAGCTGGAGGAATCTGTATTGGTCCCATGTTCATATATGTCTGAATTGCTGAGAAAAAGCTTGTGGCACATCCAACAGCATTAACCATTAGGATACCAGAGGTTTTTTTTGTTAGTTTTTTTGTGTTTTCATTTTTCTTCCTTATCTTCCTTCAGCCATAATTTTTTTTTATTTTTCTGTTCACATAACTCTATGAGGGCTTATTTTTGGCGTGACAAATGCCATTATTTAACAAATTTAATACAATGTAGTGGAAAAAAAATTCCATTCCAGGTTTTGTTTCCATGGCGTTCTCTTTGCATCAAAACTCACCTATGCCCTTCATTCTCTGGGTCAGACCCATGATTTGTACAGAATATTTTTTTTTTTTTTTATGTTGGACTGCCACCTGCTAGCCAAAATAAGAATTGCAGCTTCAATACCCTGGGTCTCTTCAGAGCAGTAAGAAGCTTGATCATGGCATCTAAAGGCTTCAATGATCACGGTCAGAATTATTGCTGGTTGTGGTCATTAACCGCGGGTCTCTGCTGTTTGAAACAGCGGACACCCCCGACCATAATTCCCATCTTTGCCTATCACTCCAGCGCTATACATGTACGGCGCTGGTAGCAAACGGGTTAAATACAAAGTGCAGTTTCTAGAACCATATGACTTATATTTGTCTGGCCTAGTGGTTGTTCTAGGTGATGGGTGTCTCCCTTTTTCCCTCACATGCTCAGTGTCTGTAAAGCTGTAATTTTGCTGATCATTCTGCCATATTGATACACTGATGCTTTGTGGAAGTAGTATTCTGGATTCTAAAGATCTCTCTAGAGTGTTGGTCTCACAGGAGAATTAGACACAATTCCTAGGAGTATGAGCACAGGCATGTCCTTCCTCTCCCTTTGCTTTCTGAACTGGAACTTCCCCTCCTGGCAGGAAGTAGGAACAAACTACCACTCCTACCAAAAGGGGAGGAACAGGGTGGTTAGCCCTGTACCAACCAACCACTGCCAACCATTATCTCCTGTGCTGGAATAAACAGCCAAAAACATGAAAACACATAACATGACAACAATACATAATAAAACATTAACAATTGCAAATGCACCCAGGTATGGGATACTGCAGTTACTCTTAGAGGCTCAGCTCCCTCTGCAGCTTTTGTGCCCTCTGCATTTTTATTGACAGGGCCAAGCAGTGTAAACATGATCATGTGTGGCCCTGACTTCTCCAGCATACACTTCAGTGCAGGACAGAGTCAATAGGCTTGCAGTACAGAAGAGAACTGCTGGTGAGTCAGGTTAGGCCGAACTTGACCCCAAACCTGGACCCCATTAAAGTCAATGGGGACCCCGAACTTCACTTTATTTTCTGTTATAACATGGTTATAACGGAAAATAATAGCATTCTTAAGACAGAATGCTAAATAAAATCGCCATTGAGGGGTTAAAAATAATAATAAAAAAACTCACCCCATCCACTTGATCACGCAGCCAGTATCCTCTTATTTCTTCTTTCTGCAGTATGTTTTAATCAAAACCATTTATGTCCATCCACCACAGCAAGGTGACATATTTTGAATAGAAACCAATTCTATAATAACTCCTCTCATTTTGCCATTAGGCCTCATATGAATTCAGTTAGAGCAGGCTCCACATAGATACTGAAACTACTGTATATGATACCTCTTCTTGTGCCAAAATCTTACAGAATTCATTTGAGATCTGTTGGCACAAAAAGAGATATAATATAGAGTAGATTCCCATCCAAAAGAGGTCCCCTTATTAAGGTGGACGGTCAAAAATTATTTCAATCAAACTATATTTGCTAAGTACCTCATATTCATTTATATATTGAACTAGGAGAAGGACCCCGCTTCACACGGGTATATTTAATCTATTTAATTTAATGTCTGTGTGTGCTTAAAATATATTGACAGTATCCACTATAACAGTAATGTGACGAAACCAACCTCGCCACTGGGTTTTGGAGATGCCTGTTTATCAGCCTCTTGCCTCAGGATTATGGCCCATACTAACTTTTAAACCCCTGAACCTATTCAAGTGAATTTTGGATAGGTTTGTCCCCAAGCTATACTGTTTAAATTGATGTAAGTTATATGTATGGCCAATGTAAACTCACAAAGTTGTAACAATTTATAATAAGTGTAACTTGTCAGCTTGGGAGGAATATACTGGGTGTGTTTCTATTGTGCCATTGTCCCATTGTGTGTTTAAATGGTGATGTCTGTCCTGTTATATCCACTTGTGTATTGGTGATTTCTCTTTGTCTTGAGAGATAATTGGATTACGCCTCGGGTGTCTCCAGGGCAGAGAGGAGGAAACCATGATGCATTGTGGGGATGTATTGTCTCTGTGTATCCTACAGTGCTGCATATCTGTCCTATGTCACAGTCTTCATTCTGGTCCCCTAGTGGCGTGTACACCAGATGGGCTTGGTTGTTTTATACCTCCCTGTGGGCGGACCTGTATTTGCAAACAACTGTAATAAAAACCAGGCTGGGTGTGCCAGCACCTCAAGACCACTGCTTGACCCTCAACACGGAGCCTTGTCCCGTTATTGGGGGGATCCACTGTATGCTGTTAGAGACTGATTGCCAGGAGTGTAAGCTGATTCCTGTTCGTCTGCTAGCAGCTATTCGTGAGGTTCCAGTTTGGAGTGCTATTTTGTATCCAGTTCGGAAGGTTGGTGTCCTGCAGTAGCTGTGCCGGTCTCTCAGAAAGGGGCTTATCGCCTGAACGGATTTTAACCCCTTGTCTGCTGAAACGGTCCGTTACAAGTAACATCTACAGTACCACACCCCTTTCATAGTGACCTCCACAGCGATCTGCCCCCTTAACAGTAACATCCACAGCGCTCTCCCCTTTAACAGTGACCTCCACAGTGGCCGACCCTTTATTAGTGACCTACACAGTACCCCGTCTTGTTAACAGTGATTTCCACAATAACCCGCCCCCCGTTCCCTTTAAATGTGACCTCCACAACACCCCTCCCCCTTAACAGTGACCTCTACAGCACCCTGCCCCTTAACACTGACCTCCATAGCAGACCATTCCCTTAACTGTGACCTCTACCATTCCCTGCCCCCTTAACAGAGACCTCCACAGAATCCGCCCCTTTAACGTGACCTCCACAACATCCCGGCCCCTTAACAGTGACCTCCACAGCAGCCCACCCCTTTAACAGTGACTTCCACAGCATCCCGCCCCCTTAACAGTGACCTCCACAGCGGCCGCCCCTTTATTAGTGTCCTCCACAGTACCCCATCTCCTTAACAGTAATTTCCACAACACCACGCCCCCTTAACAATGGCCTCTATAGCAATCTTGCCATTAACACTGACCTCAATAGCGGACTGTCCCCTTTACTGTGACCCTCATAGCAGCCTACCCCTAGGGTCACCAGAGGTCTGGTTTTAGGCCGGACAATCCGGCTTTCATGTCCTTTTAAACAGCTCTCTCTCTCAGACAGCAGCACTGTGCTGTCTGAGTGTGAGCTGCAGGGAGAAAGTCACCCTCCCTCCCACCCCTGCAGATGACAGAAGTTGATTTTTACCTTCATTTTTTCAACCCCTATCGGCTGTGTCATCACAGTGTCATCCATAGCACCCTGCCCCTTTAAAGCTTTCATCAGCCTGAGGGATTAGCCAGTATTGTCAGTTGCATATCATTGTGGTGCACCTTTTGCAGTAATTTATGTATTTGTATAGTTTCATCCACACACTATTCCATCTTGTGTAGGATGCCTTTGTGGTGCATGTGGTCCGCTGCCGACATCTTCCATTGAATGCATTTTTGTTGGGGATTGCCGCTAGCAACAGATCACATGCGGAGGAATTGCTCCCCTGGTTCTAAACACGCTACAGTGTTTGAGGTTTTTGAGCATTTCCTCCCATTTTGGCCACTTTATTTAGTGATTTTTCTTTATATGTATGGAATGTGCCATTGCGTAATGCTGGTAACATTCTAGTGCACCTGGTAGCCTGTGTCACATGGACTGTTATAGCTGGGGCTTGCAGCCTTATCCCTTCTCCCGCTACATGAGTGATTTCACTATGGAGGTATGTGGGAGCTTGGCTGTGAGTTGGATCTTAGCACCTTTCAGACCGTGTTCACACACCATAGGTAGTCTAGTGGTAGGAACCCATACCACACTGAGATACCTTGGCGGTGGTGCAAAAGGGCTCCGTTGTGTTCCTGACTGGAATACATTGGCTAAAGTCTCTGTTTTTTAACATCAGCCTGAGGGATTAGCCGGTATTGTCAGTTGCATATCATTGTGGTGCACCTTTTGCAGTGATCTAAGTACCTAATATTCATGTCAGGAGAGCGGAAAGACCATCTCGAATTCAACCCATTGAGGTCTAATACAACTTTACAGAACAACAAAAAAGCCAGAGGGTGTGAATGTCATGTTACGGTGCAAATATATCTTAAACTTTTTCAAAATATCAGTTGAACACATATTCCTGCTATTCTGTGGAGTATATATATTTTTTGGACTGAACCTTCCAGGCCGTTTTGTCAATCATGGCACTATGAACACGGCTGCATTGCTGCTATTATCTCTTAATGATAAGGCCATTGAACTCCTCCACCATCCTTCCAAGATAACTTGTTAGTATATCTGCTTTGATTTTATGTCTCCATGTTTCTCATTAAAAAATAGATTTGAGATTGAATAACATGTACATTTTTCATCGAAACAGATTTACAGCTCTATCTGACATAGCACCTGGAACACTGTGTACTGACACCGGAAATCAATGTCTCTGTAGCACAGATCAGTATAGTAGAGCAGTACTGTAGAATATAAATTGCTAGGAAAATGAGAGAGAGAGCACAAGAGAGTGAGAGAGAGAAAGCAGTGTTACTTAGTTACAATTCCTTGGGCGATTGGAATTTCTATCTGGTTTCTATTTTATTGCTTTTTTGCTTACATATTATGAGTGCCCACTTCATCAGTTGCTAATGTACTGCTTGACATTGGTCATAATGAACTAGTATTTTCTGGGTGCAAATATATTCAGCTTCCATGAACTGGGATACTGTGAATGGCATTTTCAGCTACACTGGAAATATTTCATACGTCTTGAAATAGAAAATCATGGAAATAATGGAATGTCTACCAGCAAGTGTAAGATTTTAGCAGTATAAACAACCTAACTTTACTGCATAAGGATTGCAAATTTTAGCAATAGATTAATCTTGAAAATAGATATTATTAGGAGGGGTATTCTTTCAGAACACAAAATACAACTATAGTTGTGTAAATCGGTGCATCTATATTTGTTTTCATGGAATGATTAAATAGGGTTTCATGTACTGTGTGAGGTCATAGTGCTCGAAAACAACACAGACACACTTAATGATTAGATTTAATGGGTTGTAGAAAAAATTGCTGCACACAGCTAGTTCAATTTGCCATTGATTAGTGAAATGTATTATTCACAATTATTTCATGTTGCATACATGATCCAGTGGATGCCCATATATCTCAGAGTCACATTGCATGAGTACCGTACGTTTCGGCCTATTTTGGCCTTCTTCAGCGGTATATGATCTATGATAATATAAACATCTTGTAAGTTACAAGAAATATGGACTGGATGCTCAAAGACTGCAAACATGTATTACACAAGGATTGATGTTAATCATGAAAAAAATATATACATTAAATGATTCAAAATTCTTAGTTAAAGAAGACCTTTCACCAGAATAAAGTATCTAAACTGACTATACAGACGTGTAGAGCGGCGCCCATCCCTTTACTGTTATCCCTGGGCGCCGCTCCGTTCTCCGGTTATAGCCTCCGGTATGTTCATAGTTAGGCTCCACCCAGGGGAACCTGCCGCGGTCTCCTTCTCCTATGCTGTAGCGCGGGCCAATCGCAGCGCTCAGCTCATAGCCTGCTCATAGCCTGCATATAATACAGTCCAGTATATACTTAAGCGTTCAATAAAAGAAGTCACATTCCCGATTTAAACCGTTTGGTGATAAAGTTTATGGATCTAATAGGCTTCCTTCTGTGTAAGCAATAAAGTCCGGTTACCGCCGTGTCTTGGTAAATCCACTTGCTCTAGTATTTGAAACTGTAATTGCGATACATATTTACTTAAATGCCCATGCGGACTAGCATACATTGGTGAAACAATACAACATGTCCGGGATCGGATCAGTAAACATAAGTCCACCATTAGGCTAGAACAAACCATGTTACCCGTCCCACAACACTTTAAAGAAAAAAAACATTGTGTATCGCAATTACGGTTTCAAATACTAGAGCAAGTGGATTTACCAAGACGCGGCGGTAACCAGACTTTATTGTTTAGACAGAAGGAAGCCTATTGGATCCATAAACTTGGAACTTTATTACCAGACGGTTTAAATTGGGAATGTGACTTCTTTTATTGAACGCTTAAAGCGAACCTTTCACCTGGATTTCACCTAATAAACTATCAAAAGTACCTTATAGATCATCCACATTGTGTTAGCACACGGTCTTGTCCCGCTTTTCTGTCATGTATATGCATGGAAAAATCGCTTTATAAAGTACTCTTCTCCAGCTCCACAAGTCACGGTAGAAGTCAAGGGGGTAGCCCTTCCCTCACTCCAGGCTGTAACTCCCCTGCCCTAACCCCGCCTCTATGCAGTCTAATTGACACCCGGCTCAGTCGCCGGGACCGTGCTTGTACAGGCGGCGCATGCGCCGTCAGACTCAAGCGCGATCCTGTAACTGAATCGCGCATGCGCCGTCCCTGATGCCTGCCTGTCTTCTCTTCCTCACGCGCGATTCAGTTACAGGATCGCGCTTGATTCCGACGGCGCATGCGCCGCCTGTACAAGCGCGGTCCCGGCGACTGAGCCGGGTGTCAATTAGACTGCATAGAGGCGGGGTTAGGGCAGTGACTTGTGGAGCTGGAGAAGAGTACTTTATAAAGCGATTTTTCCATGCATATACATGGCAGAAAAGTAAATTCACGAAATATCGCGAGCACGAATATTGCCTATGCCGCTCATCACTATGCTTTACCCCAGATTTTCTTTTTTTATATATTCAAGTGGTAATCATATCTAGGGGATTGTATTGTTATCTAAAATATATCTAAAGATAATAAACATGTTTAATTGAGTCTATTGGGGCTATTTTCACAATCACTGTGGGTGGGAAACTCCACACTGAACACAGGAGGGAAGGGGAACAGTGACTGGGCCTGGAAACTAGGGAAAAAACAGGTCACCTCCTAGACAACCTTAATCCGGGCCCTGACTACCTATCAATATGAATAGACCTTGAAGGTAGAAATATTCATAAGCAGTATATTTAGGCCCTGATTTCCTTATAAGGCCCTGGAATAAGTATAGGACCAAAGACAACCCATTCCTCCCCAGAAGGGCGAATGGAAGTCTCTGTCTCAGGCCCAGATACAAACATGGAATATGACAAACACAAACAAATGTGACACTTAACTTCTGTAGAGATGGAAGAACAGGAACACCAGAGAGGATCTCACACCAGCTCAGTCAAACCCAAATGAAGCTATCAACCGCATAGTCAGAAGGGTGGGGTGAGACTATAAAGGGTAGAAGTGATGACCACTGAGCAACAGCTGAGAAAAGGGAAGTGGTCATTAACCCTATCAACACTGAATCAAGAGAAATCAAGGAGGCTGTTAGATTTCTCCACGCTCAGCCAATCTCCTTGATTTCCTGACATCAGTCACCTGAGGGACCGTGACAGCTATAGAATTCTAGACAATGGAGTTGAGGTTCCCTATTTTGGCCAAATCTGATAGCTATTAAGGCTATCCATACACATTAGATAGTTATCAGCTGTTTGCTTGTTTTGCCAACAGCTATCTTTCCAGATTCCCGCATATACATATATGCTAAAGAATTTCATCTATGTATTTATTTCCAGGTCCTCTGATACTGCGCCTTAATAATATTATTATGCAACTGTTATTACATAAAATGTGCCTGGTTGTCCAGCAGTTGGCAGCGTTTTCGGTAGATGGAGAGCTTTAGATAAAATGAAAAATACTATTCTATACTCCCCCTTTTGGCAAGAAGCGGGCTAGTCCTGCTTCCTACCAATAGAGGGATTGAAGCAAGATATAGCTTGTTGAGAGTTGAAAGGAGATGAGACATTTCGCAGTGAGGTTCGTGCCCGCACCTGAAGTAGGAGTCTTCCAGGGGAATCAGCTGGTACAGCACCTCGACTCCAGGCAGTTCATAGACTGAGTATTATAATGGCCAAAGGCACCCCACTCAAGGGTACCTGAACTGCTATAAAGTCTAATAACCAGATGGAAGCCAGAGAGTACAGCATTAAAATGGATTGCCTCTGTGGAGGCAAAATTTGTTTCAGCTGAAGTCGAGCGATACTTTGGTGAATGAATTCAGTATTAATTTCTGCATCTTTAAAAAGATTTAAAATTCTGAATCCAAAGTCGAGTTTGATACAGGCTGGTACCTCAGTTCCAAGCCCGACTTCGGATTGCTATTTTAAAATGTTTTTAAAGATGCAGAAGCGATTACCAAATTCATTCACCGAAGTTTCACAGAAGAATTGCTTTTTAATGCTGTACAGAGATAGGTCTCTGTATAGCATTAAAACAACGTGCTTGAGTGAATCAACTTCGGATCTATGATCCGAAGCTTGATTCGCTCAACACTAGTCATCAATATCAGGATCTCGGAAACCCATTTTACAATTGATACAAAGGCAAAAGTAGCATGCTAAGATTACTGCCTATTCTTGTTTTATAAATTCTACTTGTTGATGCCAGATTTTCTATGAAAAGGTTTTAGATTTAATTCCAAAATTACTACTTTATAGCCAGAATTGATGGAGCAATTGCAGATTAAATTTGGCTTGGGACTATTTTCATGGGGTACAGGATAGCCATAATTGGACTGTATAGAAAATTCCTTTGTGTGATAAAAATTGGGAAAATTTCAATTAAATATAGATGAAGAGTTAAACACTATTTACTGCTATTGTGTGGGACGCTTTGCATGTAATGATTCTCTTGTTAACACTTAGATTTGACTACTGTAAATCTCTGTACTATAAGATGGATTTTAATTAGAGGATTTAATTTCCACAGTTTGCAGCGTCATTAACACTTCTTGCTAAATGTCCCTTTCTATTGATGCTGTGCAGTAGCCTTGCTGTGCTTCCTAATTTGCATCCTTCTTACTAGTGAAAGCTTTCTATTTAAAAGCAGTATTGGAAATGAATTAAAAAAATTATTTAAAAAAAGAATAATAAAAAAATGTGTTTTGTGTATCAAGTTAAGATGAATTACCATCTTTAACCCTTTCAAGACCAAGCCATTTTTTATCTTCGAGACCAGGCCTAATTTTGCAAATCACAGATGTGTCCCTTTATGTGCTAATAACTTTGGAATGCTTTTACTTATCCAAGCCATTCTGAGATTGTTTTCTCGTGAAATCTCATACTTGATGTTAGGGGTAAATTTGGGTTGATATGTGTAGTACACCAGAGGGGGCACTACCATTCTTACATCTAGCTACTGTCTCTAATGGCTAGCAAAGAATGTCATCTGTGTATTTATTTCCAGGTCCTCTGATACAATGCCTTAATAATATTGTTATACAACTGTTATTACATATAATGTGCCTGGTTAACCAGCAGATGACAGTGTTTCTGGCAAAGGGAGATCTTTAGATAGAATGAAACTTACTATTCCATTCACCCCCTTTTGGGCAGAAGCGGGCTAGTCCTGCTTTCTACCAAGGGAAGGGTTGCAGGAAGATATAGTTAGTTAAGAGTTGGGAGGAGATGACACATGGTGCAGTGAGGGGAGTGCCTTTTCCCCTCCTGCAGCAGGAGTCTTCCAGGGGAAGCAGCTGGTAGAGCACCCGACTCCAGGCAGTTCATAGACTGAGTATTACGATAGGGTAGGCTCCCCATTCAAAGGTACCTAAACTACTAGAAAGTCCAGTAACCAGATGGAAGCCAGAGATGAGCATAGCAGAGAAAGAGAATGCAAGGTATTCAAGTTCACCTGCCAGTTTACCCTTAGCCTGCTAGAGCCAAAACAAGTTCAAGCATTGTTTGCATGACACAAGGTTATTGCAAGGGTATTCAATTAAAAACGATTAAACTTTGCCAAGTCTGGACTCAACCTGTTCCACCAACTACAACTCCTTTGATGCTAAGGAGCCTAACGAGGGAGTGACAGTACCAAGTGTCACGACCACCCCAGTTTAAATCAGACTTATGACCGCAAGGACGCCCCAGCGGGGAGAAAAGACCAACCGAGGGTGGACCGTGACAGGGGGGAGATACAGAATTACCCAAACAGTCTATCCTGGACCCCCTTATTTTATGCTGCCACCACGTTCTATAATTGTAGGGATAGGGGTTCGGACCACTCACAGATCAGCCCCGGTACCACGCTACAAGCTAACACCAATCGAGTCATAAAACAGTTATGTCTCTAATATCAGTCGACTATAAAACAGGTAGGTCTCTTCAAGGCGTACAAGTACTTTGTTGCAATGTGGCTTAGAGCGATAAGAGAGAGACAATTTAAAAGATATAAAAATATCTTTCACTTTAAAGGGACACTGACAGGGCCAAAAAGCATATTAAGGTATATATATGACCGTACAGGTCTTATAAAGTGTATAAGAATCATGTAAGTATCCCCCTTGTCCACCTTATAACTACAGTAATGTGAAGTTTTATAACCTGCTGGAATCGGGTTCAATCTGCCCAAGGGGCGGTGTTTCACCTCAGCTTGCGCCCAGCCAGCCTCGCCACAACTGCCGTTTGAAGCACCGCCCAGCTCATCAATATTCACTTCGCTGGGCGGCTACTAGTGTCCCCGGCCATCTTCAGCGCATGCGCCCGGCACCCTCACTGGCCGGGATCGCATCGCGCCTGCGCACAGTCTCATTTTCAGAGGCAGCCTCTCTGCTTTTTGGCCCTGTCAGTGTCCTTTTAAGTAAGACAGAAGTGAAACAAACAATGCATAAAAAAATTTACAGACAAAGATTACAAAAGCAAGCTGGGAAGCATGTGGAAAATAAATGGGGATAAAAAGAGAAATTACTATCTTGGACTTTGCCTATGCAAGATCCAGGCGCAAAACTATGCAACGAACAGCCTATCGGCGATGTGACCACAGGGCAAAAAAGCTCTCCTTTCCCATTGCGCACAGACTTTTATGCCCCATTTTGTGGGAGGGTAAGGGGGGTTGGCCCAGCCAATCGCTGGCCAAGGGCTGCAAGGTGGGTATTCCTGAAGGAGAGTTTGGGAGGGCTTGTTCGCCCCTCCCTGCTGCTGGCCAGAACAGTTTTCCCTAATTTTACAAAAAATGGCCCATAACTTTTCCGGCGTAATAAATATGAAAAATTGGGTGCTTGTGCTGGGTCCCCCATGAATTTATGGACGATTCCATGGGTGACACCACACCTCTCTCCCCTCTAGGTGACTATTAACCCATTTCCCAGTCTGGGAAGACCCCAGAGCTGCCAAGTTTGGACTCTCCCGGTTCCTCTGGGTAAGAGGTGCATTTTGAGTGTACCTACATTTTTGTGTCATAATTCCATATAGCCCAAATATGCTTTTTGGGGTTCTCAGAGCACGGTTCACATGTCTCTCGTTATGTGCTTCCCCCTCCCAGCTCTCTCTGCTTTTGATGTGTAAATTGACCAGGCTGCAAGGAAGGGCCAACTAGCATGTGTTTAACTTTCGCGGTTTCAAAGTGGCCAGGAGACGCATTGTCTAGTGTTTGTCCTTTGAAGCTGTCCGAGGTGTGAGGTGATCTCAGCAGCGGGTGATTAGAGTCTGTGGTCTACAAAGGGCTACAGGAACGGCCATATACATGGACGTCCTGTTCCCTGGCTATAAGCGGTTCATTTTTTTACTGACAGTCAACCGGATTCTACTCATAAAACATTTTTATGAATAAGATCCGGATGGGGACGTGACATCGCGTCACACCCAGGTAGGAGCACTGTGACACAACCCTATCAGAGCCACAAAATGCCACTCAACATTCCTCACAGAGGGACCCAATCAGTCCTGGGTGCCGTATTTTTGTACATCTGTTACCTTTTATATTATAAAAAAATCTAACATTTACAGAAAATTTTGAAAAAATTGCAATTATCTAAATTTGAATTTCTACACATTAAAGGCAGGAAGTGATCTGATTCGATTTTTTACTTCAAATTATATATACAGGGTGGGCCATTTATATGGATACACCTTAATAAAATGGGACTGGTTGGTGATATTAACTTCCTGTTTGTCGCACATTAGTATATTTGAGAGGGGAAACTTTTCAAGATGAGTGGTGATCATGGCAGCCATTTTGAAGTCGTACATTTTGAATCCAACTTTAGTTTTTTCAATAGGAAGAGGATCATGTGACACATCAAACTTATTGGGAATTTCACACGAAAAACAATGGTGTGCTTGGTTTTAACGTAACTTTATTCTTTAATGAGTTATTTACAAGTTTCTCTTTGTTTACAGCCATTGACATGTCATCGAGGTTAACACGTGAGGAGCGGATAGAAATTGTGTTGAAGTCTGGTGAACGCAGTAACCGGGTCATTGCAGCAGATTTCAATGCAAGACACCCTACGAGACCACCCATCTCCCATGCTACAGTTAGCAAACTGCTTGCTAAGTTTCGTGAAACTGGTTCAGTGCTAGATTTGCCAAAATGTGAACGCATGAAATCTGTCTCTAATGAAGAAACATCAGTGGCTGTCCTAGCTTCATTCAGCAAGAACCCACAGCATAGCACTCGCCGCATGTCACTGAAGAGTGGCATTAGTCGAACATCCCTTCGGCGGATATTAGCTACTCGCAAATGGCACCCTTACAAACTCCAGCTACTGCAGCATCTCAACCAGGATGACCCAGATCGGCGCACTGAATTTGCAGAATGGGCAAAACAAAAATTGGAACAGGACCCTCGGTTTACGCAGAAGATTTTGTTCAGTGATGAGGCAAACTTTTATGTGAATGGTGAAGTTAACAAACAAAACCACCGCTATTGGTTTGACACTAACCCACATTGGATAGTTCCCTCCAAGACTGTTGGAACAAAAAAATTGATGATATGGTGTGGTATATGGGGTACAAAGATAGTGGGGCCATTCTTCATCAATGGAAACCTCAAGGCCACTGGATATGCGAAATTGCTACATGATGATGTGTTTCCCTCTTTATGCACTGAAGCTGGCACGTTCCCTGAGTTTTTCCAGCAATATGGTGCACCACCACATTATGGGTGTCAGGTCCGAGCATTCCTAGATGAACAGTTTCCTGGAAAGGGATTTGGTCATCGTGGGCCAGTTGAATGGCCCCCAAGGTCTCCCGATCTGACCCCCTTAGACTTTTATCTTTGGGGTCATCTGAAGGCAATTGTCTATGCTGTGAAGATACGAGATGTGCAGCACCTGAAACTACGGATACTGGAAGCCTGTGCTAGCATTTCTCCTGCGGTGTTGCTATCAGTGTGTGAAGAGTGGGAGAAGAGGGTTGCATTGACAATCCAACACAATGGGCAGCACATTGAACACATTTTATAAGTGGTCAGAAACTTGTAAATAACTCATGAAAGAATAAAGTTACGTTAAAACCAAGCACACCATTGTTTTCCTTGTTAAATTCCCAATAAGTTTGATGTGTCACATGACCCTCTTCCTATTGAAAAAACAAAAGTTGGATTCAAAATGTCCGACTTCAAAATGGCCGCCATGGTCACCACCCATATTGAAAAGTTTTCCCCCTCACATATACTAATGTGCCACAAACAGGAAGTTAATATCACCAACCATTCCCATTTTATTAAGGTGTATCCATATAAATGGCCCACCCTGTATATATATATATATATATATATATATATATATTTTATGTTGGCCTAATTTTGAAAATTAATTTTTTTAGGATGTTAGGCTTAGAATTTAAGAAGCGGTTTTTCTAATTTTCTATAACAGTTTCAAAACCAACTCTTTCAAGGACTAATTCAGTTCTGAAGTCACATCAAGGTCCTTACATAATCGAAACCACCCATTAATGACCCCATTTTAGAAACTACTGTACACCCCTCAAATTATTCAAAACTGTGTTTACAAACTATGTTAACCTTTTGGGGTTTTCCACAATAATTAAAGGAAAATGGAGGTTGAATTAAAATTTTTGTGAGTATTTTGATTTTAATCCAATTTTTCCTATAACATAGCAAGGGTTAACAGCAAAGCAAGCCTCAATATGTAATATCCTGTATCTTCAGTTTACTAAAGCACCCTATTTAGCTGTATGGGCACACGGCAGGTTTCAGAAGGATAGGAGCAACATATGTTTTTTAGAATGGTTTTTGGGTGTCGTGTCATATTTGAAGGCACACTAAGGCACCCCTACAGCAAAAACACACAAAAAGTGACCCCATTTTGGAAACTACACCCCTCAAAGAAATATTTAGAAACACTGAAAAATTGCTTTAAGCCCACATTTTTTACTTTAACAAGGAATAACAGGAGAAAATACACCCCATAATGTGTTACCTATTTTCTCCTGAATATGGCAACACCCCATATGTGGCTGTAAATTGCTGTATGAGTAGATGGCAGAATTCAAAAGGAAAGGAGCAGCATCTGCATTTTCTAACATTGAATTTGCTTAAATAAATTTTAAGGGCATAACTTTTTTATTTTTTTGTTGACTGAGCTATGTGAGGGCTCATTTTTTGTGGGATGGGCTGTAGATTTTAATGGTACAATTTTTGGATACACATAATAAAATCACTTTTTATAAAAAAAAAAATATTTGGATCACCAAATTGAATATCCATAACTTTTTCTATTTTTCTGTCAACATAGTTGTATGAGGTTTTATTTTTTGCAGGATTGGCTGTAGTTTTTACTGGTATCATTTTTGGGATACATAAAACTTTTTGATAACTTTTTATTCAGTTGTTTTGGGAGGTGAGGCAAAAAACAGCAATTCTGTCATTGTTTTTTTTTTTTTTTTTTACAACGTTCACCATGAGGGATTAGTATCATGATCATTTTATAGATTAGGTTATTGTGGTCACGGCAATACTAATTATGTGTAGTTTATTTGATTTTTTTCCTTTTTTTAATCTCTTATATATGAGCAGATATCAGAAAAAGGCAATTAAATTTATTTTTAATTTATATTTCTATTTATTTATTCACTTTTTACATTTTTTCTTTCATTTAATTTTTGCACTTTTTTTTTTATCAAGTCCCACTTGGATCTTGAAGGTGCAGTGGGGCTGATGGCTGTACTATACTTTGCACTGCTGATACATGCAATACTGGATGACTTTGTAAGGCGTCTGGTTGCTATGGTAACTATTGGGCCACTGCCATCGCAGCATGGCAGCCTGATGGTTGAGAGATGGAGCCCCCTCCCTCTATTAACCCCATGGATGCCTCGGGTGGCTACGGTGACATCTAAAGGGTTATATGTGAGAGGATGTTCCCAGCACTGATCTTGCCCATTAAAGTAGATTTTCAAAATACAGATGACATTCGCTGCTGATGGCAGCAGCTCAGAAACGGAGCCGCCACTATCATATACAGGGGGACCGCACCAGGGGGCACGGTGGGCACAGATCTGGGGTAAAGTAGCACACATCAGGGGGTCGGAGGCACAGATCGAGGGCATGGTGGGCACAAATCTGGGGCACAGTAACACATCAGGGGGAAGGGCGGGCACAGATCTGAGGGACAGCAGACACAGATCAGGAGGCACGGTGGGCACAGATCAGGGGATACGGAGTGCACACAGCAGCCAGAGCCTGAAACCGACATTTCTTACACTCCTATGCTCCAATTGGGTAGTCTGCACAGACTAAAAAATCAAAGCAATCATCGGCAAGGGACTATTCTAATTGGTCCGTTGCCGGCATTACTGGACTGTACACTGTTCATGACAGCAGCAGTGCAGGGATAGAAGTTTTAATCCAAGTGCTTTACAGCCCTTGGATTAAAGAGCTTCCAGAATGTTTATATACACTCACCTAAAGAATTATTAGGAACACCATACTAATACGGTGTTGGACCCCCTTTTGCCTTCAGAACTGCCTTAATTCTACGTGGCATTGATTCAACAAGGTGCTGATAGCATTCTTTAGAAATGTTGGCCCATATTGATAGGATACCATCTTGCAGTTGATGGAGATTTGAGGGATGCACATCCAGGGCACGAAGCTCCCGTTCCACCACATCCCAAAGATGCTCTATTGGGTTGAGATCTGGTGACTGTGGGGGCCATTTTAGTACAGTGAACTTATTGTCATGTTCAAGAAACCAATTTGAAATGATTCGAGCTTTGTGACATGGTGCATTATCCTGCTGGAAGTAGCCATCAGAGGATGGATACATGTTCTCATTCTGTTTACTCCAAATTCGGACTCTACCATTTGAATGTCTCAACAGAAATCGAGACTCATCAGACCAGGCAACATTTTTCCAGTCTTCAACAGTCCAATTTTGGTGAGCTCGTGCAAATTGTAGCCTCTTTTTCCTATTTGTAGTGGAGATGAGTGGTACCCGGTGGGGTCTTCTGCTGTTGTAGCCCATCCGCCTCAAGGTTGTGCGTGTTGTGGCTTCACAAATGCTTTGCTGCATACCTCGGTTGTAACAAGTGGTTATTTCAGTCAACGTTGCTCTTCTATCAGCTTGAATCAGTCGGCCCATTCTCCTCTGACCTCTAGCATCCACAAGGCATTTTTGCCCACAGGACTGCCGCATACTGGATGTTTTTCCCTTTTCACACCATTCTTTGTAAACCCTAGAAATGGTTGTACGTGAAAATCCCAGTAACTGAGCAGATTGTGAAATACTCAGACCGGCCCGTCTGGCACCAACAACCATGCCACGCTCAAAATTGGTTAAATCACCTTTCTTTCCCATTCTGACATTCAGTTTGGAGTTCAGGAGATTGTCTTGACCAGGACCACCCCTCTAAATGCATTAAAGCAACTGCCATGTGATTGGTTGACTAGATAATTGCATTAATGAGAAATAGAACAGGTGTTCCTAATAATTCTTTAGGTGAGTGTATATATGCTATCTACATGTGCTATGTGCAGATAGGATGTATATATCCATAATAGCCATATTGTAGTCTTGAAAGGGTTAATACACTCCTCAACATTGAAATTGCAGCATCAAGAAGGACAATTCATAAGGTTATGCAAATCGAGGAAGTAGCAGGTGTTGCTAAGATCTGCAGATGACTGAATTTTCAAGCACCTAGCTCTTATCTGTGGCACATGGGACAGGCATAAAAGCCAGATTGAAAGCAAAGTTTTTTAGCCACATGAAACAAAAAAAATCTGCTTAAGTTGTGTAGGATGATTGTGCGATGCCTTTTGTCTGTTGATGTGCCAGTTATCATTATTTGTAGCAAACTGAGAGGGACTGAATCTTTGAACTGAAAGACCTTGGTTTATCACTACAGAGGATTGCTGCATGCCAAGGTAGAGATATCAGAACTGTTCAACGTTGTATGTCTCGGTGGTTGAACAACAATGAACTGAAATTATATCAATAGGTGCACGTAGGCAAACCTCTGTATGGACGGATCGTGTGATTAGAAGAATAGCATGTAGTGCTCCATTCTGTACTGGAAATGAAATTGGACATCACATCCCAAGTATAGGGTGGGAAACAGTGCCTACACAAACCATCAGAAGGCATTTTTTGCACAACATTGAGCTACAGTACGAGGCAGAAGTCCAGCTACAGGTGTTCCATTGATCTCATACAATCGCTCACAAAGGCTATCATAGTGCACAGCCAGACAGCAATGGATTCTGGAATGATGAATCCCGCTTTTGTCTCGGATGTAATTATAACCAAAGGTTGGTCTGGAGATCACATGGGCAATGCCGTGAAGAGACCTCCACAAGAGAACATCACACTGGTCCAACTCCAGTAATTATGGTGTGGAGAGCCATAATATACATTAGCCAGGCTCCTCTAGCTTTAGGTAAGGCACACCAACAGCTTAGCATTACATTGATTTGGAAACACTGGTATGGCTATTTCTCCAAAGTGTGCCAAGAGCCATTTTTCAACAGGACAACGCCAGGCCGCATGTTTCTCGTGCTATTGTGAGCAGTCTACATGGCTACCATTAGTGTTGATAACGAATATTCGAAATGCAAATTTTTATCGCGTATATCGGCACTTCGAGAATTCGCGAATATTTAGAATATAGTTATACAGTACAGACCAAAAGTTTGGACACACCTTTTCTTTATTTTCATGACTATGAAAATTGTAGATTCACACTGAAGGCATCAAAACTATGAATTAACACATGTGGAATTATATACATAACAAACAAGTGTGAAACAACAGAAAATATGTCATATTCTAGGTTCTTCAAAGTAGCCACCTTTTGCTTTGATTACTGCTTTGCACACTCTTAGCATTCTCTTAATGAGCTTCAAGAGGTAGTCCCCTGAAATGGTTTTCACGTCACAGGTGTGTCCTGTCAGGTTTAATAAGTGGGATTTCTTGCCTTATAAATGGGGTTGGGACCATCAGTTGCGTTATGGAGAAGTCAGGTGGATACATAGCTGATAGTCCTACTAAATAAACTGTTAGAATTTGTATTATGGCAAGAAAAAAGCAGCTAAGTAAAGAAAAACGAGTGGCCATCATTACTTTAACCACCTCAACCCCCATGGCTTAAACACCCTGAAAGACCAGGCCACTTTTTACATTTCTGACCTACACTACTTTCACCGTTTATTGCTCGGTCATGCAACTTACCACCCAAATGAATTTTACCTCCTTTTCTTCTCACTAATAGAGCTTTCATTTGGTGGTATTTCATTGCTGCTGACATTTTTACTTTTTTTGTTATTAATCGAAATTTAACGATTTTTTTGCAAAAAAATGACATTTTTCACTTTCAGTTGTAAAATTTTGCAAAAAAAACGAGATCCATATATAAATTTTGCTCTAAATTTATTGTTCTACATGTCTTTGATAAAAAAAAAATGTTTGGGTAAAAAAAAAATGGTTTGGGTAAAAGTTATAGCGTTTACAAACTATGGTACAAAAATGTGAATTTCCGCTTTTTGAAGCAGCTCTGACTTTCTGAGCACCTGTCATGTTTCCTGAGGTTCTACAATGGCCAGACAGTACAAACACCCCACAAATGACCCCATTTCGGAAAGTAGACACCCTAAGGTATTCGCTGATGGGCATAGTGAGTTCATAGAACTTTTTATTTTTTGTCACAAGTTAGCGGAAAATGATGATTTTTTTTTTTTTTATTAATTTTTTACAAAGTCTCATATTCCACTAACTTGTGACAAATAATAAAAACTTCCATGAACTCACTATGCCCATCAGCGAATATCTTGGGGTGTCTTCTTTCCAAAATGGGGTCACTTGTGGGGTAGTTATACTGCCCTGGCATTCTAGGGGCCCAAATGTGTGGTAAGGAGTTTGAAATCAAATTCTGTAATAAATGGCCGGTGAAATCCGAAAGGTGCTCTTTGGAATGTGGGCCCCTTTGCCTACCTAGGCCGCAAAAAAGTGTCACACATGTGGTATCTCCGTATTCAGGAGAAGTTGGGGAATGTGTTTTGGGGTGTCATTTTACATATACCCATGCTGGGTGAGATAAATATCTTTGTCAAATGCCAACTTTGTATAAAAAAATGTGAAAAGTTGTCTTTTGCCAAGATATTTCTCTCACCCAGCATGGGTATATGTAAAATGACACCCCAAAACACATTCCCCAACTTCTCCTGAATACGGAGATACCAGATATGTGACACTTTTTTGCAGCCTAGGTGGGCTAAGGGGCCCACATTACAAAGAGCACCTTTCGGATTTCACCGGTCATTTTTTACAGAATTTGATTTCAAACTCCTTACCACACATTTGGGCCCCTAGAATGCCAGGGCAGTATAACTACCCCACAAGTGACCCCATTTTGGAAAGAAGACACCCCGAGGTATTCGCTGATGGGCATAGTGAGTTCATGGAAGTTTTTATTTTTTGTCACAAGTTAGTGGAATATGAGACTTTGTAAGAAAAAAAAAAAAATCATAATTTTCCACTAACATGTGACAAAAAATTAAAAATTCTAGGAACTCGCCATGCCCCTCACGGAATACTTTGGGGTGTCTTCTTTCCAAAATGGGGTCACTTGTGGGGTAGTTATACTGCCCTGGCATTCTAGGGGCCCAAATGTGTGGTAAGGAGTTTGAAATCAAATTCTGTAAAAAATGGCCAGTGAAATCCGAAAGGTGCTCTTTGGAATGTGGGCCCCTTTGCCCACCTAGGCTGCAAAAAAGTGTCACACATGTGGTATCTCCGTATTCAGGAGAAGTTGGGGAATGTGTTTTGGGGTGTCATTTTACATATACCCATGATGGGTGAGATAAATATCTTGGTCAAATGCCAACTTTGTATAAAAAAAATGGGAAAAGTTGTCTTTTGCCAAGATATTTCTCTCACCCAGCATGGGAATATGTAAAATGACACCCCAAAACACATTCCCCAACTTCTCCTGAATACGGAGATACCAGATGTGTGACACTTTTTTGCAGCCTAGGTGGGCAAAGGGGCCCAAATTCTAAAGAGCACCTTTCGGATTTCTCTGGTCATTTTTTACACATTTTGATTTCAAACTTCTTACCACACATTTGGGCCCCTAGAATGCCAGGGCAGTATAACTACCCCACAAGTAACCCCATTTTGGAAAGAAGACACCCCAAGGTATTTCGTGATGGGCATAGTGAGTTCATGGAAGTTTTTATTTTTTGTCACAAGTTAGTGGAATATGAGACTTTGTAAGGGAAAAAAATAAAAATAAAAAAATCATAATTTTCCGCTAACTTGTGACAAAAAATATAAAATTCTAGGAACTCGCCATGCCCCTCACGGAATACCTTGGGGTGTCTTCTTTCCAAAATGGGGTCACTTGTGGGGTAGTTATACTGCCCTGGCATTTTCCAGGGGCCCTAATGTGTGGTAAGTAGGTAAATGTCCTGTGAAATCCTAAAGGTGCTCTTTGGAATGTGGGCCCCTTTGCCCACCTAGGCTGCAAAAAAGTGTCACACATTAGGTATCGCCGTATTCAGGAGAAGTTGGGCAATGTGTTTTGGGGTGTCTTTTTACATATACTCATGCTGGGTGAAAGAAAGATCTCGGCAAAAGACAACTTTTCCCATTTTTTTATACAAAGTTGGCATTTGACCAAGATATTTATCTCACTCAGCATGGGTATATGTAAAATGACACCCCAAAACACATTGCCCAACTTCTCCTGAGTACAGCGATACCACATGTGTGACACTTTTTTGCAGCCTAGGTGCGCAAAGGGGCCCACATTCATTTTATGAGGGCATTTTTAGACATTTGGATCCCAGACTTCTTCTCACGCTTTAGGACCCCTAGAATGCCAGGGCAGTATAAATACCCCACATGTGACCCCATTTTGGAAAGAAGACACCCCAAGGTATTCAATGAGGGGCATGGCGAGTTCATAGAATTTTTTTTTTTTTGGCACAAGTTAGCAGAAATTGATTTTTTTTTTTTCTCACAAAGTCTCCCTTTCCGCTAACTTGGGACAAAAATTTCAATCTTTCATGGACTCAAAATGCCCCTCACGGAATACCTTGGGGTGTCTTCTTTCCGAAATGGGGTCACATGTGGGGTATTTATACTGTCCTGGCATTCTAGGGGCCCTAAAGCGTGAGAAGAAGTCTGGAATATAAATGTCTAAAAAATTTTACGCATTTGGATTCCGTGAGGGGTATGGTGAGTTCATGTGAGATTTTATTTTTTGACACAAGTTAGTGGAATATGAGACTTTGTAAGAAAAAAATAAATAATTTCCGCTAACTTGGGCCAAAAAAATGTCTGAATGGAGCCTTACAGGGGGGTGATCAATGACAGGGGGGTGATCAATGACAGGGGGGTGATCAGAGAGTCTATATGGGGTGATCACCCCCCTGTCATTGATCACCCCCCTGTAAGGCTCCATTCAGATGTCCGTATGTGTTTTGCGGATCCGATCCATGTATCCGTGGATCCGTAAAAATCATACGGACATCTGAATGCAGCCTGACAGGGGGGTGATCAATGACAGGGGGGGTGATCAATGACAGGGGGGTGATCAGGGAGTCTATATGGGGTGATCACCCCCCCCTGGAAGGCTCCAGGGAGACGCCTGTATGTGTTTTGCGGATCCGATCCATCTATCAGTGGATCCGTAAAAATCATGCGGACGTCTGAATGGAGCTTTACAGGGGGTTATCAATGACAGGGGGGTAATCAATGACAGGGGGGTGATCAGTGAGTCTATATGGGGTGATCACCACAGTCATTGATCACGCCCCTGTAAGGCCCCATTCAGACGTCCGTATGCGTTTTGCGGATCCGATCCATCTATCAGTGGATCCGTAAAAATCATGCGGACGTCTGAATGGAGCTTTACAGGGGGGTGATCAATGACAGGGGGGTAATCAATGACAGGGGGGTGATCAGGGAGTCTATATGGGGTGATCAGGGGTGATCAAGGGTGATCAAGGGTGATCAAGGGGTTAATAAGTGACAGGGGGGGGTGTAGTGTAGTGTTGCTTGGTGCAACATATTACTGAGCTACCTGTGTCCTCTGGTGGTCGATCCAAACAAAGGGGACCACCAGAGGACCAGGTAGCAGGTATATTAGACGCTGTTATCAAAACAGCGTCTAATATACCTGTTAAGGGTTAAAAAAATCACATCTCCAGCCTGCCACGAACGATCGCCGCTGGCAGGCTGGAGATCCACTCTCTTACCTTCCGTTCCTGTGAACGCGCGCGCCTGTGTGCGCGCGTTCACAGGAAATCTCGCGTCTCGCGAGAGGACGCGACGGCGCGTCCCCCCAGAAGAGCAGGGCCGCCGCAAAGACGCAATCCTGCGTACGGCGGTCCTGAGAAGGTTAAGAAATGAAGGTCAGTCAGTCAGCCGAAAAATTGGGAAAACTTTGAAAGTAAGGGCTATTTGACTATGAAGGAGAGTGATGGGGTGCTGCGCCAGATGACCTGGCCTCCACAGTCACCGGACCTGAACCCAATCGAGATGTTTTGGGGTGAGCTGGACTGCAGAGTGAAGGCAAAAGGGCCAACAAGTGCTAAGCATCTCTGGGAACTCCTTCAAGACTGTTGGAAGACCATTTCAGGGGACTACCTCTTGAAGCTCATCAAGAGAATGCCAAGAGTGTGCAAAGCAGTAGTCAAAGCAAATGGTAACTACTTTGAAGAACCTAGAATATGACATATTTTCAATTGTTTCACACTTGTTTTTTATGTATATAATTCCACATGTGTTAATTCATAGTTTTGATGCCTTTATAGTCATGAAAATAAAGAAAACTCTTTGAATGAGAAGGTGTGTCCAAACTTTTGGTCTGTACTGTATATATTTGTAATTTTGAATATTTGAGATTTTTTTTTATCAGTACACATGATCCCTCCCTGCTTCTAGCTTGTGGGCCAATGAGAAGGCTGCAATATCTTTGACTTTAGGAGTAGTTTTGATTGCGAATTTTCGGAATGCAAATTTTTATTGCAAATTTTTCAATTGCCAATTTCCACAATCAAGAAAATAATGACTGGAGATAACGAATTTGAGAATTCGCGAATATATGGCGAATTTTCGCCCAAATATTTGCGAAATATCATGAATTTGAATAATGCCCCTGCTGCTCATCACTAGCTACCATAGCCTGTAGCATTTCTGAACTTGTCTCTAATCAAGTAAATCTGGGACATTATTGGTTGGCAATTGCAAACAGCGCTGCCAACCAACAGGGGATTTTGATGATTTGCATGCTCAGGTGCATTCAGTAAACAAGGACTACAAGTAGCAAGTAGTTTGTAATGTTCATATACTAAGTATGGCAGTAATGCAGTTTACATTTATTCTTGTTTTCTATGTTTTCATGTGTCTTTGTGCGTGAAGCAGTGTGCTGCTACTTGTAGTCCTGGTTTGCTTTTGCATTGCAGACATAGTAGCTTGCACCTGAACCCCATTTTTATACATAGTTTGGAGGTGCTGGTCTAACTCTCTTTTGGATGGTATATTTGGGGGAGTGGCTTTCCCTATTTTGATCTTGCACTTCAGCCCATCTACTTAGTGCTTTTAATCAGAGTATCTCATAGTTGGATTCTTCATTGCCCTGAATTTTGTTGGCCAAAAGCCCAAGAGAGGCAAGTCTTTTATTATAGGTCCCATTTGTTGGAAGCCACCTTGTCGTTGGTAGATGGGCCTGACATAATTTTGATCAAAAATGTGTGCAATGAGCTTCTAATTTTTATATAGTAAGTATAGCAGCATGTTATCAATGTTTGTGTGTATCTTTGTGCATGAAGCAGTGTGCTGCTACTTGCGGTCCTTGTTTTCTTTTGCATTGCAGCCATGGTAGCTTGCACCTAAACTCTCTTTTATATATAGTTTGGAGGTGCTGGTTAGGGATGAGCGAACCTGAACTGTATAGTTCGGGTTCGTACCGAATTTTGGGGTGTCCGTGAAACAGACCTGAACCCGAACATTTTCGTAAAAGTCCTGGTTCGGGTTCGGTGTCCGGTGCTTTCTTGGCGCTTTTTGAAAGGCTGCAAAGCAGCCAATCAACAAGCGTCATACTACTTGCCCCAAGAGGCCATCACAGCCTTGCCTACTATTGGCATGGTTGTGATTGGCCAGTGCAGCATGTGACCCAGCCTCTATATAAGCTTGGGTCACGTAGCGCTGCACGTCACTCTGCTGATTCAAGCGTAGGGAGAGGTTGCTGCTGCGACGTTAGGGGGAGATTAGGCAGATTAACTCCTCCAAAAGACTTAATTCAGTGATCGATCTCCAGCTGTGGATCATTGAAGTGCTAATATTAAATTGCTCACTTTTTTTAGCCTGCCCAGAGCGTTTTTATATCACTTTTTTCTGGGGTGATCGGCGGCCATTTTGTGGCTTGTGGTGATCCAGCACAAGCTACCACCAAGTGCTTTTAACCATCAATAGTGTGGTTATTTTTTGCTATATCCTACATCAGCTGCAGGCTGAGCCTGTGTCACCCAAGTGCATTTAACCATCAATAGTGTGGTTATTTTTTGGCCATATACTACATCAGGGGCAAGTTGAGCCTGTCACCCAGCGCCTAAAAAATAGACCTGACATTTATATTCCTCCAAATCAGTACTGTTTTAGCTGGTCAAGTTATTTGTAGTGACCGTAAAAGCACAGTTTTTGTTCTGGGTTGAAAAACTATTCCCAAATTTGCCATTCTCAAAATAAGTAGTTTCTGCTATATCAGGCCTACTTTAAACCTATCCCAAAAAGGATATCTTAGATTCAAGGTGCTGATAGTGTCATTCAGAAAAACTTAACACACACGCTACCGTGCAGATACAAGTCTAATTCTGTGATTGAAGGTATATCTGTCACACAGCGCGTAAAAAATAGGCCTCACATTTCTATTTAACCAAATCTGTACTGTTTTAGCCGGTCAAATTATTTGTAGTGACCGTAAAAGCACAGTTTTTGTTCTGGGTTGAAAAACTATTCCCAAATTTGCCATTCTCAAAATAAGTAGTTTCTGCTATATCAGGCCTACTTTAAATCTATCCCAAAAAGGATATCTTAGATTCAAGGTGCTGATAGTGTCATTCAGAAAAACTTAACACACACGCTACCGTGCAGATACAAGTCTAATTCTGTGATTAAAGGTATATCTGTCACACAGCGCGTAAAAAATAGGTCTCACATTTCTATTCAACCAAATCTGTACTGTTTTAGCTGGTCAAATTATTTGTAGTGACCGTAAAAGCACAGTTTTTGCTCTGGGTTGAAAAACTATTCCCAAATTTGCCATTCTCAAAAAAAGTAGTTTCTGCAATATCAGGCCTACTTTAAATCTATCCCAAAAAGGATATCTTAGATTCAAGGTGCTGATAGTGTCATTCTGAAAAACTTAAAACACACGCTACCGTGCAGATACAAGTCTAATTCTGTGATTAAAGGTATATCTGTCACACAGCGCAAAAAAAATAGGCCTCACATTTCTATTCAACCAAATCTGTACTGTTTTAGCTGGTCAAATTATTTGTAGTGACTGTAAAAGCACAGTTTTTGTTCTGGGTTGAAAAACTATTCCCAAATTTGCCATTTTCAAAATTGTGGTGTACGGAAACAATGAGGAAAACATCTAATAAGGGACGCGGAGGTGGACATGGTCGTGGTGGTGTTAGTGGACCCTCTGGTGCTGGGAGAGGACGTGGCCGTTCTGCCACAGCCACACGTCCTAGTGAACCAACTACCTCAGGTCCCAGTAGCCAGCAGAATTTACAGCGATATTTGGTGGGGCCCAATGCCGTTCTAAGGATGGTAAGGCATGAGCAGGTACAGGCATTAGTCAATTGGGTGGCCGACAGTGCATCCAGCACGTTCACATTATCTCCCACCCAGTCTTCTGCAGAAAGCGCACAGATGGCGCATGAAAACCAAGCCCATCGGTCTGTCACATCACCCCCATGCATATCAGGGAAACTGTCTGAGCCTCAAGTTATGCAGCAGTCTCTTATGCTGTTTGAAGACTCTGCTGCCAGGGTTTCCCAAGGGCATCCACCTAGCCCTTCCCCAGGGGTGGAAGAGATAAAATGCACTAACGCACAACCACTTATGTTTCCTGATGATGAGGACATGGGAATACCACCTCAGCACGTCTCTGATGATGACGAAACACAGGTGCCAACTGCTGCGTCTTTCTGCAGTGTGCAGACTGAACAGGAGGTCAGGGATCAAGACTGGGTGGAAGACGATGCAGGGGACGATGAGGTCCTAGACCCCACATGGAATGAAGGTCGTGCCACTGACTTTCACAGTTCGGAGGAAGAGGCAGTGGTGAGACCGAGCCAACAGCGTAGCAAAAGAGGGAGCAGTGGGCAAAATCAGAACACCCGCCGCCAAGAGACTCCGCCTGCTACTGACCGCCGCCATCTGGGTCCGAGCACCCCAAAGGCAGCTTCAAGGAGTTCTCTGGCATGGCACTTCTTTAAACAATGTGCTGACGACAAGACCCGAGTGGTTTGCACGCTGTGCCATCAGAGCCTGAAGCGAGGCATTAACGTTCTGAACCTTAGCACAACCTGCATGACCAGGCACCTGCATGCAAAGCATGAACTGCAGCGGAGTAAACACCTTAAAAATAAAGAAGTCACTCAGGCTCCCCCTGCTACCTCTTCTGCTGCTGCCGCCTCGGCCTCTTCTGCTGCTGCCGCCGTCTCGGCCTCTTCCTCCGCCTCTGGAGGAACGTTGGCACCTGCCGCCCAGCAAACATGGGATGTACCACCAACACCACCACCTGAGTCACCAAGCATCTCAACCATGTCACACGGCAGCGTTCAGCTCTCCATCTCACAAATATTTGAGAGAAAGCGTAAATTCCCACCTAGCCACCCTCGATCCCTGGCCCTGAATGCCAGCATTTCTAAACTATTGGCCTATGAAATGCTGTCATTTAGGCTGGTGGACACAGACAGCTTCAAACAGCTCATGTCGCTTGCTGTCCCACAGTATGTTGTTCCCAGCCGCCACTACTTCTCCAAGAGAGCCGTGCCTTCCCTGCACAACCAAGTGTCCGATAAAATCAAGTGTGCACTGCGCAACGCCATCTGTGGCAAGGTCCACCTAACCACAGATACGTGGACCAGTAATCACGGCCAGGGACGCTATATCTCCCTAACTGCACACTGGGTAAATGTAGTGGCGGCTGGGCCCCAGGCGGAGAGCTGTTTGGCGCACGTCCTTCCGCCGCCAAGGATCGCAGGGCAACATTCTTTGCCTCCTGTCTCCTCCTCCTCCTACTCAGCTTCCTCCTCCTCTTCTTCCACCTGCTCATCCAGTCAGCCACACACCTTCACCACCAACTTCAGCACAGCCCGGGGTAAACGTCAGCAGGCCGTTCTGAAACTCATATGTTTGGGGGACAGGCCCCACACCGCACAGGAGTTGTGGCGGGGTATAGAACAACAGACCGACGAGTGGTTGCTGCCGGTGAGCCTCAAGCCCGGCCTGGTTGTGTGCGATAATGGGCGAAATCTCGTTGCAGCTCTGGGACTAGCCGGTTTGACGCACATCCCTTGCCTGGCGCATGTGCTGAATTTGGTGGTGCAGAAGTTCATTCGCAACTACCCCAACATATCAGAGCTGCTGCATAAAGAGCGGGCCGTCTGTTCGCGCTTCCGGCGTTCACACCCTGCTGCTGCTCGCCTGTCTGCGCTACAGCGTAACTTCGGCCTTGCCGCTCACCGCCTCATATGCGATGTGCCCACCAGGTGGAACTCCACCTTGCACATGCTGGACAGACTGTGCGAGCAGCAGCAGGCCATAGTGGAGTTTCAGCTGCAGCACGCACGGGTCAGTCGCACTGCGGAACAGCTCCACTTCACCACCAATGACTGGGCCTCCATGCGAGACCTGTGTGCCCTAATGCGCTGTTTCGAGTACTCCACCAACATGGCCAGTGGCGATGACGCCGTTATCAGCATTACAATACCACTTCTATGTCTCCTTGAGAAAACACTTAGGGCGATGGTGGAAGAGGAGGTGGCCCAGGAGGAAGAGGATGAAGAGGGGTCATTTTTAGCACTTTCAGGCCAGTCTCTTCGAAGTGACTCAGAGGGAGGTTTTTTGCAACAGCAGAGGCCAGGTACAAATGTGGCCAGACAGGGCCCACTACTGGAGGACGAGGAGGACGAGGATGAGGAGGAGGTGGAGGAGGATGAGGATGAAGCATGTTCACAGCGGGGTGGCACCCAAAGCAGCTCGGGCCCATCACTGGTGCGTGGCTGGGGGGAAACACAGGACGATGACGATACGCCTTCCATAGAGGACAGCTTGTCCTTACCTCTGGGCAGCCTGGCACACATGAGCAACTACATGCTGCAGTGCCTGCGCAACGACAGCAGAGTTGCCCACATTTTAACGTGTGCGGACTACTGGGTTGCCACCCTGCTGGATCCCCGGTACAAAGACAATGTGCCCACCTTACTTCCTACACTGGAGCGTGATAGGAAGATGCGCGAGTACAAGCGCACGTTGGTAAACGCGCTACTGAGAGCATTCCCAAATGTCACAGGGGAACCAGTGGAAGCCCAAGGCGAAGGCAGAGGAGGAGCAAGAGGTCGCCAACGCAGCTGTGTCACGGCCAGCTCCTCTGAGGGCAGGGTTAGCATGGCAGAGATGTGGAAAAGTTTTGTCACCATGCCACAGCTAACTGCACCACCACCTGATACGGAACGTGTTAGCAGGAGGCAACATTTCACTAACATGGTGGAACAGTACCTGTGCACACCCCTCCACGTACTGACTGATGGTTCGGCCCCATTCAACTTCTGGGTCTCCAAATTGTCCACGTGGCCAGAGCTAGCCTTTTATGCCTTGGAGGTGCTGGCCTGCCCGGCGGCCAGCGTTTTGTCTGAACGTGTATTCAGCACGGCAGGGGGCGTCATTACAGACAAACGCAGCTGCCTGTCTGCAGCCAATGTGGACAAGCTGAGGTTCATAAAAATGAACCAGGCATGGATCCCACAGGACCTGTCCATCCCTTGTGCAGATTACACATTAATTACCTCCCCTTAACAATATATTATTGTACTCCAGGGCACTTCCTCATTCAATCCTATTTTTATTTTCATTTTACCATTATATTGCGGGGCAACCCAAAGTTGAATGAACCTCTCCTCTGTCTGGGTGCCGGGGCCTAAATGTGCGACAGTGGCCTGTTCCAGTGGTGGGTGACGTGAAGCCTGATTCTCTGCTATGACATGAAGACTGATTCTGTGCTGACATGAAGCCAGATTCTCTGTTATGCGACCTCTCTCCTCTGCCTGGGTGCCTGGGCCTAAATATGTGACAATGGCCTGTTCCAGTGGTGGGTGACGTGAAGCCTGATTCTCTGCTATGACATGAAGACTGATTCTCTGCTGACATGAAGCCTGAATCTCTGTTATGGGATCTCTCTCCTTTGCCTGGGTGCCTGGGCCTAAATATGTGACAGTGGCCTGTTCCAGTGGTGGGTGACGTGAAGCCTGATTCTCTGCTATGACATGAAGACTGAATCTCTGTTACGGGACCTCTCTCCTCTGCCTGGGTGCCTGGGCCTAAATATGTGACAGTGGCCTGTTCCAGTGGTGGGTGACGTGAAGCCTGATTCTCTGCTATGACATGAAGACTGATTCTCTGCTGACATGAAGCCAGATTCTCTGTTACGGGACCTCTCTCCTCTATCTGGGTGCCGGGGCCTAAATATGTGACAGTGGCCTGTTCCAGTGGTCTGTGACGTGAAGCCTGATTCTCTGCTATGACATGAAGACTGATTCTCTGCTGACATGAAGCCTGAATCTCTGTAATGGGACCTCTCTCCTCTGCCTGGGTGCCTGGGCCTAAATATGTGACAGTGGCCTCTTCCAGTGGTGGGTGACGTGAAGCCTGATTCTCTGCTATGACATGAAGACTGATTCTCTGCTGACATGAAGCCTGAATCTCTGTTATGGGACCTCTCTCCTCTGCCTGGGTGCCTGGGCCTAAATATGTGACAGTGGCCTGTTCCAGTGGTGGGTGACGTGAAGCCTGATTCTCTGCTATGACATGAAGACTGATTCTCTGCTGACATGAAGCCTAAATCTCTGTTATGGGACCTCTCTCCTCTGCCTGGGTGCCTGGGCCTAAATATGTGACAGTGGCCTGTTCCAGTGGTGGGTGACGTGAAGCCTGATTCTCTGCTATGACATGAAGACTGATTCTCTGCTGACATGAAGCCTGAATCTCTGTTACGGGACCTCTCTCCTCTGCCTGGGTGCCTGGGCCTAAATATGTGACAGTGGCCTGTTCCAGTGGTGGGTGACGTGAAGCCTGATTCTCTGCTATGACATGAAGACTGATTCTCTGCTGACATGAAGCCTGAATCTCTGTTATGGGACCTTTCTCCTCTGCCTGGGTGCCTGGGCCTAAATATGTGACAGTGGCCTGTTCCAGTGGTGGGTGACGTGAAGCCTGATTCTCTGCTATGACATGAAGACTGATTCTCTGCTGACATGAAGCCTGAATCTCTGTTACGGGACCTCTCTCCTCTGCCTGGGTGCCGGGGCCTAAATGTGTGAGAGTGGCCTCTTCCAGTGGTGGGTGACGTGAAGCCTGATTCTCTGCTATGACATAAAGACTGATTCTGTGCTGACATGAAGCCAGATTCTCTGTTACGGGACCTCTCTCCTCTGCCTGGGTGCCTGGGCCTAAATATGTGACAGTGGCCTCTTCCAGTGGTGGGTGACGTGAAGCCTGATTCTCTGCTATGACATGAAGACTGATTCTGTGCTGACATGAAGCCAGATTCTCTGTTACGGGACCTCTCTCCTCTGTCTGGGTGCCGGGGCCTAAATATGTGACAGTGGCCTGTTCCAGTGGTGGGTGACGTGAAGCCTGATTCTCTGCTATGACATGAAGACTGATTCTCTGCTGACATGAAGCCTGATTCTCTGCTATGGCATGAAGAGAGTGATTCTCTGCTGACATGAAGCCAGATTCTCTGCTATGGCATGAAGAGACTGATTCTCTGCTGACGTGAAGCCCGATTCTCTGCTATTGGACCTCTGTCCAATTGATATTGGTTAATTTTTTTTTATTTTTATTTTATTTTAATTCATTTCCCTATCCACATTTGTTTGCAGGGGATTTACCTACATGTTGCTGCCTTTTGCAGCCCTCTAGCTCTTTCCTGGGCTGTTTTACAGCCTTTTTAGTGCCGAAAAGTTCGGGTCCCCATTGACGAAGTTCGGGTCGGGTTCGGATCCCGAACCCGAACATTTCCGGGAAGTTCGGCCGAACTTCTCGAACCCGAACATCCAGATGTTCGCTCAACTCTAGTGCTGGTCTAACTCTCATGTGCATTCAGTGTGGATACATTCTTCAGACAACAATTAACCCCTTAGTGACCAGCCTGTTTTTGGCCTTACTGACCAAGCGTTTTTCTTCCTTTTTTCATCGTCGCGTTCCAAGAGCTATAACTTTTTTTATTTTTCCATATATATAGCTGTATGTGGGTTTGTTTTTTCAGGGAAAATTTGTAGCTTTTAATAGCACCATTTTGTGGTACACATAACTTTCTGATTAACTTTTATTAACTGGGAGGGAGATGGGAAAAACAGCAATTCTCCCACTGCGTTTTTACGTTATAAATTTTATGGCGTTCATTTTGTGGCTTAAATAACATAATATCTTTATTCTATGGGTCAGTATGATTACAGTGATACTGAATACATATTGTTTTTATACGTTTTACAACTTTTTTGAAAAAAAAACACCTTTTTTTAAAGGAAAAACATTTTTTTGCATTACCGCTTCCCAAGACCCATAACTTTTTTTATTTTTCTTTCTATAGAGTTTCGTGAGGGCTTGATTTTTGAGGAAGATTTGTATTTTTTATTGGTATAATTATGGAGTAAATTACTCTTTTTTATCGCTTGTTATCTATTTTTTCGTGGCAACTAAGAATAAATTTGCAATTCTGTAATTTAAAAAAAAATTTTTTTACGGCGTTCACCGTAGGGTATAATTTACATGATATTTATGTAATCTGGGTCATTATGGATGCGGTAATACCAAACATATGGGCGAGATTTTTTTTGGGCAATTTTTTTCATTGAAAGCGTATTTTCAAAGAAAACAAAGGTGTTTTTTAATGGAATTTTTTTCTTTTTTTTTCTTTTTTTACTACTTAATAGTCCCAGAAGGGGACTATAACAGACAGTATTTTGATTGCTTAGAATAGCATTAAAATGCCACTTTAAAACATTGTCCAGCAGGCTGCGCCAGAGAGGCATAGCCTGCTGGAAATTACTCAAGGCTGGTCTGGGGCCTACATCAGACCCCAGCAGCCTTCGCATTTGAGGGGTGCTGATGGGAGACAGAGGCAGGGCCGTCTTTACCAAGGGGCAAAAGGGGCAGCTGCCCCGGGCCTAGTTGCTCCTAGGGGGCCCAAGGCAGCTGCCTCTTGAGCCCTGCTAGCCACTGCCCCGGGTTTCAAGATGTCAGCTACACAGGGGTGCTGCCTTGCCTGCCTTCACTGAGTCCAGGCATCATGATCGTACTGTGTTAAAGTTGTGATCAGGACCTTAATGACATCATCACCATGTGACCAGTAACCTAGCAATTACTGGTCACATGGCTATGAGGTCATCACAGGTCCTACCAGGAGTGTTCTGTGGAGCTTTTTTGTGTGAACATTACATCAGAAAAAGGTGACAGGGCCTGTTATGTTAATATACTGTAAACTACTGTATAGTGGTGGGCTGTATACTGTGTGGGGGCCTGTATACTGTTGGGTGCCTGTATATTGAGTGGGGGCTGTATACTGTGGGGGGGGGCTGTATACTGTGTGGTGGGCTGTATACTGTGTGGGGGGCTGTATACTGTGTGGGGGCCTGTATACTGTGTGGTGGGCTGTATACTGTGTGGTGGGCTGTATACTGTGGGGGGGGGGCTGTATACTGTGTGGTGGGCTGTATACTGTGTGGTGGGCTGTATACTGTGTGGGGGCCTGTATACTGTGGGGGCCTGTATACTGTGGGGGCTGTATACTGTGTGGTGGGCTGCATACTGTGTGGTGGGCTGTATACTGTGGGGGGGGGATGTATACTGTGGGGGGTCTGTATACTGTGTGTGACTGTATACTGTGTGGGGGCCTGTATACTGTGGGGGGGGCTGTATACTGTGTGGTGGGCTGTATACTGTGTGGGGGCCTGTATACTGGGGGGCTGTATACTGTGTGGTGGGCTGTATACTGTGTGGGGGCCTGTATACTGTGGGGGGGCCTGTATACTGTGTGGTGGGCTGTATACTGTGTGGGGGCCTGTATACTGTGGGGGCCTGTATACTGTGGGGGGGGGGCTGTATACTGTGTGGTGCGCTGTATACTGTGTGGGACTGTATACTGTGTGGGGGCCTGTATACTGTGGGGGGCTGTATACTGTGGGGGGGGGGGGCTGTATAGTGTGGGGGGCTGTATAGTGTGGGGGGGCCTGTATAGTGGGGGGGCCTGTATAGAGTGGGGGGCTATACTGCTGTACTGTATACTGTGGGGGTCTGTATACTGTATACTGTGGGTGCGGTATAGTGTGGAGTGCTATACTGCTGTACTGTATAGTGTGGGGGGCTGTATCGTGTATAGTTTGGGGTGCTGTATACAGTGAGGTGTTGTATACTGTGAGGTGCTGTATACTGTGGGCTGCTATAGTGCTCTACTATATACTGTGGGGTACTGTATAGTGTAGGATGCTATACTGCTCTACTATATACTGTGGGGTACTGTATAGTGTGGGGTGCTAAACTGCATACTGTGTGGTGCTGTATACTATAGGGTGCTATACTGCATACTGTGGGGTGCTGGGGTGCACTGTAACACTAGGGTGAGCCGAGCCCTGGTCTCCTTCCTGCAGAGCGGTGCCCACTTCCAGCCTGAGCCCAGCTGCCCAGAGCACTGATCCTGAGCCGCTGGAGTCTTCAGAACTGGAAGTATTTACAGTCATTCACTGTACTCTACCAGGTGTGTGGATTTTTTTTTGTGTGTGTTGTGGTGGAGGGCGTGATTGCCTAAGGTGTGGGAAGGCGGGATCCAGGGGGCCCAAGTAAATTTTTGCCCAGGGTCCAATCAATATTAAAGACGGCCCTGGACAGAGGGAGTCCGCTCCCACTGTCACCGCTTTACATTCGCCGGGCGCCATTGCCTGTGGCACGTAAAATGTTAAACAGCCTGGATCGGCACTCCTGCTGGTCCGGGCTGTTAGAGCAGGGCCACGGCTCTCAAACCCATAGACTGGGCCATCGTAAAAAAGCAGCGGCCCTGCTTAAGGCCCCTTAGTGATTGCCGTAAAAACACGGAAGGTGGTCACTAAGGGGTTAATAACCTCATTGATAGCATGCCAAGGCATGTACAGTAAGTGCATGTATTTTGGTGTGCTGCGATCAAACTTGATACTGGATAAATCGAGATGTTTTGAATATGTTGTTTCCTTTTTTATGTTGAAGAGTGTATAAATATTTTCACGGGTAAATTGATATTGTGTTGTAATACTCTAGATTCCTAAAATTTAATACACCAAAGTTATGAGTGCTAATAGGTTGTGCCTTTTAGCGTTCAAAGAGACAATTGGGGTCATTTATCAAGCTGGTGTACAGTTAAACTGGCTTAGTTGCCCATAGCAACCAATCAGATTCCACCTTTCATTTTCCAAAGGAGCTGTCAAAAATGAAAGATGGAATCTGATTGGTTGCTATGGGCAACTAAACCTATATATGTACAAGCCCTTTAATACAAAGGTATTAATTCTGACCAGATTATTTGCTTTTCACCATCTTCTTATGGACATTTCAATGATGAATATCTTGTATTTCAAAAGTTTTCAATAGAGTGTTAAAGGAAAGAAGAAATACCACCTGTCTTGTGAGAATTGTGAAAGCTAGGTAACAATCTTTGTACATCCATGCCATGTTGTTTTCACATAATTTGTTTTTATATTTTTGCTATGTATGTACTATATTTCCAAATGGTTTCACAGTGAAAGAATCTTTTCACTGACTTAACAAGTTGCAAATTTTGACCGCCACAGGTTATCAAACAACAAATCTTCCAGCAGGCTGTTACATCAACAAATTTTCACATTGAGAAGCTTTCATTTGCAGTTGTTTTGGAGCTGTAAAATAATAGAATGGAAGCTAGGCCAAATGTTATCACCTTACAAATTTACTGAACTGATAAGAATTAGGTTTTATACCATTCCTATCTATCTATCTATCTATCTATCTATCTATCTATCTATCTATCTATCTATCTATCTATCTATCATTGCAGATAAAGCAGCAGCACAGTCAGATGGTGTGAACTGGGTGCAATTCCTCTATGAAGGCATGCTTCTCCAACGTAAATACGTCCAAAGAACGCGGCAGAACTCCAGAATAGCGTGAAAGGGTGAAGACCCCAAACTTCAGTTTGGGGTCAGATCAGATTCAATTACAATCAGATTCAATTACAATAATTATATTCATTCGCTCATTATAGAATTGCGTAAAAAACATCAATTGTTAAATACAGTGTAAATCTCATATCCCAGTTATGGATCCCAAGGCCTGTTTAATAGTGCAAATGTGCAAAAGTGCTCGGTTCTGGTAATAAAAGAGTTAAAAGACATCATCTATAACAAAAGGATATAGCCGTATCCCATAATTATATAAAAATAGCATCGCTTACCATTGGTGGTTCAGTGTGACCGCGAGTATTTGGCGTCCCCGTCTGTACTGTGCGCATGCGCCGAGCCCGACAGTGAGTCCCGTCCTCCCCAGCTCGAGGTGCATAACCAGAGTCGCCCGCTCACATGATCTGCTGCGTAGTGACGTGGAACGCATCGCTCGTATCACAGGGAGAGGAGGGAGCGGACCATGTGACTCAGCGTCATCCAATCAGTATTGGGGATGTGTCCAGTCGCCATGGCGACACAGAATGTATGTATACACTCAGAAAAAGACATCAGTGGGAACATCTAGATAATCGCATACACTGCAAACATAAATACAATCATATCAGACATGTAAGTAAACTTCAAGAAGCTATAGAGGCACGTCTAGTATTGCTAGGGGCAACCATCATGGTGTCCCTGCGTTACACATGAACCCAACTGTTAACCACCAGGCTACTAGTGGGCAATCAGAGGTTCAAATGGCATGTCCCCCCATAGTCCCCACATTCAGAAAAACACAGATGACAGAGGTGGAATTAACCCTTCCCTCTATACTACAGTGTATAATGGTGTAATATAAGGGAGGAGCAATCAGGCTCCATCCACCTTTGCTATATTTGTGACTGTCAAAGTATACACTATGATCAGCCCCGGCAGTCAGTCGATCACCACCACTGTAGACATCAAAACGTCATCTGCACATCCAACATTTTCATCATACGGAATAAAACACACTCCTAGATGTGACCACTGATATCCAGAGTTTCTTCATGAGATAAATAAGGCCATAATTTGCGGGGACAAGGAACCACTTCTGGCTTCGCTAGCTGAAAGAAGACAAAGGGCCTACAGTATACTCAAAAGTTCTATGAAAAAAAGGAAGAAAGAAAAAATGTGGTCAGTATATACGGAAATAAACACTGTTGCATATTTCCAATATCAGGCTGGACAAATCAGATCCTCCACGTTCACGGAGTCGACTACACCTTTTAACTACACAAGTCCCATCTAAATTTCGTATTCAAACCCTCCGGTTTAAGTGTGTGCAACCGATGAATCCATACTAGTTTGCGCTGTTTTAATATCAACTCTCTGTTCCCTCCTCTTTTAAGAGGGGGAATATAATCGATAATCCTAAATTTGAGATCCTTCTCCCTGTGCCCAACATCCGCAAAATGCTTGGACACAGGGAGATCCTTCCTTTTCTGGCGTATTGTATACCTATGTTGGTTGAGCCTAGTCTTTAGATCCAAAGTGGTCTCTCCAACATAAAGGAGGCCACATGGACACAGCAACAGGTATATAACAAATGTAGTTACATGTTAGGTAATGACGGATCTCGAACTGAGCATTCAAGGTGGGATGCACAAATTTATCTCCTTTCAGCATATAGCTGCAATTGACACAACTTTGACCAATTTATCACTCAAGTTGGGGGATCTTCTATATGACATAAGAGGGAGGGCAGCAAATTCCTTAACAAGGTTAAAGTTGCTTTTCAATATTGGCCAGTGTTTTTTAATTACCCCTGCTATTTGGTAACTACCTTCTGTGAACGTGGAAATAAACGGTACCCTATCAGAGGTGTGTTTATTGGTTAACTCAGAGAGATCAGACCCCAAAGTATCCCGATGTCTCTGGACCAACTTTTTGGGGTAACCTCTACAGGTGAACTTGTCAGACATCTCTGACAATCTAAGATCACAAACTTCTGGATCCCTTTCGATTCGCTGAACCCGAAGGAATTGACTGCGTGGTAACGATTTGATCATAGAACGCGGGTTACAACTCTCATACCTTAATAATTTGTTGCAATCAGTTGGTTTACTGAAGTCATTAACATGTTATCCTGAATCCTTACCATAGTGTCCAAAAATTAAACCTGTTCGGTGGAATAGGTGAGGGTAAACTGGATTTCAGGGTCCACCCCATTAAGAAAATGGTGAAACTTAGCCAACTCATCCTCAGTGCCATTCCAAATGACAAACACATCATTTATGTATCTCCACCACCCCAGCACATGGCTGAAGTGGTGGGAGACATAGACATGTCTTGCCTCAAGGTCGGACATGAAGATGTTGGCGTAAGTCGGCGACATATTAGAACCCATTGTGGTTCCTCACAATTGCAGGTAGTAGCCATCTTGGAATGCAAAATAATTGCATTTTACAACTACACCGAGCAGATCAATAATGAACTCCTTACACTCATCTGTATACTGTGTTTCAAAAAGGCATCTCCGAATGGCCTCGACCCCTCTATTGTGATCGATAGAGGTGTAAAGGCTAACCACATCGAATGATGCCAATATGGTGTTTGGGTTCACTGACACCTGAGATATTTTTTCTAAGAAGTCACCTGTATCTCGTATATATGATTTAGAAGTTATGGCAAATTGACGTAAGATTTTGTCCAAGAAGATGGCAATTATAGAGAAAACTGAATCCCTACCCGAGGGGGTTTACAAGGGACTTATGAATTTTAGGTAACACATACATCAACGGTGTTTTGGGATGTGTCACTAATAGATAAGTGTATAGGGGTCCATCAATCAGGCCACCAGACCTAGCAGTATCCAAAATGTTAGTGATGACTCTAATCACATCAAATTTGGGATCATGATTGAGACGCCTATACACTTTGTCATCACTTAGTTGTCTATGGATCTCTGAAATATACCATTTTGTATCCATAACAACAACAGCTCCCCCCTTATCTGCTGGTTTGACAGTGAGGGAACTGTTGTTGCATAACTTATCAATAGCCCGTATCTCTTCAGTCGTCATATTCTGATGTTTTAAACCACTATCTTGTAATACATGCTTTAAGTCATCAATATCTGCTTTGACTGCATTAATGTAGGCATCAATGGCTGGACAACTTAATTGTGGGGTGAAGTCGCTCCTCGCGTGTAAGCCAAAACCACGGAGAGAGAGTTTGCATCCACCTAAATTGGTGCGATCTATATTATCACCACTGATCACATTTTTATTTGTATCTAAAAACCAAACTTTAAGCTTAATATTTCGAAAAAAAACTTTGCAAATCAACTTCAAGTTGGAACCAATCTATACCAACTGAGGGGCAGTACGATAGACCTTTAGATAAAAGTTCTATCTATCCTTCTATCTATCTATCCACCATCAATTTGCTTTACCTATGTCATCCAGGAAAGGCTGTAGTCAGGTGTGGGATTACAGAGGATACTAGCTACAAAATTTTGAGACAGCTTCAGAGGAGCATGGTAGTCCTTTGGGCCTGAGACATCCCTGGACTAGGTAGGACTACAGTTTAGACAGTGAAGGGGAATGTGACAGAAGCGCTGAGACTGGGTGCTGTTTGGAATTTTCCTATTGTTGGTGTGAGTGATGTGACAGTAAAGTGTGATAATTTAATAGCATCTAAAGGGCTTATTACACGGGCTGAGAATTCCACAGATAATCAATAATGATCATTCATAGGAACGCTCGTTATCGACTATCTGGCAGTGTAAACGTGCTGACGATTACCAGATGAATGAGTGAAACATTCATTCATTGAGTAACAGATCACTTGTGCAGTCACAATTATCGTTTGCCCACAGCAGACTGTGCTGTGTAAACAGCATATTCTGCCAGCAAACCACTAGTCAGTATGGAGAAGAGTGATGGCTTTAGCGATTGCTTCTCTCAATACTGTGGAGGAGATTGTTGCATGTAATAGCAGTGGTCTTCTCCACTGACGAGCAGCCAACTGCTTCCGTCCAGACAATTTGCTGCTGTGTATTTCTGTGTAAAGGAACCTTAAGAGACATGGGTCTGTGTGCCCAAACAAATGCACAGTGGAGGCCTAAAGTGTGGTACTGTAGGTGTGTTGTGTGGTGTGATGTGATTATGGAGAATACATGAGATACAGTACCCTTGAGAAGTAGGGAGGGAGGGGAATCTGGAAAGGAATTACTGCCTCACACTTGACAATGCGATTGGTTGGAAGTGAGATGGTAACATGGTCTGGGTGTGACATGATACTCTTCATTTAACTGTTTGTTTGGCATGTTTAAGTAATTGTGCCACTTGTGTGTTGAAACTGATGGAAGCAGAAGGAAAAACCAAAAAGTGGTGCCATTATTTTTCAATAGAAGAGGATTCTTTACGGTAAGAGCAGTGAGACTATGGAACTCTCTGCCTGAGGAGGTGGTGATGGTGAGTACAATAAAGGAATTCTAGAGGGGCCTGGATGTATTTCTGGAGGGTAATAATATTACAGGGAGTTAGTCTGATTGCCTGATTGGAGTCGGGAAGGAATTTTTTATTCCCCTAAAGTGAGGAAAATTGGCTTCTACCTCACAGGTTTTTTTGCCTTCCTCTGGATCAACTTGCAGGATAACAGGCCGAACTGGATGGACAGATGTTTTTTTTTCGGCCTTATGTACTATGTTAATATGTAATTGTGTTTAGTAAACTTCAACTATTTGATTTTATTTGTCCGGCGGTGAAATTTTTTTGGTTGAGAAGGATCTGAATGTAAAGACCATCAGGAGACCTCAGATGACGCAAGAGATTGATGGCTTATGACTTTAATTTTTTTCTGACCCTGGACAACCACTTTAACAATATAATTTATTCAAAGGATATTTATATTGTGGTAAATAAGCTCTTATCAATTGCTGCTGTACTATACGTTTAATGATGTTTCAAACAATCTGTTGTTTCCTAATTTAGATATAGAAGAGAAGAAAAATGTGGATATATTAAATGTCACTAGGAAAAAATACCTCATGTAAGAGATGTACAAAAATGAAAGCTATTCACCTGTGCCATGCTCGCTTCTGCCCACTGCCTGACCCAGACTATAAGGGCTGTTTCACATGAGCGGATGCCATGCGTGTCATCTGCTGAGTGAAAGCGTGCCAAGCCCCGCACTGGACAGCAGAGACACGGAGCATTAACATGATTGATAATGCTCTGTCCCTCTCTGTGATCTTTTTAATACAAAATCACGGTGACAACTAGTGTTGATTGCGAATTTTCTAATCGCAAATATTTATCGCGAATATTGGCACTTGGAGAATTCGTGAAAATCTAGACTATAGTGCGATATATTTGTAATTGCGAATATTCTATTTTTTTTTTTTTCATCAGCACTACTGCTTCTTGCTATTGGGCCAATGAGAAGGCTGCATTATATTTGTCAGAGCTTAGCAACATCCCTAGCAACCAATAGGAAAGTTGCCTACCCCTTACCATATAAGAACCTACCCAGCAGCTATTTTCTGCTGTTTCTTGCAGTTCTGAGAGATAGCAGTGACATTGCTGTGCTCTGTGCTTTGCTGAGTCATCTGGATCCTTATTTAAAGGGGTTCAGCTTCTGATCGGCGGGGGTCCGACACCCAGGACCCCCGCCGATCAGCTGTTTGAGAAGGCAGCGGCGTTCCAGCAGTGCCGCGGCCTTCTCACTGTTTACCGCCGGGCCGCCGGCCCACTGACGTCACGACTAGTATCAACTAGCGTGGGCGGGACTAAGCTCTGTTCACTTGAATGGAGCTTAGCCGCGCCCACGCTAGTTGATACTAGTCATGACATCAGTGGGCCAGCAGCCCGGCGGTAAACAGTGAGAAGGCCGCAGCGCTCCTGGAGCGCCGCTGCCTTCTCAAACAGCTGATCGGTGTGGTCCTGGGTGTCGGACCCCGGCCGATCAGAAGCTGATGATCTATCCAGAGGAGGGGGCTGTGGAGGTCACTGTTAGGCCCCTTTCACACGGGCGAGTATTCCGCATGGGTGCAATGCGTGAGGTGAACGCATTGCACCCGCACTGAATCCTGACCCATTCATTTATATGGGGCTGTGCACATGAGCGGTGATTTTCACGCATCACTTGTGCGTTGCGTGAAAATCGCAGCATGCTCTATATTCTGCGTTTTTCAAGCAACGCAGGCCCCATAGAAATGAATAGGGCCACGTGAAAATCGCAAGCATCCACAAGCAAGTGCGGATGCGGTGCGATTTTCACGCATGGTTGCTAGGTGACGATCGGGCTGGGGACCCGATCTGTATTATTTTCCCTTATAACATGGTTATAAGGGAAAATAATAGCATTCTGAATACAGAATGCAAAGTAAAATAGTGATGGAGGGGTTAAAAATAAAAAAAAATTAACTCACCGAGTCCACTTGATCTCGTAGTTGCGGATCTCTATCGTCTTTTGTAATGTTGAGCTGCCGGCTAAGGACCTGTGGTGACGTCACATCACATGATCCAATCACATGGTCCCTCACCATGGTGATGAACCATGTGATTGGACCATGTGATGAGCACAGTGATGTCATCAAAGGTCCTATTCCTGTGCACAGCAAAGAAGAAGACAGAAGAGATGCCGGCTGTGCGATCAAGTGGATTAAGGTGAGTTAAATTATTTGTTGTTTTTTTTTAACCCCTCCAGCCCTATTGTACTATGCATTCTGTATTAAGAATGCTATTATTTTCCCTTATAACCATGTTATAAGGGAAAATAATACAATCTACAGGATACCTAACCCAAACCCGAACTTCTGTGAAGAAGTTCGGGTTTGGGTACCAAACATGCCGATTTTTCTCACGCGCGTGCAAAACGCATTACAATGTTTTGCACTCGCGCGGAAAAATCGTGCATGTTCCCGCAACGCACCCGCACCTTTTCCCGCAACGCCGTGTGAAACCAGCCTTAAGGGGGCGGGGTGATGTAGATGTCACTGTTATAGTGGACAGTGTTAATATCTTTTAACGACGCACACAAACATTAAATAAAATAGATTAAATATACCGGAGCAAAGCCGGGTCGTTCAGCTAGTTTATTCATAAACTTCTAGGAGGGATGAAAGAGGAATGACACAATGTACAGTTTTATGGAAATATGTTCCAGAATTATTTTATGAAGAATTTTCAATAATAGATATGCCAGGGTTGGTGACTAGTCCTCTTTAATTGTTGAGATCACAAATAGCTTTTCAAATAGAAGACTGGAAAATTACAGATCCCAACCTACCATGCACCTCGTCTAATACTAATGTAATGTTATGTAGCTGATGGTCTTTGAGACTCCCTCAGGCACAAGGTTACAGTTGCAACTGCTACCTTTGACCTCCCCTATAGCTATGTGCCTGATGTGTACTCATTTATTAACATATAGAACAGGTTATTAATATAATACATACAAAAACAACAAGGAAAAAATGTGCACAATCCTATAAAAATCACAATAATGGTTTTATGTGTTTGCAATCCTTTTTTCATAAAGTGTACAGTACAGCATAGGATACCAGTGCTGACATTTGAAATCTGGACTTGCCTATACAGAGGTAATGTACCATGTCAATTAGAAACAGTGACCTGGTTTTACTGCTCTGTGTGTGTGAGAGGATAAACCAGAGAAGCTAGTGTTGAGTACTTGACATATTCCATATCAGTGAATGTAGAATCTAGGCTTCCTTTTGTTCCGTATCTCCTTCATTTACTGAGCCACATGAAAACTCTTTGCACTATAAGCATTTCTTTTCTCCTTTGATGCCAGAAGGTCAAGGCTAGGGGAACCAACTGCCGAGCCAGTTTCATCTTACTAAGGGGATTATAGCTTGTTAGCGGAGAAGAAGAGTGTGTTCTGAAAATGAACTTCATGCACTTCATAATAGTAGCAGAGTAGAGTACCGTGCAAGATTTATTTCTAGAAGTGTTGAAGTATAGTATGGAAAATCTCCCTCCATGTATACTGGAAGGCATAGCCCAGATGTTTACAACATTATGCAGTTTTATACATTTGGCATTAACTACTATTATAGTTTTTGACCAACAGGTTTATTCCTGTTGCATCATTCTCTCCTGTGTATTAGTTTGCTTGGGGCAGTGATGTTTGGGAGGAAGTTACTAATTGAATAACCTTCCTTTAAATATTTTTGGTCCTTGATGTAATCTTGCTAGTGATAGTCTAACTTCTGTTTGTATCCAGCAACATTTATCTATCATGTAGTTTCTTGACTAGTTGCTACTTGTCTGTATAGTTTGGTTCTGGCAATTATTCTCTTCTAGTGACACTAACTTACCTGTCCGAGCTCCAGTGCTGCGGTCTGGTGAGACGCATTCTCAGCCCCCGCTACATCCTACCCCGCATGATGCGCTGCCTAGGCACATTGCCTGGTGAGGCGATGCGTCCATAGCAACAGAGCGCTTGCTCTGTTCCTCCCCGCAGCGGACGCATGCTGAGGGAGGTTAATATGTTATCTGGCTTAGGTGTGTCTGGTTTCGCTTTAGACTGAATGACTGCTCAGTCAACATATTCTGGTGCAACTTGCATGTTGGTCCAATGGACCTATTAGGTCCTTATTCAGGGACTTGAAGCCCAATTTAAATCCCATGCTGGCAACACATTTTTCAAGTTATAGGTTTTCACTCCCTAGCTGTGCTCCCGGTTCTGTTCTCTGTATGTTTGTTTGGATTGCTTTTTTGTATTAACCTCTGCTTGCCTTTGACCACCGTCAGACTTGTAATTTGGTACTGATTTGGTACTCATGTCTTGCATGTAAGGAAAATCCTTCAGAAATTAAGGGACTATAATCTGTTTGCAAACTTGGAGCTGGAAGAAGTTTATATCCTTGTGTTCATCAGGGACTTCCAGGGCGTATTCTCCAAGGAATCTTCTGAAGCTTTGTCTCCCTTTCGAGAATACGGTTATACCATTGAGCTGGTCCCTGGTGCTAAGCTCCATAAGAGATGGATTTTAAATCTCTCTGGGCTTGAAAGACTGACAGTGAGAGACTATATTCATGATAATATAAAGAAAGGGCATTTGCGACCGTCTTTTTCTCCCATAGAGGCTGGCATCTTTTTTACAGGGAATTCAATAAAATAACCATTGGGAACCTTCCTCTTATTCCTGATATATTCAATCAGATTGTCGGGGCTTAGTGTTTCTCCAAGATCGACTTGAGGGGAGCCTACAATCTGATTAGAATTAGAATAGGGGATGAATGGAAAATGGTATTCAACACCCCAGAAGGGCATTTTGAATACCTGGTGATGCCCTTTGCGCTGTATAATGCCCCAGCTGTTTTTCAGAACCTAGTTAATGACATCTTTCAAGAGTTCTTGGGTCATTTTGTAGTGGTATATCTGGACTGCATTTCTGTCTTTTTCTCAGAATGGTCATCTCATGTTTTGCAGAAATTGAGGGACTATAATTAAGCAAATGTGAATTTGGGGTTAGAGAGGTCTCCTTCATGGGTTACATTCTTTCACCTCAAAAATTCTGTAGGGACCCTGCTAAGGTTCAAACTGTTGTCAATTGGGCCAGGCCTACCTCTCTCAAGGCTCTTCAAAGGCTTCTTGACTTCACCAATTATTACAGAAAATTACAGTATAGGGGGGATTTTTGTGTTGGTGCACATTGTAAGGGTGTATTTGAACTAGCACATTTTATAAGGAGGTATTTTTTGTACTGTTACAGATTATAGGGGTATTTTTTCTACTGGCACACATGACAAGGAGAAGTATTACTACTCGGGGACATTGGGGAACATGATTACTAGTATGACTTCAACCCGCCACAGCATGGCTGCTCTATGTGGCTATACCCTAAGGCCCCTTTCACACAAGCGAGTATTCCGCAGGGGTGAAATGCGTGATGCGAACGCATTGCGTCCGCATTGAATCCGGACCCATTCATTTCAATAGGGATGTGTAGATGAGCGTTGTTTTTCACGCATCACTTGTGCATTGCGTGAAAATCGCAGCATGTTCTATATTCTGCGTTTTTCAGGCAACGCTGGCCCCATAGAAGTAAATAGGGCTGCGTGAAAATTGCATCGCATCTACAAGCAAGTGCGGAAGTGATGCGTTTTTCACGGATGTTTGCTAAGAGATGTTGCTTGTAAACCTTCAGTTTTTTATCAGGCGCGTGAAAAACACAACAATGCGCATTGCATCCACGTAATAAAAACTGAACAACTGATCTCAATCACTAAAAAAACTGACTGAACATGCTTGCAAAATGATGCCAGTTTCACTGAACGCACCCTGAACGCATCTGGACCTAATCCGTCACGCTCTTGTGAAAGAGGCCTAAGGCTGAGTGGCCTGAGAATACCTGATTAAGGCCTCTCTCACACGACCGTTTATTTTTTTCCGCTTGAGGGCCGTTTTTTGCGTTCCGTATACGGAACCATTCATTTCAATGGTTCCACAAAAAAAAAACGGAATGTACTCCGTATGCATTCCATTTCCGTATTTCCGTTTTTCCGTTCCGTTGAAAAATAGAACATGTCCTATTGTTGCCCGCAAATCACGTTCCGTGGCTCCATTCAAGTCAATGGGTCCGCAAAAAAAAAACGGAACATATACGGAAATGCATACGTATGTCTTCCGTATCCGTTCCGTTTTTGCAGAACCATCTATTGAAAATGTTATGCCCAGCCCAATTTGTTCTATGCAATTACTGTATACTGTATATGCCATACGGAAAAACGGAATAGAAAAACGGAACAGAAACAGAAACAAAAAATGGAACAACGGATCAGTGAAAAACGGACCGCAAAACACTGAAAAAGACATACGGTCGTGTGAAAGAGGCCTTATAGTGATTTGCAGCAAATTAATTCGTAACAAATCAAATTTCTTGGTGAACCTCTACAACATTGCTGACTCAAATTTTTCAAAACTTTGCTCATCTCTAGTGAGAGGTCCCATTCTAACTTCTGGTAATCTGACAGGTTTACTGCAGGACCACATTGCAGTTAATGGGGATCCGGCGGTGAAGTAGAGGATCTTGCAATGCTGTATCCGTGAAATCCGGCAGGCTGCCCTGTGCCGGAATAGCATGGCAGATCTACAAACGGTGATGTGAACAAGGTCTTTAAGAACACATGCACTGTCAGTGAGGGTGCACTTATACAGAGGGTGGAATAGCTGTTGTCCAAACAAGCAATGCACCACATGGTATATATTTTTTCCAATCTACCACTGGATGGAAGATAAAATAAACTTTTTACGTTATCCCATTAAAGACGCTCTTTAGCTTACTGGACTAGAAAAAGGTCAAAGAGTCTAGTTTTGCGGAGAGATCCTCAGCATGCTCCTAAGTGAGAATGACACAGTGCTGTGGAATACTTGTATTAATAGATTGTTCCAATTTGTCACATGACTGCCTCTTCTCCGCCCTATTTGCTAAATGAAGCTTATCCTGTGAATCACTCAATGGGTTCCCATTAAACGGTACAGCATTCCACTTTGAAATTGCAACATAAAACAGGAGATGCCAATTATCATTCAGCAACTGGTTGTAAACAAATTGGCTTTGCCACTAATTACTCAGACAATCTAATAAAGTGATGTTATCACTGGAGAAAAAAAAAAGAAAAAGCTTCCCTCCCCAAGACACACAATTAACCGGATTACTTTCAGCAAGCTGGTAAATGTTTGCATTTTATTGTGTCATAATGTGAAATTAGAATGTGTCCTGTTGCCCCCATTGCTTCCCTGCAGCCTGCATTTTACTCTCCCTATTGGAAATCTGTGCTGTCTCTGCTGGTTTTCTTTTCTCTTAATTGTTTCCTAGTGCTCTGAAAGTTTGTGTTAAATAGGACTAGCATTTGCACTAAAGAAAATCCTTCCATCTCCTATTCAAAAATAGCAACATTGTATCTTTAAGGTGTAGCCAAAGTTTAACTTAATGGTACTAAAATCTTTTTTCAATCTCGCCATAAACATCAGATACTGTAGCTGTGTATGGCTGACAGCTATTCCTCTTGACCTACCAACATCCATGCATTTCTGACTCAAATCCAAATCCTCGCTCAGATCCAAAAGATGGGGCATGATGAAATTCAACAGCCTTATCCTCGTTTACTGTGATACACTCTCATACATATGTATTAAGTTGCCCCTGAAAGTCCTTTTAGTGTGTTCTGATTTTTCCTCTTCCATAGGTTTAAATGACATTCTGTATCTGCGACCACGCTGCCCATACATGTAGTAGTCAAAGTATCAGTGGCCACTTGTAGTGGTGGATACTTCCTATACATGTGCTTAGGTGGTTCAAACAGTACTGATCACATTTCATATTGTCATCATAAAAATAATTCACACAGTTATGAGGAGTTTATAACTTCTTGTAGTCCACCATAGGGTAAAGTAAGTGAAAGGCTTAGGCTAGGTTCACATCTTCAGCATCTTCATAGCTTGCTGCTTTTTCAAGGCTGCTAATCTAGTGCTGGTCTAATCAAGTGCTGATCTGCAAGTGCATTGGAGATATTCAGGAGATACTCAGGAGGTAATCTGGAGGTGGATACAATCTAAACAAGTAAGATTTGTTTGTTTAAATCCCCCCCCCTCTTTGCAATGGCAGACCTGGTTCTGTGCAGGAATTGTTGTGCTTTTATTTCAGGTTCCACTCTTCAGAGGTTTGGATACTGTCTGATCTGTAGACAGCTCTCCATAATGCAACAGGAAATAATCTTTTTGAAATATGAGATTTGTAAATTAACCATTAAGCAAACTCAGACTGAGAACATTGCAATGCCACTGCCACAGAGGCCCCCTAGACATGGAAGATGGGTTACTGTAGGTTATGGTAGACTGAGAGTTGTGGATAGAAGACATGTCCCACAGTCTGTGGCTCTCCATAATTCATTTGCAGCACTTTCAGAGTGCAAGAGCTACATGGCGGATGGCTCAAGCACAGTGGGTGAGAAACAATCATCTCCCATGCCTAAAGTATGCAAGACTGCAGCCAAAGACAAAAAGGAGAAGGTGAGGACTGATAGTAAGCAGCTGTTGGTGGGCGATTCCATCATAAGAGGTGTGAAGTTTGAGGAGAATTGTGTTGTGAGATGTCTCCCTGGTGCTACCGCTAGCAGGGATAGACGACGGATCCTTAATATTGTTAGGCAATCAAAACAGGAAAGGGAAGTGGATGTTATTGTCCATCTGGGGACAAACGATCTGGCTTGCAATGAGGTTTCAAAGGTGAAAGAAGCTTTTCACACACTTGGAAAGGATATACGGTAGGTTGCATCAACTGTTTCATTCTCTGCAGTTTTGCCTGTGCATAACCTTCAGCATGACAGGAAGATGTGCATTAAGGAATTCAATGTATGGCTTGGTGAATGGTGTCGGAACCAAGGGTTTGGCTTTGTGTCTCATGTTAGCTCTTGTTGGAATGGAAAAGAACTGTACAAGAAAGATGGTTTGCATCTTTCTCTCAAAGGAACGAATGTCCTCGGTGAACAGTTCCAAGTATTTGCTAAGGAGCATTTAAACTAGGAAAGGGGGGCAAAAGAGTGATAATCCAGCAGTCCGACTGCCCCCCGAAACAATGCCAGAAGATGCCAGTAGCACAAAGGTTAAGAAATGACAAGCTCAGATGCTTATCTACAAATGCTCGCAGTTTAGGGAATAAGATCAATGAACTTGAGGCTATAATGGCATCTGAGAATATAGATGTAGTGGCTGTTACTGAGACGTGGTTCAAGGGGAGTAATGACTGGGATATATCAATATCAGGGTTCTCTCTATACAGGAAAGACAGAGAAGGCAAGAAGGGGGGAGGGGTGGCCCTGTATGTGAAAGACAGCATAAAATCTAATTTGATACAAGTTAGCGAGAACAATTTAGAGTCAGTTTGGGTTACCTTGCAGCTTGATAATCATAAGGTAACTCGTGTAGGTGTGATATATAGACCACCTAGCCAAGTCAAAGAATTAGATGATCTACTAGTTGAGGAAATAGCTAAAATGACATTGAAGGGGGAAGTTATCATTATGGGAGACTTCAATCTTCCTGATGTAAACTGGAAAACCAAAATAGCTAGTTCTGCCAGGAGTACAGATATTCTAAATTCCCTACTGGGATTATCTCTACAGCAAGTAGTTGAGGAGCCAACCCGGAAGGAGGCCATTTTAGATTTAGTATTCACAAATGGGAATTTGGTATATGATATTACTGTAGGGGAAAGCTTGGGATCTAGTGATCACCAATCTGTGTGGTTTACTATAAGTACAGTGACTGAGTCACACCACACAAAAACAAAAGTTTTAGATTTTAGAAAAACTGACTTTTCTAAAATTAGATTAGTGGTATACGAGTCCCTATCAGATTGGAACAGTTTCATTGGAGTCCAGGAGAAATGGGACTACTTAAAAGAGGCACTATTGAAGGCAACAGAAAATTGCATTAGGCTTGTCAGTAAAAGCAAAAAAGGGAAAAGACCACTGTGGTTCTCAGCAGAAGTGGCCAAAATCATTAAAAACAAAAAGATAGCATTTAGGAATTATAAAAAAAAAAAACGAGGATGACAGGCTAATTTACAAGATTAGGCAGAGAGAGGCCAAACAAGTTATAAGAGCTTCTAAAGCACAGGCAGAAGAGAAATTAGCTCAGTCAGGGAAAAAAGGCGATAAGGCATTCTTCAGATACATAAATTAAAAAAGGAAACTAAAACAAGGAATTACAAAATTAAAAACAAAAGAAGGAAGGTATATGGAAGAAGATAAAGAACTAGCTGACTGCCTCAATGAATACTTCTGTTCAGTCTTTACGAAAGAAAATGAAGGAAAAGGACCTCAGTTAGGAAAGAAGACTAATGAATCTTTTGATGCATGTGTCTTTAAAGAGGAAGAGGTTCTAAGTCAGCTGTCTAAAATCAATACAAATAAGTCACAGGGGCCTGATGGGAGCTCAGCGGTGAACTAGCAAAACCATTAACAGATTTATTTAAGCAATCACTGGCAACAGGAGTCGTCCCAGAAGATTGGAAATTAGCAAATGTTGTGCCGATTCACCAGAAAGGTAGTAGGGAGGAATCGGGCAACTATAGGCCAATAAGCCTGACATCAATAGTGGGGAGATTAATGGAAACCATACTTAAGGAGAGGATTGTGGAACATCTAAAATCCCATGGATTGAAAGATGAAAAACAGCATGGGTTTACTTCAGGGAGATCATGTCAAACTAATCTTATAGATTTTTTTGATTGGGTGACTAAAACAATAGATGGCAGAGGTGCAGTAGACATCGCTTATCTAGACTTCATTAAGGCTTTCGATACTGTCCCACACAGAAGGCTTATCAATAAATTGCAGTCTTTGGGCTTGGACTCCCATATTGTTGAATGGATTAGGCAGTGGCTGAGGGACAGGCAACAGAGGGTTGTAGTCAATGGAGTATATTCAGACCAAGGTCTTGTTACCAGTGGGGTACCTCAGGGATCTGTTCTGGGACCCATATTGTTTAATATCTTTATCAGCAAAATTGCAGAAGGTCTCGATGGTAAGGTGTGTCTTTTTGCTGATGACACAAAGCTTTGTAACAGGGTTGATGTTCCTGGAGGGATTCACCAAATGGAAAAGGATTTAGGAAAACTAGAGGAATGGTCAAAAATCTGGCAACTAAAATTTAATGTGGATAAGTGCAAAATAATGCACCTGGGGCGTAAAAACCCAAGAGCAGAATATAAAATCAGTGATACAGTCCTAACCTCAGTATCTGAGGAAAGGGATTTAGGGGTCATTATTTCAGAAGACTTAAAGGTAGGCAGACAATGTGATAGAGCAGCAGGAAATGCTAGCAGAATGCTTGGGTGTATAGGGAGAGGCATTACTAGTAGAAAGAGGGAGGTGCTCATGCCGCTCTACAGAGCACTAGTGAGACCTCATTTGGAGTATTGTGCTCAGTACTGGAGACCATATCTCCAGAAGGATATTGATACTTCGGAGAGAGTTCAGATAAGAGCTACTAAACTGGTACATGGATTGCAGGATAAAACTTACCAGGAAAGATTAAAGGCCCTTAACATGTATAGCTTGGAAGAAAGACGAGACAGAGGGGATATGATAGAAATTTTAAATACATAAAGGGAATCAACAAGGTAAAAGAGGAGAGAATATTTAAAAGAAGAAAAATTGCTACAAGAGGACATAGTTTTAAATTAGAGGGGCAAAGGTTTAAAAGTAATATCAGGAAGTATTAGTTTACTGAGAGTAGTGGATGCATGGAATAGCCTTCCTGCAGAAGTGGTAGCTGCAAATACAGTGAAGGAGTTTAAGCATGCATGGGATAGGCATAAGGCCATCCTTCATATAAGAGCTATCCATAGTACTCAGTATATTGGGCAGACTAGATGGGCCAAATGGTTCTTATCTGCCGGCACATTCTATGTTCTATGTTTCTATTGTTGTCCGGCAGCCAGTTTCAGCAGCGAATGCTGGGAATCGGCCGGACACAAACAGTAGCATGCAACAGTTTCTTTCCAGCTGATTGTCGCCATATTTGTTGGATTGCATCCGGATCTCTTCTGGCCCCGGCTGGCATTCCGTTCTCATCAGGCAGTGTATGGAGAATTCTGACAGGCTGTTTTCTCCCAGAACAGCCTGCCGGAATTGCTTCTGGAGATGTTAAACTAGCCTTAAAGGGATTCTGTCATGAGATTTGAGCCCTATAAGCTAAAGTGCGCATGCGCATCAGGCGGCGCATGCACACTTCGCTCAACGAAGCCGCTGCCAGGAGTCCGCGGTGCATCAGGCTGAGCCTAGTGCGCAGTCGCCGTATCTAGCAGAGGGACGGGAGGATTACGGAGGCGGGGCTGAGGTGAGGAAGGCGGCGCTGGCCATTAGACGGCGAGGGGTGCGGGCGGGCACCCTGGGTTAACGTAAAACCCCTTGGGCACCTTAGGTAGGTGAGTGACAGCTTATAAAAACCAGTTTTTTGGGCTAATAGCCACAAGCAGGTTTAATAAGGGCAGTTTAGGATTCATGTTATTAGTACGGACCTGGCCATATGTTTAGCTTATAGGGCTCAAATCTCATGACAGAATCCCTTTAAGTGAGGGGAAAGAGTTAAAGAGGAGTTGTCACATCTCCTGACATGTCTTGTATCCCCTTGTAATAACAATTCTGAAGTATCTATTCTCATTACTCTATGAGATGCCATTCCTTTCTAAATATTACTAGAGATTGCTAGCAGTTTTCAATAAAGGTCCAATGAAGGGTGTTACCAATTACCAATTGGGTGTTTGGAAGTACTAAAGTTGTCATCCAGCCCACAGCCATAGAACCCCAAAACTGCAATCAGTCTTCCAAAACCACTTCACATGGTAGGAAGCTAAGGCTTCCCCTAGATTCTTCACCAAAGCCCGTTGTGAGGCTGGATGGACTTTGCTGCTAGAGACCCAGGTTATGTATCAAGCTTCGGTGTGGGAGGGAAACACCACACCGAGCATAGGAGGGAAGGGGGAAACCGGTAATCAGGCCTGATAACTAGGGAAGGAAAATGGACACCTCCTAGTGAAAACCATAATCAAAATCCTGACTAACTATTAGTATGAACAGACCCCAAAGGTAGGTGAATTCATACGCAGTAATACCCAGAGTCCTATCAAGCCCTATAGGACCCTGGTGCTAATGGCAGGGACGAGACTACCTGTTCCTCCAAAAGGAAGGACGAACAGGAGTCTCCTTCAGGCCTAATACAAACAATAGGGAAATGCAACACACAGAACCCAAACAAAATACAAAAGGGAAAGGAAAGACTTAACTTCAAAGGAGCAATGGAAGCACCAGGAACTCAGCCAAGATCCAACCACAATCTATCCAAAGGTCCAAAGAGAAGCTATAAACCGCACAGCATTGTGGGAGAAGCAACTATAAATAGAGAAGGTTAAATTACCCTAATAGTCACACCTGGGGAAAGAAGGTGTGGCAAGCACCAGAAACAACACAGACGTCATTTGATCCAAATGGAAAACATGTCAGATCAAACCACGTGTTGCCAGTCTCACTGATCTCCTGGTACCTGTCATGGGAACGTCCGTGACATTTGTCTATGGAGTTTGTAACAGAAAGCTGGTGTGGGCACACTAGTGACAGACCTTCCAGAATAACCAGGGAGGTAAAAAGAGAAGTCTTCAAGCAGGGTAAAAACCTGGCTGCTCAGCATAGCAACCCTCAAGATACAGTAATACATAGTGGTTTGGCTGAATGAATTTCTGGCACTGACAATATCCAATCAGTGATGGCAGTGTCACACTGGTAACACCCATCTGCACTTTCAATGAAAACTGCTAGCAATTAATTCTTAATTTATAGTAGAAACAATAGAGGAATGGCACGGCGTAGAGTAGATGAATAGATGCACCAGCATTGTTATTAAATAGGCAATGCAAGTACTAAAACAGACACGTCAGGAGAGGTTCCAAGTCCTCTTTAAATTTAGTCCATCATCTATTGTGAATGCTCATTGCATTATCTATATAGTTTTTTTGCTTCATTGTAATTCTGCCTGTAATGACAATGGGGGGGCTACTTAGAAGTAATTTCTACAGAACATTATCAGCTCATTATGAAGCACAGTGGTCAGAGTGAAAAAAAGATTTTAGGATTTCTTAACATAGATAGTGACAAGGGAAATATAAGAACAAGTGGCAGAAATTCTTATTGTGCTGAACATAAAAACTTGATTTAAACGCTGAGACATCTGCAGCCCATGCCCGTTGCTGCCCCACTCTACCACACAAGCATCTCTTCACTCACCCTCCATCTTTCTCTCCTGCGGCCTGCACCCATGGTCTTTTCCTGCTGCCTTTCGGCAGGCCTAACCTCTGGGCTCTCCACTGTCCTGCTTTACAGCAGGACAGTGACTGCTTCCTGCTGGAGGGCCTCTCTCCTTGGGCTGTAAGGAGCACATGCTATCCCTGGCTCTTAAAGGGACAGTGGTGCACACCTTAATTCACCACAGCCAATAGCTGTTCACCTTTGGGTATTTAATGCACCTTAACATTTGGGAGGATGCCTGAGCAATAGGTTATCTAGCTTGCTAGGTTCCAGCAAAGGTGTTCTGTATTCGTTTGTCTGCCTATGTACCAAATTCTGTCTGATTCCTGGATTCTGACCCTCTTCTGCTTGATCTGACCTATGCTTGACCTCCATATTGACCCATTGCTGCCTGCCTGGACTTCAGACTGTTTATTGGATTGCTTAAACTCTGCTTGCCCTTAACCTCAGTCTGTGCCTGGCTACAATTTTGCATAATCCCTTGGTGCCCTGCTCCGGAGTATCTGACCCCCATGAGTGAGCAACAGAAAAACTACTCAATGAGGCAGTGGCCTAGTGCATACACTGCAGCAAAGTCTTGGTCTTTGTATACGAATTAAAGGGTGAATACCAGGGGACTGCCAGGATAACACCGTGAGCTTTAGCCCAAAGCCAAATCTGTTACTTGACATAGTGCTTCCACACCCACTGCCATAACATCTGATGAGACATTCACTTTAACATACTGTATAAATAGGGAAGCATTTACTAATAGGCATAGCAGACCTAGGGAAAAATCTAGAACTACAAACAGGAATTCATTTAAATTAGGACAAAAAAATTACCTAACAAGTTTGTCTTTTGGTTATGGTGATATAAAAATCAAAATTAATCACCTAACTCATGTAGCATGACTTTGATTATATTGGGAAATAGAAGTTCCTAGAGAAAAAATAAACTTTCTATGACAATTGACACAAATAAACTAATGATATAGTAGATCCCACATTTGATTCCTTACTTTCTTTCAGTATCATTTTGTAAATGTACAGAATTCACCAATGAACATAGAACCACAAATTATCACAAAGATAATTAGAATGTGGCATAATTGTAACTTGCTAATTATATTTTTATTAGTAACCAAAGTATATATTAGTGTTTACTTACTGTATATAGGATAGAAATACAGATGACATTTTGCAGGAGGGCTCAAGAGCAGCTACTGCCATCATGCATAGTGTGGAGACACATAGGACCAGGTGTTATGGTGTGGGGTGCCATTAGCTACCAAGGCTGTTCCTGTCTGTTATTCGTGCAGGGAACATTGACCAGCCTTTGGTGTGTCCAGGACATTGTAGAACCACTCCTACTGCCTTTTTTGACTCAGGAGACATAGCATTCCAACAATATAACACCCACCTACACATTGCCCGTGTTGCACAACATGCTCTTAAGGATGTACAGCAGCTCCCCTGGCCAACTTGATTGCCAGATCTTTCCCCCAATGAGAATTATCTGGGATTGGATGGGGAAATAGTTCTCCCATTCACAGCAGCGAGCAACCACCTTCACTGAACTATGGATCCAAATTGAAAGAATTAGGAATGATTTACCACAGGGGGATATCCAGTATCTGTATGACTTACATGCCAGAGTGGCAGTCTGTATCTCAGTAAAGGGAGATGCCACCAGTGATATGTGACCCTGCCTCAGCATATACCCTGATGCAGAACCCAAAATAAAGGGTGCGCCACCTTAGTGGTGTGATCATTGACCAAGCACCATTTACAGTTTATACTTTTCCAATCTCAGCTCAGTCACATTAAGGGACATTTATCAAGGCCTATATGCCAGAACTGTGGCTTAAAAAAGTTGCACATTATGGCGCACAGCATGTGTGCACCATAATTTGAGATTTTTTGGCTTCTCTGCACTTTTCAGAAGTGCTAAGGGGGCATGGATTAGCAGAAGGGGGTATGGCTCTGTGCAGCCGCTGCATTTACTATAGCTTTCCCCAGAAAGTGGCGGAAGTTATAGCTAAAGTCAACACCAGCCTGTATTTGGCATAGACTCCAGTTTCTGGCGCAGGGCAGAGATGAGCCTGATTTGTTAAGAAATCAGGCGCATCTCACGCCAATGCAGGGAGATCAAAATGGATCCGCCAGTCTTGATATCTCCCCCACTAAGTTTTCCAGGTGTTGTTTTTTTTCCGATACTGTTAAATAATATTTTGATTTTAATTAATATGCTGGATTTCTTCTTCCAGAGAACATCTATGTGGAATCTGTATGTTCTCCCTAACAGATAAAGAGACAGATAGCTACCTAGCTAGATAGGTAGATAGATAAATGAAGCAGGCAGTTATTAACTAGTTATTAACTAGTTTGTTGCTTTAGGGTAAAATAGAATGCATTTCCAGACGGTAATTCTGCTTTAATTGAAATACTGATAGTATTATTGTGTTATGCAGAAGAAGAGAATCATGTGGTCTCATTTACTGCTTCAGTACCAAGAACAGATTAGATTGAAGGTCAGCTGGAGTTCTGCAAACATCTCATGTCTCTATCGTTTCCTGCTACCAATTCAATTTATGTTTGGAACAAGTAATGTGTCTTTAGCATCTTCACCGTCTTGATGCTTTCTATATCTCTCCTATGTGTTTATGGCTTTCTCAACAATAAAAGTGTTAATGCAGTAATCATAAAAAAGTATTCAACAGTATTTCCTTTGAAAATATAAAGCATAAATATGGAAGCTATTAGTTCTCAGGATATAAAGTGCTGTGAAAAAAATTAAAACCAATTTTGTACTTGCTTTAATTACTATAATATCCATTTATCTTATACACAGACAAATTTATGTACAGAAGTGATTACAAATTTCTGGTTAGATAATGCTCATTAAAACCAATTTTTATGACATTCATAGATATTGTCAGCACCTAGCATGCAGCTATGGATGTACTTGTAACATCTGTATAATGTATAGTTAATTTTTTTTAAGGGTTTGTATATTTGCACTGTTTCTGGCCAACAAATGGAGCAACTGTACCCTTATTGTCATTGGAAAAAGTGCCCTATAAAAACTTTTATTTCAAATGTACAGTACAGACCAAAAGTTTGGACACACCTTCTCATTCGAAGAGTTTTCTTTATTTTCATGACTAAGAAGGCATCAAAACTATGAATTAACACATGTGGAATTATATACATAACAAACAAGTGTGAAACAACTGAAAATATGTCATATTCTAGGTTCTTCAAAGTAGCCATCTTTTGCTTTGATTACTGCTTTGCACACTCTTGGCATTCTCTTGATGAGCTTCAAGAGGTAGTCCCCTGAAATGGTTTTCACTTCACAGATGTGCCCTGTCAGGTTTAATAAGTGGGATTTCTTGCCTTATAAATGGGGTTGGGACCATCAGTTGCGTTGAGGAGAAGTCAGGTGGATACACACAGCTGATAGTCCTACTGAATAGACTGTTAAAATTTGTATTATGGCAAGAAAAAAGCAGCTAAGTAAAGAAAAAAGAGTGGCCATCATTACTTTAAGAAATGAAGGTCAGTCAGTTAGCCGAAAAATTGGGAAAACTTTGAAAGTAAGGACTATTTGACCATCAAGGAGAGTGATGGGGTGCTGCGCCAGATGACCTGGCATCCACAGTCACCGGACCTGAACCCAATCGAGATGTTTGGGGTGAGTTGGACCGCAGAGTGAAGGCAAAAGGGTCAACAAGTGCTAAGCATCTCTGGGAACTCCTTCAAGACTGTTGGAAGACCATTTCAGAGAACTACCTCTTGAAGCTCATCAAGAGAATACCAAGAGTGTGCAAAACAGTAATCAAAGCAAAAGGTGGCTACTTTGAAGAACCTAGAATATGACATATTTTCAGCTGTTTCACACTTGTTTGTTATGTTTATAATTCCACATGTGTTAATTCATAGTTTTGATGCCTTCATAGTCATGAAAATAAAGAAAACTCTTTGAATGAGAAGGTGTGTCCAAACTTTTGGTCTGTACTGTATTCAAAAAGATTATTCTGGTGGTATTGACTATTGGTGTCTTTGGAGCTCCTAATAAACTTCTCACTGTTGTTTGCAACTTCATATTGCGTGCTGCTCCTCCATATACAGTTTATGTCAGCCTATGTCGGAAACAAAAGTTATGTTTTATTTTCTAAGTAAAATGAGTTTGCAATTTTTTTTTCTAAATTCTTATAGTGTCTACAGCTTCTATACAGACATGCATTTTTTGTTACAGTCGAGTGCAGCCTGATCCAGTGGTAATGCTTCCTTTCATCTGTCGTCTGAGTTGTCTAACATGTATTAGGCATGATGTTACTAATAAGTAGAGGACATAAAGTACATGAAAACATTTGAAAAAAATAATCACCAAAATGTTTTTAAAAATTGGTAATTTTTCATGGCTACAGGTCATGTGCCATGAAAAATAATTTCACGGGGTGGAGCCTGACCAGTGGAGCCTGGAGATTAAGTTCTACCCTTCCAGACCCGGGCCACATGAAAGGTAAATTTGTTAGTAATATCCGGACATTTTTTCTGGTAAATGCTGTCTCAATGGGAAAGCATGCTTTCATCTGGGAAGCTGATACAACTTGTACAAGGGGAGATTTTATCTCTATGGGTGCTTTCTTTAAAAGGCAGCATTGCCATAGACTTACCTCCTGACTCTAAAATTGCACACCTGGAGCAGCAATCAAAAAGTTAGAGGCCTTTAAGACCTAGAGGTTGTCAAAACTCTCCACAATGGGCTTAAAATGGTTGTCCGATGTATATGTGCTAAAGTAACAAAAGAAACAATTCTTTTCTCCCCTGTTGCCTCCAGAACTACCCCCACAACTAACATCATTTTCTTGGCTGCAGTGGTGATGTTCTGCACGCACAAATCACTTTGCGGCCAATCACTGGCCTCAACAGTACATAGGACATCACTGCTGAGGCCAGTGATTGGATGCAGTGATGAGCAACAATATGTACACAAAACGTCACCACCACAGCCAGCCAAAAAACACAGGCTGGGAAGATTGCCTCACTTAAATCTCATTATATCACTTGATTGGAGAAATACTTATTTCTCTTCCCAGTAAGTATTCTGCAATGATAGCATGGGTTCCCCAGGTAAGTTAGAACCTTTAGGCAGCTTATTACATAATGGTACCAGACTCTGGATGTTGTGGGTAGATTTTTAGTTTTTTCCTGACACTTCTAGTGCTTGTTAGAGGTGTGGATGGGTGCCAGGGTCTCTGTACCACATCTGATGAGAGTGTTCTATTATCAGGTCATTTTGGAGGCCTCCAGTGTCAAACATAAATCAGATGTGTTCCTCATCCCTTGCCCTCACTCCTTAGTTCAAGCACATTTACACTGCACCAATGAGCAGAAAATTTGCAGGAAGGAAGCATTTTTCTTTCTGATAACTGCATGCTCGTCAGTGAAGGTTTACATGCAGCCAGGGTTGGACTGGCCCACCATAGCACCAGAGGATCCTTCAGTGGCCCCAAGCTTTGGCAATAATGGACCCCTAGTAAAAAACAGGGCTCTTAAGGTCCTATATATACAGAGGGTGGGTGGGCCCTCAGAATCATTTCTTCCGGTTGGCCCAAGGGACTTTAGTCTGATGCTGCATTCAGCAATGACCTCCACTGTATGAGGATCAGCGATGGCTACTGTTATCACTTATCCTCAAGCAAATTAATTGTTTCCAGAAACAATAAGTGTGATGCCCATGTGAGAGAAGGATTTATTATTTTATCCACATATAATTGGAATACACATTTTTGTCCACTAGATGGCCGCAAACCATATGTATGAGAAGGTCAATAATGGAGGGGGAAGAGGGGATTACATTACAGTCTTCAAATACACCTATAGACTCAGTGAAACCACTCCTATCAGGTTAAGGAGCCAATAGTCTCTTCTAAAGGAACACCCCTTTTGTGATGTCATGTCTGCTATTTAAGTGAATGTACTGTGAATAAAAGCTCTCGCCTGCTCTTCCACCAGGGCTCAAGGAAGATGAGAAGATGCTTTCATGAAACCACCTAGTTTGTCTGGTCTCATTATAAAGCTGTATGGCATGCACATACTTATTCTTTTAATTGATTTAGCACCACACAAAGAAGAAGGAGAAGCGCATGAATTGCGCTAACAAAATGGCGCAGAGCGTGGAGCAGATAGCTTGCGTAACTTCCGATTCAAACGCCACGAGAGCGACTTAAACGGAACCATCAGACGAGATCACATGCCGGCAAGGTAAGAAAGCTTTATTTCTTACAAATCTCCTCTGTAACTTCTGCTTTTGTGGGTTCTCAAGAGTTGAATTGGTGTTATCGCGATAAAAGGGTTCAAGTTATAGCTGATCTGTCCGTTAGAAAGAACCTGTTGAAATATTCCTTCTTTGTGTGGTAGAACATGCTGAAACTAAACTGAAGTTGTTAGACAGCTGAGCCGGATATCCTGTGACGTAGAATTAGTTCCCAGCCAATATTCTGACGAGAATTTTGGGAAAAGGGTTAATACCAATTGCCATAGGCAATTGGAAGTTATTAAGATTTTGTATCCCGGTGAATTGACGAGGGGTCTTCACTTTGAGAGATTGTGGGTTCAATACTATTATTTCATTTGAGCTGTGTGCAACTGCGCTTAAGTTTGTGGGTTCGGTGGCGATTACTTATAGTAATCGGATTCCGTTTGAGCTTTGTGCAACTACGCTTAAGTTTTGCGGGTTTGATAAGTAGCAATTGTTAGAGCTTTGTGCAACTACAATAATGGGAAATTCGAATGTTGCAGGACAGAGTGAAAAGAGATATTAACAGCGGCTCAGTTGATGAGAGAAAAAGAAAGGAAAAGTTTCAGTTAGAAATAAAAGTTGAAAGCATTCTGTCATACTAAGTAGCAGCGATTTCCGGTATTATCCGTAAATATGCAGTTTTGTGTAAAAGTTCCCCCTAGATGTTGCAAATGCAGTAGGAGATAGATCAAATTAAAGTTTGTGGAAAACTGTATATGGAAAGTTGAAAGTAATTGAGGAGAATGGACAATACTGCTATAGTAAAATGGAGGATTTGGGTGTGGTAAGGGAACAAAGAGAGTTGGCCATGCGGCATTCCCTTCCCCCCCACCACATGTGTTGTAAAAAAAAAAAGTAATCCTGGGTCTTGTGGTCCATCAAAGACTACCTATTGCTTTTTCTGTCAGCCCCTCCTCTACTCCAGGTGCTGGAATGTGCTAATCAGCACCACCCACTGTGCCTTCTGCTCCTTCTAGCCTTTCCCCATCCTCCAAAACTCTTTCCTTAGGCCTTATGAGGGATGGGAGTGTGTGTGCGAGTAACATGTTGTTTGTTTGAGGATACAATCCTATCAGTTTCCAACACTGGATTATATCCAGTGATGTCTGCCAATAACCCTTCCCAATTGTATGTCCCATCAGTTAGAAATGTACCTGCAGTAATTATTCCCATGATGCTAGTTGGAAGTGGCCAGTCTATTCAATCTAGATTGCACCCATTCTAAGTCCTTATTCAGGTATGAGTGAAAGTGTAGGGATATCTGCATCATTATATGATGTATGACATATACCACACCCAGTAGTAACATCAATTTTGCCATGATGAATAGAATTCCCAATTCAGAGGACTTACTTATGCTGCTTTATAGAAAATTAGTTAAAATATGGAGAGTTTTCTCATATTATTTATGAGATTTGGAAAATTGAGTCCAATGTAGAGCTGGGGATTTAATGCATAGTGAAGATCAGTGAGTCTGTGATGAAGTGTTTAGATCATCGGTCAGTCACATTGTCCTCAGGACAGAGTGTGTGGAGAAAGTTTTCACTAGACTCCAGAAAAGTTGGGTGGATTTGGATTTTTGAGATTACTTTAGCTATGTATGAGAAAATCCTAAGTGCTGCCTTTGTGTATGATCTTGAGAATCATCTAGAAAGGTCTAGTGTTGGCTAGGCTTGAGAGAAGTTAATTTTGTCCCTATTTTGTCATATTGTTAAAGTTAAATCAAACAAAGACCTAAGGCGGGCGTGGCTGCCTATCAGTCCTCCCCACAAGGGGGAGGAAGACTTTGTATGTACTTGCCCACTTCCTCGCCCGTGGGAGGAGCTACAAATGTTCAGCCCCTTCAAATGAAACACCCATAGGAAATTAACAACCCAGAATCAAATACTGGATCCCTGTTATCTATACAGTCCTTAGGATCTAATTACATTGCCTCATAGCAAACATGTTCCATGATCTCTCATGACTGAGGGTAGTATCACATGTGTAGGAGCATCTAGTAATACAATTCCTACTCCTCTCACCAATTAATCACCGTCTTAAGGGTGTGCAAAATTAGATCCGATCACTCTGCTGCATCTGGAAGGGGGGAGGCTGGGAGTAGTAAATACAAATACTCTTTCCCACCTCTGTAAATAAAAATAAAAAGTGCTTTCTGGGAGTAGTAAATAGAAAATATAAATATTCAAATTTAATGTCTCCAATTAATAACCACATTTTTGAGTTTCTGGTAGATCATTTCAGGTTCCAGGAAGATGGATCACCTCGGACAGGATATGCTGTTCCTACTTAATCTGATGTTGTCAAGAAAGAACCACTCCGTCCAGCAATGGTAGTGCAGGAGACAGAGCTGAAGACACTCGCTGAGGTTGGTAAGATGGCTAAGGGTAAGACTGCTAACATCCAGGTATGCCTTCGGTATCACTCATTGTTATGGTCTAATCTAGTGAAGCAGAGATTTTGTTGGATCCATGGCTAAGCCCATCAATAATGAATGCTGAGTGTATGAAAGATGTTTGATGCCCTGATGCTGCCTGAGGAGGTAGAGGCTACATTATTACCTGAAGTCTACCCTAAGTGGAAATCTGTGTGATACAGGATGGCTTAAGGCCAGTGGACTTCCAAAAAGTTTGCCTTTTTCAGATACAGGTTACAGAGGCTGAAAGGAAACATCAAAGGATAAAGGTAGAAGTGATAATAGGACTCTGGAGAGTTGGTAATAAACTCTTCCTTCAGAGGGCACTCCACCTAAAGAGGATGGATTTAGAACATGGGCAAATCGAGAGAGAGAAGGTGTGATTGGGTTCTGTGGTGGACGGCTCCTGGGTTCAACAATGCTGCCACTAGGTAAATGCTGTAATAATGATGGGAGAACTATGGGAGTTCCAGGAAGGCATATGCCAAGGTCATCTTATCCATTTCAGAGACTGCGGATTGACTACATTCAGAACAAAGGTGGAACAGTGTGAATATGTCTGTGTCTGTATTGATCTCTTTCCAGGATATTCGGAGATTTGGCCTGTAGCAAAGGCTACAGCTAAAAGATACTGACTGAGGTGAGAGTACCTATCCCTGGGGTTTTTTCTCCATCCGATATACATCTAACCGGAAGATAGGCCTAAGTCCTTATGAAGTACTCTTTGGGAATGCTCCTGGATCAGGTGTCTATTTCCCCAATAGTTCCAGATGCAGCATAGTAGTTTTCCAAATTATGTTGTCTGTTGCACAATTTATTGTCTAATGTGTATTTCCAAGTTTTAGTTGTTTCCTAGAATCCAGACTGTATAGAAGCGATTCATTCTTCACAATCAGGAGATTGGGTACTGGTGAAACAAGAGACGTGCGGAAAGTCCTAGAGCTACGGTTTGAAGACCTACATCAAGTCCTGATAACCGCCGCCACTGCTGTCGAATTGCAAGGAGAAACTGATCGTCTTGTAATCAAGTGTCAGGACTATAAGAGCCATAATGTTGTTTCATGCCTTATTGTTTGTTCCATATTGTACAAAGGGGAAATCACAGTCAAATCAAATTCCAACGGTGTTATATTATCAAGATGAGTCAGGAACAACTAAGTTGACTTTTGCAGTATAGTGGACTGTAAGACAGATGACAGATAGGACACTTGGTTTTGGTCTGATAAGTACATCTGTGTGACGGGGACTGACCCAGTCTATGGTAATTGTATTTAAATATGACCATACCAACTGTGGATATTGGAAATTAACAAGAATGGAGTACTAATCTGAAGTGTTGTGAATATATACCCGTGGAAACTACCTCTAGAGTCAGTAAAGCTGAAGGTTTGTCGCAAAGAATGACTATCCTGAAGGGAACCCCACCAAACAGCTGTAAACATGATGAATGTAATCCTCTGTTCCTGTCCATTAGAAATCCTATCCAACAGGATTTGGGGATATACAGGGAGTGCAGAATTATTAGTCAAGTTGTATTTTTGAGGATTAATTTTATTATTGAACAACAACCATGTTCTCAATGAACCCAAAAAACTCATTAATATCAATGCTGAATATTTTTGGAAGTAGTTTTTAGTTTGTTTTTAGTTTTAGCTATTTTAGGGGGATATCTGTGTGTGCAGGTGACTATTACTGTGCATAATTATTAGGCAACTTAACAAAAAACAAATATATACCCATTTCAATTATTTATTTTTACCAGTGAAACCAATATAACATCTCAACATTCACAAATATACATTTCTGACATTCAAAAACAAAACAAAAACAAATCAGTGACCAATATAGCCACCTTTCTTTGCAAGGACACTCAAAAGCCTGCCATCCATGGATTCTGTCAGTGTTTTGATCTGTTCACCATCAACATTGCGTGCAGCAGCAACCACAGCCTCCCAGACACTGTTCAGAGAGGTGTACTGTTTTCCCTCCTTGTAAATCTCACATTTTATGATGGACCACAGGTTCTCAATGGGGTTCAGATCAGGTGAACAAGGAGGCCATGTCATTAGATTTTCTTCTTTTATACCCTTTCTTGCCAGCCACGCTGTGGAGTACTTGGACGCGTGTGATGGAGCATTGTCCTGCATGAAAATGATGTTTTTCTTGAAGGATGCAGACTTCTTCCTGTACCACTGCTTGAAGAAGGTGTCTTCCAGAAACTGGCAGTAGGACTGGGAGTTGAGCTTGACTCCATCCTCAACCCGAAAAAGGCCCCACAAGCTCATCTTTGATGATACCAGCCCAAACCAGTACTCCACCTCCACCTTGCTGGCGTCTGAGTCGGACTGGAGCTCTCTGCCCTTTACCAATCCAGCCACGGGCCCATCCATCTGGCCCATCAAGACTCACTCTCATTTCATCAGTCCATAAAACCTTAGAAAAATCAGTCTTGAGATATTTCTTAGGCCAGTCTTGACGTTTCAGCTTGTGTGTCTTCTTCAGTGGTGGTCGTCTTTCAGCCTTTCTTACCTTGGCCATGTCTCTGAGTATTGCACACCTTGTGCTTTTGGGCACTCCAGTGATGTTGCAGCTCTGAAATATGGCCAAACTGGTGGCAAGTGGCATCTTGGCAGCTGCACACTTGACTTTTCTCAGTTCATGGGCAGTTATTTTGCGCCTTGGTTTTTCCACACGCTTCTTGCGACCCTGTTGACTATTTTGAATGAAATGCTTGATTGTTCAATGATCACGCTTCAGAAGCTTTGCAATTTTAAGAGTGCTGCATCCCTCTGCAAGATATCGCACTATTTTTGACTTTTCTGAGCCTGTCAAGTACTTCTTTTGACCCATTTTGCCAAAGGAAAGGAAGTTGCCTAATAATTATGCACACCTAATATAGGGTGTTGATGTCATTAGACCACACCCCTTCTCATTACAGAGATGCACATCACCTAATATGCTTAATTGGTAGTAGGCTTTCGAGCCTATACAGCTTGGAGTAAGACAACATGCATAAAGAGGATGATGTGGTCAAAATACTCATTTGCCTAATAATTCTGCACGCAGTGTATGTGTTAGGAGCATGTGTAAGTGACAAAGATCCCCTAGGCAAATTTAGAATGTTGGTAAGAAAGAAACCTCAAAGTTCAGTTGCATCTGTGGCTCCTACATCCTTACCTATAGTTGGCATTAAATATTTGGCCAAATTTAAAATATAATGACAAACTGACCTTAGAGACAGGATTTATACAGGAAAGCCCTTTGGTGTTTTCCCTCCAGGATATTGTTCTTACATAATTCAGCTGAAGAAGACAAGTAGTGACTCTAACGTTTACTCTGACAGTTGGTTTATCAACCAAAATTATCAAAATGCAGATATCTGGTGATTTTGTGGACATTTGAAACTCCGACCCAGGATGCAGGTGGAATGAAGTGGCCAATGTACCCTGATCAAGTCCTGATCGGGTACTGATGCAATTTGTTCTATTCTCACCTCCTGAGTGGGATCAAATCAGAAAACAATGTCCGGTCACGACTAAGGAGGTCCCTCCCTACATCCTTTGACTCACATGTATACATTGATGCCATAGGAGTCTGTAGAAGAGTTTCTGATGAATTTAAAGCAAAAAGTCAGATAGTTGCAGGATTTGAGTCATTAATTCCCATGATTAGTAGTATAAAAAAATTTATAATATTTTTTTTTGATTGGATTAACATATCTATTGTCATCAACAGAGATTTGTGAATTATATCTGTGATGCTATGCAAGGAATGGTGGAACAACTGAGCTCTTTTCCAGTGATGACTCTACAGAACCGACTGGTCCTTGACAGCAGAAAAAGGAGGGGTCTACAGGAACTGCTGCATCTACATCCCGGACAACACTGCCCCTGATGGAAGGATCACCAAGGATCTGAAGAAACTGATGGAAGGATCACCTAGGATCTGAAGAAACTCATGGAAGGATCACCAAGGATCTGAAGAAACTGATGAACTTTATCAAATGAACTGATTCTGAAATTAATATCATGGCCAGAATAATGTTTTGGGAACTGGTTCAGCGACTACAATGTTATTAGAATTTGGTTTTAACAGGCTGTCATATAGTTCTACATTTTAGGAAAATTGTTTTTGAAAATGTATAATACATCCATGCCCACACTATGTATATGTGCTGTGCCCCTGTCAAAGACACAGATTATTCCATCCTGAAGTAAATAAAACCTTGTTGATGGTTGCGGGGTAAATAGGACAAGGTGAAGGCAAACCCGAAAGGGAGTTGAGGGGACCTGGTGAAGCAATAAGGAAAGTCCAGCTCTTCGCTGTTTAGGGCGTTGGGAGAGTACCTCACTTTGCCTGTTCACCTCTGGTCTATTGCCCGCAAAAGGAGGGATTTGTGAGAGAAGGATTTATTATTTTATCCATATATAATTGGAATATTCTGTAGTACACATTTTTGTCCACTAGATGGCCGCAAACCATATGTATGAGAAGGTCAATAATGGAGGGGGAAGAGGGGATTACATTACAGTCTTCAAATACACCTATAGACTCAGTGAAACCACTCCTATCAGGTTAAGGAGCCAATAGTCTCTTCTAAAGGAACACCCCTTTTGTGATGTCATGTCTGCTATTTAAGTGAATGTACTGTGAATAAAAGCTCTCGCCTGCTCTTCCACCAGGGCTCAAGTAAGATGAGAAGATGCTTTCATGAAACCACCTAGTTTGTCTGGTCTCCTTATAAAGCTGTATGGCATGCACATACTTATTCTTCTAATTGATTTGGCACCACACAAAGAAGAAGGAGAAGCGCATGAATTGCGCTAACACCCACACAAAATATTATTTTACCCGATGAACAAACATTTTGCTAGTTCACCTTTATACAGGACGATTATCTGGGACGAGAGCCCATAGTAATGTTAGTTCCATAAGTCACGCTGTATAAATCCACCATTAGTTCTATTGAACCTGACACCCAAGATATGCTCATTTTCTAAAAACTGTTTAATTGGTCTACTCTTTATGACCACAAAATTATTTGCACTCATTCATTGGTTAAACCCTTCTTCTCTTGATGTTCAAATGAAGATTAAGAGGTTAAACCATACAGTACCAATCGCCTAGCGGAACTATCTAGTTAGGATCACATATCAGGAAATTTGTTTCGTAGTCCCATTTGAAGGACTGGGTCTTGCCTGCCTTTCCCTAGCTAAAATGTAATTTTTGTTTTAAGTCTGCCATATTCTACGGTTAAGTTTTTCAGGCGCCAATGTCATGGACATTTTAAGTGCTGCTGCTTCCACTTGTGATATCTTTGTTTTCTTATTCATGTTCTCTGAATTGGTTGATAGTGTTTTGTCCATCTCCTGTGTGCTTATTGCTTTGTGTATAAGATCACTTGTAAACTTTTAGATAATGGTCTAACATCTTTATATGCAAATCAATAAAAAAATTATTAAAAAAGTTCATGTGAAAGCATAATCCATCGGAACACCTAAAGGGGTATTCTGGTTACCATAAATATAACTTATGTTTTAGACTAATTCATCATTAAAAATTACCTAACATAATGTAAATTTCACATATTTACCATTCAGCAGCTATAAAAGTATTTTTCTTCCTCTGCTACCCACTGTGTTTCCTCATAAGTTACCATGGCATCGACCTGTAGTTCTGAGCCTTTGTTAGGTCGAGCATGCTCAGTGTGTTGCTATCAGTTCTCTAGCTAAATGTCTTGTGGAACAAAGGGCATGTTAGAGTGCTGGTGATTGGTGAGTACAGGGGGTGTGACTGGACTGTGACATCAGGCAGCCAATCAGTAAACATCACTCACAGCAGAAAAGCTAGGGATTGTGGGGATTGTAGTTTTGTGAGCTCTGGTTATATGTATAGGTATGGGTTCTGGTTGGGGCACAGCTTGCAGCCTTAATGCAGTTTTTTAAACATTAAGTTACTTTACCAGAATACCCCTTTAAAAAGTGCAGTCATGTGGCGAGGTTATGTGACTAAAATGTGTGCTATCACCTCCTACTGGACATAGCCAGCAACCACAAAATATGTTGATAATGCCTTACATACTGTAGATAAGGGTTAGTTGATAAATTAAAGGAACTTTTATCAGTCTCTGTTCACCTCACTCCAGTGATGCTGCAATAGTGATCCCAGTGGTGTTGTCACGTAGTTGATACCGCCTGTGATTGACTGCAGCAGTTATGTGTTGATATGCTATGTCATTGCTGGAGCTAGGCAAGCAAAGACTGGCAGGGGACCATAGAAGTATTGGCATGGGAGTGGCAGCTGTTTGTAAAATATATAGGCAGGGGTGGCCTTTTCAGTGAAATTTCTTCACTTGGCAAACAGCAGTACAACAGTAATGAATACGGACAGTAGACCGGAAAGGTAAAAACGATTTAAACTAATGCTGATATCCACTTGTACTGTTTTGACACCCACAATGATGAAAAGAGTAATCTGGTTTATTCACTGATTTAGGGCAGAACGGACTCACTTCCTGCACTCCGGCCACCGGGTTTGCTCTGTGCCTTCACACAGGCTTTGGCTGGCTTGCTGGCTAGACATTTCTTCCTATGCCTATACGGCATGCGCCCCTAAGTCCTAAAGAGCCAGAGCATGCGTATCCTAATCTGATCTGTGCCTGTCCTCCATATTTACACTTTGCTGCCTGTCCTGACCTCAGACCATTTACCTATAGCAGGCAATATGCCTGCCCTGACCTACCTACAATTTTGCCTGACCACTCTGTGCTCTGTACTGGTGTCTCTGACCCCTGTGGTTTATTTGTCAGTCCTACAGAGACTACTCCAGAAGGCAGAGGCCTATTGGTTCCCCTGAAGTGAAGTCCATATCCCTGTACAGGGGTTAATGGGTGAAAACCAGAGGACTGCCAGGATAACACCTTAGAAGTAGCCAAAGGTTAAATCTGTTTGATGATATAGTGTTCCGAACCCACTGCCGTAGCACAGGGGGTATCAAATATAACAGCTCAAACTGGAACCGTCCTCTGGGCCATTAAAATGTGTCATTCACAAAATCCTCTGCTGGAGGCAACATTGACAATCAGAATACATTAGTTAGTGCTTTGTATTAACTTTGTCACCATAATAAATGGGCTGCACAGATGAGAAGAGTTCTATACCTAGTGCAGGTTGTCAAGGTTGTGCAGAAGCTCCACACTGTATACAAATGAACCACAAGGGTTACAGTGGTAAAATAACTGTATGTGATGTGTATTGCACTGTAATATGTGAAACATTGCTGGCTGTTAAAGGGCGTCTGTCACCCCCCAAACAGCAATTTTCAGTATTGGACTTAATATAATTACTATTGTACGCAGAGTCCATATATACCCCTCTTACCTCTGGCTGTGCTTAAAATTCTTTAAAAATAGTACTTTTGTGATATGCAAATTTCTTCAATACCAGCAAGTTAGGCGGTTACTTGCTGGTAGCCGCCGCATCCTCAGTCTAAAAAAACACCCCCTCCTCCACTTGATTGACAGGGCCAGTGAGCGCTCTCGTCCTTCCACTGGCCCTGTCTGCAGCTGAAATCCCACGCCTGCGCCGTATTGGTCCTCATTCGGCGCAGGCACTCTGAGAGAAGGACGCTCACTTGGCTGCTCCTTCCTCAGTGCGCCTGCGCCGATGACGTCAGCCCTACACCCGGAAGAGAAGACGCCGGCATCTATGGTAAGGAGGCGGAGAGTCCGGTGACGTCGCTGGATGCTTGATTCAGGTAAGTATTTGCCTAATAAGCATGCAGCCACTACAACCACCAACGAAATGGGGTGCCATTATTTTACAAAAAGTATATTTAGACACACTATACCACCAACGCTTATAAATAATATACCCATAATTAATAAATATATATATATATATATAATTAATAAATATATGTGTGATATATATATATATATATATATATATATATATATTTATATGTGCAAAAAAAAAATATTCATTTACTGCAGCACTCACCTCAAGTTTTTTATAGGAGTCACGAACTGTACTGGTCTAGACGCAGCCAGGTGAGCAATCCAGGAATAGCAAAAAAAACGTCCAGCTCCTTATCCTTAAAAACCAATGCTTTATTCTTTCACATATTTAATTAAAATCCATGTGTACAAACGGAGAAACTGTAGCACAATGTGACGCGTTTCGAGCCACTTGCTTTATGGGCCCTTCATCCAGACATGTACAACTGACTAAAAACAACATGTTTATATACCCAGAATGCACCCTCTCCTGATTTGGTGATTGACATCACCCACAGCGCAGCCACAAAGGTGGATGCAGTGTGGGGGTGGGTAGATCACCAAATCAGGCAACAGGTGATTGTTTCTCTGAGTAAACATAGTGGTATATGGTCTACTAGAAATGTGCAATACTATATTATGTGACTGCGCTGTGGATGATGTCAATCACCAAATCAGGAGAGGGTGCATTCTGGGTATATAAAAATGTTGTTTTTAGTCGGTTGTACATGTCTGGATGAAGGACCGATACGCAAGTGGCCCGAAACACGTCACATTGTGCTACAGTTTCTCCGTTTGTACACATGGATTTTAATTGAATACAGTATGTGAAAGAATAAACCATTGGTTTTTAAGGATAAGGAGCTGGACGTTTTTTTGCTATTCCCATATATTTATATATGTATGATATATATATATATATATATATATATATATATATACATACACATATATATATATAGATATTTGTGTGATATATATATATATATATATATATACACACATATATATATATATATATATATATAGTTTATATATCATACATATATATATATATATATATATATATATTTATTAATTATGGGTATATTATTTATAAGCGTTGGTGGTATAGTGTGTCTAAATATACTTTTTGTAAAATAATGGCACCCCATTTTGCTGGTGGTTGTAGTGGCTGCATGCTTATTAGGCAAATACTTACCTGAATCAAGCATTCAGCGACGTCACCGGACTCTCCGCCTCCTTAGCATCGATGCCGGCGTCTTCTCTTCCGGGTGTAGGGTTGACGTCATCGGCGCAGACGCACTGAGAAAGGAGCAGCCAAGCGAGCGTCCTTCTCTCAGAGCGCCTGCGCCGAATGAGGACTGGTACGGCGCAGGCGCGGGATTTCAGCTGCAGACAGGGCCAGCAGAAGGAGGAGAGCGCTCGCTGGCCCTGTCAATCAAGTGGAGGAGGGTGTGTTTTTTTAGACCGAGGATGCGGTGGCTACCAGCAGGTAACTGCCCAACTTGCTGGTATTGAAGAAATTTGCATATCACAAAAGTACTATTTTTAAAGAATTTAAAGCACAGCCAGAGGTAAGAGGGGTATATATGGACTCTGCGTACAATAGTAATTATATTAAGTCCAATACTGAAAATTGCTGTTTGGGGGGTGACAGAAGCCCTAGTAATTTGGCAGAGTCTGGGCTGAGTCAGGGGTTAGTGTGAGGGTCATGCCACCAGAGTCCCCACAAAAGCTGGCATGTTCTCCAGAGGGGATAAATAGAATTGCAGGAAGATCGCACAGTGATACACAGTCCTACATCCTAATAGCAGCTGAGGCCTTTAGACAAGACAGGTCTGAGACCAACATTACTCACCATGTGCCAAGTGTGCTTTGCTAAGGTGACCAACTGTAAACAATATAGTGTACAAAACTCTATGCAATGCTGTGTGTTACGAGGACAAGGACTTTGCAGCTGTGAGGGGACAATGTACTGTGTGTGCAGTGGTTGCGAGGATAGAGATTCCACATTTCTGGAACGCCTGTTAAAAACTGTCCACATTGTTGAAGACTGTGTTAAATGGAAGGAGAAAACATGGCACATGGAGCAGTTCCTTAGGTGTTTGTTGACTGATTGCTCATTATGGCAATGTACCATCAGCGTATTTCCCCTTTAAGGGCAGAGCACCCATAGACAACAGAACTACAACTTAAATGTGCTATTTGACAGTAAAAATAGTGCCAACAAATGTAAATAGTAAAAATAAATAAATTAAAAATAAAACACATTTTCTCATATCTATTCATGTCACAAAAGCGGATGTATACACATAGGGGAAATATAGACTGCGCTGAAAAAATGCACTGTGGAGAAAATGTTAAAGGAGACAATTGAACCTTTCCAGTATAAGAGCTGCAGCAAATGAGAAATATATCTTAGAAGAAATCCGACAGGCCTATAAATCGCCTGCACTCTGTACCCTCGACAAGTGGCTTATGAACTTGTCCATGAAGGGAAAAGATTGTCCCCCCAGGTCCCCTTGTAATGGATAGGTTGTAATTCATAACCAGCCATCCACAGTGGAATGCAGCCAGCAAACAGTAAATAAGAAATGCAGTCGCAGAATGTGGGGGTGGAGGAAGGGGTTACTTTAATATTCCCAAACTTATATTCACCACGATGAAACAAATAGAAAAACTATGGTAAAAAAAAGATCCTATACCTGTACAATCTCTGATGATCCATTCCACCATGCACCAAGGAAAAAATTTGGCATAAGCATAGTTTGTCAGATATTTTCTTTTAATACTTTTAGTCTTGTTGTATTTACACAGAGTAGCATCATAAACTGGTTGTACATATTGTTTTACAAAATACATTTAAATAACAAAGTTAGCATGGTACACAGTAGTCTGTCTGTAATCTGCAGGGAAATCCTTTACACTCATGAAAATCCATATAATGGGCTTTTGAGTTGCACAACCGCCATTATTTTGCTGTTTTTGAGTCTATTATGAACCAAATGGTCTCATTTTAAAAAAAATACTAAAATCCACATTGCAGTTCCAGTGTTCTTCATCCATACTGTAGTTGCGGTGCTCCGATGGAATACTTGAATTGGACCGGGACATCTAAATGGTCAGCTGGTTACTTCCCATCGTAGCCTATACTGCATTCCTGCGATGAGTATTTATGGTTGTTTTATTGTTTTATATATTTGCTTGTCATTTACACAATTTCTGCAATTTACCCAAAATGCTTAATGTTCCTTCACATGTTCTGGAACTGGAAAGGAACAAAACAGTCATTTACAACACTGTATCAATGGACTAGAAATTGTGTTCTGTACTGGTAATGGTGGAACAACTCAAGGATTCCAAAATCAATATTAAGAGCTGTCAAAAAAGAAAAGAAAAAACTTTGCAAACTGAAAAAGAATACAGTAATCTTTGGATAGAAACTATCTATTATGCAAACGAGGCAAAAGTTACACCGAATGTATCCTTTCATATTATTTTACCACTATATTGTACTACACAATTGCTATTTTTTTTTTTACCAGGATGTTTAAAGAGTAATAAAAAAAGGAACTAAAAGTTCACAAAACCGGAAAGTGAACAGTAAATGAAAACATATAAATAGATTCAACTTGCTTTATTAACTAATCCATATAATGTAATTAATGCTTTCAAAAATATAATAATACAGATGAACACAGATTTATAGTACATTCTGCTGTGTAATTTTCCAGTGCCCAAGTCAAGCTAGAAATGACTGAGTAATAATGTTTTTTTTTATTATTTATTTATTATTATTTTTTTATGTAGGCTCTCTGAACTTAAAATGATTCTTTCACAATCTAGTAGCCTCTTCTCATTTAGGGCTCATACCCACTAACGTAAGGGCTCCGTGCCCGTGCTGTGGATAGCAAATTGCAGTCCCCAATGCATGGGCACAGACCGCGGGGCAGCCGCATGCAGATCCCGGACCCATTCACTTGAATGGGGTCCGCGATCCGCATCCAATGGTCCGTACCGCAAAAATTTGTGCATGCACTACTTTTTTGTGGTGCGGCTGCACGTACAGTAAACCCACAGAAGCACACCGTAGTGCTTACGTTGGCTTCCGATCCATGCCTCCGTTCCACATCTCCTGGATTGCTGACCCATTGAAGTAAATGGGTCAGTGATCCGTGATGCGGGATGCACATGGCCAGTTCCAGTGTATTGCGGACCCGCCGTATGCGGGTCGCAATATGGCCACGGCCGGGCAAAGCCCTTACTAAAATCTGCAGTATGCATTGGGAGATGCAGTATACAATAGGCCGGTCCGATTGCACAGGCGACTAGATTATTCTCAAAGGCTTTCCTTCAATAGACTGTGACAGTGTCAATTTAATTCATGATCAATAATTTTTTGTATTATTAATAAAGGAGTATTCCCATATTGGACACTGATGGCGTATCACTAGGATATGCCAACAATGTCATATACATGCGGGTACCACCTCTCGGACCCTATCTCCAGAATGGGACCCCAAAGTGAACAGAGAGCAGCCACACATGCGCAGTCACCCTCTGCTCAACGCCATAGGAGTCCAAAAAATAGAGTGCTAGCATAGTTGTGAATGGAAAGGTGGGCACTATCGGACTTCTGAAAGTAGCCAAAGGCACCCATTGGGCTATTTTCAGAACTCTCATAGCAATGAAAGGAGAGCATGCTGTGCATGTAAGCATGCTCTCCTTCACCTCAGGGGTTCCTGTTCTCTAGATAAGAGTATATATCTGACATTGACGGCATATCTTAGCAATATGCCTTAAATGTCCCAAGAAGTATATATTTAAAGAAAGGTCTCTTGGTATAGCTAATCCTGCACCTGCTGCCAATACTTATACAGATTGTTACTGGTAAAGCAAACAGTCAAACCACTGACCACCACTGATTAGCAAAATAAATGAAGGGACTAAGCTGCAGTGTGAGGAACATCTGCACATATGTATGCTCTGCTGTGACTGAAAAATATTATGCCAGGATTTTTATATCGATCATCTATCTTCAGAAAAGGCATTGATTTATTATCGGCAGGATCTGAAACCCCACCATCTGGCCGGTAAGCTCTTTCAAAGTATCTCCATAAACGGAAGTTGCCACTAAAACTACTGGACATAGATCCATCCATTGTGCAGTAGATGTAGTACACAATGTTCCCTCTCACTTCATGGATGACACTATGTGGTATGACTTACAATAGCAGAGCTAGTATGAGACAGCATATTGAAGGAGTTCTGGGGTGTCAGACTCCCACCAATCTAATTATGATGGGTTATCCTGAGGAAAGGTCAATATTAAAATCCCAAAATACCCCCTTAGGATATGGCCACATGTTCATGTTTTTTATTTAGTTTTGGAAGCCGAAACCAGTAGTGAATTTAAAAAAACTGTATCTGCCCTTAATATTTCCTCTCCTTTAATGATCCATACCTATTATGGCTTTCAAAACTGAAACTCAAGATACCTAAACACGTGGCTGCACCCTTAAGATCCCCCACGGGACATATTTTGCTTCAATCTGTGATGATACGATAGGGATTTTGCATTGCAAAGAGTGGAATCCAAAGCATAAATCTGTAGCATAAATTGACAACCTGCAGTAAATTCACACCACATCAAATTCCTGTGCACATTTTTTATGCAGTATATGAATAAGATTTGTTTAAGGGGTTATCCCACAAAAAGTATTACTATTCATTGAATAAGTGATTTCGAAATGAAATACTATTGCAATATACCTGCATTAAAAATATTACTAGCCTTTTTTTTTTAATCTACCTGACATATTCCGTTATGCTAGTGTCCCTCATGTTTCCCCTGTGACCAAAATTCTGCTTCACCCTCTGCATTCAGTGGTGGATCATTATGCTCAGTAGCTTCCCTTTTCTCTTCCTCAGTACCGGTGTAGTTATCTCAGTGCAGCAGTTGACCCATCCCAGACACATCTTATTTATTTGTTCCTACTTCTAAATTCATAGATCTATAAATCTATATCTCTCTCTAGACTCTGAAGAAGTAAATGAGGGAGTTATTGTATTCTTATAGTGATATTTATCAGTGGAATCACTGGGGCTGTGTGTGAGCGTATTTTTATGGGGGGAAAAAGACAGGAGAAAGAGTAAAGAAGAGTTGACTACAATGGACTCCTAGATGATGCAGGTGCTTGATAATCACATGTCCACAGAAACTGCAGAAACTATAGTAGCAGAGGGGTGAGTAAACAAGCTAAAAAGAGTGAAATTTATACAATTACACTGGAAAGCAGCATTTTTTTTGCACTGAAGTTGTTAAAATAATGGTGTTTGTGTGTGTGTGTATATATATATATATATATATATATATATATATTCATGAGATAGCCCCTTTAGATCTCATCTACTTTGATGTCAATTTTCTACTGCAATTCCTCAGTAGAAAATTCACATTGCATATTCTTCGGGTCGGCATACCCTAAAGTCTCTGCTGATCAGCTGGTGTCTTAGAGGTTGGACTCTAAGGATTGCCTATCAATGTATATTTGCAGAAACCCCCTTTAAGCATCATAGCTTATGCTTTAGCTATTTCCACAAGATATGCCACATTAGCCTTGGTATGTAATCCTTTATCACTAATGCTGGTTGGTTAGATTTTGCCCTTGAAGAAAATAATGTCCCTTTGCATCTTCCCTTCTCTTAAAAAGAACCTGCCACGTTCAATGTGTCATATTTGCAGGAAGCATGTTATAGAGCAGGGGAGCTGAGTACATTAATATGTAGTTGGAATTATTAAAATACAAGTTATATTGAATATGTTCTACAAATCTATAGACCAATCTGCTCAGCTCCGCCTGGGCTTTATCATGCTGGGCTTTACCACCGTCCACAGATAGGATGAAATGCACAATATTACATTTTTCCTTTATCTCCCTCTCTCATAGTAGTTTAAGTACATAATCTATATTTGATTTGTATAAATGGTAAAGGTATAAAACCATGTCCATACTGAGAATAATTCCTGCCATAGATGAATTATAATTAATACGGTAATTCTGACTGATATCATAATTGTCTGTTAAAATTACAAAATACTAAAGGTAGTATTAGATATACTGAATTGGAGAGATGTTCCTCAAAGACAAACTAGTTCACCTCTTCTCTAAATGTAAGCTACAACCAGGCAATGTGTGGGTTCTTAATTGGCTTTTAAACTGATTTTATCACACTGCAGGAAATCAACATCTTTTTGAAGAATAAGTGTGCTAGGAAGTAATTGGATGTTATCTGCCAGTTGCATTACACTGCATGTGCCATGTGAAGAGAAGGAATCTGATGTAGCATGCATATTCTAATTGCTGCCATTTAAAGGTAGAGAAGCAATTTGGCAACCCTGAACGCTCCTCCTGTGACACAATGTGTTTAGTGCCCAGTTAAGAGCTAGCACCAATTTTCTTTCATATATTTTATAAAACCCAACAGCAACAATTACAGTACAAGTGCAAGGACAGAGTCATTTGTACAGATCTGCGTCTGACAATTTTAGATTTTCTTGAGCAATCTAAAGAGAAGATTCTAGGACCAGTTAAATACAACAAGTTTTCTAGTCAATTTTAGAATTGTAACTAGGTCCAGTAAAAAATTGCAAGATTAGGGATCATTCTGCTTTAGAATTACTAGTAGGATGAGAGCAGGTCCCACAAAGTACAACTGGTTGTTAGCGATCTCGTTATTGGTACCCCCGACAATTAGAGATGAGCGAAGTTCTCTAAAATTTGTTTCAGCTACTTTGCCGAATAAAAAAAAATAGTTTTGTGACTAATTACTTTGCAACAAAGCACATTTGTTTGTAAGTACTGAGTGCAATGACAGGGAACTGCGATTACGACACCCCGTCATTGAACCCCTCAGGTGTCGCGTTCATCACTGATCGCGGCATCTGAAATCCATATTAAAGCATTTTACTGTTTGCAAATTTTTAAAATAATTCAATCATACTTACCTCATCAAATTGATCGCGAAGAGGCCGCTGCGGGCCTCTTGCTTGAAGATCCAGTGCAAAATCTTGCGGGGCTTGTGATGACATCATCACGTGGTGGTGAAGTCATACATCACTGCGCATGAGATTTCGCATGGGATCTTCAAGCAAGATTCCCGCAGTGGCCTCCACGCAGTGAAATAGATGAGATAAGTATGATATTTTTTTATTTTCACCGCCATTTCAGCAAAAATTGATTCGTTACCACGAAGCACGAGAAAATTCAGCTTCGAGGTGAATCGAATTCTTCCTGAAATTCAGATAGACTTCCACTTTGCGAACTTCGATTCGCTCAACACTACAATCATCAGTAATCACCAAATGATTAACCTAGCAACTGATTATTAGTCCTCTTTTACACGAACGATATGGATTGGCTCAGGATGCGTTCAGAGAAACTTGCACCATTTTGCAAGCAAGTTCAGTCAGTTTCAGTCTGCGATTGCGTTCAGTTCTTCAGTTTTTTCCACACAGGTGCAATCCATTTTTATGCGTTTTTCACGAGAGTGAAAAAAAACCTGAAGGTTTACAAACAACATCTTCTAGCAACCATCAGTGAAAAACGCATTGCACCCGGACTGCATGGGGATTACATCCGGATGCAATGTGTTTTTCACCGAAGCCCCATTCACTTCTATGGAGCCAGGGCTGCGTGAAAAACGCAGAATATAGAACATGCTGCAATTCTCACGCATCACAGAACTGATGCGTGGGGAAAAAAATGCACATGTGCACAGGCCTATTGAAATGAATGGGTTAGGATTCAGTGCGGGTGCTATGCATTCACTTCACGCATCGCACCCTAGAGGAAAACTTGCTCGTGTGAAAGGGGCCTTGAACCACTGTATGGTGTCAATTCAAAAAAATGGGCCATTTGAGTAATGCAGAAATTCATTGAGACCCCCTTTTTACTTCGTATTAAGGGGTATATCAGTATTGTCCAGTTTATAAAACCTTTTTCATATATCCAAAGAATCCTAAGTTATTAGAAAGGAGTTTCCTGTTCAGGATCCTCATGTCTAGGTCAAAGTGGAGAACAGTTATAAAGAGCATCTCTCTTTCTCTTTGTCTCTGGTGAATCTGTTCTCTCCTGCATTAAATAACCAGTCCACTCTTTCGAACGAGAGCAGTATAATAATTTTCTATGTGGTCGCACTGCAAAGAAATTGAACATTTACTACCAGGTTGCCCCACAGATTACAGCTGATTGCTGGGGGTCCCATTAGGGAGACACTTTGTGATTAGCTTATTGTCAAGGAACCTCTTTAAATGATTTTCCTGTTTTACCACCTATTAGGACATATGGACGTGTCTGAGAATCTGGCATTTAGCACAATGCAAATAGTAGTTGAGAACAGTTCACTATTTTGGAAACTTGTCCAAAAAATTCTGGGTCATCATTTTAGGACTGCATGAGGTTGTCCCTCCTATATTACAGAAATAAGTACATTTAGTAATCCTTCAATATTATTGATGTATTACCTCCAACAATTAAAATCAGTTCTAGACCCACCATTCATCATATTGTTTGCTAGGGATTCTAGATGCTTATTTTTACAAGAAAAATAGCTGAGTCTCCTGCATGACAAAACACTATGTTACAACACAAAATTTCCCATGAACATTCAGCCGAGAAAGGAATTTTCCAAGCAAATAATGAAATAAGTAAATTATATGTTAGCTGCAAAAATAACAATAATCCCATGCTACTAGGGAAACAGTTTAAGCCACATAATTTTAAAAATAAAATTACTTTGGTCCCAAAAATATGAAAAGAATAAGTACAAAAATATAATAATGATGAATTATTTTTAAATAAGTAATGTTTCAGTTGTAATAATATGGTAGAACATAGCAAGAAAACAGCATTTCTCTGTTCTATGGAGCCTTATACCATGGTATTTAAACATATGCAGTAGTAAAACATGTCATATATTTATAGAAGGAATATGACAAGGTGATATATGAATGACTTAGCACTTCGAAATTAAAGACATAAAAAAAAGCTTATGATGAAATGACAATATTGCTTTGGGCAAACACTTGAGACATATTACACTACCCGCCATACAATTTTTATGCATCCTGAACATACACTCACAGTCTGAAGTCTATACGGTATAACCAGAGGAATTGCTGCATGCTTTAGAAGAGGCTTACTAAAGTATAGGGTATTCTATGGCCTTGACAAATCACTCTTCGCTAATCTTCAAAATATGGGTTCTGCTAAATGTAAGACACAGCATTTTCCAGTTATAGATTGACAGGATTGAAAACAAGTGCCATTTCCAAGTCATTAGAAGAGATATTAGGGATGAATTAAGTAATCAGATTTTTCCAATAATAATAAAAAAAGGAAAAATTGAAATGCCAGAATTATAGGATAAAACTGGAGTCTGTACACTGCATTCATTAGTCTTATACTGTCTCTTGGTTTCATACACAGATGTTACTTCCAGTATGTTTCATATTTTCCACTTTGAAGTATACTGGTCTATGGGTTTTGCAGTTTGCCTCTTAGGGTGATTGTTCATCTGTCATTTTTTTACATGGTTATGGTACTCCTCTTGAAAGTACAGTACATTGAGATTACTATCCAATTGTATCCACACTTTGGAAAGAAGATACATGGTAGGGGAGTATAAAGTATGCCAATGTGAAACTTTGGCCTCTCACAGCGTTTATACCCTTGGACGTTTTCTGCATATTTTCCAGACACTATCGTGTAACCTGCAAAATAAAAGAAAGGAGATTTTGAAATAATATATACACATAATAATATCTATAAAATATCTCTACTAGGCCTGCTATGCTTTTCAATATATAGGCCAGCTTATGATAGAGTAGGAGATGCTGAGCCCAGGGATATACAATTTAATGACTTTAATCAGTATTTGTTATGTAAAAAGCTGTTCAAATGCTACCAGGATTCCTAGAGATAACTCATGAATCCCACTAACCTCGTCTACACAGACATATTGACAGCTTCTTGTACGTATATGATCTTGTAAAGGGAGAGCTGTCAATCATTGTGTATGGGTGAGGTTAGTGGGACTCACAGGCTTTCTCTAGGAGTCCTGGTAGCAAATCATAGAAAACTAGATAATCTCAGGGTCATCTACTCTATCCTATGCTGCTCATGGAAAGAAGAGCATGGGAGACCTACCAGATTGACTTTACCATATACAGTAGGGAAAATTTTGCAAGTTTTCCCACCTACAAATAATAGAGAGGTCTTTAATTTATATCGTAGGTAGTACACTTTAACTGTAAAAGACAGAATCTAAAAAATAAAATCCAGAAAATCACATTGTATGATTTATAAATAATTAATTTGCATTTTATTGCATGGAATAAGTATTTGATCACCTACCAACCAGCAAGAGTTCTGGCTCTCACAGACCTGTAAGTTTTTCTCTAAGAAGCCTCCTACTCTGCACTCATTACCTGTATTAATTGCACCTGTTTAAACTTGTTACCTGTATAAAAGACACCTCTCTACACACTCAATCACTCACACTCCAACCTTTCTACCATGGCCAAGACCAAAGAGCTGCCGAAGGACACCAGGGAGAATATTGTAGACCTGCACAAGGCTGGGATGGGCTATAGGACAGTAGGCAAGCAGCTTGGTGAGATGGCAACAACTGTTGGTGCAATTATTAGAAAATACAAGAAACACAAGATGACAGTCAATCTTCCTTGGTCTGGGGCTTCACACAAGATCTTGCCTCGTGGGATAAGGATGATTCTAAGGAAGGTCAGGAATCAGCCTAGAACTACACCGGAGGACCTGGTCAATGACCTGAAGAGAGCTGGGAACACAGTCTCAAAGATTACCGTTAGTAACACACTATGCCAACATGGATAAAAATCCTGCAGGGCATGCAAGGTCCCCCTGCTCACTCCAACACATGTCCAGGCCCATTTTATTTTACCATTCACATAGCCGTATAAGGGCTTGTTTTTTACAAGACAAAATGCACTTTCTAATGGCATCATTTCCGGTTGCATAAAATGCGGCAAAAAATTACCATATCTTTAGCAACCCTCCCCCCCCCCTCGCCTCTAATTGTGGCTCCTTCTATGAATGCCAGGAGTAGGACCCCAATCTAATGCTGATGACTAGAGATGGGCGAATCGAATCCCACGAAGTGGAATTTGATCAGAATTTCAGGATAAATTCGATTAGCCTAGAAGCCGAATTTCCTCGTGCTTCGTGTAAGCGAATCGATTTAACCTGAAATAGTATAAAAAACTAAAAAAATTCAAATTTATCTCCTCCATTTGCTTGCGACGGTCCGCCAGCCTCCATCTTGCTTGAAGATCTCGGCCAAAATCCTGTGCGGCGCGAGATTACATCATCACGCCGGCCGGCGTGATGACGTCATATGTCACCACGCCAGCTGGCGTGATGACGTAATCTCGCGCCGCATAGAATCTCGTCTGAGATCTTCAAGCAAGATGGTGGTGACCGGCCGGTCGCAAGCAAATGGAGGTGGTAAGTTTGATTAAAAATTTGTTTTATTGTTAAAGAGGACCTTTCTCATAGCCTGAGAGAAAAAAAAAAACTCTCAGGCTATGAGCTGAGCGCTGCGATTGGCCAGCTCTACAGCATGGGAGAAGGAGACGCCGGCAGGTTTCCCTGGGTGGAGCCTAACATGTGAAGATACCGGAGGCTATACCGGGTGAACTGGGCGGCGCCCAGGTATAACAGTAAGTGCAGGGGGATCCCTGGGCGCCGCTCTACATGTCTGTATATTTAGTTTAGATTTTTTAATCTAGTGAAAGGTCCTCTTTAATTTTACACTCAGATGCCGCGATCATGTATGAACGCGGTATCTAAGGGGTACAATGATGGGGGGCAGTGGTATCTCAGCTCCCTGTCATTGCACTCGCTACTTACCAAAAAATAATGCGCTTCGTGATGAAGTAATTCGTCACTAAGCAAATTTTTCTCTGAAATTCGGCGAATCAGCAGAATTTAACTTTAAGAAATTCGCTCATCTCTAGTGATGACCTGTCCTAACAGGTGCCAGATTTTCTGAATTTTTTAAATTTGGAATTCCAGTTTAAATAAACGTCACAATAAGGCCTCATTCAGATGATCATATTTTGGGTCAGAGTATGATCGGCACTTTTTTGGAGATCACACCTGGAAGTCATCTGTGTGCTGTCCACATCCGTGAAGCTCGTATCACAAATTATAGAGCACACCATATTCTTGGCCATTTTGCTGACAAGAATAGGCATTTTGACAATGCGGCCCATGAAATGTGCCAGATGCACGTAGTCGGTATTTGCATTTTTAGGATCAGCGGTTTGTCGACCGCAAAAATGGATATGACCGTGTGAATGTAGCCTTAACGAGAATTGGAGTCTTTATATATGATGCAATTATTTTTCCACTAAAAAGCTGGCAGAACAACAGAAGCAAAGACATGTAACTAGTCCTACTACATGTAATACTAATTAAGTGCATTTAGGCCACTTCTATAATGTGTAGCTCAATTCCCAGACAGGTCTTAAATGTAATGTGTACTGAGGACCAATCACTTCTGTTTAAATTAAACTCATGCTTCTTCTGGCATGAGTGGACTCCTATCAAGTGAATTTTATAAGATAAAGATACATTTAGTAAGATAAAGTAATTGTAAATTAATTAGATGATCCTATTCCTCATACCTCCTCATTAAAAAGAAAATGATAATTGTAATTAGAAAAGATAGAAAGGGTACTTCTTTGCACTGAGAATGAATTTAGAATTGAATAAAAATAAGGGAAAAAATTACTGGCTCTTAAGCTTCATGGTTGTAAAAACTGTTATATGGCTTGAACTTTCAATTCCCCAAACCAATCCCCATTGCTTAATTTCTTTATAGGGAATATGTACTTAGTGTAGATTGGGTCCTCAATTTAAGATCCCCATCTACTACCAAGACTGGAGAATGTAAATTTGAGAACATTCTAAATATACATGTATTACATGTATAGCCCACTGATTTCAATAGGAAGTTCAATGCTTCCTTTCTCCCACACTTCTATTGCAGGGAAATTAAACAATTAAAGCCTGTTTTTTCCACAGATCACAACTGATCGGTGTGGGTGCCAGTTGCAGCACACCTAACAATCATCTTATTGTCAGCTGACTCTTCAAACAAAAAGGGACTTTCCAGAGTGGGACATAGCTGGAAAATTTATACACACTATTCTAGATGTTTATAAGTACAGGATTAGTGCAGACGACTTAGGGGAGTTGTGCCAAGATAGAAACTTACTCCCTAATCCCTATCTATAGGATAAGTATCTGATCTGTATGGTTCTCGCAACTGGGACCTCCACCGATCACAACAACAGGGGTTCCTATGTCCCCATATGCATAGAGTGGCAAATTGTTCATGTCCGGTTGCGCTCCATTTATTCTTATGGGACTAAGAAATATGTATAGTGCAAACAATAAAGTAAAAAAGCAAATGTCAAAAATTGCTTTTCCTATATTTGCAACAACAATTTGTATATGAAGCCTCAAACAGCACAAAAAAGAATTTTACATCAAATAAAACTAGGCCTTATTCAGCCATGACAATCAAAAAACAAAAAAAGTTATGGCTGTTTAAACATGGAAAGGCAAAAAAATAAATAAAAATAGCTAGTCATAAAAGGGTTGATCTAGGAATAGATAATGTTGACCTATCCTTAAGATAGGTCATCATTATCACATTAGCCGGGGTCTGAGTCCCAGCCCCCCCGCCGATCAGCTGTTTCAGGGAGCACCCACACTTACTTGAGATTTGGTGAGCGCAGCTGGCTCCCGGCAGCTATCCAAGCCCAGCATCATCCATTGTACAGCAGCTGTGCTTGGTATTCCAGCTCAGCCCCATTCACTTCAATGGGGCTGAGATGCAACTAGGCCATGTGATGTCACTGTACATCGGTCACATGATCTAGATGACAGAGCGCTGGTCTGATACTGATGACCTATCCTGAGGATAAATCATCAATATTAATTACTGGATAGCCCCTTTAAGGAGTAAACTATTTTTGTTCCATTAACAAATGCTATTCCAGACAAATGACTTATCTTACTAGATTTCTAATAGTTTTGTCAAGCACACAAAATATATAATCCTGTAAATAATTGATAAATATTTGTTAAAGGGACATTCCAAACTATGTAGGGTGCCTTGCCAATGTACACAAAAAAGAAGAGCCAATGCAGTGGTAGCAGACAGAACCGATAAAACTGAGAAATATCTCACATTTACAGATCCAAAAAATAAATGAATTAACTCTAAATTTAATTAGGGTTAATTAGACTCTAAATTTAATTATGGAGCGGTTAAAAATTAAGTAATAGTTCAATGGTTCCCATTGTCAAACATTATTTTCTCCTAAGGCTACAGGCTATTTTATATCAGTAAACAGTGAAATCCATTTCAACAACATTCTGACCCATTGGGTTCACCAAGGGATTAGGTAAAAGGCGCAGTCTTAAAGTCCAAGGTCAAGGCAGGCTGAGTATATGCGTATTTCAGATATAGATTTCAAGGTTGAGGCAGTCGACAAAGAGCAGAGTAGTTAGTAAGGCAAGGTGCAATACAGTAGTCAAACAAGAGAACACACTCTTTAAAACTGGCCATACACATGATATAAACGAGCCAAATTCTTATCTCTCCTGATCATTCCATACATATGCATGCTTGGTTCAGTAGAGCATGGATATGTAGTGAATGGGGAAGAAGGAGAAAGTTGTTGCCAGAAACATCTATAAAAACCATAGCATCAGCCAGCTGAAATCCAATTTTCCCAGTCCTTATCTTCCCTGATATCTGCTGTCAAGTGGAAATCAGGAGTGCCACACATATTAGATAGTAGGCCACACATATCAAAACAAAAACCAGCAAGGTCAGCCAAGATAGATCTAATGTGTATGGCCAGCTTAAGGGGTACCTGCAAACCAAACACTTAGAAATGTAAAACAAATAATGCATGGTCAGGTATTTATATTAAGATGATATCATATAGGGATGAGCAAATTTCATATTTTGAAATTCGTTCACGCCTTTAGAGTCATTTTGTTATTCATTCCGTCATAATAGAAGTCTATGGGCTACAAAACAGATCTGTCCCGTTTCCATTATGCAGGGGAGTCCTCTCCTGCATAACGGAAATGTGACGAATCCGTTATGCAGGCCATAGAGTACTATTGTGACGGAATGAATAACGTAATGCCTCTAAAGGCATTTCGTTATGCATTCTGTCATAGAATTATGTTATGGTCCGTGGTAACGGAATCCATAACGCAATTCTGCTTTTACCACCAAACGAAGCGTGAACAAATTTCATAGCATTAAATTCGCTCATCTCTAATATCATACCTATGTTATTTAATTTACTAGAAAAGGGAAAGACAATATGCATTGCATAATTGAAACCTAGAAATATTATGATAAGTAAGTAATATTTCAGATACATGACATTCACTGATCTGGAGATAGTGGAATGTTAAAATGAACTGTATCTATTCTACTTCCTTTCTCCAGGCATCGTTCCCTTTTAATGTAGATTTTTGCATTATTGAATTTTTTTTTCTTTTTCATTTCTATCAGAACATTGCTATATTTTGATTTATGCATAGAATTAATGATGCAGATATTTTAATGGAATGGTTTACCATCTGGTCAGATGTCTTAGCTAGTCAGATCATAGTGAGAACAAATGTAAAATTAAAATCAACAACGATGCTGCAAGCTCAACGGAACAATCACTTCATTTTATCTGAGTGAGCAATTTTTAACATTTCAAATCAGGTAACACCTCTTCTGCCAGAAGGACCAAAATCAAATTAATATTAAGCTGCTTTCACGTTGCACACATAATAGTGTAATGACAACACCCAAGGAGACGGAATATGTCATGCTCTGCTTATTTTGCATGGAGAAACGGCAGAACTTTGCTTCACCTTTTAGAAGATAAATATTAAACTCTTGTCAATGATTATGTTGAATAACTATTTACTTATACAAATAGTGGGAAAAGGAAGATTTCTGAAGCAACAGGCACTGAAGGGTCCAGAACATAATAGGGACCCACAGTTATCCACCTAGAAACTGCACCATATATCTATCTCTGTAGGGAATGGGACTCCTGCCCCCCATGGAATTCTTGCTGCCTTCGGCTATCACTAGGGGACTCTCACTTGGTAAAATGTATAAAACTCCTGCTGAATTCAATAACAGCTGAATAGATCCAAATGAATTCAGCCATTCCCCACACTGTGGGGTTGCATTCAAGCAGAGTTTTATAAATTAACTCTATAGTTGTGGAAGTAAGAGATGTTTTGCATCGTAAATCTAGACCTATTACCCCCTATACAAATATGGTGCACTTTTTGGGACTACCATAAACCAGACAAGCAAGTGGGTCAATAGAAATAAAGTATTTTTTATTTTATTTTTTCCGATTGATTGCATATTATTGGGTTCTATCAGGCATGTCTTAAAATTCCTTTAAATCAGAATGGAGTAAATAAAAATCATGAAGGGAATTTTGACCTTAATGTTGTATAGGCCCAGAACAGTGTCATCCATAGAAGAAGCACCAATGCAAAAATCTAATTGGGCTTCCATGATGAAGCCAAGTTTTGCATATGTGGGACAAAAGCTCCTGATATGTGTCCCTTCCTCTCACTTTCCATGATTTTTGGACCAATATCCCACCACTTTGTTTGCTGACAATGTGGTTATTCTCAAGAGGGGAGTCATGCATAGGTTCTCCAAATACAAAAGGAGATTGGAGAAACCAGAACCATGCCTAATCTGTCCAAGAGCAGCATCCTGCTCAAGTGTTGCATCATACTGCAAACTGCAAAAGAAACTGCAAACTATTTCTGTATATGGACTTGCAGTTGGTAACAACAGGCCATATTCATAGCCTATATTAAAATCGGCTGGAGTCACCGTCCATATAAATAGATGAGTTGGAACATTCTAGACAAACTAAACTAGAGGGAGTGTGAAGTTGAAGTCTAGCCTAGCTAGGCCTAGGGAAAGGAAGCACATGTGTGTTGCTGACACTTTAGCTAATTCTGGACTCAGTATCACCCAGAACAGAACAAGAACATCTACAGGAAGCAGACCAGATGCAAGAGGAAGAGGTGTAGAGAAAGGCCAGTAGAGATAACTTGTATAAAAAAGGACTCTACAGCATTTGTGTTCAGGAGTTGCCTCCGGTGCCTGAGCATACCAAAGCACAGTTTGTTCTACTATGAGAATCTCCACATCCCAGGGTGGATTTCGTGGAAATTAACAGTGATTATCGCAACCTGTTCAAAGAATGGAGAAGAAGAGTTTGCCTGCTGTGAGGGAGAACTAACCTTCTGGTTGCATTGCATTTATCTAAAGCAGCAATCAGCAACCTCCTGCATTCCAGCTGTTCAGAAACGACAACTCCAAGAATGCTTCATTCACTTATATGAGAGGTAGAAGAGCAGCCGAGCATGTTTGCATGCTGGGAGTTGTAGTTTCACAGCAGCTGATCCCTAATCTAAATTATTACAACTTATGTCAGGATGCTTATGTCAGAGTCAGCTGGCAAAGTGGAGATTGAGGAAGATTGCTTTAAGGAGACACTTTCTGGCCTATTACTACCTGTGCAACTGTGAAACCTGTAACACCTGTGAACATACATTCTGTGTATCAACTGCTGGTCCATGGAAGATAAGAACTGTCCTGATCTGTTTGCTTTTGAATTACTCAATAAATAACTGTTCTGCTGCACAGCTACCTCCTCATTGCTTCCTGCACTACTATTGCACTGAAAAGTGATAGTTTCATGACAACCAAGTCCCTGCCTTGCAACTCAAAACCTTCATCACCAGGCAGGAGAACCCCAGAACCAGAGTGTGCCCCAAATGGAAGAAAAGGTAAGCCTTTTCCATCACTGAAAGCTGGCCCATTGAGCTTTAGAACTACTACTACACCCATCCAGCCACTGACACTCACTCGCCCCTGCAGCCTGGTCACTAGTTAAGGACCCCTTGACAAGCGACTTAGCTGCTTCTATAATATGCATGACCTTGGCCAAGACAGTTGTCAGTTAGCTTTTCTTGACTCTACATATCCCACATCTCATATCAGCTCAAATCAAGTAACATTTGATTAGTTTTCCAAACAGATAGATTAGATATAACATGAATGCTGCGCACAAAAATGCCACATTGCAACCTCTGCCACACTAGACAGAAGTCATTACGCTGCTATTCGAATTTATCCTGTTATAAATCACTTCTATGAATTTACTCTAGAGAAATAGAAGTACGCTGCTGCGTTCTTTTGTCATCAGCACTTTATACTTGGCAAAATATTGAAATCATGCTTAAATTTACAAATGTAGCAAAACGATGTACTTTATAAAGCTTGATAAACACATATGCCCTTTTACAGTGTCGTGAAATGATTCAATATTTAAAATTCACAAATCTATATGCTCTTCAGGTTTATAGCAAAATCTTTACCGACTTATCCGAGATTGTGCTGATAATTTAAATGAATATGCCAGCTCTCAGGGGACTGATAAAATATGAGACACATTTAGAAGCATTTGTGGGTAGTAATTTTAATGGGATCAGTAACAGAGTTTTCTAAACTTATGAGAAGCATAAAATGATTGTACATCTTTCTTACAGAGCAAGTACATTATTTTGAAGAAATATTGAATATCCAGACATTGAATGCAACCCATGGTCACTTAAGTCAGATAAAATAAATTACTAATTTTAATAGAAATATAATTTAGAAATGTCTTAGAAAAATGCATATTAATTATATTATCTTACAGGTATTTAATTGTAGAGGCAACTCTATGTCATGCAGAGTTCGATAGAAGGATATTTTAAGGACTACACTGCCCCAGATTTTCTAATGTGTCTGTGCTTAGAATCTGTAAAAAAAAGGGGCAAAAATTGGTGAAATTTGTCCCAACTAGGGTTTCTACAACTTTTTTCCGACTCGCTTGCTTAGCAAGAAGGGGTGTGGCTTCATGGTAAAGGGGCATGGCCTAGGATGGAACTATCAGCTCTAAAATGGTGCCACAATTCTGACATAAAATTCAGTCTCAAAGTAAGCCAGGCATAAAAAACTAGACAAAGTTTCCACGTTTATCATCCAGTATAAGCCCCTGTGATAAATCTGGAATGCCTACACATTCTAAGTTTACCCCTCCTATTGGATTATTAACTTTGTTGCACTCTATTTAATACCTTTAAATACAGTGAGAAATTTCTTTTCACTAGAATTTGTAGTACATCTCACTAACATACATTTGGTAGTTAAGTATGAACCAGATGACAGATAGAAGGGACTATAAATGTAGAATCAGAAAGCATAGGAGTTGTTTATATTCTGTAACCATAGACACATAAGACTAGCAAAGAGCAGTAAAATTAAAATAATAGGATATTATTATTTTTTTATTTTAATTAGATTTTTAATTTTTAAGACCTATTGCTTATTTTTTATTTATTTTAGAGGCAAAGGAGCAATATCAATAGGCGGCAATGGTATAACCTTCAACCTATGAAAAGAATGATTCTAAGTTTTAGAAAAACCTCTGGACAATGTTCAACCATAATATAAGCTAAACTTTGCAATTTCTATAATTCCAAAAAGAATCTTCAATATACCACAGAAATATTTAACTTCTCAAGAAAAGACACTACAGTACATCGTTCATACCTAAAAGTTTCCTGTTGTGTTTTTCAAATTAGATCTGTGCGGGGCTGCAACTTCCATAAGGCAAGGTGAGAATCTCACCTCACTCAATGCTCTGTGACGACTACAGAGGGGCATCCAGTTGTTAAAGTTGATGGTGTGCCCCGCCGTGAATAAAGAAAGTGTAGTAACTGCTACAATAGCCTTCAAACACAAAACCATAGCTTTTTCTCACTATCATGTAGTCTTCTTCTGCAACTACTAAAATAACTGTGCTTCTACTCTCTATCTATTTTCAGTTTATTAATGCCCACTTGTCGCAGAAGGTCCTATAATATATCTTAATTTATGAGCTGGGATTCATAGTGCTGCTATTAGAGATGAGCAATTTATTCAAAAGTTCGATTCGGATGATTCTGTGAATTTTACAAAAAAATTGTGGGTGCAATGACAGGAAGCTGCAATAGGGCCGCCCCCCGTCATTGTACCCCTCAGATGCCGCGTTCGTACATGATCGCGGAATCTAAGTGTAAAAGCAATGTGAAATTAACATTAAAACAAATTAAATCAAAATTACTGGTCCATTTGCTCACGATGGGCTGGCTATCGCCATATTGCTTGAAGATCTGATTGCATCATCACGTCGGCCAACGTGGTGACGGGATTTCGGCCGAGAACTTCAATCAAGATGGCGGCTGGCAACCCATTGTAAGCAAATGGAGGAGGTAAGAATGAATTTTTTTGTTTTTTATACTACAGTGTGGGCCATTTATATGGATACACCTTAATAAAATGGGAATGGTTGGTGATATTAACTTCCTGTTTGTGGCACATTAGTATATGTGAAGGGGGAAACTTTTCAATATGGGTGGTGACCATGGCGGCCATTTTGAAGTCAGCCATTTTGAATCCAACTTTAGTTTTTTCAATAGGAAGAGGGTCATGTGACAATCAAACTTATTGGGAATTTCACAAGAAAAACAATGGCTTGTTTTTAATGTAACTTTATTCTTTCATGAGTTATTTACAAGTTTCTCTTTGTTTACAGCCATTGAAATGTCGCCGAGGTTAACACGTGAGGAGCGGATAGAAATTGTGTTGATGTCTGGTGAACGCAGTAACCGGGTCATTGCAGCAGATTTCAATGCAAGACACCCTACGAGACCACCCATCTCCCATGCTACAGTTAGCAAACTGCTTGCTAAGTTTCGTGAAACTGGTTCAGTGTTGGATTTGCCAAAATGTGGACGCATGAAATCTGTCTCTAATGAAGAAACATCAGTGGCTGTTTTAGCTTCATTCAGCAAGAGCCCACAGCGTAGCACTCGCCGCATGTCACTGGAGAGTGGCATTAGTCGAACATCCCTTCGGCGGATATTAGCTACTCACAAATGGCACCCTTACAAACCCTAGCTACTGCAGCATCTCAACGAGGATGACCCAGATCGGCGCACTGAATTTGCAGAATGGGCAAAACAAAAATTGGAACGGGACCCTCAGTTTACGCAGAAGATTTTGTTCAGTGATGAGGCAAACTTTTATGTGAATGGTGAAGTTAACAAACAAAACCACCGCTATTGGTCTGACACTAACCCACATTGGATAGATCCCTCCAAGACTGTTGGAACAAAAAAATTGATGGTATGGTGTGATATATGGGGTACAAAGATAGTGGGGCCATTCTTCATCAATGGAAACCTCAAGGCCACTGGATATGCGAAATTGCTACATGATGATGTGTTTCCCTCTTTATGCACTGAAGCTGGCACGTTCCCTGAGTTTTTCCAGCAAGATGGTGCACCACCATATTATGGGTGTCAGGTCCGAGCATTCCTAGATAAACAGTTTCCTGGAAAGTGGATTGGTCGTCGTGGGCCAGTTGAATGGCCCCCAAGGTCTTCCGATCTGACCCCCTTAGACTTTTATCTTTGTGGTCATCTGAAGGCAATTGTCTATGCTGTGAAGATACGAGATGTGCAGCACCTGAAACTACGGATACTGAAAGCCTGTGCTAGCATTTCTCCTGCGGTGTTGCTATCAGTGTGTGAAGAGTGGGAGAAGAGGGTTGCATTGACAATCCAACACAATGGGCAGCACATTGAACACATTTTTTAAGTGTAAATAACTCATGAAAGAATAAAGTTACGTTAAAACCAAGCACACCATTGTTTTTCTTGTGAAATTCCCAATAGATTTAATGTGTCACATGACCCTCTTCCTATTGAAAAAACTAAAGTTGGATTCAAAATGGCCGACTTCAAAATGGCCACCATGGTCACCACCGATCTTGAAAAGTTTCCCCCTCACATATACTAATGTGCCACAAACAGAAAGTTAATATCACCAACCATTCCCATTTTATTAAGGTGTATCCATATAAATGGCCCACCCTGTATTTCAGGATAAATCGATTCGCTTACACGAAGCACAAGGAAACTCGACTTCGAGGCAAATCGAATCTATCATGAAATTCGGATCGAATTCCACTTCGTGGGATTCGATTCGCTCTTCTCTAGCTACAATCTTGATACACATTGTGTCTAGCATGTGTAGCTGGAGTATATTTATTGTTCTATTTCTAAGCACAGTACACCTATGCCCTAATAGAGCTTACAGACATAAAGTGTGTTTATCAATTAGTGCCTCTCATTCTGACAGACCCGATTCAGCCATGTTTTACAGGAAGTGCCTTCATTTGAATGGATGGTAGGCATGTAATACTATAGTTCCCCATGAAAGAAAATGCATGACTAGGCAATCAGTCTTTATCACCAGAGTTTTTGAAGCTGGATAAGTCCATATAATTTATAAAAAAAGTTTTTATGGAAAGCCATAAGTCATCTGTGACACACTAGATAGATAAATTAGTATATGAAAGGTATATACAATTGTGACAGATCCATCTGTATAGGCCTATATTGCTGGTTCGTCTGTTTGCCTTCATTTCGCTGGATTTCCTGCCCGTATGCCCCTGTTCGTGTGTTTCCCCAAATACCGATTGGAACTACTGAACGGACGGCCACCCAGGAGAAGAGTGTGCTGCTAGTTAACCCAAATGGCCTCATTGTTCACAAAGGACTTAAACTAACTTGAACTCCTGGTCTAATGCGTGTCATTTTGGGATGTTAAATGTCTGTGTATTGAAAAGGGTTGTGACATTGTATGTTTAAATGGTAATGTCTGTTCTGTTGTCCCCACATGTGTATTGTGGTTACCCTCTGTCTTGAGAGAAAATGGGATTACTCCTCAGGTCTCCAGGGCAGAGAGGAGGAGACCATGATGCATTGTGGGGGATGTATTGTCTCTGTAGTGCTGCATGTCTGTCCTGTGTCAGTCTCCATTCTGGTCCCCTAGGGGCGTGTCCACCAGATGGAGACCTGCATAAATACGGGTGGGTAGCCCTCAATAAAATTGATTCCTGTTTGACTTTCAAGACGGAGCTTGGTCTCGTTTGTGGAGGGATTTATTATTGGGACAGCGCTTTCGTAGATTGCTAGCTGTGGAAGGAGTTCGACTGAATTGCTGATCGGGAGTTGCCACTTCGTATGCTCCATTCGGGAGTTTGACGATCGGCTGGATTAAAAACTGCATTTCTGGAGAACGGGGCTTATTCACTAAACGGCGGCTTCATCTACCTGGCGGTGAGTGTCGTAACAACAATCTTTTTAAAAAATAAGTAAAATGCAGGTTTCATTTTTTTATGTTACAAATCTGCAGCCATATTATCTTAGCATACTGTACATGCTGTCATATGAAGTATAGTCTTCATAAGAAAAATAATTTTTAAATAATTATTAAAAAATTCTTAAAGGGGTTGTACAGGATGCTTTGATCCTCCCGCCTGTGAAGGACCCGCATATCTCTGGCGCTGTAATTACAGAGCCGGAGGTCCGCGGCATACAGAGGGAGCCCTTTGTTTCCTTTGCCCTTGTTATGTAAAGTTATCGGCATCTCCCTCCAGGCGCACTGGGGGGGGGCATCCACGATTGGGGGACATTATTGGTGACATTAGTTATATATATATACAGTGCTGCCCATAATTATTCATACCCCTGGCAAACTTGGACATAAAGTTACTGTTATTCAACGAGCAAGTAATGTTTTGACGGAAAATGACATAGGTGTCTCCCAAAAGATAATAAGAACAATGTACAAGAGGCATTATTGTGGAAAAAAAAATATTTGCAGCTTTTATTTACATTTGAGCAAAAAGTGTCCAGTCCAAAATTATTCATGCCCTTCACAAACTGTCACAGTCTGTGGGAAAATCAAAAGTTCTATACCATTCCAAATAGTCCAAGCTGTTCTAAAGCGTCCTAATTACCCTGATTAATTGGGAACAGCTGTTTTAATCAACTCAACAGGTGAAAAACTGCAGCTCTCTGCAGTTGGTTTGTGGACAGTCATGGCTAAGACAAAGGAGCTCAGTGAGGACCTGCAGCTGCTCATTGTGGCTGCTCACAAGTCAGGAAAGGGCTACAAGGCAATTTCTAAATGTTTTCAAGTTCCAGTGGCTACAGTGCAAAGTATTAGTAAAAAATTCAAGATGTTCCGCACTGTGGAAAATCTCAGAGGACGTGGTCGGAAGCCAAAAGTGACACCTGTGCTGGCCAGGAGGTTAGTTAGAGAGGTGAAAAAGAATCCAAGGATTACCACCAAGGCCATCCTGGTGAATCTGGGCTCTGCTGGTGGCAATGTCTCAAGGCAGGCAATCCAACGGACACGGCAAACTGCTGGGTTCCACAGATGCAGACCAAGGAGGATGCCACTTCTCCAGATAAGGCACACAAAAGCTTGCTTGGCCTTTGCAAAAGCTCATCTGGACAAAGAAGAAGACTTCTGGTCTTCTGTGTTATGGTCATATGAAACAAAAATTGGGCAAATTTGGCGTAAAAAAGGAGAAGCCTTTAACCCAAAGAACACCATCCCCACTGTCAAACATGGTGATGGGAACCTAATGCTTTTGGGGTGTTTTTCAGCCAATGGACCAGGGAACCTAATCACAGTAAACGGCACCATGAAAAAATGAGGATTCTCAACGACAACATCAGGCAGTCTGCAGAGAAACTTGGCCTTGGGCACCAGTGGACATTTCAGCATGACAATGACCCAAAACACACAGCGAAATGGTTAGCAGACAACAACATTAATGTTTTGGAGTGGCCCAGCCAGAGTCCAGACTTGAATCCAATTGAGACTCTGTGGAGGGAGCTAAAGATCAGGGTGATGGCAAGAAGACCCTCCAGCCTGAAAGATTTGGAGCTCATTGCTAAAGATGAATGGGCAAAAATACCTGTGGAGACAAGCAAAAAGCTGGTCTGCAATTATAGGAAGCGTTTGATTGCTGTAATAGCCAAAAAAAGGCTTTTCTATTGATTATTGAGATGGGTATGAATAATTTTGGACTGGACACTTTTTGCTCAAATGTAAATAAAAGCTGTGAAATGTTTTTTTTCCCCACAATAATGCCTCTTGTACATCGACTTATTATCTTTTGGGAGACACCTATGTCATTTCCCATCAAAAAATTACTTGCTGTTTGAATAAAAGTAACTTTAAGTCAAAAATTGCCAGGGGTATGATTAATTATGGGCAGCACTGTATATATATATATATATATATATATATATATATACACTGCTCAAAAAAATAAAGGGAACACAAAAATAACACATCCTAGATCTGAGTTAATTAAATATTCTTCTGAAATACTTTGTTCTTTACATAGTTCAATGTGCTGACAACAAAATCACACAAAAATTAAAAAATGGAAATCAAATTTTTCAACCCATGGAGGTCTGGATTTGGAGTCACACTCAAAATTAAAGTGGAAAAACACACTACAGGCTAATCCAACTTTGATGTAATGTCTTTAAAACAAGTCAAAATGAGGATCAGTAGTGTGTGTGGCCTCCACGTGCCTGTATGACCTCCCTACAATGCCTGTGCATGCTCCTGATGAGGTGGCGGACGGTCTCCTGAGGGATCTCCTCCCAGACCTGGACTTAAGCATCTGCCAACTCCTGGACAGTCTTTGGTGCAACGTGACGTTGGTGGATAGAGTGAGACATGATGTCCCAGATGTGCTCAATTGGATTCAGGTCTGGGGAACGGGCGGGCCAGTCCATAGCATCAATGCCTTCGTCTTGCAGGAACTGCTGACACACTCCAGCCACATGAGGTCTAGCATTGTCTTGCATTAGGAGGAACCTAGGGCCAACCGCACCAGCATATGGTCTCACAAGGGGTCTGAGGATCTCATCTCGGTACCTAATGGCAGTCAGGCTACCTCTGGCGAGCACATGGAGGGCTGTGCGGCCCTCCAAAGAAATGCCACCCCACACCATTAATGACCCAATGCCAAACCGGTCATGCTGGAGGATGTTTCAGGCAGCAGAACGTTCTCCACGGCGTCTCCAGACTCTGTCACGTCTGTCACATGTGCTCAGTGTGAACCTGCTTTCATCTGTGAAGAGCACAGGGCGCCAGTGGCAAATTTGCCAATCTTGGTGTTCTCTGGCAAATGCCAAACGTCCTGCACAGTATTGGGCTGTAATCACAACCCCCACCTGTGGACGTCGGGCCCTCATATCACCCTCATGGAGTCTGTTTCTGACCGTTTGAGCAGACACATGCACATTTGTGGCCTGCTGGAGGTCATTTTGCAGGGCTCTGGCAGTGCTCCTTCTGTTCCTCCTTGCACAAAGGCGGAGGTAGCGGTCCTGCTGCTGGGTTGTTGCCCTCCTACGGCCTCCTCCACGTCTCCTGATGTACTGGCCTGTCTCCTGGTGTCCATGCTCTGGACACTACGCTGACAGACACAGCAAACCTTCTTGCCACAGCTCGCATTGATGTGCCATCCTGGATAAGCTGCACTACCTGAGCCACTTGTGTGGGTTGTAGACTCTGTCTCATGCTACCACTAGAGTGAAAGCACCGCCAGCATTCAAAAGTGACCAAAACATCAGCCAGGAAGCATAGGAACTGAGAAGTGGTCTGTGGTCACCACCTGCAGAACCACTCCTTTATTGGGGGTGTCTTGCTAATTGCCTATAATTTCCACCTGTTGTCTATCCCATTTGCACAAAAGCATGTGAAATTGATTGTCACTCAGTGTTGCTTCCTAAGTGGACAGTTTGATTTCACAGAAGTGTGATTGACTTGGAGTTACATTGTGTTGTTTAAGTGTTCCCTTTATTTTTTTGAGCAGTGTATATATATATATATATATATATATATATATATATATACATATACATATATATACATTTAAATTCCCCCCTTCCCTCTACAGAAAGCATGAATGATTTCTTCCAGAAACAGCATAACAATTGTTCATTTACCCCATGTAAGTGGAAGAATGGGCCTTAGTTGCAATACCCCCACACAACCTGTGAATAGCTTTGGCACTGTTTTCTTTTTTTAATAACTAGCATAATTTTTTCTAATCTGGTAAACTATTTTAAAGTTATAGAAAGGTCTCAAATGACATACTAGAGCTGGGTAGCTGGATGTGCTCACCTCAAGCTCTCATTTCTATATTAATACTTTTATTTCTATATATCTAAACAAAAACAAATGAAAGCAGCACAGCAGAAAAAAATTAAATGGTGTGCCAGCAGCTATGGAGACAATCCCGTATCCAAAAGTTGCATAAAGAAGAAAATTATACGGCACTCCCAGGGTTGTGATTAAAAATAGTGTTCTTTATTCACCAGCGCGACGTTTCAGTCCACTCACTGGGACTTTTCTCAAGCAGTGATACATAACAATGCTGCTGGGTACATATATATAGGTTAAACTAGATAATTAATATTAATACATAATTATCAGAAAAATCATAAAAACATTATTTAAAACACAATATAAATTCATGTGATACTCCCTACCAATCCCTAATGTGATGATGTATAATTCTCATTAATATTCACATAACATAATTATATCCATATACATAAATCCTCCATCAAGTGACATAATTGATATATTAAAAACTCATGTGCACAGCTTAATTAAAAACAAAATTGAGAGCATAGCAGATTACTAACCAGCATGGAAACCCCACATGTGTTTGGCGTCAAACAAAGCCAACTGCACATGTGTGGAAGTAAAGTAAATAACTTGTGAAGCGCAGGAAGCGGTACTGAGGTGGAAAGCACACGCGGCTGTCAGCTGACCATCATGTGAGCGCAATCCACCACATGACTGCCTCCCCGCCATACTTGGGCTCACGTCATTGATCTCCTCTCACTAGAAATGTACATCATGCGTGCACTACTAGAAACAATTACTTTTAAAATAAGCTATCATTATATAATATATTACTAGCCAGAGGGAGAGAAAGGAGATGTGTATATATATGTGTAAATACGGAGATACCCCCAAGTACCATCACATAATTATATGCAGATAGACATGGGGGATAGCCACATTGGCCGTTCAGTATCCAGAGACTGGACACCAAATCCGACCCATGTAAGCTACCATTCTCCTATAGGAAAAGATAGTATCATAGGGGAATAATGGACATGGATACAGGTCATGTACCCCGTTCTTATTTATGCCCCAAACTATTTGCAGACCCCTGATCCAAATCTCAGACCACTGGGCCTGCGATAAATTAATCCCCACAAGAATTAAGTACAAAAGAAATCACATTTTACTCCCAATAATTCTCCCACTGTCTAAAAAGATGTAAAAAAATATAAAATATATTATCATAACATAGGCACCCACAATATACATAGGAGACTAACATCAATGTCGTGCGCCATAATTTAAATCAGTATTCCTTTTTCATAAATAATTTTCACAGGATCAATGCTGGTTTTACAAGTAATATTTCTGCTGTCCAACAATTCTGCAAGAGAAAATAAAAATATGTTAGTATATTAGTATATTCAAACATCGTATTTATAGCACCATATATCGAATAGTACACATTCTATGTAGCGGTCAGAGCGGATTATGCAAAAGGAGATAATTAAGTAAACATCCATGGTTTATAATCCACATTCAAGCCATGGGGACGTAATGTATTTAGTTTAGTTATCCACTAGATCTCACGCCTCTTCAAACTGATTGTCCTATTTCCATCTTTACGGGAGATAGGATATGATCCACCAACATACACTTTCCCTATGTCCATGATCTATGAAGTGTTTTGACACAGGTAGATCCATCCGTCCTTTTCGGATGGTATACCTGTGTTAATTCAACCTTGTTTTAAAATCCAAGGTTGTCTCACCCACGTATAATAGTGGACAGGGAGACCATAGTACATAAATCACGCATGTGGAGTCGCATGTTAAAAAAGGATTTAACTATATTTTTGTAAGGCGGATGGATCAGTAAAGATCCCTTTTTGTACATATGTACAGTTGATGCAGTTTAAACATAAAAATACACTTTTTTTTCGGGTTGAAAGAAATGTCTGTTGTACACTTTTTGGGGACCAATATCAGCATGAACCAATTTATCACACAGATTCGGTGGTCTGCAGTAGGACATTAATGGCAAATTGCCAAACTCCTCAATATCTTTAATACTTTTCCTGATATTTGAACTATTTTGGGAAAATGTAGTCACTATAGGGATCCTGTCCTCACGTTGTAATCAATGCTTTTTTTTTTAATAAAGAAGATCTATCAATCGTTTTCATGGCTGTCTCTGGGAAATCCCCGGTCCCTAAATGCCTGTACCATTGTGTTGAATATCTTGTCCAAACAGTCAATGTCACTAACTATACATTTAGCGCATAAAAACGGACTAAAAGGGAATGATTTTACCATAGTTCTTGGATGCGCATCATAACGTAAAATAGAATTTCTGTCCGTAGGTTTCACATAAACGTCAGTATGTATAACGTTACCTTTTAAGAACATCCAGAAATTTGATTTCATTCTCTGAATGTTCCAACATAAATTTTATATCATTATCAATGGTATTTAAAAATAAAAAGAACTCAAGGAGATCTGTTTTTGTACCTGTCCAAATGAGGAAGATGTCCTCGATGTATCGCCACCACCTCAACACATATTTGAAGTGGTGGGCTACATAGACGCACTATTTTTTTGGGGGGGAATGGAAGGGGGGAAGTTCAGAAGGAAAGGTGTAGGGTAAAAAATATACTTAAACCTCTCAAATGTATGTAAACTAATGCCAGAAGCCTGACTAATAAAACTGGGGAACTGGAATTAGTGATGTGTGAGGAGAAACATAGAAACATAGAATGTGTCGGCAGATAAGAACCATTTGGCCCATCTAGTCTGCCCAATATATCTGAATACTATGGATAGCCCCTGGCCCTATCTTATATGAAGGATAGCCATATGCCTATCCCATGCACGCTTAAACCCCTTCACTGTATTTGCAGCTACCACTTCTGCAGGAAGGCTATTCCATGCATCCACTACTCTCTCAGTAAAGTAATACTTCCTTATATTACTTTTAAACCTTTGTCCCTCTAATTTAAAACTGTGTCCTCTTGTGGTAGTTTTTCTTCTTTTAAATATGCTCTCCTCCTTTACCGAGTTGATTCCCTTTATGTATTTAAAAGTTTCTATCATATCCCCTCTGTCTTTTCTTTCTTCCAAGCTATACATGTTAAGGTCCTTTAACCTTTCCTGGTAAGTTTTATCCTGCAATCCATGTACTAGTTTAGTAGCTCTTCTCTGAACTTTCTCTAGAGTATCTATATCCTTCTGGAGATATGGCCTCCAGTACTGCGCACAATACTCCAAGTGAGGTCTCACCAGTGTTCTGTACAGCGGCATAAGCACTTCACTCTTTCTACTGCTTATACCTCTCCCTATACATCCAAGCATTCTGCTGGCATTTCGTGCTGCCCTATTACATTGTCTTCCCACCTTTAAGTCTTCTGAAATAATTACTCCTAAATCCCTTTCCTCAGATACTGAGGTCAGGACTGTGTCAAATATTCTATATTCTGCCCTTGGGTTTTTACGCCCCAGGTGCATTATCTTGCACTTATCCACATTAAATTTCAGTTGCCAGAGTACTGACCATTCTTCTAGTTTTCCTAGACTATGACATAACGAAAACATGGCTGGATGATAACTATGACTGGGCAGTTAATGTACAAGGTTACAGTCTGTTTAGAAAGGATCGTCAAAACCGGAGAGGGGGAGGGGTCTGCCTTTAAGTCCTGTCTAAAGCCCACACTCCGGGAAGATATAAGTGAGGGACATGAACATGTGGAGTCACTGTGGGTAGAGATACATGGAGCTAAAAACAATTATAAATTACTAATAGGAGTTTACTATAAACCACCTAATATACCAGAGTCCACAGAAAATCTACTACTAAACGAGATAGACAAGGCGGCAAATCATAATGAGGTGGTTATTATGGGGGACTTTAACTATCCAGATCTAGACTGGGAAACTAAAAGCTGTACATTCCATAAAGGAAACAGGTTCTTGGCAATAAGCAAAGACAATTACCTCTCCCAACTGGTTCAGGACCTGACTAGAGGGACGGCCATACTGGACTTAGTATTAACCAATAGGCCTGACAGAACAACAGACGTGCAGGTTGGGGGACACCTGGGAAATAGTGACCATAAAGTAATAACCTTCCAATTATCATTCAAAAGAGCGTTTCTACAGGGAGGAACAAAAATACCAAACTTCAAAAAAGCAAAATTTATCCAACTAAGCGAGGCCATAGGCCTAACTAACTGGGACAAAGTCCTAAAAAATAAAAATACTGCCACAAAATGGGATATCTTTAAAAGCATCCTAAAATCTCATTGTGAGAGGTACATACCATATGGGAATAAAAGGTTAAGGAACAAAAAGAAACCAATGTGGATAAATAGAACTGTAAAACAAGCAATAAATGACAAAAAGAAAGCATATAAATCACTAAAACAGGAGGGTAGCAAGAAAGCACTGAAAAACTATAAGGAAACTATAGGCCGGTAAGTTTAACATCTGTTGTGGGTAAACTGTTGAAGGTTTTCTAAGAGATGCTATCTTAGAGCATCTCAACGGAAATAAGCAAATAACGCCATATCAGCATGGCTTCATGAGGGATCGGTCATGCCAAACTAATTTAATCAGTTTCTATGAGGAGGTAAGTTCTAGACTTTACAGCGGCGTATCAATGGATGTCGTATATGTGGAATTCTCCAAAGCATTTGACACTGTACCACATAAAAGGGTTATTCACTTTAGAAAAAAGACCACTGAAGGGAGATCTAATTACTATGTATAAATATATCATGGATCAGTACAGAGATCTATCCCATCATCTATTTATCCCCAGGACTGTGACTGTGACGAGGGGACATCCTCTGCGTCTGGAGGAAAGAAGGTTTGTACACAAACATAGAAGAGGATTCTTTACCGTGAGAGCAATGAGACTATGGAACTCTCTGCCTGAGGAGGTGGTGATGGTGAGTACAATAAAGGAATTCAAGAGGGGCCTGGATGTATTTCTGGAGTGTAGTAATATTAAAGGCTATAGCTACTAGAGAGGGGTAGTTAATTCAGGGAGTTATTCTGATTGCCTGATTGGAGTCGGGAAGAAATTTTTTATTCCCCTAAAGTGGGGAAAATTGGCTTCTACATTACAGGTTTTTTTTTTTGCCATCCTCTGGATCAACTTGCTGGATGACAGGCCTAACTGGATGGGCAATTGTTTTTTTTTTCCCGGCCTTATGTACTATGTTACTATGTTATCTCCTCAAGATGGGCGATGGCCATGTTCGCGTACGTGGGCGCGACATTTGTCCCCCTTATCTGCATATAGTACTGGTCACCGAACAAAAAATAATTGCACGTCACTACTGTGTGTAATAGTGTCAACAAGAAAACCTGACACCCTAAATAATATTGTGAATGTCTACGTGCATTTTTTCCAACTTCCAAACCAAAGTCGTGCCAAATTGAAGTGTATAGGCTCGCAACATCCAGGGAAGCCAAAATGGCCACTGGTGGAATACTCACTTCAGTCAAATTTTTCAAAAAGTCGGCCGAGTCTTGTAAATATGATTGAGCTGTGACCGCATAAATACATAAGACTTTATCCAAAAAGATAGAAATATTGCTGATTATAGAACCCCTGCCAGAGACGCTAGTTATCTGCTATGCTCTCAACTTTGTTTTAAATTAAGCTGTGCACATGAGTTTTTAATATATTAATTATGTCACTTGATGGAGGATTTATGTATATGGTTATAATTATGTTATGTGAATATTAATGAGAATTATGCATCATCACATTAGGGATTGATAGGGAGTATCACATGAATTTATATTGTGTTTTAAATCATGTTTTTTCAGATTTTTCTGATAATTATGTATTATTATTAATTATCTAGTTTACCTATTTATATGTACCCAGCACCATTGTTATGTATCACTGCTTGAGAAAAGTCCCGTTGAGAGGACTGAAACGTCGCAGTGGTGAATAAAGAACACTATTTTTAATCACAACCTTGGGAGTGCCGTATATATATATATATATATATATATATATTTTATATATATATTTTTTTTTTTGCATTATTGTCTTGCAATTAAGCTTAATAAATGTTTTACTGATACATATAACCTAAACATCTGCCTAAAGGACACTCTTTTTTATATATATTTGACAAATGAAGTCAATGAGCCAGTTTGCGTACAGTATATGAAGTCACAGGTATATGTTATTCCTAAGGGGAGTTATCCCATACCCAATTATTTTACTTTTTCTTTTTTCTTCATGAGTTTCCCTTATCAACGCTAATGGTTAAATTGCAAATAGGAGAATCCAGTTAACAGTTTCCACAAGTATTTTCAGAAAATAAACCCGCAGTGCTAGCAGTCAGCTTACCAGCAGAGCAATGTACTGTACGTCAATTATTAGGCTATTCATAGGTATTTTTTCATGAATTAGGTCATAGTTCAAGTTGTTTCCCTCAAATAAGACACATTTTCTTAAATCAATACAGTTTGCTAATGCCATTACAATAGATATAAGTCATAAAACTTCCAATTAAAGATCCTCACAGTACAAAAAATAATTTTAGAACAATCATGTAACAAAGAACATTGAAAGCCAATGATATTTTGATCAAGATATTTTTCCACTGCGTCCACCTTTTAGACAAGCAGAATCTGTAACCTATAATTCATGTTATAAAAAGAACGCTGTAGCTACAATAGTTTATTACAAAAGCACAGTTACTACTGTACATAAATTATCGGTTCTCAAAATGTCATGTCTATATACTCTACAACATATAGAAATATACCCTGAACAGCCATAACATTTAAAACCACATGTCCTTTGACCTGCTGAGGACTGCACAAGATCTGTGAAGGCATCTTGTGGTATATGGCATCGAAATGTAAGAGGAAGATATCTTAAGTCCTGCAAGTTGTGAGTTTAGACCTCCATGGATCAGACTTTTTCTTCCAACAAGTTCAAATGGATTAAGATCTGTGTAATTTGGAGGTGCAGTGGATTGCCTGAACTCTTTTGTTATGGAAATGAGTACTGAAAACTATTGTGGAACCACTATGCCGAGTAACTGGTTTGGCTGCATAAATGATGAATTTAACCGATTAACGAATATTTTGCTCATTCATTGGTAGTTCGGCAGCATCTTTAAACGGGCCGATTATCGAGAGCGAGTGTTCGCAAAAACTTTCATTACCCAATAATAGTCTGCCCAATAATAGTCCTGTGTAAATGTGCCTTTACTGTTCATATTTATGTCATGAGCAATGCTGCTATGAAGACCTTGTATGAATCCCAGTCACCAAGTCTCTGCATCTACACAAAACTGCCACTATTTAATCCAGATAAGAAGCAGTTGTTGTATTTGCTCAATTGAATTCACACATGGTTTCCATGACAACACAAAACCTGACAGAAATCAGAACATGACATGTCATCAAATTCTTTCTTCAATCATCAATCCTCTAATTTCTAGCGATCTTGTCTCAGCATAGAAGTGAAATCCTAAGAACTGATCTTAATAAACATTAATGGTCCATTTGAATTCCCTTCTGGTCAGTCATATTTAATTAAAGAGTAATAGTAACAGCCTAATTTATGTATTTAGAGTGGCATTTAATTTTAGCAATACATTAGTTGTAAACTGTTTGAATGGGCTGTATCTTTTTGGAGACCCTTTATATATATACCTTACAAGTGCACATGCAGGTAATATAAGGTGTCCCCCAGTCAGATCTCTTCTAGCCAGAGCTGTGATATGTGCCAAGAAAGACACCCATTGACATAAATACACAGGTTGTCCCATACATAAAATGGGTTGTCAAAAAGAGACAATCCCCTATGACTATAACTAGAGATGAGCGAATCAAAGCTAACGAAGTGGAATTCGTTTAGAATTTCAGGAAACATTAGACTCACAACGAATGTGAATTTCCTCACGTTTCGTGGCAACGAATCACATTTTTCCTAAAATGGCGGCTACATGTGTTAGGACTGAGAACAAGGGGCAAGGAACTCTGGGAAGGCGGGATCACCCAGAGTGACATGCCTGCATGCAGCCAATCGGCAGCCAGCCAGCCCTGTGTGTCACAGCCCTATAAATACGGCAGCCATTTCAAATTCTGCCATTTTCCAGAGTTCAGAGTGAAGGGACTGACGTGTGAAGGCGCTAGGGACAGCAATTGGAAAAACATTATTGTGGGGAAAAAAAAGACAGAAAGAACAATTTATAAGTGCAGGGAAAGGATAGGGAGGAATCATTTCACAGCATCTTAGTGCAGGGAGAGACATCAGAAGGCGCTAGGGACATTGATAGGAAAGCGATTTACAAGTGCAGGGAAAGATTATATGGGGATCCAAATAGCCATTAGACAGCTCTGTCATTCCAGCTATTTGTTATTGGGCTGCAAGTGCTATGTTGAAAAGCCTTTAGTGGCTTATATCTTAGTATCTTCAGTATTTTATATCAGTACTACAAGAAAATTGTATACGCAGTTCACTTCTGCTGTTATTTCTGTTGAAAGCGTTTAGGGGCGTATTTTAATAAAAAAAGAAAAATATATACGCACTGCACTGTTGCAGTTTTTTTCTGGTGAAATCGTATAGGGGTGTATTTCAGTACTACTAGAAAAATATATACGCACTCCACTCTTTGCGTTTTTTTCTGGTCAAAGCGTATTGGGTCGCATTCCAGTACAACAAGAAAAATATATTCTCATCACATTTCTGCAGTTAATTCTGGTGAAAGTGTATAGTGGCCTGTTTCAGTCCAACAAGAAAAATATATTCTCAGTTTCAGCACATGGACACACCCCCACCCTATAACAGAACCCGATATGGCAGCCATTTTACGTTCTGTATTTTGCCTGTGTAGGGAGAGGTTGCTTTGTGGAGAAGGTACAGGCTGTTAGGGACACCAAACGCTAGCTAATAGGGCCACAAAAGTCCTTTTAAGGACTGGTATAGGTGTGATATTGATAGGTGTGATATACTGATGGGTGTGATATACTTATAATATACCTTCTAACATAGAAAGTATTTTATAGTGCATTTGCATTGTGCAGCAGTTGTGTACGGTTCTGCTGCGATACCGCAGCTATATAGAGGGACAAGCGCTATTGGAACAACTATTTGCAACGGGTGTGATATACCTGTTGTGTGCACCCCCAAAGACACCACCACCACCACCATAGCCCCTCCACTCGAGTCAGAGGAATTTCTTTCCCATTTATTGCCAGACCTTACCAATGTGCAGCCATTCTTGACATCGGATGAGGAAGAGGACAGTACCCAGATCAGCCCAAGGAGGGTGGTCCCCACTGTTGCTGCCTACTCCGAGATCTAAAAATGTCAGTGGTGGTGAAGGTGACGATGATGACATGTCGATGGATGTCATGTGGGTGCCCAAAAGAGAGGAAGAGGAGGGGAGTTCAGAGGGAGAGATGGAGCAGCAGAGAGGGAGGAGAAGGAGGAAAAGCAGGCAGAGCTCGCAGGGGAACAGTAGGCAAAAAGCAGACTGAAAATGTATCTGGAGTGAGCCATCCACCATGCACAGGCACTTCTGGCGCTCCTAGGACTCCAGCACATGGCTCCGCAGTGTGTTTTTTTTTTTTTTAAACGTTTCAGCTGCTGACAATAGTGTTGCCAACTTGCCATCTGCAGCATTTGCTGTCAACGCATAAGTCGCGGTAAGCCCAACACTCACCTAGGGACGACCGCCTTAAGAAGGCACCTCACCTCCAATCATGAGCCCAGTGGGAGCAACGCCGTCAGAACCCACAAAGACAAACTCCCGGCGCTCCACGTCCTGCATCCATTCCTTCTCCTCTCTCCTCCCATTTGTCCTCCACTCGACCTTCCACCATGCCATCATCACTTTCATCTGGCAGAAGGCAGGCTTCCATGGCCAAAATGTTTGAGCACAAAAAGTTGATGACACTGGATAACTCTCTTGCCCAACGTCTGACAGCTGGCTTGTCGGAACTGCTAGCCCGCCAATTACTGCAAAATAAACTGGTGGACTCGGAGGCCTTTAGAAAATTTGTGGCCATTGACACACCGCAATGGAAGGTTCCCCGGAAAGAAATATTTCTCCCAGATGGGCATCCCTGAACCATATGGCCACGTTCAGGGGCAAGTTACTATAGCTCTGGCACACAGTGTCGGTGCCAAGTTACATCTGACCACGACATGTGATCTAGCAAACATGGGCAGGGAAGGTACATAACTTTTACTGCCCTCTGGGTGAACCTTCTGATGGCCGTCAAGCATGTAACCCGTGGCTCCCGTGTGGATTTGGTGTTACCACCAAGGATTGCATACAGGCCTGCCTTTTATTCTCCTCCTCCTACTCCATCCTCCATCTCCTCCTCGGCTGACTCCTTATTTTCCACTGCTACAGCCTCTTCCGCTGCCCCCCCCCAAGCTCCCCAGAACCTATTTGACAGGTTCTGGGGAGCTTGGTTTCTATTCAACGCGCCAGTGGCTGCTCATGCGAGATGCATGCAGACTTCTGCGGCCATTTGATGAGATCACCAAACTGGTCAGTCGTAGCCAGGGCGCCATCAGTGACATCGTACCTTACGCCTTCTTTCTGGAGTAATTATCGCATCATGTCATTGATCAAGCCATCGAGGAGCAGGATCTGGAAGATGAGGAAGTCGCAATGCTGAATGAATTGCCAGGGGGGCTACTCCATCTGAGACAAGTCAGCAGGAGTCTGAAGAGGAGTCAGAGGAGGATGGTGGCTAGGGGAAGGAGGAGAAGGAGCAAAAAGAGCAGGCTTTGAGGTGGACTTTAAGCTTTTCGGGGATCTCTGGTGTTGTCCGTGGCTGGGGGGAGGAGACCGAGGACGACATTCTCCTGGGCGATGACTAGGAGCCAGGGCGCTCCACCACTTTCAATTTAGTGCAAATGGGGGCCTTTAGTACGGTTAAGACACCCTACAAACTTAAAGAATGACCTGGCCAGTTGTATCATTCAGCCTGTACACCACCATGTGCTTTACAGGCATATTTGCAAAAGTTGAAAAAGATGGAGATGGATGCAGCGAGTAAAATAACTTACATTATTAAACACACATCATTTTTGTGGCTGACACGTTTCGATCATCGTAGATATACAAAGTAAAAAGCAAGCATGGACTAAATAGGCAAGATAACAGCTGTAGCAAACCCATTAATTCATCCAATAGCTTCAGGTACAGCAAAGGCATAAATCGTATTACTAAAGTGACATTGTGCTATTGTCATAGAATATATTTAAATTATTCATAAAAAAATGCAGAGTTAGGCCTCATGCACACGACCGTGGTTTGGGTCCGCATCCGAGCTGAAGTTTCTGTGTGTCGGATGTGGACCAATTCACTTAAATTGGGCCATGTTTTCACAACTAGGGTAAGGTGTAGGGACAGGAGGGATATGGATGGACAAGGCTTGAAAAAATGGGTAAACTGAGCGTGATTTATGTAAATATATATATATATATATATATATATACACTCACCTAAAGAATTATTAGGAACACCTGTTCTATTTCTCATTAATGCAATTATCTAGTCAACCAATCACATGGCAGTTGCTTCAATGCATTTAGGGGTGTGGTCCTGGTCAAGACAATCTCCTGAACTCAAAACTGAATGTCAGAATGGGAAAGAAAGGGGATTTAAGCAATTTTGAGCATGGCATGGTTGTTGGTGCCAGACGGGCCGGTCTGAGTATTTCACAATCTGCTCAGTTACTGGGATTTTCACGCACAACCATTTCTAGGGTTTGCAAAGAATGGTGTGAAAAGGGAAAAACATCCAGTATGCGGCAGTCCTGTGGGCAAAAATGCCTTGTGGATGCTAGAGGTCAGAGGAGAATGGGCCGACTGATTCAAGCTGATAGAAGAGCAACGTTGACTGAAATAACCACTCGTTACAACTGAGGTATGCAGCAAAGCATTTGAGAAGCCACAACACGCACAACCTTGAGGCGGATGGGCTACAACAGCAGAAGACCCCATCGGGTACCACTCATCTCCACTACAAATAGGAAAAAGAGGCTACAATTTGCACGAGCTCACCAAAATTGGACTGTTGAAGACTGGAAAAATGTTGCCTGGTCTGATGAGTCTCGATTTCTGTTGAGACATTCAAATGGTAGAGTCTGAATTTGGCGTAAACAGAATGAGAACATGTATCCATCCTCTGATGGCTACTTCCAGCAGGATAATGCACCATGTCACAAAGCTCGAATCATTTCAAATTGGTTTCTTGAACATGACAATGAGTTCACTGTACTAAAATGGCCCCCACAGTCACCAGATCTTAACCCAATAGAGCATCTTTGGGATGTGGTGGAACGGGAGCTTCGTGCCCTGGATGTGCATCCCTCAAATCTCCATCAACTGCAAGATGCTATCCTATCAATATGGGCCAACATTTCTAAAGAATGCTATCAGCACCTTGTTGAATCAATGCCATGTAGAATTAAGGCAGTTCTGAAGGCAAAAGGGGGTCCAACACCGTATTAGTATGGTGTTCCTAATAATTCTTTAGGTGAGTGTATATATATATATATATATATATACAGGTGAAACTCAAAAAAATTTAATATTGTGCAAAGTTCATTTATTTCAGTAATGCAACTTAAAAGGTGAAACTAACATATGAGATAGAATTATTACATGCAAAGCGAGATATTTCAAGCTTACAGCTTATGAAACCCCACAAGTCACAATTTTGAGGTACCCTTTGCTTAGGGGTTATGGATTAATTAGCTGACTAGAGTGTGACACTTTGAGCCTAGAATATTAAACCTTTTCACAAATTTCTAATTTTAAGCTGCATTAATGCAATTTCTTTTAATTTGCATTATTGAAATAAATTAACTTTTACATGATATTCTAATTTTTCGAGTTTCACCTGTCTTGTCATTGTCTGTAGCTACTAGAGGCCTATTCATGCCAGGCAGGTTCCCCCAGAAGTATCTTGGTCGATCGACACTCATTGTGCCATTCTGTGGCTTCCTCATGCTGCTGCCACCTCCACACTCCATCATTGTGCCACTCTGTGGCCTCCTGATTCTGCTGCCACCTCCACACTCTGTCATTGTGCTGCTCTGTGGTCTCCTCCTGATGCTGCTGCTGCCAACTCCAGACTCTGTTCTAGTGCCACTCTGTTGCCTACTCATGCTGCTTCAACCTCCAGACTCGTTCATTGTGCCACTCTGTGGCCTATTCATGCTGCTGCCACCTCCGGACTCGGTCGTTGTGCCACTCTGTGGCCTGCTCATGGTGCTGCCACCTCCAGACTCGGCCGTTGTGGCACTCTGTGGCCTACTCATGCTGCTGCCATCTCCACACTATGTCACCTTGCCACTCTGTAGTATCCTGCTGCTGCTGCCATCCCCACATTATGTCACCTTACCACTCTGTAGTCTCCTCATGGTGCTGCCATATCGACACTATTTTAACTTGCCACTCTGTGGTATCCTGCTGCTGCTGCCATCTCCACATTATGTCACCTTGCCACTCTGTGGTCTCCTCATGCTGCTGCCATCTCCACATTATGTCACCTTGCCACTCTGTGGTCGCCTCATGCTGCTGCCATCTACACATTATGTCACCTTGCCACTCTGTGGTCTCCTCATGCTGCTGCCATCTCCAAACTATGTCACCTTGCCACTCTGTGGCCTCCTCATGCTGCTGCCATATCCACACTATCTCACCTTGCCACTCTGTGGCTTCCTGATGCTGCCACCAGCTCCAAACTATGTCACCTTGCCACTCTGTGGTTTCCTCATGCTGCTGCCATCTCCACACTATGTCACCTTGCCACTCAGTGGTTTCCTCATGCTGCTGCCATCTCCACACTATGTCGCCTTGCCACTCTGTGGTCTCCGGATGATAACACCACCTCCAAACTATGTCACCTTGCCACTCTGTGGTTTCCGGATTCTGCCGCCACCTCAAAACTATGTCACCTTGCCACTCGGTGGCCTTATCATACTGCTGCCATCTACAGACTCTGTCATTGTACTGCTCGATGGCCTTCTCATGATGCTGCTGCTGCATCCACCACCTCCAGACTCTGTCATTGTGCCACTCTTTCAAAGTGTTTTTTTCCGGTAATATTGATGGGTGACTGCAAAACTCCTTTTTTTCTGTATGAACCGAATGAAGTTGTGGCAAAAAAATTTCTTTCAAATTATTTTTATTTTTTTTATTATTTTGCTGTATGAACCGAATTATGTCTTGTGAGGTCGTGTGACGTCTGAAAGTGTTAGGAAAATATATATTTTTAGACAACAAATATACAAAAAGTACATGAAAACAATGACAACCTCCTGATGCCGCCGCCACCTCCAGACTCGGTAATTGTGCCACTCGGTGGCCTCCTCATACTGCCGCCACCTCCATACTCTGTCATTGTGCCACTCAGTGGCCTCCTCATACTGCTGTCAACTCCAGACTCTGTCATTGTGCCACTCAATGGCCTCATCATACTGCTGTCAACTCCAGAACCTGTCATTGGGCCACTCTGTGGTCTCCTCATGCTGCTTCCCCCTCACCACTATGTCATAGGTCCACCCACTCTGTGGACTTCTCATGCTGTTCCCACCCTCACCACTTCATGACTGGGCCACTATTTTGCCACTTATTTGACCTTTCTTCTGATTTGTCAGAAGGAAGGAAAAATGAGACGCACAACGGATCCTGTCTATGTAGCAGCTGATTATTGAGCAAATGCTGCTGACAGGATCCGTTTTTTGTGGGTTATTGTTCTAACGGATCAGAGGAAAGGATCCTGTCTATGTAGCAGCTGTAAGGTCTGTATGGTCCCATCAGAATTGGCTTATGATTTGGTAGCCAAAAGCAGGAGTGGGTACAAAACACAGAAAACATGCAAATATTCCGTTCACGTGTCATCCGTTTTTTGTGGGTTATTGTTCTAACGGATCAGAGGAAAGGCAAATTAATCAGTGACGTCAACAATAAATTTCTACTGACACTGTCTCCACTCTGTCCGTGGGACTCTACGTCCGTGGGTTCTGTTGACATCGATGTGGAATCAGCTGGCGACGGTGTAAAAGGAGTGCGCTTCTTCTTGGCGCTAACATCGACCTGTAAGGTGGAGTTCATACGTGAGTTATTTTGGCAGTTTTTCCCCCGTGACTGCCTATATAAGTGAAGTGTGCAGTGATTCTAAGAACGACCCCTGTCATCTACATGTCATAGGTACTCACAGTATTATTTCACTACCAAAGCAGACTCCCAATGCGTGTTACTGCAAGGCACAGTGTTATACACCACTATAAAGGCTCTCAGCAGCCAGGAAATAGACACTTTTTAACGTGATTTGCCGCAAATATATTCGGATCAAATCAAATTTTTCCCCAAAAATTTGGTGCACCGGCGAAATTAATTATTTTAAAATTTGCTCATCTCTAACTATAACCTTTGACCAACAAATGATTCATCATTAAGAAGATATGCATCTTGGAAGGTATGTTACAGTTTTGCTTCTTGACAACTTTTTTTTCCTTTTTGTAACCAAAACTGGCTGATACCTAGCTTTCTTTCAGTAACTTTTGAACAATAGTTTAAAGAATGATATTATACAGCTATATTTTTGATGTGTGCTCTTTTTTATCTTTGTGTAATTCTAACAATAATACTTTTATCTTGCACTTTGCTCAAACACGGTGCATTACTGTGACCACAATATTCAGCTCCTAAAAATCAATGTGATACAAAAAGGAAGGTTAATTGTTAGGGCAACCCCTGGATGATTTCCCTTGAATGGAACAAAAGGTTTTACTGAGAAAATGCATAACAGATTAAAGAAGAAGAAACAACAAAGACCCCTGAACTCCTGCTTGCTGTGTCCCCGACTGACAGTAGTAATTTTGTCTTTGGCAATTTTTTTCTAGAGTTTGTATTTTAGATATTTCTCAGTCATCATCCCAGTGTTGCCCAAATATGTAGTCAAGACATGTTTGCACCAGACTTTTTCAGGTGAAGTATCTTCTGGCCATAGAGTGAAACCACATATGTACATTCTCCTGTAGGGCTTTTCACATGGTGACCATACCCCTTCAATAGCTGTCGGACAAATGCTTTATGGCCACCAGACTCCATACTTATGCATGCTTAGTTTATTCCAACATCTATCTATTTTCAGATGCAATAATGGATAAAGCCACTGCTTGACACTTGGTGGTGGTCTTATCCCATCCCAAAACAAAAGGATCTGACAATCATATTCAGTGTGACTGATCCTTCTTTCCCTGACATTATCTATCAGGGAAGTGTCGGGAGGACCATATACATATTGAATAGTCAGCTGGCTCGGCAGGTTTGGTCAACAATAATCTAATGTTCGGGGGTCTTGACTTTTTTCAAGTCATTAAATGTACTTGTTCAAATAAAAATATGAAAACGTTTGTGTATCCTAACTAGAAATGGGTAAATAGCAAAGGTTTCCCTGATCAATAATATACACATAGAATCAGTACATTAAAGGGGTATTATGGTTTCAGGAAATGCATGAATGACTCCAAGCAGAGATCTTAAAGACCATAAGCAATGGATACACACAGCTTATTGGAAATTGTAAAATTTTCCTTTATACAATAAATAAACATTATTTCCTGAAAACATACTATGATCATAAAAACACTTATAGCCGTGTGCATGAGCCCTGATCCTGTAGTACCTTTTTAGGCAACATTGCTGTTGCCCATACGTACTCTTGGCTCTTATATACAGTACAATACACACCAGCGTAATACCCATTTACTTACAACTGAATTTCCTAACTACATATAATTTCATTTTTAAACTTGATCTAACTATTTCTATGCTGTAGCATAATATATTTGAATTTGGGAAGCATGTTTATTAATATTTTAATTTTTTATTGCTCCAAGGCATTAGTATGTGTCTGTTTTGAAGGAAATGGAAATAAATGTTAAGACTTATTAGGAAAACTCATGCAGCTAGTCAAATTAAGAACAATGATTGCAATATTAAACAACTGATTAACCGTGACACATCAGTCGTTATTTATTTCATCTCACTTAATTGCACCTTGTCCTGGAGGACATCTTGTAAACCCACGTAAAGAACAGTAGACCGTCTCTCTTTGATGAATGTGTGTGTAAATCAAACACTGTAGATTTACTAAGCATCTTTTACAGAGGATGAATAACTGGCTTGAGAATGAACGTTAAGCATATTGAAATAGCTAAAGTTATAAATCTAGAAATATGATAACTACAATGCGCATAATAACCAAAAATCCATTCGATTCGCTATCACTCTCCACTTGGCACTATATTAGTCACTGCTTATTTACTTTTGCACTTAGTAAATTACCCCTGTTTGTGCAGAAATATAATGGAAACACGGCAAAAAGTATACTGATATTACCATTTTCTTCACCTCAACATGAACGAAGTAGATGTTCAATGTTGACGCTACAAATATATCTAAAACTGACTGTCAATATGTGGAGATCATCTGATCACTGACAGGTCTAATAAATAAGAACATAAGCACATGGGTAATTGGCCACTAGCTGCAAAGCATCATAAATCTTCTTCATAGACAACAATAAAATTGCTACTCTATTACCATACTGTATGCTATATCAGCATTAACAACATGTTGTTGGAAAGCAATAGATGTACCTGTGACTTTGCCCTACAATTAAAGTTGTATGTACTACATTCAATAGAACTATTAAGGAAGACTATATCAAATTAGGGCATGGTCTGCCTCCATCACCATTTTGCTATATTTCATTACAAAACTGAGACTAATCTATGATGGTACACTCCCACAACTATATGGTTTCTATAACTTGCATTTATGAAACAGTCTAAAGTAGCCACATTCAAGAATGTCTACCACCCAGTGCTAAAACTAAGCTGTTCTCTTAAATGTTCTTATTCTTTTAGTCTGCACAATATTTCACTTGCTAGGGCAGCATCCTTGCCAGTATAATGTGTGGAATTCTCGTACATCCTTACAGCATGTATTCTGCCTATATTGTATTACATGTACAAAGGCAAGTACCAGGGTTTTCTAGGACAGTATCCTCTGGTGGGCCCATGCTCTGATACAATAATGAACCCATAATAAAACAGGGCCCCTGAGCAGAAGACAATCTCATTTGGAGCTGACCTTGGAACCAATAACTGGATCAGGGTGGACATACCATCTGTGCAGCCTGAGCAGATGTACAAGAACCTACCACCACCATGCTTCCTAATGTCTACTCTATCATATGTAAAGGATTGTTAACTGTTGTCATAGCTTTAATTGGTGAATTAAAACCTGCAAATTTGTATACCATTAAAGCCTCATTCACATGTCAGTGTTCAGTCAGTTATTTTTTATCAGTGATTAAAACAAGGTGCGCCTCTAAACACAGAACAGGTGCAGAATTTTCCCTTATACCTTATGTCTGTGGAGGCTCCAAACACTGATGTGTGAATGAGTCTTAAAGAGGACCTTTCACCTATTATGACACTGTGAACTAACTATACAGACATGTAGAGCGGCGCCCGGGGATCTCACTGCACTTACTATTATCCCTGGGCGCTGCTCTGTTCTCCCGTTATGGCCTCCGGTATCTCCGCTCACTAAGTTATGGTAGGTGGAGATTTCAGTCACTAAGTTATGGTAGGCGGAGTCTGCTCTTGTTCTGCTCTAGCGCTGGCCAATCGCAGCGCAGAGCTCACAGCCTGGGAGGTTATTTTCTCCCAGGCTGTGAGCTCTGCAATGCGATTGGCCAGCACTGCAGCAGAACAAGGGCAGACTCCGCCTACCATAACTTTGTGACCGGAGATACCGGAAGGCATACCAGGAGAACGGAGCGGCGCCCGGGGATAATAGTAAGTGCAGTGAGATCCCCGGGCGTCGCTCTACATGTCTGTATAGTTAGTTCACAGTGTCATAATAGGTGAAAGGTCCTCTTTAAGACCTTCATGCTCAATGATGCCATGAAAGCTACCTAAAAAAAAATCCAGTACAAGAGAGGGTGGGCCCTCGGAGACAGTTCCTCTGGTGGGCCCAAAAAACCTCAGTCTGATACTGTCAAGTAGTTAAAGTTAGAAATCCTCAAATAAGAGCCCCATACATTTTATAAACCAGCAATATATTTTCTTAATTTGCCTTATTCAATGGAAAGCAAAAGTAACTCGAATTATGTAGTAAGATGTGTATTTTTTCAACACTATGGGCCTCATTTATCAAAAGTGACAGAAAAAACACCTTGTTTCCTATAGAACCAATCACAGTTCAGCTTTCATTTTTCTACAGCAGTTTAAGAAATGAAAGCAGAGCTGTGATTGAATAATTGATTGATTGATTGATTGATTGCCATGGGAAATAAGGCTGTTTTCCTGTCAGGAATGTTTGGTAATTGAGGCTTAATATTTTAAGTTAGGTCTCCAGAAGATCATTTAGTTATATAATTGGAAATATATTTTAAGACACTTTCAAAATACATAGGGAGAGAGTTATCAAAACTGGTGTAATGGAAATCTAGCTCAGTTGCCCATAGCAACCCATCAGATTTCATCTTTCATTTTCCAAAGGAGCTCTGAAAATGGAAAGGTGGTATCTCATTGGTTGCTATGGGCAAGTCAGTTTTCCTTTACACCAGTTTTGATAAATCTTCCCCCATAGATTTTAGAAACATAATGGAAAAATGTATGCATCTCTACTCACTATATGTAATGAATCGGGGAATAAATCCCTAATTTTTTTGATAATTTTATGAAAAAAGCCATGTATCTCAGGCTAAGGAAGGCATGGTGACAACATCTTATGATGTGAGTCACGGCAACGTAAGCTCAATAGCTCCCTATGGAAATCTTGTTGTGTGTTGGTTTTACATTAGAAATTATAATGGAAAAACATTGATACAGTATTTTCTATGTAAACACTGGAAGCATGCATGTTTTGTCACGTACATACTTTTTCATTTAATGTGTAGGAAATTGCATTATTCATAATTGCATGATCACTGTTTGCTTAAGTAGACATACAGTACAATAAAGAATAAGTGAAATGTGTTTGGTAGCTTGAATAAACTAACAATTAGGGGGATGAGAGTTTTCATTACATTACTGTGAAAATCAGGAAGAAACTGAGCAGAATATTAAAAGCCCTTGCCTTGAATAAAATGATTATAATGATAAGGCAGATCTAACCATGCAATTTTATGCAAACCAAAATCATTATGGGACTGAAACCCTATTAGAGTATTACATGTTGTAAGGAATTGTATACAGAATGCTAAAAATGCAATAATATATTATTTTTAGGAATCAGCTTTGTTTTGATATGACTCCTTTTTTGCTACTTACTAGCATACTAAAATTACTCATATATAAAATCATAACTTGCAAGACATCAGAGGTGTGCTCCACCTGAGTGCTCAGAGCTTGTTCACCAGATCTTGGACCTAGGGACTCAAATCTGGAAAAGTGCAAATGCCTAGGGACCAGCTTTGTTGTCCCTTACCCAGTAGGCTGGAGGGCGTGCTCGTCAACAGGCAGTGTTCCCAGCATCTTATCTTATCCCCATGGCAACCAGGCTGACCAATCAAAGGCAAAGCCGCTATGTCTGGCCCAATGATGCCACATGGGTCACATGACTCCTGGCGTCCCATGTGACTTGAAGGCGCTAAATTTTAACAGGCAACTGTTTGTGTTTTGCTGCTCTTTTGTTTCGCTGCTCTTGGATTACTGATGTCTGCCCTGACCTTGACTTTGCCTTTGCTTAGTGATTTGAACCTTGACATGACCTCTAATATTTGACCCGGGTTGGTATTGTAATTCTCTTGCTTTCTGATTAGGCTCTGTTGTACTCTCCTGGTTTTGACCCAGTCTTTGCTTTTATTTTCTTATGGACTCTCTTGATATTTTTTTGTGCCTGTCTGTCTTTTTTGTGCCTATTTTTTTTTGTCCGTGGTACTCCCCACATACCGCAGCACTTACTAGTGCAGGGGATGTCGTCTAGTTGGGAGTTGTAACCTAGGGCAGATCACCTAAGTCGGTAGGGACTAAGGATTGGTTCACATCAGCGTTATTGAATTCCGTTACAGGTTCTGTTATAACAGAGTTATAATGGAATATAACTGAATTCTAGGACGGATTGCAAAACGGAGGCCTTTAAGACACATTACATTTTGCTCCGTCCCAATAAATAGGCCTCATGCACTCGACCGTTGTGTGTTTTGCGGTCTGCAAATTGCGGAGTGCTGTCCGCATCTTTTGCAGCCCCATTGAAGTGGCCAAAACTGCGGCTCGGCTGCGGACCAAAACAACGGCCGTGTGCATGAGGCCATATCTATAGGGGCAGATTACGGTTCCGTTTGTTCCAGTTATACATAACGGAAAAAATAGTCCTGTCGACAGGACTATCCTATAAAATGCGTTGAAGATTCCCTAAATAGGATAAAACAGTTGGATAGACAGACTTTCTTCAATAAAATTCCAAAAAATTCCGAAAATTCCATAAAATGTAAAAACACGTCACAATTGGAACAGACACATATTATTCTCCCTTTCAATACATACCATAAAAAGGTTGAGAGAATCATTAACAAATACTGGCATTTTATCCAAAAAGATAAAACAATAGGATCATTATTGCCAAACAAGCCATCTATAGTCTACACTAGAGCTTCTAATTTAGGCCTTAAAATTGCTCCCACTGTTAAGTCCGAAAAATCTCTTTCGGATCCTTCTATACATAAATAGCTTCATTTGAAAGTTTTTTTTAGGTGCAATACTTGCTCTAATTGTAAAAAGACACATTTCCCTAAAAAAACTATGAAAGTCTCATCCACTTCTAATGGCTTCACACATGAGATAAATGATTTTTTGACATGCAATAGTAATAATGTTATTTATATTTTTCAATGTCCGTGCGATAAGGCTACTTTCACACCTGCGTTCAAGTGTCCGCTCGTGAGCTCCGTTTGAAGGGGCTCACGAGCGGCACCGAACGCAGCCGTCCAGCCCTAATGCATTCTCAGTGGAGGCGGATCCACTGAGAATGCATCCGCCTGCCAGCGTTCAGCCTCCGCTCCGCTCAGTGAGCGGACACCTGAACGCTGCTTGCGGATCCGTCCAGACTTATAATGGAAGTCAATGGGGACGGATCCGCTTGAAGATGACACTATATGGCTCAATCTTCAAGCGGATCCGTCCCCCATTGACTTTCAATGTAAAGTCTGAACGGATCCGCTCAGGCTACTTTCACACTTAGAAATTTTTCTAAGTTATAATGCAGACGGATCCCTTCTGAACGGATGCAAACGTCTGCATTATAGGAGCGGATCCGTCTGATGAAACATCAGACGGACCCGCTCCGAACGCTAGTGTGAAAGTAGCCTTAGCAGTACATAGGACGCACTAAAAGAACTTTAAAAGAAAGAATCTCTGAGCATTTTACCAAGATTAGAAGTGGATCAGACAAACATACGGTTTCGAGACATTTTAAATTGTATCACAATCAGGATCCAAATTGTCTTTTCTTTGCTGCCATTGAAAGGGTGAAATCTCATTGGAGAGGCGGCGATTTTATTAAACAAATGTCCCGTGTCAAATCAAGATTTATTTTTGATTTTAATTCAATAATACCTATGGGCTTGAATGCCGAATTCAAGCTTTTCGGCTTCCTTTGAGTTGGATGTTGGGGGTGGGAGCCCCCCACCCGACGATGGCCCAGAGGTGGTTGGTTTTACCCACTCTGGTCCCCTTGGGTGGAGGGCACCCACTCATTTTCCTCCTCGCTAATGAAGTCAGAATTGGACACAAATTTTATTATCCACGCCACACTAGATTTTAGCATTGAATATTTATATATGTTTTACAATGTATGTTTTTAATGCTTCATAACAAATAATAAATTAATTTTAATTGTTGTATATAAGTTATATTTTACATTTATATTATTTAGGATTATATTATATAAATATATAAGGTGAATATAGAAGCTAAGCAGGACTGTATAGGTGTTTTTGAAATATGATGTGTACCCACTGAAATAAGATGTAGTACAGTATTTTTAAATCTATAACATGTAATTTATATACTTTCTATCTATGGCAGTGGGGAACAACGAAACGCATTTTTAGAAAAAAAAGCGCATCTATGGGAGAAAAATCGCATCAATATCGCATACGACAATTCTTGCAGATTAATGATAAAATTCAACAGCATATGTCGAAATGAAAATAATCATAAGAACATTGGTGCAGATTACTATATAATTATATATTCTGAATGTTTTCTTCCACATGTCCTAAATTTCGAATATTCCATGCCCGATTTTACATCCTACTTGAATCCACTCCGTAACTTATGTTCCACTGAATTCCAATGAATGCTGGGTATAAAAAGGGATAGATTTCTTTGGCGGGTCACCACTGAGGAAGGGGCCAGGAAAAGACCCCGAAGCGCTTCTGGTTGTTCTAAGACCCGCACATCAGCTGATGGACAAACATCTATCCATACATTTTGGAATTGGATCCTTATCTTTGTGGAGCCCTCGACTATAGAAGTTCGATTTTTACCTGGCATAGAGTGAACGTCTCGATTCAAATATTCGGTCCTGATAATTGTGAGATTCCACCTGAATACTCTCCACGGTTGGAGACAGTCCGGAAGGTAACTGGAGATCGTGAACATAAGGGACCGCAGAATCACTCGAGCCGTTCCAGCTGACAATCTGTAATCAGGTACCGCCATATTCGACGTTGCTAGCCACGTGGGACGCCACTGTGTGCGCAAGTCGTACGGCAATTGAATTATACCATATTAGGAGGTGTAATCACAGCATCTCAGTCAGCAAATATATGCCAAACTTTCTATAATATAGAACTGAGACCAATAAATGTGACTTTCGTTTAGATAGTCATCCGAATATTCACTGGCCACTTTAATCGGCGAAAGTTTATTGAACTTTTCAATACTAACTTATCGATACTATTTCATCGAAAGGGTAATGTTATATGCCATAGAAGATAACAACATCATTCTTATTCAACATTTTACACTATGATATATATTTGAATGATGATTTTATCACCTCAGCCACTATTTTAGATATATTGGAGTCAATAATATATTAGTTCGATTTTATTATTATTGTTTTTTAATGATTGTATATTTTAAGTTGTCATATCTGCATTTTGTGCAATAATAAATAATTTAATTGTTACCACTGCCCACATTTGTACGTTTCTCTGTGTGGTCCAGGTGGTGAGTGCTCAGCCTTTCTAACTATTTGCATTTAATTCTTCTTATGACTGGGTGAGTCATTAGGCTTAGTAGCACCCAACCCACAGCTATAGACAGAGTGAGCCACCATATCTTTGTAAAAAAAAAATCTAAACTGACAGATCTCAGATCTGCCATTGACCGTCATGAACAATGGTTGGTCAAAATGGTTCAAATTGTCCATTTCAGCTGAATTTTCCCTTATGTGTATGGGAAGCTTTACTTCCATAGCCCTGTGATTGAATGATTCACATACAAATACATATTCAAATTTTTATATGAATGTACACAGTTCTTTGCATTCATCCTGTATGTAATTTACTGTTCAGTTGACACCTTGCTTTAGGGCCACCTTTAGTCATAGACACACAGATAAATATGGCCTTGAACATAAATGCTTTGTTCAGTTTTGAAGAGCAAGGCATCTATTGTGTATTTCAGATTACTAGGTAACCAATGACAGAATGAGATCAACTAAATAGCCAGGGAAAAGGAATTGCTTAATGGATTACCAGAAACTGCAAGAGTTGTATTTTTGTATATAGCAGAGCCTACTGTGAGAGTCCACCTAATGAAAGAAACATAAACCTCGCAGATCCAATCTAATAGGATCAATTAGCCAATATTAAAAAAAAAGATCCTTTATATTTGTGAGGGAATCTTTAAAAAACACGATGCTACAAAGAGCATGCCATAGCTTAAATGAATAGGTGGTAGATTTTTTGTGGAAATCATCATCTCAAAATTTTCCAAGATTACTCACCAGATGTTCTGGTCTTTTGTTCTACATTAATATTATAGGATGGCAAAAGAAAAAAAAGGGTTCAATAAAAACAAACCAATGTGTTTTTCATAATTTCATAATAAAAAGGAAGCAAGATATAATCACTTACAGTTGAAGTGATAAGTTTACATGCACTTTAATCACATTCATTAAAAACTCCTGACATTTAATCCTAGTACACATTTCCTCTCTTAGGTCAGTTAGGATCACAACTAAACCTTATTTCGAGAATGTGAAATGTCAGAATAAGACTAGAGGCAATGATTTATTTCACATTGTATTTCTTTCATCACATTCCTGGTGGCTCAAAAGAAAACATATACCAAGTTAACTGTGCCTTTAAATAACTTGGAAATTTTCAGAAAACGACATCATGACTTTAGAAGCTGCTAATAGGCTAATTAACATCATTTGAGTTATTTGGAGGTATACTTGTGGCAGTATTTTAAGGCCCGAAGGCCCCATGTTTCTCTCTTCAAATAATAATATGCAAGTTTAAACACCATAGAACCATATAGCCAACAGTCATATTGTTAAGGAAGGATACAAATCTGTCTCCTAGAGATGAACGTACTTTAGGCGAAAAATACAAATCGATCCAAGAAGAACAGCAAACAACCTTGTGAAGATGCTAGAGGAAACAGGTACAACAGTATCTATATCAGCAGAAAAATGTGTCCTATATTGACCTGAACTGAAAGGCCATTCAGCAAGGAAGAAGCCACTGCTCCAGAACCACCATAAAAAGGCCATGTTACAGTATGACACTGCACATGGGGGGAACAACCTTAATTTTTGGAGATGACACAAAAATGGAACTGTTTGCCATAGTGACCTTTGTTATGTATGGAGCAAAAAGGGGAAAGCTTGCAAAAAACACTTATTCCAGCTGTGAAGCACGGGGTGGGATCATCGTGTCACGGGGATGCTTTGCTTCAGAAAAGACTAGCGTGCTTCTCAAAATAAATGGTACCATGAGGATGGAAATTATGAAGATATTAAAGTAACATCTCATGACATCAGCCAGGAAGATACAGTTTGGGTGCAAATGGGTCTTCAAAATGGACCTCCAGAACACATCTCAAATTGTGGCAAAATGGTATAGTAACATAGTAACATAGTACATAAGGCCGAAAAAAGACATTTGTCCATCCAGTTCGGCCTGTTATCCTGCAAGTTGATCCAGAGGAAGGCCAAAAACCCTGTGAGGTAGAAGCCAATTTTCTCCACTTTAGGGGAATAAAAAATTCCTTCCCGACTCCAATCAGGCAATCAGAATAACTCCCTGGATCAACGACCCCTCTCTAGTAGCTATAGCCTGTAATATTATTAAGCTCCAGAAATACGTCCAGGCCCCTCTTGAATTCCTTTATTGTGCTCACCATCACCACCTCCTCAGGCAGAGAGTTCCATAGTCTCACTGCTCTTACCGTAAAGAATCCTCTTCTATGTTTGTGTACAAACCTTCTTTCCTCCAGATGCAGAGGATGTCCCCTCGTCACAGTCACAGTCCTGGGGATAAATAGCTGATGGGATAGATCTCTGTACTGACCCCTGATATATTTATACATATTAATTAGATCTCCCCTCAGTCGTCTTTTTTCTAAAGTGAATAACCCTAATTTTGATAATCTTTCAGGGTACTGTAGTTGCCCCATTCCAGTTATTACTTTAGTTGCCCTCCTCTGAACCCTCTCCAGCTCTGCTATGTCTGCCTTGTTTACAGGAGCCCAGAACTGTACACAGTACTCCATGTGTGGTCTGACTAGCGATTTGTAAAGTGGTAGGACTATGTTCCTATCACGGGAATCTAAGTATAAGGACAACAAAATGAAGGTATTGGTATTGGAGTGGCCATCGCAATGTGAGCAAGAAGGCTTACAGACCTGACTCAGTTATACCAGTTTTATCAGGAAGAAAGGGCCAATATTCCAGCAACTTATTGGGAGAAGACTGTGGAAGGATAACAGAGAAATTTGACTCAGGTTAGACAATTACATTTAATTTTTTGGAGAAATGTCCTCTGGTCTGATGAAGCAAGAATGGAACTGTTTGGCTATAATAATCATTGTTACAGTATGTATGGCGGAAATGAGAGAGGCTTGCAAGCCAAAGAACACCATCCCTGCCAAAATCATGGTGGTGACAGCATCATGTTGTGGGAGTGATTTGCTACAGGATAAGTGATGCACTTCACAAAGTAGACAATGTCATGAAGAAGGAAAATTATGTAGAGATATTGAAGAAACACTCCAAGGCATCAAGCAATAAGTTAAAGGGGTTGTCTCATCATGGACAATGAGGGCATATCGCTAGGATATGACCCCATTGTCTTGTAGGTGTGGGTCCCCCCCTGTATCGAGAACGGAGCCTCGCAAGTGAGGGAGGGTGCACTGTGCATACACAGCCGCCCTCCATATATTTTGTATGGGACCGGCACTCAGCTATTTTCGTTGACCCCATAGAAATGAATGGGAGCGGGGGCCTCGCATGCGCGGTATGCTCCCATTCACTTCTATGGGGAGCCAGCTTGGTGGTGGCCAGACCGGAGTCCTCCAGCCACCACCTTGCAGGGCTCCGTTCTCTATATAGGTGTGGAACCTGCATCTATAAGACAATGGGGGCATATCCTAGCGATATGCCCCCATTGTCCATGATGAGACAACCTCTTTAAAGCTTGGGAGCAAATGAGTCTTCCAAATGGACAATGATCCCATGCACACTTCCAAAGTTGTGACAAAATTGCTTAAGGACAACAAAGCGAAGGCAATATCATGGCCATCACAATCCCATAGAGAGTACTGTATATTGGTAGAACTGGCAAAGCCTGTGCTAGTAAGAAAGCTTACAAACCTACTGCTACCAAATACCGACCATGTGAATGTAAAGTTCTGAGCCACTGTGAATGTAATGAAAGCTGAAATAAAAAATTTTCTCTAGTATTATTCTGACATTTTACATTCATGAAATTTAGTAGTGATTAGAGTTGAGCGAACAACTGGATGTTCGGGTTCGAGAAGTTCGGCCGAACTTCCCGGAAATGTTCGGGTTCGGGATCCGAACCCGACCCGAACTTCGTCCCAAACCCGAACCCCTTTGAAGTCAATGGGGACCCGAACTTTTCGGCACTAAAAAGGCTGTAAAACAGCCCAGGAAAGAGCTAGAGGGCTGCAAAAGGCAGCAACATGTAGGTAAATCCCCTGCAAACAAATGTGGATAGGGAAATGAATTAAAATAAAAAAAAAATAAAAAAAATTAACCAATATCAATTAGACAGAGGTCCCATAGCAGAGAATCGGGCTTCACGTCAGCAGAGAATCAGTCTCTTCATGCCATAGCAGAGAATCTGGCTTCATGTCAGCAGAGAATCAGTCTCTTCATGCCATAGCAGAGAATCAGTCTTCATGTCAGCAGAGAATCAGTCTTCATGTCATAGCAGAGAATCAGGCTTCATGTCACCCACCACTGGAACAGGCCACTGTCACATATTTAGGCCCAGGCACCCAGGCAGAGGAGAGAGGTCTCATAACAGAGATTCAGGCTTCATGTCAGCACAGAATCAGTCTTCATGTCATAGCAGAGAATCAGGCTTCACGTCACCCACCACTGGAACAGGCCACTGTCACATATTTAGGCCCAGGCACCCAGGCAGAGGAGAGAGGTCCCATAACAGAGATTCAGGCTTCATGTCAGCAGAGAATCAGTCTTCATGTCATAGCAGAAAATCAGGCTTCACGTCACACACCACTGGAACAGGCCACTGTCACATATTTAGGCCCAGGCACCCAGGCAGAGGAGAGAGGTCCCGTAACATAGATTCAGGCTTCATGTCAGCACAGAATCAGTCTTCATGTCATAGCAGAGAATCAGGCTTCACGTCACCCACCACTGGAACAGGCCACTGTCACATATTTAGGCCCAGGCACCCAGGCAGAGGAGAGAGGTCCCGTAACAGAGATTCAGGCTTCATGTCAGCAGAGAATCAGTCTTCATGTCATAGCAGAGAATCAGGCTTCACGTCACCCACCACTGGAACAGGCCACTGTCACATATTTAGGCCCAGGCACCCAGACAGAGGAGAGAGGTCCCGTAACAGAGAATCTGGCTTCATGTCAGCACAGAATCAGTCTTCATGTCATAGCAGAGAATCAGGCTTCACGTCACCCACCACTGGAACAGGCCACTGTCACATATTTAGGCCCAGGCACTCAGGCAGAGGAGAGAGGTCCCATAACAGAGATTCAGGCTTCATGTCAGCACAGAATCAGTCTTCATGTCATAGCAGAGAATAAGGCTTCACGTCACCCACCACTGGAACAGGCCACTGTCACATATTTAGGCCCAGGCACCCAGGCAGAGGAGAGAGGTCCCATAACAGAGATTCAGGCTTCATGTCAGCAGAGAATCAGTCTTCATGTCATAGCAGAGAATCAGGCTTCACGTCACCCACCACTGGAACAGGCCACTGTCACATATTTAGGCCCAGGCACTCAGGCAGAGGAGAGAGGTCCCATAACAGAGATTCAGGCTTCATGTCAGCACAGAATCAGTCTTCATGTCATAGCAGAGAATAAGGCTTCACGTCACCCACCACTGGAACAGGCCACTGTCACATATTTAGGCCCAGGCACCCAGGCAGAGGAGAGAGGTCCCATAACAGAGATTCAGGCTTCATGTCAGCAGAGAATCAGTCTTCATGTCATAGCAGAGAATCAGGCTTCACGTCACCCACCACTGGAACAGGCCACTGTCACATATTTAGGCCCAGGCACCCAGGCAGAGGAGAGAGGTCCCATAACAGAGATTCAGGCTTCATGTCAGCAGAGAATCAGTCTTCATGTCATAGCAGAGAATCAGGCTTCACGTCACCCACCACTGGAACATGCCACTGTCACATATTTAGGCCCAGGCACCCAGGCAGAGGAGAGAGGTCCCGTAACAGAGATTCAGGCTTCATGTCAGCAGAGAATCAGTCTTCATGTCATAGCAGAGAATCAGGCTTCACGTCACCCACCACTGGAACAGGCCACTGTCACATATTTAGGCCCCGGCACCCAGACAGAGGAGAGAGGTCCCGTAACACAGAATCTGGCTTCATGTCAGCACAGAATAAGTCTTCATGTCATAGCAGAGAATCAGGCTTCACGTCACCCACCACTGGAACAGGCCACTGTCACATATTTAGGCCCAGGCACCCAGGCAGAGGAGAGAGGTCGCGTAACAGAGAATCTGGCTTCATGTCAGCACATAATCAGTCTTCATGTCATAGCAGAGAATCAGGCTTCAAGTCACCCACCACTGGAACAGGCCACTGTCACACATTTAGGCCCCGGCACCCAGACAGAGGGGAGGTTCATTCAACTTTGGGTTGCCCCGCAATATAATGGTAAAATGAAAATAAAAATAGGATTGAATGAGGAAGTGCCCTGGAGTACAATAATATATTGTTAAGGGGAGGTAGTTAATGTCTAATCTGCACAAGGGATGGACCGGTCCTGTGGGATCCATGCCTGGTTCATTTTTATGAACGTCAGCTTGTCCACATTGGCTGTAGACAGGCGGCTGCGTTTGTCTGTAATGACGCCCCCTGCCGTGCTGAATACACGTTCAGACAAAACGCTGGCCGCCGGGCAGGCCAGCACCTCCAAGGCATAAAAGGCTAGCTCTGGCCACGTGGACAATTTGGAGACCCAGAAGTTGAATGGGGCCGAACCATCAGTCAGTACGAGGAGGGGTGTGCACAGGTACTGTTCCACCATGTTAGTGAAATGTTGCCTCCTGCTAACACGTTCCGTATCAGGTGGTGGTGCAGTTAGCTTTGGCGTGGTGACAAAACTTTTCCACATCTCTGCCATGCTAACCCTGCCCTCAGAGGAGCTGGCCGTGACACAGCTGCGTTGGCGACCTCTTGCTCCTCCTCTGCCTTCGCCTTGGGCTTCCACTGGTTCCCCTGTGACATTTGGGAATGCTCTCAGTAGCGCGTCTACCAACGTGCGCTTGTACTCGCGCATCTTCCTATCACGCTCCAGTGTAGGAAGTAAGGTGGGCACATTGTCTTTGTACCGGGGATCCATCAGGGTGGCAACCCAGTAGTCCGCACACGTTAAAATGTGGGCAACTCTGCTGTCGTTGCGCAGGCACTGCAGCATGTAGTCGCTCATGTGTGCCAGGCTGCCCAGAGGTAAGGACAAGCTGTCCTCTGTGGGAGGCGTATCGTCATCGTCCTGTGTTTCCCCCCAGCCACGCACCAGTGATGGGCCCGAGCTGCTTTGGGTGCCACCCCGCTGTGAACATGCTTCATCCTCATCCTCCTCCACCTCCTCCTCATCCTCGTCCTCCTCGTCCTCCAGTAGTGGGCCCTGTCTGGCCACATTTGTACCTGGCCTCTGCTGTTGCAAAAAACCTCCCTCTAAGTTCCTTTTTAAGAGACTGGCCTGAAAGTGCTAAAAATGACCCCTCTTCCTCCTCTTCCTCCTGGGCCACCTCCTCTTCCATCATCGCCCTAAGTGTTTTCTCAAGGAGGCATAGAAGTGGTATTGTACCGCTGATAACGGCGTCATCGCCACTGGCCATGTTGGTGGAGTACTCGAAACAGCGCAACAGGGCACACAGGTCTCGCATGGAGGCCCAGTCATTGGTGGTGAAGTGGTGCTGTTCCGCAGTGCGACTGACCCGTGCGTGCTGCAGCTGAAACTCCACTATGGCCTGCTGCTGCTCGCACAGTCTGTCCAGCATGTGCAAGGTGGAGTTCCACCTGGTGGGCACATCGCATATGAGGCGGTGAGCGGGAAGGCCGAAGTTACGCTGTAGCACAGACAGGCGTGCAGCAGCAGGGTGTGAACGCCGGAAGCGCGAACAGACGGCCCGCACTTTATGTAGCAGCTCTGACATGTCGGGGTAGTTGCGAATGAACTTCTGCACCACCAAATTCAGCACATGCGCCAGGCAAGGGATGTGCGTCAAACCGGCTAGTCCCAGAGCTGCAACGAGATTTCGCCCATTATCGCACACCACCAGGCCGGGCTTGAGGCTCACCGGCAGCAACCACTCGTCGGTCTGTTGTTCTATACCCCGCCACAACTCCTGTGCGGTGTGGGGCCTGTCCCCCAAACATATGAGTTTCAGAACGGCCTGCTGACGTTTACCCCGGGCTGGAGTTGGTGGTGAAGGTGTGTGGCTGACTGGATGAGCAGGTGGAAGAAGAGGAGGAGGAAGCTGAGTAGAAGGAGAAGGAGACAGGAGGCAAAGAATGTTGCCCTGCGATCCTTGGCGGCGGAAGGACGTGCGCCAAACAGCTCTCTGCCTGGGGCCCAGCCGCCACTACATTTACCTAGTGTGCAGTTAGGGAGATATAGCGTCCCTGGCCGTGCTTACTGGTCCACGTATCTGTGGTTAGGTGGACCTTGCCACAGATGGCGTTGCGCAGTGCACACTTGATTTTATCGGACACTTGGTTGTGCAGGGAAGGCACGGCTCTCTTGGAGAAGTAGTGGCGGCTGGGAACAACATACTGGGGGACAGCAAGCGACATGAGCTGTTTGAAGCTGTCTGTGTCCACCAGCCTAAATGACAGCATTTCATAGGCCAGTAGTTTAGAAATGCTGGCATTCAGGGCCAGGGATCGAGGGTGGCTAGGTGGGAATTTACGCTTTCTCTCAAATGTTTGTGAGATGGAGAGCTGAACGCTGCCGTGTGACATGGTTGAGATGCTTGGTGACGCAGGTGGTGGTGTTGGTTGTACATCCCATGTTTGCTGGGCGGCAGGTGCCAACGTTCCTCCAGAGGCGGAGGAAGAGGCCGAGGCGGCGGCAGCAGCAGAAGAGGCCGAGGCGGCAGCAGCAGAAGAGGTAGCAGGGGGAGCCTGAGTGACTTCTTTGTTTTTAAGGTGTTTACTCCACTGCAGTTCATGCTTTGCATGCAGGTGCCTGGTCATGCAGGTTGTGCTAAGGTTCAGAACGTTAATGCCTCGCTTCAGGCTCTGATGGCACAGCGTGCAAACCACTCGGGTCTTGTCGTCAGCACATTGTTTAAAGAAGTGCCATGCCAGGGAACTCCTTGAAGCTGCCTTTGGGGTGCTCGGTCCCAGATGGCGGCGGTCAGTAGCAGGCGGAGTCTCTTGGCGGCGGGTGTTCTGATTTTGCCCACTGCTCCCTCTTTGTCTTTTGCTACGCTGTTGGCTCGGTCTCACCACTGCCTCTTCCTCCGAATTCTGAAAGTCAGTAGCACGACCTTCATTCCATGTGGGGTCTAGGACCTCATTGTCCTCTGCATCGTCTTCCACCCAGTCTTCCTCCCTGACCTCCTGTTCAGTCTGCACACTGCAGAAAGACGCAGCAGTTGGCACCTGTGTTTCGTCATAATCAGAGACGTGCTGAGGTGGTATTCCCATGTCCTCATCATCAGGAAACATAAGTGGTTGTGCGTTAGTGCATTCTATCTCTTCCACCCCTGGGGAAGGGCTAGGTGGATGCCCTTGGGAAACCCTTGCAGCAGAGTCTTCAAACAGCATAAGAGACTGCTGCATAACTTGAGGCTCAGACAGTTTCCCTGATATGCATGGGGGTGATGTGACAGACTGATGGGCTTGGTTTTCATGCGCCATCTGTGCGCTTTCTGCAGAAGACTGGGTGGGAGATAATGTGAACGTGCTGGATGCACTGTTGGCCACCCAATTGACTAATGCCTGTACCTGCTCAGGCCTTACCATCCTTAGAACGGCATTGGGCCCCACCAAATATCCCTGTAAATTCTGGCGGCTACTGGGACCTGAGGTAGTTGGTACACTAGGACGTGTGGCTGTGGCAGAACGGCCACGTCCTCTCCCAGCACCAGAGGGTTCACTAACACCACCACGACCATGTCCACGTCCGCGTCCCTTATTAGATGTTTTCCTCATTGTTCCCGTTCACCACAATTTTGAAAATGGCAAATTTGGGAATAGTTTTTCAACCCAGAACAAAAACTGTGCTTTTACGGTCACTACAAATAATTTGACCAGCTAAAACAGTACAGATTTGGTTGAATAGAAATGTGAGGCCTATTTTTTACACGCTGTGTGACAGATATACCTTTAATCGCAGAATTAGACTTGTATCTGCACGGTAGCGTGTGCGTTAAGTTTTTCAGAATGACACTATCAGCACCTTGAATCTAAGATATCCTTTTTGGGATAGATTTAAAGTAGGCCTGATATAGCAGAAACTACTTATTTTGAGAATGGCAAATTTGGGAATAGTTTTTCAACCCAGAACAAAAACTGTGCTTTTACGGTCACTACAAATAACTTGACCAGCTAAAACAGTACTGATTTGGAGGAATATAAATGTCAGGTCTATTTTTTAGGCGCTGGGTGACAGGCTCAACTTGCCCCTGATGTAGTATATGGCCAAAAAATAACCACACTATTGATGGTTAAATGCACTTGGATGACACAGGCTCAGCCTGCACCTGATGTAGTATATGGCCAAAAATTAACCACACTGTTGATGGTTAAATGCACTTGGGTGACACAGGCTTAGCCTGCATCTGATATAGTATATGGCCAAAAAATAACCACACTGTTGATGGTTAAATGCACTTGGGTGACACAGGCTCAGCCTGCACCTGATGTAGTATATGGCCAAAAAATAACCACACTGTTGATGGTTAAATGCACTTCGGTGACACAGGCTCAGCCTGCAGCTGATGTAGGATATAGCAAAAAATAACCACACTATTGATGGTTAAATGCACTTGGTGGTAGCTTGTGCTGGCGCACCACAAGCCACAAAATGGCCGCCGATCACCCCAGAAAAAAGTGATATAAAAAAGCTCTGGGCAGCCTAAAAAAAGTGAGCAATTCAATATTAGCACTTCAATGATCCACAGCTGGAGATCGATCACTGAATTAAGTCTTTTGGAGGAGTTAATCTGCCTAATCTCGCCCTAACGTCGCAGCAGCAACCTCTCCCTATGCTTGAATCAGCAGAGTGACGTGCAGCGCTAGGTGACCCAAGCTTATATAGAGGCTGGGTCACATGCTGCACTGGCCAATCACAGCCATGCCAATAGTAGGCAAGGCTGTGATGGCCTCTTGGGGCAAGTAGTATGACGCTTGTTGATTGGCTGCTTTGCAGCCTTTCAAAAAGCGCCAAGAAAGCGCCGAACACCGAACCCGAACCCGGACTTTTACGAAAATGTACAGTTCGGGTTCGCTCATCCCTAGTAGTGATCCTAAATGGCCTAATGAAAAAAATGTGTACTAGGATCTAATGTCAGTAACTGGGAAAAATTTAGTTTTAATGGATGTGACTAAGGTGCGGGTTAATGTATGACTTCAACTGTAAGTGGAAGTTAAAACGGCAACCCATCACAACATCATGCTATAATGTATAAAATATAGAATTTATAGTATAACAATAGTGTGCTTTACAATGTCCTTTTAAGGAGATAGATAACAACAATGTCACTAAGTTCTCACAGAGTTTTAAAAAATCCTCCCAAACACTGCTTAAATCAATTTAAGGTTCCAGAATTCTATTTGGTTTTCTCTGTTCTCATTCCCCTCTAAGGTACAGATGTGCTTTACAACTCTTTCTTACAATTTTTTTCTTGATCGATACAGAGAGAAAAAAAAATATAGAATAAAATAAATATATATATAAATAAAAAAGCAGAGTAAGTGAAACATTTGTCTAGACTCCAACAGCAGCAGAATGTACTCAGGTGCTTCATGAGTCTCTAAAACACGTGTTAAATCTACCTACAACAGCACAAAAATGCATAATAAATGCTGAGTAGGAGCTGGCAATAAGTTGGATTTTTGTAGGAAAAAATGTTTTGAAGACTTTTCTGCCAGCTTGCTATATAAAAAAAAAATTCAAATTTAAAACCAGCAAACTACTTAATAATGCAAAAGATGACATTTAGGTGAGAATGTTTGGTGAGAAAGTTTATTATCTGTCAGGAAAGTCTATGTAAAATAAGTGTCAATAATTGTTAAAACAGAACAAGAATTTCAGTGGAATATTTTTGTTCAAGGAGTGATACAATCTTAGGTGTCATACTTCTGTAATACAAATTCTTCTTGAGTCTCTTACTAGGGTAATTGTACTCAGATAGAAATGCCAGATTGCTGCAAAACCCGGCATGCAGGTAGATATGTACAGTAAATGATTAAAGATATGTTCTGATTACACACTGGGTCTTGCCACAAGAGGGTGTAAAAGTGCTTGCTTGCACTAAAAAAAGATTCTCATGTGCTACTTTTGGGTAGTATACATATTTATGAGAACTCAATGACTGATATATATATATATGCCTCTATGACACACTTCAAGACATTTTGCCCACCTGATAAACTTTGAAAGGTGATGAATCACTGGACTGAGAGAAGAAGGATGGCAATTTCAGCAAACTGCCCACTATCTAAGCCATTCTCAACTAACTGTTACGTGGTGTTGGGAGCAGTGATTACATGAGGTCATGCACACATAGTGAAGAGTCTCCAGACATCCCAGACAGACAACCAGCAGAGAGAAACATGTGATCTTCTGAACTTTGACCACCATCCAGACATCTTCATTTCACACCTCTGTCTCTGCCTGGACCATTCCCAGGTGCTTAGTAGAAGGAAATTTGGTGTCACTGTGCCTATTAGGTGACCTACCATTGACAGCCATTCACTGTCACCTTCATTTGCAGTGGTGCTGTAATTGAAAAACGTGGACTTCTGCCGTCTTGAACCATATAATCTTTTGTGACAAATCCAGCTTCTGTTTGAGATTACTCATTGGTTGGGTTAGGGGCCTCGTGTTCAGCACTTTAATCCTGCCTTTTCATATGGAGAGGCACACTGCCTCAACTGCTGGTATGATGATCTGGGACATCACATTTAACAGTCTGTCACCCCCAGTAGTGTTACGAGAGACACTAACATTTCGACGAAATGTGCAACACTTACTGCAACCACATGTGTTGCTTCTCACAGCAGGGCTTCCGACTGTCATGTTTCAGCAGGATAATGCTCGCCCAGCAGCATTATGAGTGCAGGACCTACAAGCCCAGCTGCAACATCTATGGACAAATTTGCCTTAAGTATGCCTCCATGTCCACATGCCATCTAGTATCCTGGCTAGAGGTGGGCTCAACAGGGCACTAGAGCCTCACTTCAATTGTACTATTTTCCCCAATAAACCTATCCTTTTGCTTCTAATATTGTAATCACTTACATATTTCATAATTACATTCAAACATATAAAGTTTCATTCAATTCCAAAAACTCCTTTGGTGTGTAATTTTATTTTGTCAATAAGTGTATATACAGGGACCCATGTAGAAACTTCCTTCTATACACGGTATAGCACAAGACTTGGATATGACACATGACTATGGCTATGTGCATATAAAGTCAACACACCTATAAGTACTCTGGTGTGAAAGGACACAGGGTACCTGGCAGGAACACGCCTATGTGATGCACAGAGACAAGGGGCAGATTTAATAATATATTTAGTTCAGCGTATTATTATATGACAAAGAGGTATCTCCCAAGGAAAGAGAACTATCACGCTAAAGCCATCTTGTAGAAATGGCTGCCTATGAGTCAAAATCCAACTTTTTAACAAACCTTGGAATATGACAAGGCAAAATGCCACCCCAGACATCCATCCATAGACAACAGTTTTGGGGTACTTGTCTCCCATCAGTAGGGAGTAGGATTCTGTCTGGCTAGGTTTAGGGCAAAATTCCATTCTTGACAGTACTAACAATTCCTTGAAAGCCAGTGCATCAAAATTACCCTTGTGACGAAATTTATGGGAAAAGTAAGTGAATTTTTTCATTGATACCTTGTGCTACTCATTTATGAACTTTTTAGATACTTTTCTAATCAGAAACATCTTGCAAAACAACCTCCAGTATCTGACGTTGCATTCGTGGAAAAGACTAATGCACCACTCAGATGGTGCAACAGGATACTGATATAATGGGTTTGACAAAGAAAAGGTATCTATGGATATGAGTGGTGGGTTGTATAAAATCTACATAATTTAGCTTGCATATTTCTGAGCTCTGTAAAATATGGCTAGGAGTACAAGACATTTGTCACTGGATAATCTACCATGGGCAAGCACCACGGTGTCTGGAAGGTGAGGGGTCTTAGCAGTGAAATATGGTTCCTCAAACAAATTACACAGTCAGGGCTTTGGCGAAAGATATTTCAGTGCCTTTGTTCATAGCTCTGAGAAAAATGTATAAAGCTGGGTGCTGGCCATACACATAACATTCCAGAATGTGGTTCATCAGTCGCCAATGGGATCATTCATACAAATAATCACACCAGCAACATGCCAAAGAGTTGCTTTATTAAAAAAAAAGTGTGCAAGCGCAAAGTGACAAATGATTTTAGCCAAATTCAGCCGATTATGCCATATACAACCAACCAGGGCTACAAAAATCTTCAGACATGCCACATGACATTTACATATAATTTTCAAAACCAGGCAATCACAATGGATGAAATCTGTTATCTTATGTGCATGGACTGCTCTACACTTCACTTAGTGGTGGGACAGGTCATGGTCTGTTGACCTCCATATGTGCCTAGAGGGAGCACTTTCATTTACAAGTGCAGGGACATTTGACTTTGTATTTGTATTTTTGTGTTTCTCATACTTGTCATGTACATTATTCAATAAAATATCAGTTCATTATAAACGTGCAGTCGCAATGCATGCGGTCAACTACTCCTCAGGATTTCAATCCTATCATAACATCAACTATTAATAAAGTGTCCACCTGCTATTGAAATCCCTTATTTGTGTGCCACCGAATGAAACCTCTACTGATAAACTGCTGAGTAAATAGCACAACAGCTGCCCTGATCTATTGTTACCGATTCCCAGTAATCTGTAGCTCTGGGTATTATAATACCATGAAATCAATGGGCTTAATAATGCCTACCCTAGTGCTGATAAGAGATGTGTCCTATTCCACCCACCCTATTTTTCCATTCTGTTCACGCTGAGGTGATTAAAAACACCACTATTTATACATCCCTGGCAATTCTATGAAATTCAAGAGAACGGGAACATATTTATGTTTTTTCCCCCCATAATGCAGGTACAGCTGGCTGGCTGCTCCGAGGAACAATTTGGCAATTTCAGCTGAGAGGTATTCTAGGCTTGTCTTTCTGCCTCCGCTTAATTAGCAACTGGATTCTATTCAACACACACGGAACAATCTTCATTTTATTTTATGGTGTTTGTTTTTGTGCAGTTATTCTTTTAGACATCTTTTTTTTTTCTATTTTATGCCTGCCTTCTCTGTACTGCATATAATGACAGGATAATTTAAGACATGTTGATGTCTAATAACCTATTGTGACAGTCGTGTTATTTACATTTTTCTTGCACCATTTTGGATGGTGAGTAATTGATTTGACATTTTATATTGAACACACTTATTTTTATTTGCATTGGAGTAAATATAATAAGCTGAATACCCAGGCTTGCATGTTTATAGAGCCAGTACAATCTTTTGCACATGGGAATTACATTCTAAGACTTAAATAGGCCTTGTCAGACTGTCATCATCCCTGACATGTATGTTTTAATAACTGCTTGCATTTTCCATAAAATAACAATTGGTAGATCCTCATTGCTTATATTTCTATGTTGTTCCATTCTTTTATTATTTCTATAGAAGTTTATGAATGAATTGTCGAAAGGCAGCAATAGGTCTAACTGGGTGTCACCATTTGGGGGTGTACTGATTGGATAGTGTCCGATTGTTCAAAGACACAACCCTAACTGTTGGACCTACATATTGCAGACTTTTAACGTCTAGAAGTAATAATACAGGAATGATACAACATACACATATAAGACATGATTATCCATTCCATAGGGAATACAAGTAGTTACTAAAAAAAGACACGTCAGGAGAGGTGACAGGTCCTTTAAAGCATTCCTCTACATTTTAAGGCACAACTAAAATATTAGAAGAGTTCAAGCTGGAACTATCTAATCCCTGAGCAATATTCAAATGCTTCTTGGCTTCTCTGCAGTGGATTAAAACTGTATGGACTGTTTAATGACAATCAATAGAAAGACAATAGACTGACTAAAATAATGTTCTGTAGGCTGCTTTGATCTAGGTGTGAGTTGCTCCTATTTTCAGCAGGAGCAGTTCAGCTAATAAGAATATATTACAGAACTCAATGATTTACAGACAGAATTCTTCTCAAAGTCAATCAAATCCCAACTCTGAGAATTATCTGAGAATAAATCGGTAGGACTATATGAAAATCATTTACATAATATCATTAAAGGTCTTTTCCAGGAAGAACATTTTGAAGGACCGCTAAGCAACTCAATGACCTTAGTGGTGACCAATGATTGGCTGAGCAGGCCTTTCCTCACTTTTACAGCTTGTTGAGTTGAGTGGAGAGCAGAAATGCCGAAAGAGCATTGTGGATCATTGGGGCAAGTAATGATTCTATGTTTGTTTTAACCCCTTCTGAACCATAAAAAATCTGACCAGAAAAAACCCTATAGGAATTCACTTTGTGGGACATGTATCATTTGAGACATTTCTATACCAAAAACATGATGCATCTGGTTTTATAAATGTCCCCTTTGTGCCTATGAAACCAATCTTCTAAATTAGACTGCAGCTTGGGCCTGAATCAGGGTGATCCATACATAAAGTAACTGTGTAAAATATCCATCAATATAATATTAGCTTAATGCTTTTAGGAATTGTTGGCCGTATGAAAAATATATTTTAAATAAACAAGAACTTCTAAAAAAAGATCGGAATTATATTCATATAGGAAGTCTACCTTCGGAATCAGTTTTTTCTACTTTCATGCATTTAAAATTCTGAATATTTAAAATTTTTCTCTAAATATTTTGCTGTTTCGCACATACAGCTCCCATGCACATCTATGTGTCTCCATGGTTTCAGACTACAAATATTCCTGGGCAGTCAGATCATGCATTCATGTCTTATTCCTTCATTTCTGCTTTGTCAGAATCAGACTACACACAGAGAGATGTATGGGGTCATTTATCAAACTGGTGTAAAGTAGAACTGGCTTAGATGCCCATAGCAACCAATCAGATTTCACCTTTCATTGTTGACCGCTCCTTTGGAAAATGAAAGGTGGAATCTGATTGATTGCTATGGGTAACTAAAATACTTGAAAATAAATGACCCCAGTAGTCTGTAACCATGGAGTGAATTCAATGTATGTGTAAATGTACAGGATCCTTTTGCAAATAGCCACTCTACATCAGAAAGACATTTTTCCCCTCTGTTCATGTATTATGGGTACAGTTAAGGAAATTGATTTGAATTTAATAAAAATTCAAGTTAGATCCAAATTGTTGAAGATTTGATTTGTTGAAAAGATGGGAGAAATTATAGGGAAATACTATGAGCCCTAGGAGATTTCAGCATGTCTTACACACCTTTCAGAACAATTTGAACACTTTAAAGAGGACCTTTCATTACAATAAAAAAATCTAAACAAAGTATGCTGACATGGAGAGCGGCGCCCAGGCATCTCCCTGCACTTACTATTATCCCTGGGCACCGCTTCGTTCTCCCGGTATAGGCTCCGGTATCTTCAGATTTTCGACTCAACTGGGAAGAGCCTGCTCTAGTTCTCCTGGGCGTCTCCTTCTCCCAGGCTGTAGCGCTGGCCAATCGCAGCGCTCAGCTCATAGCCTGAGGGAGAAGGAGACGCCCAGGAGAACTAGAGCAGGCTCCTCCCAGTTGAGCCGAAAATCTGAAGATACCGGAGCCTATACAGGGAGAACGGAGCGGCGCACAGGGATAATAGTAAGTGCAGGGAGATCCCTGGGCGCCGCTTTCCATGTCAGCCTACTTAGTTTAGATTTTTTATTGTGATGAAAGGTCCTCTTTAAATTTGGGCTATGCACACACAAAATGGTAGAATATTTTCAAGTTAGTGTATTTGCAAAGTTTCTTACATTTTTTCCAGGTACATTGCAATATATGACACATTCCAACCAAAAATAAAGCACATGCTCAGGTATTTTCTCAGTTTCCAATGTGTTTTGTGTGTCTCTAGACACAGGTAGGCATTTCCTTTTTAGAAAGCAGATGGTGGTTTTCAAGCGTTATACAGTATGAGGTACAGTTGGTCGGCAGGATGTCTAAATACCACGGTGTGCTTTTTCATAACTAGTTCACAGCTATTTTCATTTCTCACACTATAAATAACTGTCTGCACCAAGCTGACTCCTTCAAAGGCGCTTGTGTCCATACTCCATGTTATATAGCCCTCTAAAGATCACAGATCTCCCTTTAACGTAAACCTTTCCAATCTGACAATCTGTTGCCTCACGTTTACTTCAACCCTCATAAAACAGAATCTCTCTATGGCGTTCTGCTCTACAGAGAATCTAAGCCGTTTCACAATAGGTTGACAAGCTGCTTAAATATGACGAGAACAATAAAAATGGATACAAATAGATATATTTAGTTAGTACATAAAGCAAATTATGACAAATATATTCACGAAAATTCTACTAGATGAAAAGTCAGTGTCCCTGTCCATGGTGCTGAATAGAAGTTCAGTGAAGCTGAGTAAAGTTATGTGTTGATGCTTGGCCAAATACCAATTCGGCTCGAGCATCGTTAAGCTTGGCACATGGCGGTACTCGGCTGAGTACCGCATGTGCTCGAGCGCAATGCTCGAGTCTCCTCCTCGCAAGTTTCGTAACTGCTAAGCAGCCAATAAACGTGCAGGTAAGTACTGCCCTCACTGTAATGCCAGTAGCCATGTTGGCTACTGGTATTACAGTAATTGGCTGGATGGAACATGTCATCGGGTGCTATATAGCACCCGATGGCGCGTGTTTGGCTCATTCTAAGTCAGGGAGAGCTGAGGATAGGAAGGGACAGAGAGTGTAGAAAGTGTAATCGAATATTATAAGTGTACAAAAACGTTTCAGGGACCCAAAAGTCCTTGTAAGGACTATTGTGTGTGACAGCAGCAATATATTTTTGTAGCGCAACCTGCGCTAAATTGCTCAGTGTTAGGGAGAGCTGTGTATAGGAAGGGACAGACAGTGTAGGGAGTGTAATAGGAAGATTTTTATATAAAAAACTTTTCAGAGACCCAAAAGTCCTTTTAAGGACTATTGTGTGTGACAGCAGGAATATATATTTTTTGTGCATCCTACGCTAAATACTGTGTAGTAGGCCATTGCGGACAGTTAAATTATCAGCGCCACATCTCCTGTTTAAAGTGTGCGCATCCCTAAAATATCAGTGACATCCAGTGCACTTTTTCCACAGATGGTGTCTGCTGCGGACTGTTAAAATATTTGCGCCACATCTCCTGTTTAAAGTGTGCGCATCGCTAAAATAACAGTGACATCCAATCCAGTTTTCCCGCAAACGGAGTCTGCTGCAGAGTTTTAAATTATCCGCACCACATCTCCTGTTTAAAGTGTGCGCATCCCTAAAATATCAGTGACATCCAGTACACTTTTTCTGTAGACAATGCGAACTGTGACATTACCTATGGCACCTGTCCTGTATAACGTTTCCTCATCACAAATACTACTGTAAATTTTTTTGCACATACACTTCCAAATCCTACGCTACTGTACGTGTGACATACTTTCAAGAATATATCACATTTAAAATGAAGAAGGCGAGCAGTAGGGGACGGGGAAGTGGCCGCTATGCTGATGGTGCACGCAGAGGCTGTGGCACTGGGTGCGGAGAAACTGTGCCTGCTGCCAGAGCACAAGAAAAACAATCATCCAAGATACCTAGCTTCATTTCCCAGTTTGCAGGGTGGCGCAGGACACCAATCTTGAAGTCAGCCTAGTGCGAGCAGGTGGTCGGTTGGATTGCAGGATATAATGCTTCCAGTCGCAAGAGGTTGATGAAGAGGATAAGACACAGTTGTCAATCACTGAGGTTGTGGTTAGGTCAACAAATCAGGAGGATGATCAGAGTGAGGAAGTGCAAGAGGAGGTAGTGGACGATGAGGTCACTGACCTAACCTGGGAAGGTGGCAAGCCGAGCAAGGAGAGCAGTACAGAGGGGGAGGGATCTGCAGCACTGCAACAGGCTGGAAGAGGCAGTGGGGTGGCAAAAGGGAGAAGGCGGGCCACACCAAACAGGCCCGCAACTGTTCCATGGAGCACCCCCTTGCATAAATCTCCCTTGCCAAAGGGTAGATGCTACGCAGTCTGGCACTTTTTTGAAGAAAGTGCGGACGACAAAAGAATAGTAGTTTGCAACCTGTGCCATACAAAAATGAGGCGGGGGTAAACACTAGCAACCTTACCACCACCATCATGATCCGCCACATGTCATCCAAGCACCGTAATTAGTGGGATGAATGCCTGGGTCCACAATCTGTGTCTGCGGGTCACACCACTGCCTCCTTTTCCCCTATGTTACGTGCTGGCCAAACCCCTGTCGAAGGCGCAGGCCCGGATGCCTCCCGCCCTGTACCTGGACCTTTTCAAGCACCATCAGCGACCACATCCACTTCCGTGTCCCAGCGCAGTGTCCAAATATCCTTACCTCAGGCCTTTAAATGCAAGCAAATATACCCAGCCATCCACCCACAGGCCATAGCACTAAATGCACAGCTTTCCAAATTACTGGCCCTAGAAATGTTGCCATTTAGGCTAGTGGACACTGAGGCCCCCCGCAGCCTGATGTCGGAGGCCGTCCCGCGTTACGCAGTCCCCAGCAACCACTATTTTTCAAGGTGTGCCGTGCTCGCCTTACACCAACATGTGTCCCCTAACATCACACGTGCCCTGACCAACGCAGTTACTGGGAAGGTCCACTTAACCACGGACACATGGACAAGTGTATTCGGCCAGGGATGCTACATTTCCCTGTCGGCACACTGGGTGAATGTTGTGGAGACTGGGAGCGAGTCGTACCCTGGGATGGCAAAGGTGCTACCGATGACATGGAGTGTGGGACCTACGTCGATCAGGGATTCTGCCAGCACCTACGTTAGTTGCTCCAACCTCCACTTTTCCTCCTCCGCCTCCTCCTCCACTTCCACTTCCGATTTATCTATGTGCAGCACCAGTCAGTCATCAGTCGATAGCTGGACCCAGTGTAGCACTGCAGTGGGTAAGCGGCAACAGGCCGTGCTGAAGCTGATATGCTTAGGGGACAAACAGCACACCGCCGCAGCGCTGTAGCAGGGGATAAGAGACCATACTGAGCTGTGGCTCTCGCCACTCAACCTAGAACCAGGCATGGTTGTGTCGGAAAATGGCCATAACTTGGTGACGGCTTTGGAGCTCGACAAGCTTAGACACATCCCATGCCTTGCCCACGTCTTCAACCTTGTGGTTCAGCAGTTTCTCAAACCTACCCCAATTTGCCTGAGCTACTGGTAAAGGTGCGCCGCATGTGTGCACATTTCCGCAAGTCACCAACAGCTTCAGCCGTTCTGTCAGCGCTGCAGCATCGCTTGAAATTGCCAGCTCACCTGCTGTTCTGCAACGTGAGCACGCGCTGGAACTCCACGTTCCACATGTTGGCCAGGCTTTGTGAGCCGCAGAAGGTAGTAGTGGAATACCAGCTGCAACATGGTCATCGCCTTTCCAGTCAGCTTCCACTATTCACAAGCAAGGAGTGGGCAGGGATGTCTGACCTCTGTGAGGTTTTAAGAAACTTTGAGGAATAAACACAGATGGTGAGCAGCGATAACCATCCCACTTCTGTGTCTACTCAATCGCTCGCTGCTCACAATTAAGGACGACCCTTTGCATGTGGAAGAGGTGGAAATGGGGGAATACATTACACTGGGTAATAGCCAGACCACGCTCAGTTCGTCTTCTCATCGCAAATTGGATGATGAAGAGGAGGAGGAGGAGAAGGAGACGGTTGCCTCCGCTACAGAGGGTAGTACCCATGGAAGTTTAATTTCATCTGTTCAGCGTGGGTGGGCAGAAGAGGAGGAAAAGGATGAGGAGATTGAGAGTGATCCTCCTGATGATGACAGCAAAGTCTTGCCTGTTGGTACTCTGGCACACCTGACTGACTTCATGTTAGGCTTCCTTTCCCGCGACCAGCACGTTATAAGCATTTTAGACAACACGGATTACTAGTTGTTCACCCTTATGGACTGCCGCTACAAAAATAACTTCTCTTCTCTCATTCCTCTGGTGGAGAGGACGAGCAAAACGGTGCAATACCCAAAAATTCTTGTTGAAAAATTGCTCCAAAAATTTCCATCTGACAACGCCGGCGGCAGAGTCCATAGTTCCTTGGCCAACCGAGGAGGGGAGACAAGGGGAACACATAGCAGTTCCAAAAGAGGCAGGGCAACACTCTCCAAAGCCTGGGACAGTTTCATGACACCCCGTCAGCACCCTCACCCTGATGCGCGGCCTACTGTCACAAGGAGAGAAAATTTTTGGAAGGTGGTGAAGGAGTAAATAGCAGCCCGTGACAGCATCCTCAATGATCCCTCTGTGCCTTACAACTACTGGGTGTCCAAGCTGGACACGTGGCACGAACTGGAGCTCTAAGCTTTGGAGGTGCTGGCCTGCTCTACCGCCAGCATTTTGTCTGAGCGGGTATTTAGTGCTCCTGGTGGCATTAAATTTATAACAGATAAGCGTATCCGCCTGTCAACTGAAAATGCTGACAGGTTGACTCTTGTAAAAATGAACAAGGCCTGGATTGACCATGACTTCTTAACTCCATCAGAGGAAAGCGGCTCAAATCTTTTATAGGTTCAGCTCTCCAGCAGACCAGCAACTCAAATCTTTTACAGGGTCAGCCCACTAGCAGGCCCACAGCTCAAATCTTTTACAGGGTCAGCTCACGTGAAGGCCCTCGCATTAAATATTTTAGAGGGTCAGCTTACCAGCAGGCCATCACCTACAATCTTTTACTGGGTCAGATCACCAGCAGGCTCGCACCTCAAATCTTTCACAGGGTCAGCTCACCAGCAGATCTGCATCTCAAATCTTTTACAGGGTCAGCTCACCAGCAGGCCCGCAACTCAAATCTTTTACAGGGTCAGCTCTCCTGTAGGCCTGCACCTAAAATCTTTTACAGGGTCAGCTCTCCTGCAGGCCTGCACCTAAAATCTTTTACAGGGTCAGCTCACCTGCAGGCCCTCACCTAATTATACCTAATAGGTAATTTGCGCGCATGCTGCCTTGATTGGATGTGGTAGCCATAGCCGTTTCTCAGGCTCCCTCTCTGGAATCAAACACTGATTCCCTGTTACCCATAGTTACAATGGTTTGCACTGACAATAACATTGAAAGTTGATAGGCCAGACATCCGATTGGATCATCGCCATCACGGGGACGTGCGATCGGCCCCAGGTTATCTAGAGTCACTAAAGCGACAGCAGGCCCTCACTCATAATGTTTTAGATGGTCAGATCAGCAGGCCCTTGCTCCTAATGTTTTTGAGGATCACCAGCGGGCCATCAATCATAATTTTTCAAGGGTGTGTATGACGCCCTCCTTTATGTGTAATAAAGGGTGTATTGGAGTGCCGTTTCCTTGAAATTTTTGGCAGCCCTTTCCCTTAGTGCATAGGCTTTATGAGTGTAGGAGTCCCACTACCTGAACAATTGTACCACAATGTGAATGAGGCCCTCCTTTATGTGATATACAGATTGTATCAGAGTGCCTCTTCCTTGTAATTTTTGGCAGCACTTGCACTTTATATAAGTAAATATACAGGAAAGAATGTTTCCTATAAATCCTATAAATTTATCCTCTAAAATAGATTTTTTATTCGGTTTGGTGCGTATTATTGTCAGTCTGTAAAAGTGGCGTACTATTCAGACAACATCGTTCCCAGCAGCGATCTGTGAGTCCAAGATACATCCAGACATCCTCCCCATGCTGTTCCAGAACCATTTTGGTGGTGTTTCCATCAATTTCTGACATTTTCCTATGAACCAAGAACCCTCCCCTCTTCAGAGCAGGGAGTACCTGGCTTAATGCTCGGGTTCTCCCATTGACTTCCATTATACTCAGGTGCTTGTTTGAGCACCTGAACATCCTGATGTGTTCGGCCCGAGCCCCTGAGCACCCGAGCACTACGGTGCTCGATCAACACTAGTGAAGTTATGAAAAATTTGATTCACTTTCACAAAAAAATTCAATTTGTGACAAATTACTTGAAGCGTCATGAAGCACATTCTTTTGTATGTAGTGGACGCAATGACAGGGAACAGCAATCGCACCCCCCCTTCCCCCGTCATTGAGGCTACATTTAGGCCTTTCAAAGGTTAATCAGGGTAAAAAAAATAATAAGTAAATATTTACCTTATTCGTCGCGGCCATCTTAACTGAAAACACCATGCAAACTTTTGCGCAGTGATGGGATGAAGCACGGTTTCTGCAATCAAGATGGCCGTACAGCCTCTTCATGCGCAAATGGAGGAGGTGAGTATGTATTTTTCTTTTGCCACCATTACAGGAAAAATAGATTTGTTGCTATGACGAACAAGGAACTGCGGCTTTGCAGCGAATCAATTTTTTTCGGAAATTCGGATCGAAGTCAATTCATTTGGCTTTGATTCACTCAACACTAGTGCTGAATCTGCCATGGGGAAAGATTCTGCTTTGCAGCATCACTATTCTACATAAGGTATGATTGTTGCTCATCTTCATTTAAGTGAATGGGCTGAGCTGTAAACAGTCATTGGACAAGAGTGGCACTGTTTCTAGAAATAAAACTGTCTATTATAAATATCATATTAATATCATATACAGTGCTGCCCATAATTATTCATACCCCTGGCAAATTTTGACTTAAAGTTACTTTTATTCAACCAGCAAGTAAGTTTTTAACGGGAAATGACATAGGTGTCTCCTAAAAGATAATAAGACAATGTACAAGAGGCATTATTGTGGAAAAAAACATTTCTCAGCTTTTATTTACATTTTAGCAAAAAGTGTCCAGTCCAAAACTATTCATACCCTTCTCAATAATCAATAGAAAAGCCTTTATTGGCTATTACAGCAAACGCTCCCTATAATTGCAGACCAGCTTTTTGCATGTCTCCACAGGTATTTTTGCCCATTCATCTTTAGCAATGAGCTCCAAATCTTTCAGGTTGGAGGGTCTTCTTGCCATCACTCTGATCTTTAGCTCCCTTGACAGATTCTCAATTGGATTCAAGTTTGGACTCTGGCTGGGCCACTCCAAAACGTTAATGTTGTTGTCTGCTAACCATTTCTTCACCACTTTTGCTGTGGGTTTTGGGTCATTGTCATGCTGAAATGTCCACTGGTGCCCAAGGCCATGTCCACTGGTGCAGACTGCCTGATGTTGTCGTTGAGAATCCTCATGTATTGCTCTTTTTTCATGGTGCCGTTTACTGTGATTAGGTTCCCTGGTCCATTGGCTGAAAAACACCCCCAATGCATTAGGTTCCCACCACCATGTTTGACAGTGGTGATGGTGTTCTTTGGGTTGAAGGCTTCTCCTTTTTTATGCCAACTGGACACTTTTTCACTCAAATGTAAATTAAAGCTGAGAAATGTTTTTTTCCCCACAATAATGCCTCTTGTACATCGTCTTATTATCTTTTGGGAGACACCTACTGTATGTCATTTCCCTTCAAAAAATTACTTGCTGGTTGAATAAAAGTAACTTTAAGTCAAAATTTGTCAGGGTATGAATAATTATGGGCAGCACTGTAATTGTATAATCTAAGGAGATGGGGGAGATTCTCTATGAGCCACAATGGAGAGCTGTTAAAAAGCAGAGCGGCTTGTGATCAGAAGGAGCATCTCCCTACACAGTGAAAGTAAAAGGTAACATTTTTGGCCTCTTTTAAGTTAACAAGGACGAGAATATATAGTACTTGAAGAAGAGTGTCTCTCTTATGGAAAAAAATGAGATCTCACAAACTCACCTGACTCAAAATCAGATTTATCATGATTTGTATGACTCACATCAAACTTATAACTGCCCTCAGCTAAATTCATTATTGGCCCACATTTACAAATAAGTGCATCTAGATTTTGACATACATTGTGCCAAACCGTGGCTCAATTTTGTGTATCTAGGTTGAGAGAAATTATACCGTCGTTCCCCGAAAATAAGACATCCCCCGAAAATAAGACCTACCTCTAGTTTTGCCTCTTGCTGAAATATAAGGCATCCCCCCGAAAATAAGGCCTCCCCGATAATAAGGCCCCCCGGAATATAAGGTCCCAGAAGTTACTGCAAGGCATCCGACTCCTCCCGATCGTAGCGGCGGGCGCCGCCGCGCAGCTCACTGATTGGCCGCAGCACAGCCAGAGCTGTTCAGGCAGTGTGAGGTCTCTTTAAATCAGAGAGCCCGCACCACTGCCAGGACAAGCTGCCGCCTGCTGCTCGCTCTGCCCTGACGGAGTTTGGCTGACTCACTGTCTAAATGTGAGTGAGTTGCGCAGGGCAGGAATCGGGCACATTGTGTGGAATCTGGCCGGCACGGACATACAGGGGTGACTGAGGTATGGGGGGGGAATGTCTGATAAAGTGGTGGGGGATGTCTGGTAAAGGTGGGAGGGGGGAGAGACTAAATAATCCACTGTCCGCTGGCACAGGGGAGGGGGATCACTTAAAATGACACAGGGGGATCAGAGGGGGGAATCAAAATGACACAGGAGGATAAGAAAGGGTACTAAAATTGTAATCTTCCCTCAGATTCTCCTGTGTCATTTTGATTCTCCCCTCTGATCCCCCTGTGTCATGGAAAAATAAGACATCCCCTGAAAATAAGACCTAGCGCATCTTTTGGAGCAAAAATTAATATAAGACACTGTCTTATTTTCGGGGAAACAGGGTATGTGTCTAGTCCAACAAAGGCGTGTAATAAAAAGGGGTGTCCTATTGTTCCATTCAATGTCTAAGGGACTGACAAAGACAGTTACTCCTGTAGTCTTTCAATGGTGCATGATGGATTTATGACCACCACTCATTTCAAATGTCTCTGGGGCCACCATGCTATAGATCGTGAGTTTTACAGCAGTTGGAACCAAACCGATCAAACATTTATCACCTATTCTGTGAATGCTCTGGCATAACACCTCTAATGAAAGTGATTCCTGTTGTTTTTCCGACAATCCAATGAGAAAACTGCATTAGCATACCTACTGTATTAAAACAGTCTTACCTTTGTTGTTTTGACTTTGTTCCCAGTGCTACAACTCCATCCTGTCAAATCTGGTAGAATTTTGCAGTCTTCTCCCTCTAAACATGGCTGCATATGACACCACCATTTCTGGATAACTATAGAAGCTGAACAAAAACATTAGTGGTCAGTTGTCAAGAAAATCAAGGAAAGTCTTTAAATAGTTCTCCAGGCTACAGATATTGATGACCCCTCCTAAGGATAGGTCATCAATATCATACAGTGGGGACAGGGACGGGACTACCACCATAACAGCTATATCAGCTGCTATGGGGTTTGCAGCAGGCACATGGCAAGGCCCATTAGGCTCAGGCCTCACCTGGCAGTACACAAACATGCAGTAATGATTACTGTATCAGTGTATACTGGCGATAGAGGCACGGACGTAATGGATGACAGACACAACAGCTGGGCTCAGCCCCAAATTTTGGACTTGAATCTGGCTCCTGTGTCTGTCATCTATTAGACCCTGGGTCTTATTTCTTGACCTGTGCTTTCCCTAGCAGCATGTGCAATGCAGTGACCTAATCATACCTGCAAGAGTGAGTAGAATAGCACATGGGATTAGGATCATCCCTGACTCTACGCTCTCCTGCTCAGCTCAGCAGGCACAATGATGTCACTGTATCAAGCCTGCTGGGTAGAGCATGATGTGCTTTGTTTATTGGAGGAGCGAGGCTATGTATTTTTTATTTTATTAACACCACAGGGGCAAAACTACTGTATGTATGCACTAAGAAGTAAAAACTACTGTGCTTGGGCACTAATGCGGCATTCTACTGTATAGGCACTAAGGGGGCATGACTACTGTGTGGGGGTACAAAGGAGATATAAATACTGTGAAAGGGGCCATAGATGCATTCTACTCTGAAGGGGGCACTAAGGGGACATAACTACTGTGCGGCAGCATTAAGGGGGCATAACTACTTTGTGGGGCACTACGGAAGCATAACTACTGTGTGGGGACATAACTACTATAAAGGTGGAACTAAAAGGATAGTTCACTGTGAAGAGGGTACCAAGAGGAATAACTACTGTGTGAGGACACTAAGAGGGCATAAGTACTGTGTGGGGGAACTAAGGGGGCTTGATTACTGTGTGAAGGCATTATGGTGACATGACTACTGTGTGAGTGCACAAAGGGACCATAAGTACTGTGAATGAAGGGGGCAATTAAGAGAGCATTCTACTGTGGGGGGAGGATTAAGGGCACAGGTAGTATACTATAAAGTAAACTCTTGACTCATCCCCCTGTCCAGCACTAGAATGCTTTTTATTTTCATATTTTTTACATGACAAAGTTGGTGGAGGGTTTTATGGTGAGCGTAGTTGGTGTTGACTAGCCGCTGGATGGGGTGTTAAATGAGAACTCAGCTGCATCAGCCTGGCAAGGTCACTACAAAGTGTACAGAGCTGTTTGCCTCCAGCTCCATACAGCGTATAGTTTCTGGCTCCATGGCAGCCTGAAACAGCTGATTAGTGAGGGTACGGGTGTCAGACCGCACCGATCTGATATTGATGACTTATCCTGGGGACAATATATAATCCAAATAAGGTCGGCACTGCTCAGAGGATTTGGCGGTGCCCGTGTCTGCGGGCAGGGATCCCAGTAGATAATTCACAAAGAATAAAGACCGGCACTCATGAGTGCCGGTCTTTATTCTTTCTGAATTATCCTGGGGACAAGTCAACAATTTCTGTAGCCCAGAGAACCCTATTAAGTAGTGTATCAAATCTTTGTGATTACACATTTCTTATAAAATTACCATAAAAGAGCCTATCATCATTGTGGTCTATTCTCAAGTCAGAGAATTCATGATAACTATTGATATAAGTTTTTCTTCTACTTCTACCAAGTAACAGACACAACACCCACATACAGTGAATGACACAGAGCTCAGCTGTGAGTGGAGGCAGCAAGGTGAGCGTGGATACGAAAAAAGTGTTGGACCCCTGCTGCACCTGAAAATGAGCGAGCTACAAAAGCAAGCAACAAACATGTCATTTTAAACAGCGCAATAACAACGACTTTGGCTTATACTGTATATTCTTTAGTATTACCTTATGAACGATAGAAGATCACCTTTTACCATTATAAACCTACATTTATAATACCTGTACACATTCTCTTCTTGATCCATTACAAACTGGTTTCCACACCCGACTTTCTCCAGAAACTTCCCTCACTAAAATAACAAATGACATCCTCACAGCTAAATGCAAGGTTGACTACTCTTTACTATTTTTTCTCGATCTCTCTGCAGCATTTGACAACATTTTGGACGTAAGGATGCCGTTCTCTCTTAGTTTTCTTCCTATGTCCCTGGCCGCTCCTTCAGTGTGCCATTTGCTGGCTCTACTTCCCCTCATCCCCTTGCTCAGGGTTCAGTCCTAGGTCCTCTTTTCTCTCTACACAGCCCCTACTGGACCGACTATCAGAAGATTTCTTATGGCAATGACAGCCAACTATACTGTATATACTTCTTCCTCAAAACAATAAGGTCTTCATGAAAATTAAACATAAACCAATAAATGTAATTACAATATACACAGATGAAGCAGATCGGAACTTGTTTTTTAAGTAGCGATGAGCGAATCGAATCCCACGAAGTGAAATACGATCCGAATTTCAGGATAAATTTGATTTGCCTCGAAGCCAAATTTCCTTGTGCTTTGTGTTAGTGAATCGATTTAACCTGAAATAGTGTAAAAAGTTCATACTTACTTCCTCTATTTGCTCGCGACGGGCCGCCAGCCGCCATCTTGATTGAAGATCTCAGCCGAAATCCCATGCCGGCCAGCGTGATGACATAATTTTGCGCTGCACGAGATTTCGCTCCAGATCTTCAAGCAAGATGGTGGCGACCAGCCCGTCGCGAGCAAATGGAGGCAGTAAGTTTGATTAACTTTTTCTTTTTATATTAATTTTTCATTGTTTTTACACTCAGATGCCGCAATCATGTATGAACATGGCATGGTACAATGATGGGGGCGTCATGCGCTTTGTGACGAAGTAATTTGTCACAAAGAAAATATTTTAGTAAATTTCGGTGAATCAGCCGAATTGAACTTTTTATAAATTTGCTGATCTCTATTTCTAAGTATTTTTTTTTTATGCTACATAAATGCAATGCAATCATTTGATGCAGCTGAACATGAAATCACTAAAAACACAGTGTAATATTATATAGAGTTGTGCCACATGACAAAATAGCCCAGCTCATTTTTTTCTCATTGACTTAATTGGAGAAAAATAGCAAACCTTAACCACCTCAGCCCCCCTAGCTTAAACACCCTTAATGACCAGACCACTTTTTACAATTCTGCACTACACTAGTTTCACGGTTTATTGCTCGGTCATACAACTTACCACCCAAATGAATTTTACCTCCTTTTCTTCTCACTAATAGAGCTTTCATTTGCTGGTATTTCATTGCTGCTGACATTTTTACTTTTTTTGTTATTAATCGAAATTGACCAAAATGTTTGCAAAAAAAATGATATTTTTCACTTTCTGTTGTAAAATTTTTCAAATAAAACTACATTTCTATATAAATTTTTCTCTAAATTTATTGTTCTACATGTCTTTGATAAAAAAAATGCAATAAGTGTATATTTATAGGTTTGCGCAAAAGTTATAGCGTTTACAAACTATGGTACAAAAATGTGAATTTCCGCATTTTGAAGCAGACCTGACTTTCTGAGCACCTGTCATGTTTCCTGAGGTTCTACAATGCCCAGACAGTAGAAACACCCCACAAATGATGCCATTTCGGAAAGTAGACACCCTAAGGTATTCGCTGATGGGCATAGTGAGTTCATGGAAGTTTTTATTTTTTGTCACAAGTTAGCGGAAAATGATTTTTTTTTTTTTTTTTTTTCTTACAAAGTCTCATATTCCACTAACTTGTGACAAAAATTATTTTTTTACATGAACTCACCATACCCCTCATGGAATACCTTGGGGTGTCTTCTTTCGTCACTTGTGGGGTATTTATACTGCCCTGGCATTTTAGGGGACCTAAAGCGCTAGAAGTAGTTTGGAATCCAAATGCGTAAAAAATGCCCTGTGAAATCGTAAAGATACTCTTTGGAATTTGGGCCCCTTTGCGAACCTAGGCTGTAAAAAAGTGTCACACATGTGGTATCGCCGTACTCAGGAGAAGTAGGGCAATGTGTTTTGGGGTGTCTTTTTACATATACCAATGCTGGGTGAGAGAAATATCTTCCATTTTTTTATACAAAGTTGCCATTTACAGAGATATTTCTCTCACCCAGCATGGGTATATGTAAAAACACACCACAAAACACATTGCCCTACTTCTCCTGAGTACGGGGATACCACATGTGTGACACTTTTTTGCAGCCTAGGTGAGCAAAGGGGCCCAAATTCCAAAGAGTATCTTTACGATTTCACAGGGCATTTTTTACGCATTTGGATTCCAAACTACTTCTCACGCTTTAGGGCCCCTAAAATACCAGGGCAGTATAAATACCCCACAAGTGACCCCATTTTGGAAAGAAGACACCCCAAGGTATTCCGTGAGGGGCATGGCGAGTTCCTAGAATTTTATTTTTTTGGCACAAGTTAGCGGAAAATGATTTTTATTTATTAATTTTTCTCTTACAAAGTCTCATATTCCACTAACTTGTGACAAAAAATAAAATTGTACATGAACTCGCCATGCCCCTCACGAAATACCTTGGGGTGTCTTCTTTCCAAAATGGGGTCACATGTGGGCTATTTATACTGCCCTGGCATTTTAGGGGCCCTAAAGCGTGAGAAGAAGTCTGGAATATAAATGTCTAAAAAAATTTACGCATTTGGATTCCGTGAGGGGTATGGTGAGTTCATGTGAGATTTTATTTTTTGTCACAAGTTAGTGGAATATGAAACTTTGTAAGAAAAAACAAAAAAACAAAACAAAAAAATAATTTCCGCTAACTTGTGCCAAAAAAAAAAAATCTTCTATGAACTCGCCATGCCCCTCAAAAGTGATCTTTATAGCGCCGCTTCGATTTTACGGTGTTTTTGCAGTGATCATAAAAAAAAATTCTGTCACTGCGGTGGGGCGGACTGAACGCAAGTGTGCGCACAAGATCAGGCCTGATCAGGCAAACACTGCGTTTTTTGTAGAGCCTATAGAACATGTCCTATTCTTGTCCGCAATTGCAGACAAGAAAAGGCATTTTCTATATAGTTCTGGCAATGTGCGGATCCGCAAAATGTGGAAAGCACATTGCCGGTGTCCGTGTTTTGCGGATCCGCGGTGTCCGTGTTTTGCGGTTCCGTGGATCCGCAAAACACATATGAACGTCTGAATGGAGCCTTAAAGGGGGGTGATCAATGACAGGGGGGTGATCAGGGAGTCTATATGGGGTGATCACCCCCCTATCATTGATCACCCCCCCTGTAAGGCCCCATTCAGACGTCCGTATGTGTTTAGCGGATGCGTTGATCCGCAAAACACATACGGACGTCTGAATGGAGCCTTACAGGGGGGTGATCAATGACAGGGGGGTGATCAGGGAGTCTATATGGGGTGATCACCCCCCAGACGTCCGTATGTGTTTATGTATAGCGTCTGATATACCTGCTACCTGGTCCTCTGGTGGTCCCTTTTGCTTAAATCGACCACCAAAACACATATTACCGGACGTTACCCATTACCAAAACACATACGGACGTCTGAATAGAGCCTTACAGGGGGGTGATCAATGACAGGGGGGTGATCAGGGAGTCTATATGGGGTGATCAGGGGTTAATAAGGGGTTAATAAGTGACAGGGGGGGTGTAGTGTAGTGTGGTAATTGGTGCTACTTACAGAGCTGCCTGTGTCGATTTAAGCAAAAGGGACCACCAGAGGACCAGGTAGCAGGTATATCAGATGCTGTTAACAAAACAGCATCTGATATACCTTTCAGGGGTTAAAAAAATTGCATCTACAGCCTGCCAGCGAATGATCGCCGCTGGCAGGCTGTAGATCCACTCGTTTACCTCCCGATCCTGTGAACGCGCGCTCCTGTGCGTGCGCGTTCACAGGAAGTCTCGCGTCTTGTGAGATGACGCGCCAATGCGTCTACGAAGAACAAACTGCTCGCCCGCAGGACGCATCCCTGCGTTAGGCGGTCGGGAAGCGGTTAATAATGCATGTAAAAAAAGCAAAACCAGCAACAGGCATATACTACTGTTACCGGAAAATGGATTATTAGTAGTCAAGTTGACTGTTAGTATGTTATAGAGATGAGCAAATTTGTAAAAATTTGCTGCAATTTTTCAGTGTGCCAATTTCTTTTCTTATTGCACCACATTTCCTGAAATACTTTAATATATAGTAGTAAAACATTTTTACACACACTCTCATCTCAAGGGTGATAAGACATCTAGCAGTGGCTTATGCCCTTCTCCTAATTGTGAACACATGCATGCTCAGCCAAACCAAATACTTGTGCATAAGGGAAGGCACTATTTGTGCATTTAGAGAAGTCAAGAGGAATAGCTGTCAACTGAACAAGCATTTGGCTGAAGACTGTGGAAAGTGCATGGCTACCTAAAGAGTGGACACACTGGTCAACAAATGTTATAATCTAACCATTTCTAAATAGATAGTTGTATTACAGACAAGCATTTTAATATTACAGCAATCGTACAAGCTCCTATTGACAAATAATAGTTTATATTTTCAACGTTGCTACTGCAGGAGTTGGTATTACATGGCAGCTTCTGAAGTGACAGGCAAGCCATATAATGCTGTACAAGAACAGAAGAAGTGAGAGTTGCTGCTTGTTAGTGGATCTCTACTACATGATGGAGTTCCCCGCATGGACCCCTCTGTGATATCCATATGCCTTAATAGGGCACCTCGACAGGGATTGACAAAAAATAATAAATAATAAATAAAATTACTTAAAATACCTGAATATTACTTTATTCTAAACACATTCCCAAATAACATTTAATATTTATAATGACTCATTTTCTTTAGGGCAAAATCATCAGAGAAAATAAAATTTCCACTGCTCTATTAGCACACATAAAACCCATCCTAAATCACAGCTGGAAGGATTAGTTCAAAGCAGGGAGCTAAAAAGCTATCTCAACTCTCCTCATGTCTCTAGTTGTCATGAATTGCGATCCTACACACAGCTGATTGTCACGGATCAGTGAGTGTGGACCCACTGTGTCAACTAACTGGTTTGGCTTTGGGATAAACTCTAAGGGCACTATTCTGGTGCTCCCCTGGTATTTACCATTTAACCCCTATACAGGGATCTGGACTTCGCTGCAGGGGAGAAACCAAACAGCTACCTCTTGAGATATTCCCAGTGTAGTTGGAAGCTGACTCGCTGGGGTCAGGGACACTGGTGAAGGAACCAGAAGCTCTAGGTACAGAAAACAAACCAAAAACAAACCAAAAACTGTAGGTACAGTCTGAACAGTGACTTATACTGATTGTACGGTTTTTGGAAGAACTTGACTGTAGGAAACTTGTCTGGATGGAGACACAGGGAAACCGCATCATAGAACAGTCAGAATAGTCTTTAATATTGGAACTGCAGATATAGGCAACATTGAACTGGAGACACTAGAAGAACTTGTGGGTGGGGTAGTGAGGACTGCAGGAACAAAGTAGGCAGGCACCAAGACTGTAGAACAGACAGGCAGACAAATTAGGAGAACGTAACACAAACCTGAACTGAAAGTTGAACTGTGAGGTCAGAAGTACACAGGTAAGATGGGTATATGGCAGGAACACAGATGGGAAAACAGACTGGATCGTGCAGAATAATGCAAGAGAATTGCTGAAGCACTAAGTCTTCCAAAACACTTTTGCTAGTCACAGGGAACCTTAAAGCTCAGGCATTGTCTGCTTGAAGAGGGTGGCTTATATACCCAGGGACCCCCACATATTGGCTGGGAAAGGATTCGCACATGGACGGCACTGGACCTTTAAGAGGCCACAGGTGAGCACATGCACACATTCTAAGAGAACAATGACTGGAGAAATGGAGATGGTAGCATGCAGAGGATGGCAGGTATCATGTTGAGTAGCAGTACACAGGCAGACACAGACCACTGACCTAACACTGATAACATAGCTGATAACATCTTCAGCTACGTGTGTGTAGGAATGAACGAAGGTAAAATGCCGATAGTACAGAAAAGACTGCTGTGGAGCTGTAGTAATATAGCAGAGTACGCACACTGCTGCTCATTAGCTACACCCCCCACATCCCCCACCAGTCCATCCTTTCTGTACTTTCGCTTCATTAGTTCCTACATACACAGAGCTGAAGATGTTATCAGCAGTGTGCAGGATCATAATTCACCCAGGGCCCTGAGGAGAGCTGAGACAGCTGTTGAGCTCCCTGCTTGAATTTACCCATCTAGCTGTGAGTTAGGATGGGTTTTGTGTGTGCTAATTGGGCAGCAGCCATTTTATTTATAAAGTAATATTTATATATATTCATTAATTTTATTTTATGAATTCCCAGAGAATCCCTTTAAGGCTACAAATCAAATGAACTATGAAAAAAGTATCATCACTGGGCATTTTACAAATCACATTGCAGTTCCCAGGGCATTCTTCCAGCTTAACTGGCTTCACACTCAACCTACTTCTTACTCTCAACGAATGAGCCATGTAAACCAAAGTCACAGATTTAAGGAACTGTTTTACAGATTTGAGGTCTATAACACTTTGTCCTCTTTATTCCTGATTTTATAACTTAGAGACCCAAAAGGAATGATGTCTTTCATTTTAGCTGGCTTGGACAAAGCGGTGTTTGTATTAGTTTTATGAGATCATTATTTCCTCCACCTTTTTCCTCACCTCCAACTTTTTCCCGTCCAATGTTAATCTGAAGATTTATGGTACTGTATATATCAATAGGATATGGCATAAATGCCCAAGAGGTGCTTCTCCCATCTCTGGGACCCACTTTTATATCAAGACAGGCACATGTGCAGGTTTCTCCATGGACTACAATGGGACTTCTTCCATGCTGGCTCGGCTAATTTCAGAAGTACCCTAATAGCAAATGGAGAGGATGCTGTGCATTTGCAGTGTGCTCTTCATTCACTGTGCTGCCCTGTTCTTGAGATAAGAGGTGGGACCTGTACCTATTTGACATTTATAGCATATCCTATAAGTATGTCATAAATGTCTAAATGGGACAACCACTTTAAATGCTCTCTTTTACAAAACTTGAATGCAATTGTAGCATGAAACAGCATTGTTATTTTTTTATTTGTTAAAACCTTCAATAAAAACCATATTAAAAAAAGACCCAACAATCAAACATCCAAAACATTTACTAATGACCAGCATCCTATGGCCTCTTTATGTCTGTCTTATATCATTGTGCCAACAAAGCACCATATTCCCATATTTAGAGAGACAATTCTTTAATGTGAGGCTTACCATCTACACACGATGGAGCTGCTCTTGTAGTTCCCGCCACTTGCCCAGGAAAACACGAGCATTTTACTGTCTGTGACCGTTCCTCAATCTTGTTCTTATTGCAGCATCTGTGAGCAGCAATCACTTCACAAGTGCCCGGTTCCACATGAACTGCAGAAAAAAAGATATAAGGAATATTCAGTAGGGTGGCATAATCAGTTTGTATTTCAATGTAACACATTCTCTTATCTACACCATGCCAGAAGGTGGATGCCTGTGTCATGAACTGGGTCCCTACAATATGGGATCTATATGATTCTTCTGTGTCCACTGTATCCAACCTTACCTTTCTGCAAATTTTATTAAAGTCTCCCACAATACAAGTTGAATACATTATCAGAACGTTATCTAAACCTTCAACCAGTCACAATTCATATCACCACCACTGAGTGGACGCATATAGACTCATATAACTCCCAACAAAGTATTGTAAAAACTTTTTTTTTTTCCAAAGCTGATCATCTCGCACCACACATCTGTCGAGCCAAGAGAAAAGGTAAGGAAGAACACATCTGCATTCAGAGGCTTCTATTTCTATTCTGTTATGTTGAAAGGCGCTTCACTGCAAAGAATGGAGAGCCTGATCACATATGTTGCAAATAAAGATTTGAGGGGATCTTAGTGATCCTAGGGGTCACAGTGTCTAAATCAGGGATGGCCAACCTGTGGCTCTCCAGCTGTTGTAAAACTACAATTCCCACCATGCCTTGTTGTAGGCTTATAGCTGTAGGCAGTCTGGGCATGTTGGGAGTTGTAGTTTTGCAACAGCTGGAGAGCCGCAGGTTGGCCATGCCTGGTCTAAATTAACACAGACACTAAATTTCAGAAAACATAAAGGGGGTCATTTACAAACAGATATACGCCACTTTTTGGCATATATCTACCGCAGATTGTGGCGCAAAGGCTATTTGCGGCACAATTTGTGACTATTCCCCTCTCACAGCAGGTCTAAAAAAGGAGGCGTGGTATGGGCCACCAGGTCCATCTCAAGTATCATTTTCTAACCCTGTTTTAGGTGTAGAAAGTGGTTTAAATCTACACCAGCAAGGGAGCTGGCGTAGATTTAGACAGGCGGTGGATATGCAGAAGTTATGTAGAGGCCGATGCCACTACATACATTCAGCGCATCTACTGCCAGCTAAAGGGGTATTAAGACCGGTGTCTAAAACACTAGTCTTAATAAATCACCATCAAAGTGTGCACACAGACTTACTTGCTTTCATATACAGTGTTGGACTGGGATACCTAAAGCCCACCAGTAAAATTTATTTTGGGGGCCCACCGTACAGATACATTCAAATATAATAAATATTTTAACAAGTTTTTTATATGAACATAGGCTAGTTGAGGTGCTCTGCATTTAATATATGTATGTAGAGCAGTAAATCTACTGTGTTATGTGCCACTTGTGCAGGTGGTGGGAGACTAGGGGCCCACCTTGCTCAGGGGCCCACCGGGGGATTCCCTTGTACCCCTGTGGGCCAGTCCGAGCCTTTTCATTTATATTCTATGTTAAAGGGATTTCTGAGAGTTTAAAGGGGTTGTCCGCTCTTTTCATATTGATGACCTATCCTCCAATGAGCACCACAACCTCAACACAGCTTTCAAAGAACAGCACCATTCATTGGATAGCAATTGGCCTGGTAATGCAGCTCAGCCTCATTCACTTAAATAGGACAGAGCTGCACCTAGGCCATGTGTCCGATGTGACATCACTGGCCTTGGAAGAGGCTGAAGTGCTCATGGGGGAGCAGGAGTCTGATTAGTGGGGCTGTCAGTTGTCAGACCCCTGCCAGTTTGATACTGATGACATATCCTGAGTATAGGCCATTACACACTAGTAAAACCCCTTCAATATTCACCTGATCTACCACAGGATAGTAATAGCATTAAGCTTCAGCTGGAATATTACATAAAGGTAAATAATACTGCACCATATTGTCCATGAAAATGTGACGTGTTTTTGACCACTAGCACTAGCGCATATTTTATGAACCCATTGATCCTTAAGCTGGAATATTTAAAACATACACACGGTCTGTGACATGTTACTGATCCAGGGCCATGAAAATGAAAGATGTAGAACAGTTTTCATATATTCTGCTTTTCACTATGTACAAAGGTTTCCATGTCCTGAAGGAGTATGTGCATGTGGATCAATAACTTCTGTTCGCCCACTACATATTTCCTTTTACCAGTTCATTAAAACAGTAGAATATAAAAAAAGGCAGGGTCGTATATGAAATGTCAGTGGTGTCCGTTGCACTGAAATAAATATCTTTAAATGTGGCAGAGCTATCTGGTAATGTAGGCACTTGCCTTGGTAACAATACTGCTACAATTTAATTAGCTTACATAGCGTGTGCATTAATATTATTTTATAATACATCTTAGACAATTTTTTGTGTGTAGCATGTATTAATTGGCATGATATTGCTAGATACAACTCACCGAATCCACCATTATTATGTAATGGTTATTACAACTCACCGAATCCACCATTATATAATGTTTTATATTCTAGGTTTTCAATTGGAAGTGCATTTTTCTGAAATGAGGCTATTATGAAAACATTTACAGGATATGATAAAATAAGGCAGAGTAATAACCATTACATACTCTAAGGTTAATGGTCCATCTTGTAGTCGTGTAGACCCTGTTAATGTTATCGGTCTGTGAAGTCATGTTTTATCTAGGATTAAAGAGGACCTGTCCCCACTCTGAATATGTCTGTATTAGTAAATTCTTGTATGCCCCAGGTAATAACAATTCTTTGTCATCTTTTCTTATAAGGCCTCTTTTACATGTCCATGATGACATCGGTGACAAGATGGTTAGTGGTTCATCCTCAAAGATGTCCATGAAGAATTAGTATTTGGTCCATTTTTCCTTCTTTGTGTTATCTGTATTCCACATGCATTGTTAGGCTGAAAATTGGTTTCCAGAGCAACTCCTACCAATGGTCCATGACAAATCACTGATACAACATAGATGTCATCCATGTTGTGTCAGTGGTTTTCATGGACTCATAGTCTATAATATGCATGATGGATCCGTAATGGCGGACAAAATAGGGCATGATTCCGTGGTGTCACCAAGAACCCATGGGCAGTGGAGACCTTGGAAAGCACATATTTGTGATTATGATGTGTGAAAAAGGCCTAACTTTATGTTACTAGAACCTTTTGAATACATTGATAACTGGATGTTAGTATTTGAGTCCATGTTCCTGCACAATTGGACACTACAATCAGTGCTGTGAGTGTAATCACTGATTGGGCAACACCAAATTGACAAGTTATAGATACATTTCTAGTTGGAAAAAAGAGGCGCACTAAAGTTGCTATTTCATGAGGACAACAAGTATTTACTAAAAAAAAAGATGTCTCAAGAGAGGCTACAGGTCTTCTCTAATGACTTTCATGAGCATAGTCCAGAAATGAGTGAAGGCTCAGGTAATGGTATGGAAGCCTAGCCCTTGCTCCGATTTTAGATGCACATGATTGGTGAGAACAACAGGGGTCATAAAATTGAAAGCCTACAGCAGCAGAAATAAAATATACCTGTGGGTATTTATCACCCTACTGGGCATTAGCCTGCCAGTGCCATTATTACAATCACCAATGTCTTCTCATTTATACTGCTGCAGCTATTCTCCTAGGTGGCCATTGAATACATTGTGCAGATAACAATGTGACTATAAATCCTCTTTGTTTTCCTTGAGCAGTATACTAAGTAGCACTTCATAGCACCGTCAAGGCTTTCCTGCCGTTTTAGAGGCATTTCTGTAGGTGTGAATATATGATAAAGCATAATTTTACAAGTCAGATATTAAATGAAAACTGGATTCTTCGGTGATAAACTCCGTGCAATTATGAGCTGATTTTATGTTGCTTTTGACCCAGGAGTAAATTCACCCTTCATCTCACTCTCTCTGGCATTCAGATCAGGAAGCATGCCTTCATTTTATGATCTGATCTTCCTGTCATTAAAATTCTTGCAGCGTGTTCCCTCTGTACCATAAAATAATGATGACCTATGATAGCATAAGGAAAGCACAGCAAACAGTGCACACTGCTGGCCTGTTAAGCTATGAATGTACTGATCCACATTAGAAATTAGGGTGGAAGTGCACCATTTCATGAAACCTTCAGAAATTATGATATGTAAAGCTTAATTAGTAAATGTCATTTTGGAATAATAGGAAAAAAAATGGGAGGATTAACAATAATAGTATGTCAGACAGCAAGAGCAGTGTAGGAATTGTAAGCGAGGAGGGGGCGATATCCCTCATCTACAGAAATAGGAACATGGAACACAATCATAAAAGCAGATTCTACCCTTGTTCACTTCAGAAAAGTATAAGAGAACTTCCAAATATGATGTGACAAAATTATAAAGTTTGGTCACATGGGGTAGTGTCTGTCCTATAAATGTCCTCTCCTTTCTTGGTTTTCAAAACTGCATTAGAAAACATGACTTATTAGCCATACCCTCAATCAAATCTTTCAATAACAGGTCAGCTCAGAAAATACAGGCACATATTTGCACTAATTTAACATACAAACATGCCCGCATAACTAATAGTCTAGTAACCAAAATTTAAATCATCATAGAGATCTCTGATGTTATACAAGATGACATGCAGTTAAGCATTGAGGCATACAGGTTCCATATTGTATCCTGCAGCACATTTGACCACAGATATTACTGCTGGAACTGTAGATCCTGCACACTCATACATAGGTTACCAAAGCTGGCCTTCCAGCTGGTCCCATAAATGCTGAATTCGAGATAAATATGGTGACTGGGAAGACCAAGGAAGTGGGATTCCTGAGAAACCCTTGCTGTGTGTGGGCGAGCATTAACCTGCTGAAAAATGGCAGTAGAAAGCCCTGCTATGAGAGGCAACATATGTGGCAACAGGATGTCCTTCAGATATCGCTGAGCTGTTAGTGTCCCTTGTATCACGGCTAGTGGTGACCGACTGTCCTATGTGGTGGCTGCCCAGATCATCCCACCAGAACCTAGATTCTTCAGCAGCAGTCCAGGTTTCTTGTTTTATGACACCACTGCAAACTAAGATGATGGGGGCTAACTGTCAATAGCAGGACACGTAATAGGCTCCGTGACAACAAATTTCTATAGGTAAGCACCTGAAAATGGTCTGAGCAGAGATAAGCTGTGTGCAATGAAGATGTCACCTGTGTCTGGATGGTGAACAACAAAACTTTGAGACCTGTTTGTGCTTGTCGGCAAATCAAACAATCCTCTTTACTGGTGGTCTGTAAGGGCCATCTGGAATCTGTTCACCATGTGGGCATGCCCTCACATCCTCACTGCTCCCAACATCTCCTAACAGCTAGGTCAGAATGGCCTAGATGGTGGGAAATTGGTAGCAAAAAAATCCTGCTTCTTTAAGTCCAGTAAGGTGCCCCCTCAAAGTCAGTCAACTGGAAAAAATATCTTTTAACCACATATCGGATGCTATATCATTACCTGGATCTACTGTAGTTTAGAGTGATGAGAAATCCACAAAGTGTACTTCGATACGAATTTAAGGGAAAATTTGATTTGCCACAAAGCCAAATTTCCTCTTGCTTCGTGGTAGCGAATACATTTTTCCTGAACTAGGGCAAAAAATAGTTTTGGTTGAGCACCAAAGTGCTCCTGTGCTTGAGTAGAACACTTCTCCTCTGAAGAGGGGAGGGTGTCAGGACTCTAGTTCGGCTTAGGAGTCCATGTTCTGACTCCATATATAGCTATGTCTATATATGGAGTCAGTGCTTGGGGACACCCAGTGTGTTTAAATCTAATTTAGCATCTATTTCTGAAAGGTTTCAGGCAGGATTTGAACTCACAACCTTCTATATTACAGCCAAGAATCTTAACTACTACACTATAGAGCTACATGGGCAGTTAAAAAAAAAAAAGAAAAAAAGAGACTTCTGCTGTTACTAGGGCCGCGCAACATTTTGCGACAGATCTTCAATCAAGACGGTGGCAGCCGGCCCGTCACAAGAAAATGGATCAGGTAAGTATGATTTTATAAAATGTTTTATTTTATTTTATACCTGATTATTGCTATCAGATGCCGCGATCATGTATGAACGCGGCATCTGAGGAATACAATGACGGGGAGCTTTTTTTTGTAAAATTCAGTGAAGCAGCCAAATCAAATTTTTGAATACTTCACTCATCTCTACCTGAATCTAAACAATAGCCTTCTTTTTTAATTTAATTTGTGTAACTGATCCAGAGAAGATTGGCTTATATTAGTCCTATTATTACATCAACTCAGATCACCTTAGAAATTTGAACCTATTCGACTAGTTGTAAACCAAGAAATCCATTCAGATGGGGTAAATAGGGCAGTTATATGGAAGTCCTATATTTTTTATTGTTCTTTCATGAACTACAGTATAACATGCAACATGGGATCTCCATACCAGAGATCTGCAAGTCAAGTTTAGCTACCATATATTGATACATACACTTCCAGTCTCGGCTGCCATGGATAGCAAACTAGTGAGTTTTTCAATAATTTTAACCTTATATTTCTCCTGCTAATATGGAGTACCAGAAGGAGGTATGCAATCTCTTCTAGTTCTTTAAAATATTTTTATATGCCATTCACTCAATTTCTCTGTAAATTGCTTTATTCTAGAGTAGTTGCCAATAATTTGCTACATATTAAATAATTCATACCAATCAATATTTTCCATTATATCCTTTGATGCTGTAGTATATTACAGTGGATTTACTAACGCACACAATACGTAGTGTAGAATATCTGCTCCTGCTTTGTCCACATATTATCAATACGTAACCCGATGACTATTACTGAACATATATATAAGGCCTCATGCACACAACCGTTTTGTGTTTTGCGGTTTGCAAATTGTGTATCCACAAAACACGGAGGGCGTCCGTGTGAGTTCTGCAATTTGCGGAACGGCACGAACAGCCATTAATATAACTGCCTATCCTTGTCCGCAAAACGGACAAGAATAGGACAGGTTATATTTTTTGGGCGGACCACGGAACGGAGCAACGGATGCGGACAGCACACGGAGTGATCTCCGCATCTTTTGCGGCCCCATTGAAGTGAATGGGCCCGCATCCAAGCTGCAAAATCTTCAGCTAAGATGCGGACCAAAACAAAGTTCGTGTGCATGAGGCCTAAGAATACAAACGTGATACTTTCCACTGATGACTTTATTTAACCCTGTCTATTCTGGAGCTTTTGTTAACCACTGTGTGAGGTTATCCAGCGACAAGGCTTACTCCTATAAAGCTCTACATTGTTAAAAAATGTTTACCAAACTTCAATTTGTACAAGTAACAGAGACATTTTTTTTCTGCCAATGCAGCTTTCTTTATTAAATTGCCAACATAACCCAGTTATTCCAAGGCTTGTGTGTTATACTACTATTCAACAGATGGTGACTGTCAGCGGGCTTGACTTTATTCAAAAATTTAACATATATATTACTTTTTACATAAGCTAGAATCACAAGTTCAGATTGTAACAGATTCTTTCAATTCTTCCTGTCGCCCCTGGAGTCTGAACTAACTGCTGCCGGCACCTGCTTAGATAATTTGGACTGGTCTTTTAGAGAAAATTCTAATCTACATGTGTTATGCTTTCCTCAAGTAAATATTTTATAGCTAATAGATCCTCAGTCCATACCACATGTAATGACAGGATGTTCTCAATATTGCAAAGGCTTTTAAGACCTTAGAACTTGAACAGAAGCCTGTTTCATTATGGCAGTCTTCGATAAACAAACATTATATCACATTATATTTTTCATAAAACTATACCAAATATGATGAAATGGGTTGTCCTAAGAATTACTGTTACTTTTATATCATTTAACATGAAAAAAAATAATTTTGTAATTTACTTTCTGTTACAAAAAAAGCCCCAGGGAGATATTGCCCTTGCTTCAATATAATAGCGCTTGCGCTCATTAGTGTTCAATTTGTATACTAAGGTGCGCATCCTCCTACCGAGCTGAATGAGCAGGTCACACATGCTCAGATCTATCCTTCAACTGCCACCAGGTGGATCTGCTTTTAGAAGGGCAGATTGATGTCCTTGACAGCTTATGGAACATGACTTCTTCTCGTTGCACTTATTTTCTACGGAGAGAAGAGCTTGAGCTGTGTAAGGAGACTTACACAATAGTGGATGGAGATTATCACAATGGAGAACCAGCAGTTTGCATAGAAAAAGAGAGAGCCTGAACATACGGCTCTGCTTAGATTCTACAGATCTCAGCTCTGTCCTATTTTACTTAGCTCTCCATCTTCTTGAGTTAGGTAGAGATAGGATCTTTCTGGAAAGACAGGCTGCGTGAGACGTTTGAAAAGTTTCTCTTAGGGCTCATGCATATGACCATTGTCTCGTTTGAGGTCTGCAAACACGGATACCAGCCGTGTGCTCTCCACATTGTGTGGAACGGAACGTCCAGGCCATAATTGAACAGTCCTATCCTTGTCCATAATGTGAACAAGAATAGTACATGTTCAATATTTTTGCAGATGCCAAGGAATGGACATACAGATGCGGACAGAACACAGTATGCTGCATCTTTTGCAGCCCCATTGAAGTAAAAGGGTCCGTATTTGACCTGCAAAAAATGTAGATCGAATGCGTACATAAAATATGTTTGTGTGCAAGAGCCCTTAGACAGTGACATGGAGGCAGCATGAATAAAACACCCTTAGAGAAAAGTCATACCTATTGGCTGCCAGGGTGAAGAAGATCTAGCAGAACAATCAAAGGGATGAATGGGGGGATCTCTGGATCCATGTGAGGTACAGGTCTGGTTCTAGCTTTGTTATAAGGAGACTCTGCCATCTAGTATAGTATATCTAGTATAGTTTATAACTTTTTTTACATTACTCATGTTATAATGCTTTTAAAAGGAACCTGTCACCTGTGATTTGCTGCCCTCACTGATTTCAGAGGTCTGTCACTTCTCTGCTTGCAGTCAGTGTGTGTATAGTACTGACATGTTGAACCGTGCAGTGCTCGGCAGTGCAGTGAGACTCACTGCCCAATCTCCGGACAATTACTAACAGGTTTCTTTCATGTTAGACAAAAGAAAGAAACCTGCCAGTCATTATCTGGAGGCAGGGGAGAGTGGGGGACTCATTGTACTCCTCTCCCTCGCCGCGATGGCGTGCTCTGCAGGGTTTGACATGTAACTACTATAAAAGTACTGACTGCCAGCTCATTAGTGACAGACCACTGAAATCAGTGGGTCTTCCATTACACTCAGTGATGGCAGCATAGTACAAATGACAAGTTAGATTTTTTTTACGTATTTTTTAAACAATTGACTTTATTGATTCTTATTATATTTTTATTCCTTCTATAATACATTGCAATACTTCTGTCTAGTACTGTATTAATATCAGTCTTAGGCTCCATTCACACGTCCGCAAAATGTGTCCGCATCCTTTCCGCAATTTTGCGGAAAGGGTGCGGACCCATTCATTCTCTATGGGGACGGAATGTGCTGTCCGCATGCTTCCGCATCCGTGCTTCCGTTTCCGCAAAAAAATAGAACATGTCCTATTCTTGTCCGCGATTGCGGACAAGAACAGGCATATTCTATTATGTCGGCAATGTGCGGTCCGCAAAATGCGGAACGCACATTGCCGCTTTCCGTGTTTTGCGGATCCGTGACTCCGTGTATCCGCAAAACACATTGCGGACGTGTGAATGGAGCCTTACACTGACAGACAGCTCAAATACATGACAGACCTAGGGCCATTTGTTATGTCCACAAGTGCTTTAGTAACCAATCGACCCCTGTGAACATGTAGCAGAAGGGTATACTCTCTCAGTATGGACCAGAGCTTCTAAAGGGTTACCAGCCACATGCCAAAAATGTATGGCATGGTGCTGTATGAACCTGCTTACAACCCCATATTATCGTTCTGTAAAATGGTAATAGCCATTTTGAGTGATTTATGCAGGATTAATCATTTATGTTTCAGATTTGCCAAAATTAGAATTTTTAGCAAAATTTGTAGTGATTTTTTAATTAGTGTGGAGCGAGCATGCTCGGCCAAACACAAGTTTGACTCGAGCATCGCAATTATCGGCACATCGCAGTGTTCAGCTGAATACCGCGTGTGCTCGAGCACGATGCTCGAGTCTCCTCCCGCACATTTGTTGGCTGCTACAAAGCCAATAAACGTGCAGGTAAGTGCTGCCACTCGCTGTAATGCCGTAGCCATGTTGGTTACTGGCATTACAGTGACTGGCTGGCCGGAAGGTGTCATCGGGTGCTATAAAGCTGGCAGAGTGTCACAAGGAGAGAAACGTTTTGGAAGATGGTGAAGGAGTACATAGCAGACCGTGTCAGTTCAATGTTCTTAATGATCTGTCTGTGCCTTACAACTATTGGGTGTCCAAGCTGGACACGTGGCACAAACTGACGCTCTACGCCTTGGAGGTGCTGGCCTGACCTGCCGCCAGCGTTTTGTCAGAGCGGGTATTTAGTGCTGCTGGGGGCATAATAACTGATAAGTGCATCCGAACTGAAAATGCTGACCGGTTGACTCTTTTCAAAATGAACAAGGCCTGGATTGCTCCTGACTTCTCTACTTCAACAGAGGAAAGCGGCTGAACATAAAGGCACTTTAAATGTGGCTTTTATGGTGTATTGAATACACTGTATTCCCAGGCACATCTTCCACCACAAATAAAGGGTATATGTTTCAATCTTCCTTTTGATGATAAAAGGTTGGATGGTTCTCCAATTGGATAGTGTGGGTGTTAGGAGATAGTTCCCAAACCGGATAAATGTAATATATAAAGACTCCTGTACTCCACTTGAGTTTCAAATGCAAAGCTTTTATTTTAGTGCGGTTCCAGTCAAAACGTTTTCGGCTGAGAAGCCTTCTTCAGTGTAACTGGAGAGGCATACAAAGTGTCATAGATAAATATACAATAATCACAATAGGTATAGGGTCAATTGTATAATACATATAATCGCAAACAGGTGCGTCACAGACAAATATCGGGTAGTATATTGAATATATTGTATACAAAAGGGGGACGTGTCGATATGGCACGTGAAGAGAGCGTAAGGGCTCTTTCACACCTGCGTTCTTGTCTTCCGGCATAGAGTTCCGTCGTCGGGGCTCTATGCCGGAAGAATCCTGATCAGTTTTATCCTAATGCATTCTGAATGGAGAGAAATCCGTTCAGGATGCATCAGGATGTCTTCAGTTCCGGTACGGAACGTTTGTTGGCTGGAGAAAATACCGCAGCATGCTGCGCTTTTTGCTCCGGCCAAAAATCCGGAACACTTGCCGCAAGGCCGGATCCGGAATTAATGCCCATTGGAAGGCATTGATCCGGATCCGGCCTTAAGCTAAACGTCGTTTCGGCGCATTGCCGGAGCCGACATTTAGCTTTTTCAGATTAGTTACCATGGCTGCCGGGACGCTAAAGTCCTGACAGCCATGGTAAGTGTAGTGGGGAGCGGGGGAGCAGTGTACTTACCGTCCGTGCGGCTCCCCGGGCGCTCCAGAGTGACGTCAGGGCGCCCCAAGCGCATGGATCACGTGATCCATGTAATCACGTCATCCATGCGCATGGGGCGCTCTGACGTCATTCTGGAGCGCCCCGGGAGCCGCACGGACTGTAAGTATACCGCTCCCCCGCTCCCCGCTCCTACTATGGCAACCAGGACCTTAATAGCGTCCTGGGTGCCATAGTAACACTGAAAGCATTTGGAAGACGGTTCCGTCTTCAAATGCTTTCAGTACACTTGCGTTTTTCCGGATCCGGCAGGCACCTCCGGCAACGGAAGTGCATGCCGGATCCCAACAACGCAAGTGTGAAAGAGGCCTTAGCTGTCATCTGGGGATCCAGCAGGATCATCATCGGAGTGGTCTGTGGTCAGTAGGTGGTTTGAAGTGGAGCGCTCTTCCCATGGTGAGACTGTGGTGCTTCACTGGTTACAGAGTTGGTCAATGGGTAGCAGTAGGTGGAGTTAAGGAACATAATTTGCGGAGTGGGACAGAGAATGTGCAAAAAACGTATTCTATGGACTGTATTATAGAAACCAAAAATGAACGTGGTGCACATAAACAAGCTTATACATCATATGCTCTAGGCTAAAGAATGCTTCATCACAATTGGTTAGACGGTCTAAATTACATGCAGGGTCCGCTGGGTAAGGATTTTACAACATATTGTTAAGTCAGACTGCATATGGATTATACAACATTTTAGAACCGGCTATTGTCTCAATATGATCAGCATATAGAAAAGTAGTTCAGTAACTGCTTATTCATTATCAATTCTTACCCGGATATGGCCGCATCAATTTCGAAAAAAAGCTTGATTAGGAAAAGGTTCCTCTGTGGTCGGCAGGGATGCTGCCGTTTGTGTGGGCTCTGTGTCCCTATCTGGCGTGCGGTCCGGGAGGCTGAGGCCTGTATTCCGGATTGCCATGCTGCCGCTTGTGTCTCCGTTCCCCTTATGTGGGATCCGGCTGTGCAGCGTGGTTGGAGGGGCGGGTCCTAGCTGACGTGCTTCCGGGTACAATGAAGATGGCGTCCGGGGCTTCTCTAGTGTAATTGCGCATGCGTGCGCTGCGTCCGTGCGGCCGCTGGGGTAATCAGCTGTTGTCTGCCACTGTGTGCAGACGCGCATGCGCCGGGATGCGATCCTGCTAATGGTTAGCTATTAGGATAGTGGGGGAAGCGCTGGGACTGTGGTTTGGGAGGGTACAACTTGAGAATTGTCATAATTACCTGCGGAGGTCCATAGGGGGAGTATCTATCATATTTACCTCTCAGTTGGTAAAACAATGGATCCGTTTGTCTGTAGATGTCATATTTACCTATGGATGTGCATCAGAGCAATGTCTGTCATAATTACCTCTAGAGGATGACCAATGTAGTAGACTATAAAGGATATGATCTATTCAGTTCCCAGTTAGGAATAAGATGAGGATCAATATCTGCTCTAGAATAAGAATAGAGGTATTGTTAGAGCTATTTTCTAAGGAAAATCAATGCCTGTAACTTATATTTATGTTATCTGTGGTTTATGGGGTAGTTCATGTGATAAATCTGCACCCAAAGTATATGCTGTGTGTTATATGGATGGAGGTTCCTTATTCACATATGATTGCCCGTGGGCACCGTTAGCGCCGCCACGTTTGTTTAAGTTTATATGCTGTAGGGATTATATAAAGCTTCCTATATCATAGTCCCGATTCAGACCCTTTGGTTCGAGTGTTTGAAGGCGGTGTATCCACATGGCTTCCCTGCTCATAAGGAGGCGTGATAAGTCTCCGCCCCTTCTGGGAACTGTTACTTGTTCCACTACCTGGAACCGTAGTTGGGCGATAGTGTGACGTTTGGCTGTGAAATGCGCGGGAATGGGCAGGTGGTTGTTTTCACATCGGATATTAGACTTGTGCTGGCATATTCTGTCCCTAATGGTCTGTGTGGTTTCGCCCACGTAGGTCAGGCCGCATGGGCATTTGATGGTGTAGACTACATTGGTTGAATCACATGTAAAGTAGCCCCGTATTGGGATTCCTTGTCCTGTGAGAGGGTGGAAAATTTTGTCCCCCTTTGTGACATGTGAACATTGCGTACAGTGCAAGCAGGGGAATGTACCCTTGCGTTGTGTTTGTAGCAATAGTTGTCTTGGGTTCTTGATGTTGGAGCCCACATCTGCCCTCACAAGCATGTTTTTTAGGTTTTTGGGGCGTCTATTGCAAGGTAGGAACGGAAGTGAAAATGCCTCGATGTGAGGGTACGCCTGATGTAGGAGGTGCCAATGTTTCCGTAAGATGTGTTGAATCTTGTGGGCAAAGGGGTGAAATGTGTGTACAAAGGGTACCCTATGGGCCTGTTTTTCCCTGATTTTTTGGCTGGGTTTTAGGCATTCTTTTATTACAGTGTCAGGATAGCCCCTGTTTGTGAAGCGTGTGGACATTTCGTCCAATCTCTTTTCTTTAATTGCCGTGTTATCGACTATGCAGGATATTCTTTGGAATTGCGATCGTGGAAGGGATTTTTTCATACTGGTAGGATGGAAGCTGGTGTAATGTAATAGACTATTGCAGTCGGTCGGTTTGATGTAGAGGTCAGTATGTAAAATGCCGTTGAGATCCTTGGAAACTGTAGTGTCTAGAAAGTTAACTGATGTACTGCTATGGTGTAAGGTGAACTGGAGTTCAGGCCGGATGGAATTCAAGTAGGTGAGGAAGTTTTGTAGTGATTCTGTAGTGCTGTTCCATATGCAAAAGACATCGTCTATATATCTTTTCCAAATTACTACATGTTGTTGGAATTCCATGTTCGTGTAAATGTGGTCCTCCTCTAGCGTGGCCATGTAGCAGTTGGCGTATGGTGGTGCCATGTGTGCCCCCATTGCGGTCCCTTGTTTCTGAATGAAGAATGTGTCTTCAAACAGAAAGTAATTTTGGGTAAGTACAATTTGGAGGAGGTCCATACACAGTGAGGAGATTTCAGGTCTGGAGCCCGTTGTCTCGAGTAGTCTCTTAGTTGCAGCTAGACCCTTGGTGTGTGTAATTGATGTGTAGAGGCTTACAACATCAAGGGTGGCCAAAATGCAGTCTGGTTGGACCTGTTGAATGTCCCTTATGAGGTGTAAGAATGTGGACGTGTCAAGGAGAAATGACTTGGTGGTTTTAACTTTCGGTGTGAGAACCTTTTCCAGGAATTCAGAGATGGGAGATAGAATGGAATCAGAGGATGAATGAGACTATGGGGCGTTCCTACCTTGCAATAGACGCCCCAAAAACCTAAAAAACATGCTTGTGAGGGCAGATGTGGGCTCCAACATCAAGAACCCAAGACAACTATTGCTACAAACACAACGCAAGGGTACATTCCCCTGCTTGCACTGTACGCAATGTTCACATGTCACAAAGGGGGACAAAATTTTCCACCCTCTCACAGGACAAGGAATCCCAATACGGGGCTACTTTACATGTGATTCAACCAATGTAGTCTACACCATCAAATGCCCATGCGGCCTGACCTACGTGGGCGAAACCACTCAGACCATTAGGGACAGAATATGCCAGCACAAGTCTAATATCCGATGTTAAAACAACCACCTGCCCATTCCCGCGCATTTCACAGCCAAACGTCACACTATCGCCCAACTACGGTTCCAGGTAGTGGAACAAGTAACAGTTCCCAGAAGGGGCGGAGACTTATCACGCCTCCTTATGAGCAGGGAAGCCATGTGGATACACCGCCTTCAAACACTCGAACCAAAGGGTCTGAATCGGGACTATGATATAGGAAGCTTTATATAATCCCTACAGCATATAAACTTAAACAAACGTGGCGGCGCTAACGGTGCCCACGGGCAATCATATGTGAATAAGGAACCTCCATCCATATAACACACAGCATATACTTTGGGTGCAGATTTATCACATGAACTACCCCATAAACCACAGATAACATAAATATAAGTTACAGGCATTGATTTTCCTTAGAAAATAGCTCTAACAATACCTCTATTCTTATTCTAGAGCAGATATTGATCCTCATCTTATTCCTAACTGGGAACTGAATAGATCATATCCTTTATAGTCTACTACATTGGTCATCCTCTAGAGGTAATTATGACAGACATTGCTCTGATGCACATCCATAGGTAAATATGACATCTACAGACAAACGGATCCATTGTTTTACCAACTGAGAGGTAAATATGATAGATACTCCCCCTATGGACCTCCGCAGGTAATTATGACAATTCTCAAGTTGTACCCTCCCAAACCACAGTCCCAGCGCTTCCCCCACTATCCTAATAGCTAACCATTAGCAGGATCGCATCCCGGCGCATGCGCGTCTGCACACAGTGGCAGACAACAGCTGATTACCCCAGCGGCCGCACGGACGCAGCGCACGCATGCGCAATTACACTAGAGAAGCCCCGGACGCCATCTTCATTGTACCCGAATGCACGTCAGCTAGGACCCGCCCCTCCAACCACGCTGCACAGCCGGATCCCACATAAGGGGAACGGAGACACAAGCGGCAGCATGGCAATCCGGAATACAGGCCTCAGCCTCCCGGACCGCACGCCAGATAGGGACACAGAGCCCACACAAACGGCAGCATCCCTGCCGACCACAGAGGAACCTTTTCCTAATCAAGCTTTTTTTCGAAATTGATGCGGCCATATCCGGGTAAGAATTGATAATGAATAAGCAGTTACTGAACTACTTTTCTATATGCTGATCATATCGAGACAATAGCCGGTTCTAAAATGTTGTATAATCCATATGCAGTCTGACTTAACAATATGTTGTAAAATCCTTACCCAGCGGACCCTGCATGTAATTTAGACCGTCTAACCAATTGTGATGAAGCATTCTTTAGCCTAGAGCATATGATGTATAAGCTTGTTTATGTGCACCACGTTCATTTTTGGTTTCTATAATACGGTCCATAGAATACGTTTTTTGCACATTCTCTGTCCCACTCCGCAAATTATGTTCCTTAACTCCACCTACTGCTACCCATTGACCAACTCTGTAACCAGTGAAGCACCACAGTCTCACCATGGGAAGAGCGCTCCACTTCAAACCACCTACTGACCACAGACCACTCCGATGATGATCCTGCTGGATCCCCAGATGACAGCTAACGCTCTCTTCACGTGCCATATCGACACGTCCCCCTTTTGTATACAATATATTCAATATACTACCCGATATTTGTCTGTGACGCACCTATTTGCGATTATATGTATTATACAATTGACCCTATACCTATTGTGATTATTGTATATTTATCTATGACACTTTGTATGCCTCTCCAGTTACACTGAAGAAGGCTTCTCAGCCGAAAACGTTTTTACTGGAACCGCACTAAAATAAAAGCTTTGCATTTGAAACTCAAGTGGAGTACAGGAGTCTTTATATATTACATTTCAATCTTCCTTTTCTCATCCTCCTCCATCATATCAATATGCTTATTAGGCTCCCCTCGCTCCTAATGTTTTAAAGGGTCAGCTCAGCAGCAGACCCTCAACCATAATTTTTTCCATGGTCAGATCAGCAGCAGGCACTTGCCCCTAATGTTTAAGAGGATCACCAGCAGGTCATCAATCATAATATTTCAAGGGTGTGTATGATGCCCTCCTTTATATGTACTAAAGGGTGTATTGGAGTGCCGGTTCCTTGTAATTTTTGGCAGCTCTTTCGCTTAGTGCATAGACTTTATCAGTGTAGGAGTCCCATTGCATGAACAATTGGACCACAATGTGAATGAGGCCCTCATTTATGTGATATACAAGTTGAATTAGAGTGCCTCTTCCTTGTAATTTTTGGCAGCACTTGCACTTTATATACAAGTAAATATATAGGAAAGAATGTTTCCTAACAATTTTTCCTCTAAAATCGATTTTATCTTCGGTTTTGTGCGTATTATTGTCAGTCTGTAAAAGTGGTGTACTACTAGGACAACATCGTTCACAGCAGCGACCTGGGAGTCCAAGAACCATTTCAGTGGTGTTTCCATCAATTTATGACCTTTTACTATGAACCAGGCACCCTGCCCTCCTCAGTGCAGGGAGTGCCTGGTTTAATGCTCGGGTTCTCCCATTGACTTCCATTGTGCTCTTTCAGTAACTTTTCTTTACATACCTTTCATACGATATATAATATAACCCTTCACTTTGAAGATATGTAAAAGAAAGACACAGTAAGGGCGCCTAGTAAGGGCGCATACACACAAACATATATTCCATTTTTTTTTTAAAACCGTATGCGGAACCATTTATTTTGAGTCCACAAAAAATATGTTACTCTGTGTGTATTCCTTTTCCGTATGTTTGTTCCGCAAATAAATAGAGCATGTCCTATTATTGTCCAGATTATGGACAAGGATAGTACTGTTCTATTAGGGGCCAGCTGTTCTGTTCCGCAAAATATGGAATGCACATGAACGTCATCCGTATTTTTTGCAGATCTGTAAAATACATACGGTCGTGTGCATGAGCCCTAAGTCTGCACTTTCTGGCTATGGTTGCCTGTTAATTTCCTTAGTTTGGTTTAACAAACATTCAGCCAAGGGAAAAGAATTTTAGATAATGATAGAAACTATTGACTTATTTGATAAATAATAAAGGTAACATAATGTAAGTGATCCTTAAGTGTAAGTGGTCATTAAATAACCAGAAATCAGGATGTTGCTCACTTTGCAGTGGTCAGACCGTTCATTCAGACAATGCTTAAAATGTTTAACAACTAATAGAAAAATCAAATAGTTTCACTTGCAATGTCTTTCAAAGCCACTTCCTTTCGATTGATGTTCGTTCGAAGTAACCAGCCTTTCTCCTAAACCTAAATGTTTGGGGTATTCCTCCATTATAAATCTATCCAGAAATTCTTTACATAATATTATCCAACTTAATTTCAAAGCAAAATCTTAAAGGTCCTCTGTCAGCAGCTTTGTACCTATGACACTGGCTGACCTGTTACATGTGCACTTGGCAGCTGAAGGCATCTGTGTTGGTCACATATTCACATGTGTCCGCATTGCTGAGAAAAATTATGTTTTTGTATATGCAAATTAACCCTTAGGAGCAACGTTACACTTAGAGTCTCTGCAACTGCTGCGTCTTCTCCACTTTATTGACAGGGCCTGGCAATGGAATTGTGATCATACCTGGCCCTGACTTCTCCTAAAGTGCCAAGGGCACAGCAGCTGCAGAGAGAGCGGATCCTCTAGGTGTAATGGCAACACCCTTGTTGCTCCTAGAAGCTCATTTGCATATATAAGAACATCATTTTTCTCAGCAATGGAGGCACATATGACTATGTGACCAACACAGATGTGTCACGAGTTGGAGGTCCCAGGAGAGACCACCGCGTCGTCAAGCAATAAACGGAAATCAGGTACAGACACATAAGAGTTTATTGCACAAACGGAAACATGGAAAGCAGCACAGATAAAACATGAGCTCTATGTACCGTCAGCACAGTGGGAGAAAACCCCCTCTGCGCCACTGTCTAGTAATACTCCAGAGGGGCGTAACTAAGGAACTCCTGGTTTTCACTAGAGCCCTAGATGGTAGGGTTAGACTTAGCCGCAGGAAGTTGCCAGGGTCCACTCTGGAGCATGACCTAGACAGTGACAGCAGGAGCGAATGGACAACAGGTACCAGAAGGTACCGACGGCACATAGGCAAACATAACAGACAGGTAAATACAAAACAGAGCAAATAATAACACAAGCAGGAGTTCATGCAAGGGAGCAGGAGTGGCAATGAGCAGAGAAGGACTTGCTCAACCAGTAGTAAACTGCATGGCCTTGTCATGCCACTCTGCTGCAAAGGCTTGCTGAACACAGACATATGAATACAAAACAGGGCAACTAATAATACAAACAGGGGTTCACACAAGGGAGCAGGAGTGGCAATGAGCAGAGAAGGACTTGCTCCACCAGTAGTAAACTGCATGGCCTTGTCATGCCACTCTGCTGCAAAGGCTTGCTGAACACAGACATCAGAATAAACACAAAGTAACTAAAACATAACTGGCAGAACAGAAAGACAGAAAAAAGAACGCAAATGAACAAGTAGGGAAACTCACAGAGCACAGACAGACAGACACAGATCCCATGGGTCAGCAGCATGGGAGAGAGTACAAACCAGGAGCAGGACAGACAACACACACCAGGAGAGCTGACACAGAACTTAGGAAACCTCAGCCTTATATACAGGTTCCATGGGTGCAGCAGAGAGACCACACCCATGGAGCAGACAGAGGATTAACTCCTAATAGGAATACAGGGGAGTTAACCCATACAGAACCACAAATAATACAGAGGAACGGAACTTCAGCGAGGAGCACCGAATGAGCAAGAACGGAAGGTCACAGTCAAAGGTAACGACTGTGACAAGATGCCTTCAGCTGCCAAGAGCACATGTAACAGGTCAGCCAGTTTCAAAGATACAAATCTGCTGACAAATGCCCTTTTAACACTGTTTACAAGTATCATCCCTGGTTACAACACATTCCTCTCCAAAAATATTCACCTTTAAAGGCAGACCATCCTAGTGAGCAATGGGTGAGTGGATAGCCATCAATTTGTGATTGGTTGGATACAAACCTGAAACCCCCCATAGATTAGCTAAATAAAGGAAACAATGTGCTGTCCAGGCCCCTTCAATGTCTATCCAAGAACATCAGCTTGTATAGCTGTGTCTGATACTGCAAATCAGCCCCATTCACTTGAGCACTTTAGGTCATCAATGTGCGATCAGTGGGACAACCGAATTACAACCGATCACATATGAATGTTTTTTGTTCGTTTTTTTCACACACTAAAATTTATGTAATAAAACAAGATTATTATGGGGTGCACATGCCCAATGTTAATGTCACATTTTCTGAATATGAGAAGTCAATAGCTTAATTCATTGACCTTTTGCATTTCAGTTGCAACAGATATAATTATTATGCAAAATAGCTTATTTGCACTAAGCATCTTTCATGCTCATTAACTTTGAGAATAACTGGACAAGACTAAAACGTTCCACAATCTACATGTTGTCGACTGTGGAAATAATATTCAGGTTCTTACTTCTATGCATGGCTACGTAAGTACTGGATTCCTTTAAAAAATTAAGAGAAATAGATTTTTTTTTTAAACAATAGATATCAATATTTGATTTTACAAAAGAAAACAAAAAAAAATTCAGTAAAAATAAACAAAAAAAAATGTTGTGGGTATAGTAATAAAATCAATGCATGCTTATATTGGTGTACAAACAAGCCTACATTTTTGGAAATGCCACCTGGGTCAAGATTTATAATTGTACAACTGTTTCACAATGCATTTAAAATGTAATTATTTGCATAAGTTGTATAAGCTTGTTTAAAGGGGTTGTGCAAGAATGTTTTTTTTTTTTTAGTTTTTATTACAAGCTCCTTCAATCTGTCGAACCTGCAAAGGAAAGATGACTTACCTGATTCCCGCTGTAGGCTTGCGATGCTCCATCAATGTCAAGATCTAGTTTGACATCGCCACAGCCAATCACTTCCCTCCCTCGTGTCTGCCTTGTGTCATGACAAATGATCACCTGATGTAAGGAGAGTCGGATACCACTGCAGTCAGTGATTGTTTGCAGGGATGTCAAACTGGATGTTGACACCGATGGAGCCCAGAGGAGCCTTCCAGGTTCACTAAAAATCACCAAATAGTCTAGAAAATTGGTTTAACATGAAAACATGATTTAGGCAATAGGTAATTTTCTGTTGACACATTTCCTTTAAGATTCCATAGATAATAACGGATAAAGGAGTTTCTTGTATATGGCTTGAGGATTTAGAATGGAGGTGATCGTGGAATTCTTGTTAATTAGCAGAACCTTATGCTATTTGGGGTCATATGGCACATTGTACTCTGGTATATATAAATAGGTGGAGGTGAAAGAGCTTGTAGTATGATTAATGTAAAAAATTAAAATCAGATACCATATAGTACATGACAATCTCCTTCTAACAAAGCTAGAACCAGCCCCGTACCTAATGTGGATCCAGATATATATATCACCGTTCATAGCTCCAATTTTTCTGCTAGATTTATAGCAAGCTTGTAGGGAAGTGTCCTTTCTACTGCAGTTGAGGGGGCGGGTTCTTGCTGCTGCAGCTCTCTTCCTATCACAGCTCAGGAGGCAGCTGAAGGAGGAAAATGAGCATGTGCGGCCATCTCAGTAAGTTGGACAAAGAAATAAGAAAAAACAAACAGCAGGTGGCGCTATATAGATACATTTTTTTTTATAACTCAGTAGCTATACAAACTTTTTAATTATGTGCAATTACAAAAGTATTTAGATCCAGGTGCTGGTTTGAAAACTATAGAATATGTTTTTGTGGGATAATCCCTTTAAGTAAAATTAAGCTTGTAGTTCTTCAATTTAAGGCTTTTCTGTACTGTATCACTGTAACATGCTCAGACTATGTACATACAGTCTTCTATATGTATATATAAAGGCCCCATACCTTATAAACTCCATTCACAAGGCTCTGCTATGTGCATGACCACTAAGTCTGATTATAAAGCTACACTATGCGCATGACCCTTAAGCCTGATGATAAATCTTCACTATGTGCATGACCCCCTAAGCCTCAAGATAAGGCTCCACTATGTGCATTACCCCTAAGCCTGATGATAAGGCTCCATTATGTGCATGACCCCTAAGCCTAAAGAAAAGGCTCCACTATGTGCATAACCCATAAGCCTAATAATAAGGCTCCACTATCTGCATGAATCCTAAGCCTGATGATAATTGAGCCAGAAAAAACAATGACCAAGTTTGTTCTGCCCAGCAGGGTTAGAAAATCATTACAGTTCACCTTGCTACAGTCAGGGTAATTCAGAGGTGTTTATTGTGGTTATAGCACCATCTAGCGGTGTTAAATTGTATTACACAGTTTTCTTGTTACAAGACTACTGCATTGTGGATAGTGCATTGCATTGTGGGTTATTGCAAAGCATCCTGGGAAAAAGAAGCCTCCAGGACACAGTACAGAGCTGTCCTGTGCATGTCTCCTTCTCAAACTCCACTATCCTTGCAAAAACATATTTGGTAAGAGATCTACCTCTGTTTCAGGGATATTGTGGAGCAGTTCAGTTAGTTTGTAATTGTTACTCAGGGAGTTATAACTTTTAGATAGGTATGTAATCCTATGTACAGGCAGCCATTTTACAACTGAGTCCGCACCGAGACATTAAGCAGCCAGCAAATGGGCACACAATGTCCACTATCCAGGCATCATAATTCAGGACCAGGTCACAAGAAAGCAGCACTAGCAAGTCCTCTATAAAATAAATGGCTTATCTTGCCTGTGCAGAAGCTGAGGCTGCAAACGTAAGGTCTTACTTTGCTGCACAAGAGATGCAACTAAAGAAAAACAGCATGCCTGCAAGCATCACTGTAAACAAAAAGAGTGGGCCTGCTAGCATCACTGGAAACAAAGAGAGTACGCCTGCAAGCGTCACTGGAAAAATAGAGAGCATGCCTGCAAGCGTCACTGGCAAAAAACTTGCTGCAGAGAAAGAAGCAGCAGCTGCAATAGCCAAAGCAGAGTACCTGGAAGCCATGGAGTTCGCCATATCTAAGAAATATAGCAAAGTACTTGTGCCAGACCTAGATCAACAAGATCCAGCACAGTGCATCTCAGAATATTTCCATCAGCATCCCAGGACAGACGACAACTACGAGCCAGTATATCAGTCAGCTTATACTGAGTGTCAAAGATCCTACCTTGAACCACAGTACCTAGAGCAGGACGGTATACGACAAATCAATACCAGCCACAACTACCGCCCTACAGAACAAAAGCTACAACCTTCGCTTCAACTTAAAGGGACAACCTTCGCGTCAGAATGGAATTATTTAGACTGTCCTAAGTCAGAAACCCCTAAAAGGTATGGTGATACACTACACACTCAGCATAACAACAACACACCGGCTAGTATTAGCGCTAACTAGGCTGCCAAGGACATTGCTAAGTTCTTTGCTAAACGGGAGCTGGTTACCAAAGGACTTTAAAGTTCACCGATCGGCCAAAAACTGCAGGGCATGGCTAGCCTCCTGCCAGAACACCATAAGGGACGTAGATCTTTCCTGTAGTGAGGAGTTAGATCTCTTAGTAAAGTGGAACTAAAAAAATCAGAGTCATTAGCATGAACTATCCGGGCAAAGGCCTAAAGATGGTGTGGGAAAGACTTGATGTGTGTTATGGGTCAATAGAGGCTATAGAAAATGCTTTATATAAGAGAATTCATAATTTTCCCAGAATAGTGGGTAGGAGTTACCAGAAACTCAGGAAACTCAGCGACTTGTTGATAGAGGTATAGGTTGCTCAGGCAGAAGGAGATCTAGCATTCCTGGACACCACCAGAGGTGTCAATCCGATCGTCCAAAAACTCCCTTATAACCTACAGGAGAAGTGGATCACTCATGGTTCCTGTTACAAACAGGTTCATAATGTACCATTCCCCCTTCATGGTGTTTGTAGACTTTGTTGCTCAACAGGCAAGGATCAAAAAATGATCACAGTTTTTTTTTTACTCTGTCATGTCCCACTACTCCTGGTGTCAAACTTCATAAAACACCAGTGGAAGTCCACAAAACTAATGTTTCCTCCACAGGTACTCCTTACAGGCCATTTAAGTCTTCTCAAGAAGAGAACATACCCAAAGATCTTACCAAACAATGCCCCCTGCACAAAAAAACACATTATTTACTAAAATGCATAGCCTTCAGAGAGAAGTGTTTGGAAGATTTCCTGAAAGAAAACAACGTCTGCTTCAGGTGCTGCAGTACAACATCACACTTCCTCAGGAACTGTAAGGTTAGTGTGACATGCACAGAATGCAGTAGCACAGAACACAACACGGCTTTACACCCTGGACCACCCTCTCAGGCAGGGTCGGCTGCAGGTTTATGTGGGCTCTTGGGCGATAAAGCCTCAGTGGGCCCCCTTGTGGCATTTTGCACAACACACGAGGCAATAAAACTGCATGTATTATATATGGTGCAAATACAATAAACAGAACAAGCTACAGAGTAGATATATGTGAATCAATCCTTATGCCTGCCTCTCATTATTGATTACCAGAGGACTGTACTAGTAGGGAGTATGGGAGAGAACTACAAGGCTTAGCATGTGCAGCCTTTCATTATTGATTACCAGAGGACTGTACTAGGGGGGAGCATAAGAGCAGAGAACTACAAGGCTCAGCATGTCCAGCCTGTCATTATTGATTACCACAGGACTGTACTAGAAGGGAGCATAAGAGCAGAGAACTACAAGCCTCAGCATGTCCAGCCTGTCGTCATTGATTACCAGAGGACAGTACTGATGGATAGTATAGCAGAGAACTTCTCTGCTATACTATCCATCAGTACTGTCCTCTGGTAATCAGTAATGACACAGGCTGGACATGCTGAGCCTTATAGTTCTTTGACCTTAAACTCCTTTCCAGTACTGTCCTCTGGTAATCACTAATGACAGACTGGACATGCTGAGCCTTGTAGTTCTCTGAGAGGACAGTACTGGGGAGGAGTATAAGGGCACAGAACTAGGTTCAGCAATAGCATGTCAGTGCAACTAAGGGTCAGCAAAGAGAGAACTACAAGTCTGTGTCTGAAACCAGTTAGTTACCCACACTTCCTTCCCTCACAGCCCAGCTCCGCACCACACACTGCTAAGCCCCACCCCCACATGTGACTGGTAACCTGATAATAATAAAACTCCTGTTTTCTTCGGCTGCTATGCTGTCTTTTGCTGATAAGCTCCGCCTCCGCCCCTGCTGTGATCCGTCCTCCTCCTCAGGATGTAATCTGTCTGTGCCATGTAAATTACTGCTGATCCCACTGTACTCACGCATGGATGCTCCGCAGGCCTGGCGATCCTGTGCAGTGACATAATGCGCAGGCAGCGCAGCAGCAGTATGTCAATGCCTGGAGATGTTTAAAGTGACCGCGGGTGCCGCAATTTTGAAGTGAGGAAACGAGTGGGGCCCCTAAGGAACAGTGGGCGCTGGCACTTGCCTGGGTATGCCGGGTGCTGACACCGGCCCAGCTCTCAGGTATCATCCCAAGCAGAGGAGCATGACGGAAAGCAGATAGACACTGACATAGACACCCCAGTAGTTAGTTCTCAGTGTACAGAGATCTGTAAAGGACTCTTAGGAGGGAAGTCCGGCAAAAAAATTTGCCTTGTCAGAGTTTTCTCCAGTCGGCCACCGAGATAAGGTGATCAAGGTATATGCAATCTTAGATGATCAAAGCAACAGGTCGCTAAATCCACCTTCTTTGACACTATCAACATCGTAGGGCCCGGTTCTCCCTATTCCTTAGGGACATGTGCTGATACTGTTGAGACGGCGGGGAGGAAAGCAACTGGTCCAAGGTAGAGTCCATGGGTGGTTGGACCTGCTTGTCACTGACAACCATACTGGAGTGCAATTACATTCTTGACAACTGTTCTGAGATACCAACACCAGAGATAGCGGCATACCACCCCCACCTGAAGCGTATAGCTCACCTGATACCGGAACTGGACCCAGAAGCCCCAATAGTCTTTCTCCTTGGAAGAGACATTCTACGAGTTCACAAGGCTAGAGGACAGATTAACGGTCCCAAAAATGCTCCATACGCCCAGATACTTGACCTAGGATGCGTCATCATAGGAGACGTCTGTCAAGGAGGAGCACACAAGCCGACCTCAGTCAACAGTATGCCCACCAACACACTTGAAAATAGACGTCCTTCCCTTTTCCAGTATGCCCACCAACACACTTGAAAATAGACGTCCTTCCCCATAAGACCTTTCACTTACCAGTAGGAGGAGCGCCCGGCCAGTCACAGACATCGCAGGTAAGTATAATGCTTCTAAAATTGCTAAGTAACCATGGCAGCCAGGACTGCAGTAGCATCCTGGTTGCCATGGTTACCGATCGGAGTCCGAGCGATTAAACTAAGAATCCGATCATAACTCTCCACTGCCACCAATGATGGGGGGGAGGTTTATTTAGGAGGGGGGAGAGGGGAGGCCACACTGGCCACCAATGAATTAAATACTGGGGAGGGAGGGAGGGGGGCCGCACTGGCCACCAATGAATTAAATACTGGGGAGGGAGGGAGGGGGGCCGCACTGGCCACCAATGAATATAATACAGGGGAGGGAGGGGGCCGCACTGGCCACCAATGAATTAAATACAGGGGAGGGAGGGGGGCCACACTGGCCACCAATGAATGTAATACAGGGGAGGGAGGGGGGGGGGGCCGCACTGGCCACCAATGAATTTAAAACTGGGGAGGGAGGGGGGTCTGCCCCTCCTGCCTGGCAGCACCTGATCTCTTACAGGGGGCTATGATACGCACAATTAACCCCTGAGGGGTTAATTGTGCGGATCACAGCCCCCTGTAAGAGATCGGGTGCTGCCAGGCAGCAGGGGGCAGTCATGTACACAGTTCTTAGTATATTCTAACTTGAAGCGTCCCCATCACTATGGGAACGCCTCTGTGTTAGAATATACTGTCGGATCTGAGTTTTCACGATATAACTCAAATCCGATGGTATATTTTAACATAGAGGCGTTCCCATGGTGATGGGGACGCTTCAAGTTAAAATATACCATCAGATTGGAGAAAACTCCGATCCGATGGTATAATAGGGACTCCTGACTTTACATTGAAAGTCAATAGGGGATGGATCCGTTTGCAATTGCACCATATTGTGTCACGGCCAGGCGGACACCAAAACTACTTTTTTTTTTACTTTCCTTCATGTCCGTGGATCCTCTAAAAATCAAGGAAGACCCACGGAAGAAAAGACGGACACGGATCACGGAACTACGGAACCCGTTTTTGCGGACCGCAAAAAAAAACGGTCGTGTGCATGAGGCCTAACAGATATACTGTGAAATATTAAACAACATTTTTTTTGGAAGTGTCTGGGAAGCAGCTTGTAAGACGTCAGATTGCCAACTGATTGCCAGCTAGTCTCTCATGCAGTTAATCAGAAGACGGCATCATTCTTAAGTGACTCCTAAAACGTCCAATTTAGAGTTTGCCGGAGGGCATAGCTGGAAGATACATGTTTGATTTGATTTCACATGCCGACCACATGCATGGTGACCTTGTCTGATGTATGTGTATAATTTTAACGTTCTGTTTTTCAGCATAGACTGCCACAGTAGTAAAATGAATACATTCAGTTAGCACTTAAAAAAGCAGCAATAGTGTGCATGATATCAAAAGAGTCTTGATTTATTAAACATCAAGGAAAGGCATTTTTGACCATATTTTACAAAGATAGATTAATAATTTATGACTGGAAAGCACAGAGAGAGAAAGATTCTCCCTTTCTGCAAGAAGGGCTCAAACATTCTGTAATGCTCGAAAATACTTAGATTAAAATTGCATATTTATGTAAGGCAGTGGCATTTGTTCTCAGATAAAGGCAAAGCTGTATTTACCATATAGTGACATTTATACACACAGAGAGGCCTAAAACGATATGTAGATAGATAGCGAGAGACAAAGACAGATAGATACACATACTAATAGAGGCATTTGCCTAAACCCATACAGAAAGGATAGGCATGGATGAATGGATAGATAGATAGATAGATAGATAGATAGATAGATAGATAGATAGATAGATAGATAGATAGATAGATAGATAGATAGATAGATATGAGCTAGATAGATAGATATGAGATAGATAGATAGATAGATAGATAGATAGATAGATAGATAGATAGATAGATAGGAGATTGAAAATAGATAGATAGATAGATAGATAGATAGATAGATAGATAGATAGATAGATAGATAGATAGATAGATTGGAGAAACAAACAGACGGATAGTCAGATTACATACATAGATCGATCAATAGATAGATAGATATGAGATAGAGAATAGATAGACAGATAGATACAATTATAGCATATTTATTTAATCCCCTTCTTTTAAGCACTGATAGTGCCTCTAGAAAGTACCCCCATTTTTTGGGGGTAACAATATCATAATCCTTGTATCTGAGATCTCTCAGATACTATTGACTTTTGTCTCCAGGTCTTATGAGAACATATTGTAGACTATTTTACCTGGAATTATATTCAAGTCATGTAAAACAAGTGTGATGAGAACAGCACAGTCACCCTGGAGCATCATAATCCTGTATCACAGCTGTAGCCAGAATACAACATCTGGAAGTCATTGGGCGAGCACATGGTTGCTCACTTGGCATGGAATGGCCGGCTCAGTTGTTACAGACTCATTTAAAATCCCTGTCAAAGATGGAATCTTCTCAGTGCATATGGATGACTTCCACGAATATGTGCCGCACACCTGTTCAGATTGCTTCTTGACAAATAAAGCAGAACGCAACTGTCAAATTGCAAGTGAAACTTGGTCACTTAATCCAATAGCAAGGATAGAACAATAAAAAAAAAGTCCTTCCACACATTATCAAACTGGGGAGCTTAGGGCCCACCAGTAAATTTAATTCTGGGGGCCCACTGTATAGCTACATGCAAATATTACCTGCCCAAACAGTGTCAGAAAGCTACAAGATTATTGATTATTGGGGTCCTTGCAGTAACTTGGAGAAGACAGGACCTTGGGCCCCTACATATCATCTCAGCCAACTAAAGCTTCTATAAGGACTGTTTCCAACTGGCGTTTCCTTAGCCCAGCAGGCTGCTCCAGCAGTGGAACAGCCTGCCGGATCCATACTACAGTGTACACCCGTGAGCTATGATGGAGAGCGGTGTAGATCCGGTTGCAGCACGGCAAATATGCAGAGAGGCGGACGTACAAAAAACGCTGCCGGAACAGCCAGCCGGACTGAGAAAAAGCCAGTGTGAAAGTAGCCTAATAATAAACTGGTTACTGGCTAAATAATCTACGCATTTTATTTATTTTTATAAATCAGAGGGTGGTTGAAGTGCTGTACAATGCCTAGCTACAGTTGCAAGAAAAATTATGTGAATCCTTTGGAATGATATGGATTGGTCATAAAATGTGATCTGATCTTCATCTAAGTCACAATAGACAATCACAGTCTGCTTAAACTAATTACACACAAAGAATTAAATGTTACCATGTTTTGTTTTTATTGAACACACCATGTAAACATTCACAGTGCAGGTGGAAAAAGTATGGGAACCCCTAGACTAATGACATCTCCAAGAGCTAATTGGAGTCAGGTGTCAGCCAACTGGAATCCAATCAATGAGATAAGATTGGAGGTGTTGGTTACAGCTGCCTGGCTCCATTAAAAACACTCACTAGTTCTGGGTTTGCTTTTCACAAGAAGCAGTGCCTGATGTGAATGATGCCTCGCACAAAAGAGCTCTCAGAAGACCTACGATTAAGAATTGTTGACTTGCATAAAGCTGGAAAGGGTTATAAAAGTATCTCCAAAAACCTTGCTGTTCATCAGTCCACGGTAAGACAAATTGTCTATAAATAGAGAAAGTTCAGCACTGCTGCTACTCTCCCTAGGAGTGGCCGTCCTGTAAAGATAACTGCAAGAGCACAGCGCAGACTGCTCAATGAGGTGAAGAAGAATCCTAGAGTGTCAGCTAAAGACTTACAAAAATCTCTGGCATATGCTAACATCCCTGTTAGCGAATCTACGATACGTAAAACACTAAAAAAGAATGGATTTCATGACAGGATACCACAGAGGAAGCCACTGCTGTCCAAAATAAACATTGCTGCACATTTACAGTTTGCACAAGATCACCTGGATGTTCCACAGCAGTACTGGCAAAATATTCTGTGGACAGATGAAACCAAAGTTGAGTTGTTTGGAAGAAACACACAACACTATGTGTGGAGAAAAAGAGGCACAGCACACAAACATCAAAACCTCATCCCAACTGTGAAGTATGGTGGTGGGGGCATCATGGTTTGGGGCTGCTTTTCTGCATCAGGGATTGCTATCATCAAAGAAAAAATGAATTCCCAAGTTTATCAAGACATTTTGCACGAGAACTTAAGGCCATCTGTCCACCAGCTGAAGCTCAACAGAAGAGGAGTGTTGCAACAGGACCACGACCCAAAGCATAGAAGTAAATCAACAGCAGAATGGCTTAAACAGAAGAAAATATGCCTTCTGGAGTGGTCCAGTAAGAGTCCTGACCTCAACCCGGTTGAGATGCTGTGGCATGACCTCAAGAAAGCGATTCACACCAGACTTCCCAAGAATATTGATGAACTGAAACAGTTCTGTAAAGAGGAATGGTCAAGAATTACTCCTGACCGTTGTGAACGTCTGATCTGCAACTACAGAAAACGTTTGGTTGAAGTTATTGCTGCCAAAGGAGGTTCAACCAGTTATTAAATCCAAGGGTTCACATACTTTTTCCACCTACACTGAGAATGTTTACAGGGTGTGTTCAATAAAAACATGGTAACATTTAATTCTTTGTGTGTTATTAGTTTAAGCAGACTGTGATTGTCTATTCTTGTGACTTAAATGAAGATCAGATTACATTTTATGACCAATTTGTGCAGAAATCCATATCATTCCAAAGGGTTCACATACTTTTTCTTGCAACTGTATATGTAGTGAAGTCTACTGAAAAATGTAAGGGGGTGGGGGACTTGGGGCCCACCTTACTCAGGGGCCCACTGGGGGATTCAACTGCTCCCCTGAGGGTGACGGGGACTAATGACTGTAAAGGCAGCCTGATGCCTTCCACAGGCTTTGTAGCTGCCTTCTATGGAAGCCTGTGAGAACTGGTTCTCAGAAACTGGCTACACAAAAGCAAGATATTTTTTCTTTTTAAAAATGCTTTTACTGTGTGAAAATAATATACTGCTGATTCCGTAACAACCTGCTCTATAAAAATATCACATGATCCACCCCTCAGGTGAATGCTATGAAAAATAAATAAAAATCTGCCAAAACAGCCATTTCTGGTCACCTTACATCACAAAGTGTAATACCAAGCAATCAAAATTCTGCATATACCCAAAAATGGTACCAATCAAAACTTCATCTTATCCCACAAAAAATGAGCCCCTACCTAAGACAATTGCTCGAAAAATATAAAATTATGGCTCTCAGAAATTGGCAACACAAAAACAACATTTTATTATTTTAAAAAATTATTTTACTGTGTAAAACTTAACAAAAATAAAAAAATAGACATGTTAAATATTGCCTCATCCGTAAAATCTGCTCTATAAAAAATATCACATAATATACCATGAACAGCCATTTTTGACACCTCTAGTGTTGATTGATCACCATAGTGCTCGGGTGCTCGGGCCGAACACATCCGGATGATATATAATATAATGGAAGTCAATGGAGAACCCGAGCAATAAACTAGGCACCCTCTGCTCTGAAGAGGGGAGGGTTCCTGGTTCATAAGAAAAGGTCAGAAATTGATGGAAACACCACCAAAAAGGTTTGGGAACAGCATGGGGAGGATGTCTGGATGCATCTTGGACTCCCAGGTCGCTGCTGGCAACCATGTTGTCCGAGTAGTACCACTTTTACAGACTGATAATAATACGCACAAAACCGAAGATAAAATCGATTTTAGAGGAAAAATTGTTAGGAAACATTCTTCCCTGTATATTTACTTTACTTGGCAAAAGTTACAAGGAAGAGGCACTCCGATACAACCTGTATATCACATAAAGGAGGGCTTCATTCACATTATGGTACAACAATGTTCATGTAGTGGGACTCCTACACTCATAAAGCCTATGCACTAAGCGAAAGGGCTGCCATAAATTACAAGGAACCGGCACACCAATACGCCCTTTGTTACACATAAAGGAAGGAATCATACACAGCCTTGGAAAATTATGATTCATGGCCTGCTGGTGACCCTCAAAAACATTTGGCGCAAGGGACTGCTGATCTGAACATCTAAAACATTATGGGTGAGAGCCTGCTGCCACTTTGTTGACTCTAGATAACCTGGGCCCGATCGCATGTCCCCGTGATGGCGAAGATCCATTTAGATGTCTGCCCTATCAACTTTCGATGTTATTTTCAGCTCGAACTACGGTAACCATGGGTAACGGGCAATCAGGGTTTGATTCCGGAGAGGAAGCCTGAGAAACAGCTACGGTTACCACACCCAAGTAGTGGCGTTGCTAGGGGGGGGCGAGGGGGGGCAATCGCCCCCCCTATGTTGTCCTTTGCCCCCCCGGTTGCCCCCCCGCTGATTCCCCCATGTGAATACTAATGAGCGCTTCCATTATGGAAGCGCTCATTAGAACCGAGAGACCAGGAAGTGGTGAACGCTCTGTACTCACCACTTCCTGGTCCTCGGCTGTCGGCTGTGCAGGGCTGCGCACAGCGTGAGGGCGCTCTGTGACCTCACGCTGTGCGCGCCAGTTCAGAGCACAGTCGACTGAGGAGAGGCAGGCGGCGTCCAGGAGCAGGAGAGGTAAGTGATTTTTTATTTTATAAACTATGTGGCTGCTGGGGGCATAAGGGGGGCTAATGATGAGAGGCATATGGGGGGCCGGGGCTAATGATGAGAGGCATATGGGGGGCCAGGGCTAATGATGAGAGGCATATGGGGGGCCAGGGCTAATGATGAGAGGCATTTGGGGGGCTAATGATGAGGCATAAGGGGGGCTAATGATGAGAGGCATATGGGGGGCTAATGATTAGAGGCATTTGGGGGGGCTAATGATTAGAGGCATAAGGGGGCTAATGATGAGAGGCATAAGGGGACTAATGATGAGAGGCATTTGGGGGGCTAATGATGAGAGGCATTTGGGGGGCTAATGATGAGAGGCATAAGGGGGCTAATGATGAGAGGCATTTGGGGGGCTAATGATGAGAGGCATTTGGGGGGCTAATGATGAGAGGCATATGGGGGGCTAATGATGAGAGGCATTTGGGGGGCTAATGATGAGAGGCATTTGGGGGGCTAATGATGAGAGGCATTTGGGGGGCTAATGATGAGAGGCATTTGGGGGGCTAATGATGAGAGGCATTTGGGGGGCTAATGATGAGAGGCATTTGGGGGGCTAATGATGAGAGGCATTTGGGGGGCTAATGATGAGAGGCATTTGGGGGGCTAATGATGAGAGGCATATGGGGGGCTCATGATGAGAGGCATATGGGGGGCTCATGATGAGAGGCATATGGGGGGCTAATGATGAGAGGCATATGGGGGCTAATGATGAGAGGCATATGGGGGCTAATGATGAGAGGCATATGGGGGCTAATGATGAGAGGCATATGGGGGCTAATGATGAGAGGCATATGGGGGCTAATGATGAGAGGCATATGGGGGCTAATGATGAGAGGCAGCAAATGGGGGCTAATGAGGCATAAGGGCTGATATGGGGGCTAATGAGAGGCATAATGGGGGCTAATAAGAGGCATAATAACAGTGTCTTCCACAGATGCCCCCATAACAGTGTGTCTTCCACAGATCCACCATAACAATGCGACTGCGCACTGATGAGAGACAGAAAGAAGGGGAAAGAATCCGCAGAAGCAAGAAGAGGACGGCACCGCAGACGACTGAATGGCTTCTTTTGTAAGTAAATAGTTTTATTATAAATGTATCCCTGCATACCGCAATTCTCTGGTATTTTGTAATCTTATTTATACTTAATTTGTTTTTGCCCCCCCATTTTTGACTGTGGTATCTTTGTGCCCCCCCTATATATTGATCCTAGAGTCGCCACTGCACCCAAGCAAGGCAGCATGCGCGCAAATTACCTATTAGGTATAATTAGGTGAGGGCCTGCAGGTGAGCTGACCCTGTAAAAGATTGTAGGTGAGGGCCTGCTTGTGAGCTGACCCTCTAAAATATTGCAGGTGAGCTGACCCTCTAAAACATTATATGCGAGGGCCTGCATGTAATCTGACCCTCTAAAAAATTATATCCGAGGGCCTGCTGCTGAGATGACCCTCTAAAACATTATGGTTGAAGGCCTGCGGCTGAGCTGACCATTTAAAAATTTACAGTGTTCAAAGCAGGCCGGGTCTCCTGAATACTTCAGCTAGGAATAATGGACTAGGACTCCGGTTCTATTTTGTTGTTTTTCGGAACTGGGGCCATAATTAAGATGGACGGTCAGCAGCTAGAGGTGAAATTCTTGGACCGGCGCAAAAGGAACCAAAGCGAAAGCATTTGCCAAGAATGTTTTAATTAATCAAAAACGAAAGTCGGAGGTTCGAAGACGATCAGATACTGTCGTAGTCCTGACCAAAAACTATGACAACCGGCAATCCGGGGGCGTTATTCCCATGACCCGCCGAGCTGCTTCCGGGAAACAAGTCTTTGGGTTCCGGGGGGAGTATGGTTGCAAAGCTGACAAAGTACACTGTATGTCACCGATTTTATTTTTTAAGCGCACAATTTATACTGCAGATGTGGCCCTGGTAAGGTCACTGTCAGAAGCGGACACCGTCTACGGAAAAAGTACACTGCATGTCACTGATATTTTAGGGATGCGCACAATTTACACAGGACATGTGGCACGAATAATTTAACTGTCTGCTGCAGACACCATCTACGGAAAACGTACACTGGATGTTACTGATATTTTAGGGATGCGCATACTTTAAACAGGAGATGTGGCACGGAAAATTTAACTGTCCGCAGCGGACACCTTCTACAGAAAAAGTACACTGGGTGTCACTGATATATTGGGGATGTGCACACTTTAAACAGGAGATGTGGCGCTGATAATTTAACTGTCCATAGCGGACACCGTTTACGGAAAAAGTACACTGGATGTCACTGATATTTTAGGGATGTGCACACTTTACACAGGAGATGTGAATAATTTAAGTGTCCGCAGCGGCCTATTACACGGTATTTAGCGCAGAATGCGCTAAAAATATATATTGCTGCTGTCACACACAATAGTCCTCAAAAGGACTTTTGGGTCTCTGAAAAGTTTTTTGTATAAAAATCTTCCTATTACACGCCCTACACTGTCTGTCCCTTCCTATGCACAGCTCTCCCTAACACTGAGCAATTTAGCGCAGGTTGCGCTACAAACATATATCGCTGCTTTCACACACAATAGTCCTTACAAGGACTTTTGGGTCTTTGAAACGTTTTTGTACAAAAAAATATTCAATTACACTCACTACACTCTTTGTCGCTTCCTATGCTCAGCTCTCCCTGACTATGAATGAGCCAAACATGCATCAATGAGTGCTATATAGCACCCGTTTAAGCGTTCCGGCCAGCCAATCGCTGTAATGCCAGTAGCCAACATGTACAGTGCGCGAAGTACTTACCTGCAAGTTTATTGGCTGCATAGCAGACAAGAAATGTGCGGGAAGAAGACTCGAGCATGGCTCTCGAGCACATGTAGTACTCGGCCGAGTACCGCCATGTGCCAAGCATCTAGATCCTCGAGCCGAACAGGTGTTCGGCCGAGCATGCTCGATCATCACTAGTCACCTCACCTTACATTTCCACGGCCAAGTGTTTATAAATTCCGTAAAATAAAGCTTATGGGATCAAAGTGCTCAGTACACCCCTCAATAAATTCTTTCAGGGGTGTAGTTTCCAAAATGGGGTCACTTTTTGAGGGTTTACACTGTTATGGAACATCAGGGTCTCTTCAAACACAAAATGGTGCCCAAATACCATTCTAGCAAAATCTGTCTCCAAAAACCATATGGTGTGCATTTCCTTCTGACCACTGCCATGTGCCCCTACAGCAGTTTACCACCACATATGGGGTATTTTTGCAAACTACAGAATCAGATTAATGCATATTGAGGTTTATTTTTCTGTTAACCCATGATGTGTTGCAAGAAAAAATGGATTCACATAAAAAATCTGTAAAATAAAACAACTACATTTTGATTTTCACTTCCATTTTCCTTCTATTCTTGTAAAACACCTCAAGGGTTAACAAAGTTTATAACATCAGTTTTAAATAATTTGATAACTGAATTTGTGCTTTAAAATGGTTTTGGAAATTTTCTTGAAAAAGTCCTTCTAAAATTGTAAGACTTCTAACATCCTAAACAAAATAATATATAATATTTACAAAATGATGCCAACATGAACAAGACATATGGGGAACGTTGATTGATAGCTATTTTATGAGTTACTACAATCTGTCTTAAAAGTGGAGAAATTCAAATTTAGAAAAATTAATTATGAATAAAGATGAAATATATTGACTCAGATTTACCACTGTCATGAAGTACAATGTGTCACGAGAAAACAATCTTATATTATTAAAAACTTTCCAGATTTATTACCATATAAAGTGACACATGTCAGATTTGCAAAAAATGGCCTGGTCAGAAAGGTGAAAACAGGTCTGGGGTAGAAAGGGTACCTGACATTATCAAGCTATGCAACTTTTTTATTTTATTTTTCATGTGTGTGTTGGCGGAGGGGTAGCACTGTTGCCTCTAAATCAACACACACATACAAGAACAAGAATCCAGACTGCCTGTTGCCACTAGTAGGAACAATGTGCATAAGATAGATAGATAGATAGATAGATAGATAGATAGATAGATAGATAGATAGATAGATAGACAAATTATTAAATGAAACCTGTCAAAAAATGTTGTGCAATCTTCAGCATGTTATACAGTAGGAGGGGCTAAGCATATAGTTTTGTGAGAAAAGATTCAGTATAAGTTAAATTTTATATATTGAATAGTGATTGACAGCTGAGTAGGACTACACCACTAGAATCCTAAGCCCCAAATGAGCAGATACTTAAAGGGGTTTTGTCACTTCAGCAAATGGCATTTATTATGTAGAAAAAGTTAATACAAGGCACTTACTAATGTATTGTGATTGTCCTTATTGCTTCCTTTGCTGGCTGGATTTATTTTTCTATCACATTATACACTCTTCGTTTCCTGGGGTTATATGACCACCCCATGATCCATCAGTGGTGGTCGTGCTTGCACACTATAGAAAAAAGAGCTGACCTCTGTGAAGGTCGAGACCATGGGAACTCACATAGGCGATGCCTTTTTCTACAGTGTTCAAGCACGGCCACTGCTGATGGATTACAGGTTATGACCATGGAAACAAGCAGTGTATAATGTGATGGAAAAATGAATACAGCCATCAAAGGAAGCAATATGGATAATAACTAGAGATGAGCAAATTTTTCAAAAATTTGATATGAACGCTTCACAATTTTTTTTCAAGAAATTTGCTTAGTTCCAAAGTAATTTGTCGCTAAGTGCACTAAATCAGCTATATCCCAGCCTACAGGGATATTGTATCTAGGTGTACATCACTGTACATTGCAGCAACATGCATAGCTACTCATTTCTGGTATTGAAACAGTTACTGTGTGTCAGTATGACAGGCAGGTCTAATACAGTATATGGACGTGCACATCGTTGTGCAGGCCACGAACAGTCCTAGCTAACCCCTAGCTAAGCCAAAAGAAAAACACGACCACTGGATGACAGTGGCAGCTTTGGCCTGTTGCTGCGGCTATTGCTACCACCCACCCCCCTTCTTCTCCTGCTACTTTTGATGGCTCCAGCAACTATTTTGCCACTGCCCATTCCTTTGGAGGGCCCTGGCCCTGTTGGACATACTGTACTGTAACACTAACTTTATATGGATCCTTTGAGCTTCAGATTACAGTCCATGTATTGTCCCTGCAGTCTCCCTATGCTCTCCCTATGCTCACCCTATAGTGTGTAAAAACTCTCCATACAGTCTCCCTACACTGTCCCTGAACTGTCCCTGCACACTCCCTATCCAATATTACACAATGAAACTAACAACCAAGAAGCAGACTGCTGTCGGTGCTTGGATCTCTAATCCCACATACTCCTTAGTGGTGCTGTGTGTCTTTAAAGAATCCATATACAATGTGTAGTAGAGCATAACACGGCACTCACCCGGGAGTAAAAGTCTTCTTGCTTTAATGCTTTCTGTGGGTTACATAAACATGGACATGAACAATACTACACAATTAATAGCATCTTGTACTGTCCCTAGCACTTTTCACGTCGCTCCTTATGCTCAGCTCACAGTGAAATGATGGAGACCACGTAGGATGAGGCTTTTAAAGGGCTGTGGCATCACAGGGGCTGGCAAACTGCTGATTGGCTGGCGGCATGGCATTATGGGTGATCTCGCATTCCCGGGCTTCTTACTTTAGCTTTGTAACACGTTTAGCTGCAATTTTAGGGGAAAAATTGATTTGTTACCACGAAGAGCAAGGAAATTCGGATTTGTTGCAAATCAAACTTTTTATTAACTTCGGATCGAATTCACTCAACACTAATAATAACAATACGTTAGTAAGTGCCTTGTATTAACTTTTTCTATATAACTAATGGCATTTGCTGAAGTGACCTAATTCCTTTAAGAGATAAATTCAAGTATTATCAAATCTTTTCCAATAAAACTACATATCAATCTGCTCAACTCGTCCTGCTCTTTAACATGCTGCCTGCAGATTACACTGCATTTTCATTGTGACAGGTTCATGTTAAGATAGATACTACAAGTACATTGCATTAGCCAGCAATCAATGACTTAGATGCCCAGCAGAAGAATATTGACCACTGTAACAGTAAAGCTTACTATTGTTTTTGATCAATATGATATTAAAATGAGACATTTGTGCAGTTCCACCTGTTTTGTAAATTTGACACATTACTTTCTAAAAGTTTGCCTTTCAGCCTGGATATCAGACTACTAAAACTTCAGAATAATGAGCACAGAGCTGCCATGCATTAAATTTCTATAACACAGGCACGCATGACTAACACATTGATTTTAAATTAATTAAAAAGCAGCCACAGAATTGCTAGGCTCAATATCAGCTAGACCGCTATCGTTCTCACCCCTAGTTTAAGTGGCAACCTTCAACTAAGGTCTAAGATCTCTCCAAGGAAGATTTTTCCCTTAAGAAAAGTAGACTTTTCAGTGTGAAGGAGTTTAGCAGACTGACCCAGGCGTGGTGTTTAAGGTCAAACAATGACATTTCAACCAATTAACACGTTAGGTCTGTGGGATGAAAAGATGTAATTGAGAAGATAGACGCAGAGAATGTTAATTACTTGTAACTTTTAGCCACGTATGACCTAGGACACCTAAGATGTAGGACAATCAGTGATAAATGTTAACAGATATGGCACCCTTAACCTAACCATTATGGGTTTTGTTAACCTCTTTAGTGCCAAAAGATAAGATCGAAATACCCATACAGATGGACTCCAACATCTTACTCTTTGATATCAGAGATCTATCAAAATAGTCATAGACAAGAAAATGGTATTGGAATTGATGTTAACAAACATGATCTACACATTTAAAGTGCCTTTAAAAGTCATGGACGAAAAACCAAAAATCACTTTAACCGTTTAGCTACGATAGGCGGAGATATCCAAAGTGTCTGAGTGCTAGTTCCCACATAATGACTAATACATCCATGATAATCTCATTATCAACATCGGCCAGGACGGGTCGCGAATGCGATCGCGCAAACGCGATCAAATGTTTGCGAACCGCAAGTTCGCGGCGGGCTCCATTCACTTTAATGGCAGGCGAACAAGAAAAACTTTTAGCTCATATTTGCAGCCACCGAATACTAAGTAGAAGTGTACAAATAGTCCCACAACATAGACAGTGACATACTAGAGGGGGATCAATGACAAAAATTCCAACAAAAAATCTTAATCATTTTTATGCGTCTTAAAGGGAAATTCTCTGAAATGTGCCCTGTTGGAGCATAGAAATTTTTAAGTTTTGGCCACAGGAGTACGGGCCTTAAAAATTAGGCATTCACCTGACATAACAGAAATTGTGATTATGTGTCTCGAGGTACATTATGCGGCCACTGAATAACAATTTTAGTATAGCCTACTTTTTTTTCACTTTTTTGGGGGGGCAACTGGTATATCACACCAATAGAAATTATTTGTTCCAATAGCGTTTGGCACTCTGTGTAGCTGCAGTATCTCAGCAGAAAAGCACACAACTACTGCACAATACAAATGCACTATAATATACTTTCTATGTTAGTATATTACACCCCTCAGTAAGTCACACCTATCGATAGCACACCTATACCAGTCCTTAAAAGGACTTTTGTGGCCCTATTAGCTAGCATTTGGTGTCCCTAACAGTCTGTCCCTGCTCCACACAGCAACCTCTCCCTACACTGGCAAAAGACTGAATGTAAAATGGCAACCAGATCGGGTTTATTTATAAGTTAGGGGGTATGTCCATGTGCTGAAACGTCTCAATTGGCTGTCCTGTACCACCTGATGGATGTGTCATGGGTCAAAGTTCTTCACAATATAAAAGAATATGGCGCCGGCGGACATCGCAAATGATCAAAGTTTGCCACTAAACTACAGCCGGGTGAACCGCAAGGCTATCTCTAGCCTTAAAAAGGCAGGCAGGAGCATAGAAAAGCCCCTATGCCTGTAATTGGTATCTGACTCTTAGGCCAGGAAAATATTTCCAGTAAAGCTTCATTAAAAATAGCCTCCCCATTCCTCCACCCCCTACTTTTTATATAACTAATAGACCTGACAGGACAACAGGTGTGCAGGTTGGGCGACACCTGGGAAATAGTGACCATAAGGTAATATTCTTCCAATTGTCATTCAGAAGATTTTTTCTTCAGGGAGTAACAAAAATACCAAACTTCACAAAAGCTAAATTTAGCCAACTAAGAGAGGACATAGGCATAACTAACTGGGACAGAGTCCTCAAAAATAAAAGTACAGCCACAAAAGGGGATATTGTTATAACCATCCTAAAATCAAATTGTGAGAGATACATACCTTATGGGAATAAAAGGTTAAGGAACAAGAAAAAAAAACAATGTGGATAAATAGATTTGTAAAGAAAGCAATACATGACAAAAAGAAAGCATTTAAATCACTAAAACAGGAGGGTAGCACGGAAGCACTGAAAAACTATAAGGAAAATAATTGAATATGTAAAAGACAAATAAAAGCAACCAAACTAGAGACTGAGAGATTAATTGCCAAAGAGTAAAACTAACCCTAAAATGTTCTTCAATTATATAAATGGTAAAAAGTATAATTCTGAAGGTGTCGGCCCTTTACAGAGTAATAAGTGAGGCGGCGGCTGAGGAGCCAGCACACGGCGGGTATTCACTATATTCATGTTTCTCCACATGTCACTTTTCCTTTTACCCTGGTTTTGTCCGGGAGTTTCATGCACCTTATAGACAGGTGAATGTGGATGTCTGCTTTTTTCATGCTGTTCGCAGTGTCCCGTATGTGCTGACCCCTCAGCCTCCTCCTTAGTTTTGTGTCCTCCATTTTGTTACGGCTGCTGTCTAAAATAATTATCTATGTACTGTATTGTAATATTTTACCTTTAATAAAGTTTGTATTTACCATTTTCTCACCGAAGTGTGGCGTTGCTATTTGTTTGTGGCTCAGAGTAATTAGGGGGAGTTGCAGACAGCAATGTATTCACTGAAGAAAATAAACTGTCGGATGAAATGCAGAATGTAAAAGTAAATTCCCCATTAAAAGTGCCCTGTCTGACCCAGGAAGAAGTATAGCGGCATCTTAAAAATAATAAAATAGAAAAATCGCCAGGACCAGATGGCATACACCCACGTATAGTAAGAGAATTAAGTAATGTCATAGCCAGACCCTTATTTCTGATATTTATACTGACAGGGAGTGTTCCACAGGGTTGGCACATAGCAAATGTGGTGCCAATATTTAAAAAGGGTTCAAAAATAGAGCCCGGAAACTATAGGCCGGTAAGTTTAACATCTGTCGTGGGTAAACTGTTTGAAGGTTTTCTAAGAGATGCTATCTTGGAGTACCTCAATAAAAATAAACACATAACGTCATATAAGCATGGCTTCATAAGTGATCGTCATGTCAAACTACAGGGAGTGCAGAATTATTAGGCAAGTTGTATTTTTGAGGATTAATTTTATTATTGAACAACAACCATGTTCTCAATGAACCCAAAAAACTCATTAATATCAAAGCTGAATATTTTTGGAAGTAGTTTTTAGTTTGTTTTTAGTTTTAGCTATTTTAGGGGGATATCTGTGTGTGCAGGTGACTATTACTGTGCATAATTATTAGGCAACTTAACAAAAAACAAATATATACCCATTTCAATTATTTATTTTTACCAGTGAAACCAATATAACATCTCAACATTCACAAATATACATTTCTGACATTCAAAAACAAAACAAAAACAAATCAGTGACCAATATAGCCACCTTTCTTTGCAAAGACACTCAAAAGCCTGCCATCCATGGATTCTGTCAGTGTTTTGATCTGTTCACCATCAACATTGCGTGCAGCAGCAACCACAGCCTCCCAGACACTGTTCAGAGAGGTGTACTGTTTTCCCTCCTTGTAAATCTCACATTTGATGATGGACCACAGGTTCTCAATGGGGTTCAGATCAGGTGAACAAGGAGGCCATGTCATTAGATTTTCTTCTTTTATACCCTTTCTTGCCAGCCACGCTGTGGAGTACTTGGACGCGTGTGATGGAGCATTGTCCTGCATGAAAATCATGTTTTTCTTGAAGGATGCAGACTTCTTCCTGTACCACTGCTTGAAGAAGGTGTCTTCCAGAAACTGGCAGTAGGACTGGGAGTTGAGCTTGACTCCATCCTTAACCCGAAAAGGCCCCACAAGCTCATCTTTGATAATACCAGCCCAAACCAGTACTCCACCTCCACCTTGCTGGCGTCTGAGTCGGACTGGAGCTCTCTGCCCTTTACCAATCCAGCCACGGGCCCATCCATCTGGCCCATCAAGACTCACTCTCATTTCATCAGTCCATAAAACCTTAGAAAAATCAGTCTTGGCCCAGTCTTGACGTTTCAGCTTGTGTGTCTTGTTCAGTGGTGGTCGTCTTTCAGCCTTTCTTACCTTGGCCATGTCTCTGAGTATTGCACACCTTGTGCTTTTGGGCACTCCAGTGATGTTGCAGCTCTGAAATATGGACAAACTGGTGGCAAGTGGCATCTTGGCAGCTGCACGCTTGACTTTTCTCAGTTCATGGGCAGTTATTTTGCGCCTTGGTTTTTCCACACGCTTCTTGCGACCCTGTTGACTATTTTGAATGAAACGCTTGATTGTTCGATGATCACGCTTCAGAAGCTTTGCAATTTTAAGAGTGCTGCATCCCTCTGCAAGATATCTCACTATTTTTGACTTTTCTGAGCCTGTCAAGTCCTTCTTTTGACCCATTTTGCCAAAGGAAAGGAAGTTGCCTAATAATTATGCACACCTAATATAGGGTGTTGATGTCATTAGACCACACCCCTTCTCATTACAGAGATGCACATCACCTAATATGCTTAATTGGTAGTAGGCTTTCGAGCCTATACAGCTTGGAGTAAGACAACATGCATAAAGAGGATGATGTGGTCAAAATACTCATTTGCCTAATAATTCTGCACGCAGTGTAATTTAATCAGTTTCTATGAGGAGGTAAGTTCTAGACTTGACAGCGGCGAATCAATGGATGTTTTATATTTGGACTTCTCCAAAGCATTTGACACTGTACCACATAAAAGGTTAGTATATAAAATGAGAATGCTTGGACTGGGAGAAAATGTCTGTATTTGCTAAGTAACTGGCTAAATAATAGATAGGGTGGTTATTAATGGTACACAGATTGGGTCACTATCACTAGTAGGGTACCACAAAGGTCAGTATTGGGTTCTATTCTCTTCAATATATTTATTAATGATTTTGTAGAAGGCTTGTACAGTAAAATATCATTTTTTGAACATGACATTAAACTGTGTAAAGTAATTAACACGGAAGAGGACAGTATATGGCTGCATATGGATCTGGATAGATTGGAGGCTTGGGCAGAGAAGTGGCAGATGATCTTTAATACTGTCAAATGTTAGGTTATGGACATGGGAAAGAATAATGCAAGTCAACAGTACATACTAAATGGTAAAACACTCGGTAACACTGACATGGAAAAGGACTTTGTAATTTTAGTGAACCGCAAACTAAGCTGCAGAAACCAGTGTAAGGAAGCTGCTGTCATGGCCAATAAGATAATGGGTTGCATCAAAAGGGGCATAGATGCCCGTGAAGAGAACATAGTCCGCCACTTTACAAAGCACTAGTCAGACCACACATGGAGTACTGTGTACAGTTCTGGGCTCCTGTGAACAAGGCAGACATTGCAGAGCTGGAGAGGGTTCAGAGGAGGGCAACTAAAGTAATAACTGGAATGGGTGGACTTTCAGTACCCTGAAAGATTATCAAAATTAGGGTTATTCACTTTAGAAAAAAGACGACTGAGGGGAGATCTAATAACTATGCATAAATATATCAGGGGTCAGTACAGAGATCTATCCCATCATCTATTTATCCCCAGGGCTGTGACTGTGACAAGGGTACATCCTCTGCGTCTGGAGGAAAGAAGGTTTGTACACAAACATAGAAGAGGATTCTTTACAGTAATAGCAGTGAGACTATGGAACTCTCTGCCTGAGGAGGTGGTAATGGTGAGTTCACTAAAAGAGTTCAAGGGGGGGCCTGGATGCATTTCTGGAGTGTAATAATATTACAGGCTATAGTTACTAGAGATGGGTTGTTGATCCAGTGAGGTATTCTGATTGTCTGATTAGAGTCGGGAAGGAAAATTGGCTTCTACCTCACAGTTTTTTTTTACGTTCCTCTGGATCCACTTGCAGCATAACAGGCTGTACTGGATGGACATATGTCTTTTTTCAGCCTTACGAAATATATTAATATATATATATATATATATATATATATATATATATATATATACATACATACATAATTACCCCCTCCTATGAAAAATAAATAATTAAAAAAATAAAGATTACGAAATCGCCATATCCTAAAATGCCCACACTATTAAAAAATAAACATATTTATCCCATATGGTGAACACCTTAAAGGAAAAAAAATCTAAATGGCCAATTCCCTGCTTTTCCGTTGCCTTGCCATCCCAAATTATTGGATAAAAAGTGATCAAAAAGTCATACACACCCCAAAATAGCATCGCTATAAGCTACAGGTCAAATTTTTTATTTAAAAAAAACAAGAAAAACTATATAAAAATGGTATTATTGTAATCATAATGAACTGGAGAATGAGGGTAATAGATCAGTTTTACTGCATAGAAAATGCGGTAAAAAATAAACCCATAAACTGTGGCGGAATTGTGTTTTTTTTCCCAATTCTGTTTGGAATTTTTTTCAGCTTCCCACTACATAGTTTGGAATATTCATTGGTGCCATTAGAAAGTGCAACTTCTCATGCAAAAAACAAGCCCTCATATAGTTATATGAACAGAAAAATGTATAAAGTTATGGCTTTGGAAATGCAGGGAGTAAAAAAAAAAGAAAATGCAAAAATGGAAAATCACTGGGTCTTAAAGGGTTCTCTCATCAGTGCTGATTGGCTCACAACAGATTACATAAATGTCCTGATACCAAGCAGATTATACAACCTCCCATGAAACTGGAGCTTTATAATAGGAGTTCCTAGTTGCTTAACCCCTTGTTTCTTTTAGATATACCATACTACTCTATACTGGTTTGTCTCTCACAACAGAGGCACTTAACAGCTCATGTCTAATAACTAGTATTTTATGACTAAATACTCTTCCACAGAATAAACAGGCAATACTAACTATACCAAGAGGACAACTGATAATGGGAACGTCTCTGATCTTGTATTTAAGATATGTTTCTGTTCCAGCCAGTAGCATAATGGACAATTCACTCATCCAGTTTATAGCTGCTATGGTCGAAATGCAGTAAGAAAGGATTGTGCTGCTTTCAAAGTAACATTACCCAAAGGTCAGCATCACTCAGACTCGGTGCAAAAAGGACAGAACATGAGCACGAGAACAGAAAGTTCCTTTCTGTAAAGTCCTTCATTACAAAATCTTCTAGTTATATTCGCTGTGACACTTTATTGAGTATCATTCTGCTAGAAACATTATAAAAGGTAAGACCTGTTACATAAAATGTATTGATGGGAGGCAGGAAGGCACACAGAGAGCCTGCTACTAGACAATGGCCATAAGATCTATTGGACGTTCTCTGTGAAACAGCAGATGCAGTGGCCCTGATCCAAGATCTGGGTGGCAATTTTCTGTGCAACTGATGGGCTTCTTGAACTCATTTTGCGCTACCATGTTGTGCCTCTCCCATTTGGGGCATGGATCAGCATGTGCTACAGGAGATGTCATCCATAAAAAATGGCTTCACGGAAAAGCTAAAAAGATACATCTATTGAACATGGCTGAAAGAGCGATTATTTCTATTTCCCTTAGAGTGCTTTTTTCTTCTTCTATATTTCCGATATTTTATTAAAAAGGTTTGAAGGTAAAGACCGGTACAGTTTGGAATGGATCGACATATAACATCAGTGTCGGACTGGGGTGCCTAGGGCCCACCGGTAAAATTTATTTTGGGGGCCCAGCATACAAATACATTCAAATATTACCTGCTCACACAAGATGCTAAGATGAAAGAATTCCAGCACCTATAATCTTTTAGTGACGATTTCTTTATTCCAGCAGTGGGTAATAAAACATCGATGGCATAATCTTCACACATCCAGTTACAGTCAGTTACAGTCAACGTGTTTCAAAAAAATGAATGTTCTTACTCATGACTTGCACTCTGTCTGCAGTGCTCCACTTGCTTATGAACTTTTTGATTCACCATCCGCCATATTCTGGGCGGGCGGTTAAAGTTCAGGTGTAAACAATGAAGTGGGTAATCGCAGGCAGAGAGGCCGTCTGTTTTAACCTCTAATATAGAAAAAAATGTATGGTGCAAATAAAAAAAGGCATACAAAGAGGGATTGCATAGATTCAGTAGATATTTTAACTGACACAATGTCAATAAATATTATTATCCTATATTCAGAAGAAAAAAAAACGCAATGTCTGAACTGTCATCTGTAGCAAATCAACCTCATGTATAATACAATTAAAAACAAACATATAGATACATGGCTATGTGTTAAATAAAGGTTCAGAGGGTGCTTCCTTCTCAGTAGATGTACATTAGGTCTTTCCTTAAATTTAAACGCAAGGGGTATCTTGTATTTAATTTCAATATCCAAAAAGCTTCCCTTTGGAGAGTTAATTTTTGCAGATCTCCTCCCCTTGATGGAAGAAAGATACGTTCGATTGCATATGCAGAAAAGGTAAGCAGACTTCTGTTGTGCGAAGTAATAAAACGTTTTGCAGCGTTCGAAATATTCACATATGCGCTGTTCGTGATATAATTTAAGTGTTCCAATAATCTCGATTAAAATTTTCGAGTTGTACAACCCACATACAAAAGTCTGCATTCCACACATTCGATCACATAGACCACTCCAGTAGAGTTACAATTGATGTACGATTTAATGGGAAAACTGTTATTATCTGAAGAGTCTCGAAAAGTCTTGCAAGGGAGGACATAACCACATGCTCTACAAGGATGACTACCGCATCTTGTGAACCCGGTGTATTTTAACCAAGTCTGTTTGCGTTTAGACCTGGGTAAAGAAGTGAAGAGAGAGGGAGACAGTGAGGTCGCAAGATACGGAGGTCATCTTGAGACCACCCTGTGTCCATCTCTCAACAATTGATATAACACTGGATCTTCGAACAGCAAAGAGATGCACTTTGAGATGGCTTCTCGAATTTGATGGAACTGATTGCTGTATGTAAGTACTAGAGTCGGTAATTGTTTGGTATTTTTGAAGGTATTGCTGGATTGCATGTTTCCAAACAGGTCCCTGCACTTTTTTCTCTGTGCTATTGCTTGCGCACATTGTATCATCCACGAGGGATAATTTCTGGATGCAAGACGTGCAGTGATGACTTTGCTTTCATGATGAAAGGATATGCCCACAGGCATGGACTTGATTGTGTGTATGGGGTGGTGGCTATCTGCCCTAAGAATGGTGTTACCTATTGTGGGCTTACGATAAGTTTTAGTTTGTACTGTCTCTCCTTTAATACCGGTCAGGGCTAAATCCCAAAAATTTATCGAAACCGCATCGTGTGAACACACAAAGCGAAGGCCATAGGGGTTGCTGTTGAGGTAACTTTCGAATAGGGGTATGGCAGATACATCGCCGGCCCAAATCAAGAGCACAATATCACATGACCTAACCCCTCAGGTGAATACCGTAAAAAAAACAAAAAAAAACGGTGTAAAAAATTCTATTTTTTGCCACCTTACATCACAAAAAGTGTAATAGCAAGCGATCAAAAAGTCATACGCACCCCAAAATAGTGCCAATCAAACCGACATCTTATCCAGAAAAAAATGAGCCCCTACACAAGACAGTCGCCAAAAAAATAAAATAAAACTATGGCTTTCAGAATGTGGAGACACTAAAGAATGATTATTTTTTTTTAAATGCTTTGTTATGTAAAACTGAAACTATTAACCAAAAAAAGTAGTCATATTTGGTATTGTCACGTCCGTGACAACAAGCTCTATAAAAATACCACATGATCTAACCTGTCAGATGAATGTCGTAAATAACAAAAAATAAAAATGGTGCCAAAACAGCCATTTCTTGTTACCTTGCCTCACAAAAAGTGTAATATAGAGCAATCAAAAATCATATGTACCCTAAAATAGTACCAACAAAACTGCCACCCTATCCCGTAGTTTCCAAAATGGGGTCACTTTTTTGGAGTTTCTACTCTAGGGGTGTATCAGTGGGGCTTCAAATGGGACATGGTGTCAAAAAAACAGTCCAGCAAAATCTGCCTTCCAAAAACCGTATGGCATTCCTTTCCTTCTGCGCCCTGCCGTGTGCACGTATAGCAGTTTACGACCACATATGCGGTGTTTCTGTAAACTGCAAAATCAGGGCCATAAGTATTGAGGTTTTTTTGGCTGTTAACCCTTGCTTTGTAACTGGAAAAAAATGGATTGAATTGGAAAATCTGGCAAAAAGTGAAATTTTTAAATTTTATCTCTATTTTCCATTAATTCTTGTGGAATACCTAAAGGGTTAACAAAGTTTGTAAAATCAGTTTTGAATACCTTGTGGGGTGTGGGGTGTAAAATGTAGTCATTTTTGGGTGGTTTCTATTATGTAAGCCTCACAAAGTGACTTCAGACCTGAACTGGTCCTGAAAAAGTGGGTTTTAGAAATTTTCTAAAAAATTTCAAGATTTGCTTCTAAACTTCTAAGCCTTGTAACGTCACAAAAAAATTAAATTACATTTCCAAAACGATCCAAACTTGAAGTAGACATATGGGGAATGTAAAATAATAACTATTTTTGGAGGTACTAATATGTATTATAAAAGTAGAGAAATTTAAATTTGCTAATTTTTCCAAACTTTTGGTAAATTTGGTATTTTTTATAGATAAAAATGAATTTTTTTGACTCCATTTTACCAGTGTGATGAAGTACAATATGTGACGAAAAAACAATCTCAGAATGGCCTGGATAAGTAAAAGCATTTTAAAGTTATTCACACATAAAGTGACTCTGGTCAGATTTGCAAAAAATGGCCTGGTCCTTAAGGTGAAATATGGCCGTGTCCATAAGGGGTTAAATTGAAGTGCAGCAGGCAATTGTCAGGAGGCAAGTGTAGTCTTATTAAACCCAAGCCTCCAGCTACATAGAATTCTATTAACCCCAGGTTCTTAGGCACTTAGGGTCCTATTAACCACTGGCCCTCAGCCACTCAGCATCATACTTCGTACTCCTCCTTGATTAAAATACTTCTCAAAAATACTAAGAGGATTATTTTTACTATGAAGGAAAAAATATAGCGTGATCTCTGACTGCTTGTTTCCATGCAATCTAGGAGTGTTGGCCTTGCTTGCACACTATAGGAAAAAACTCTGTCCTCGCTAGTGGCCAGGACCATGGGAGGACACATAGGCCGGTGCTTTTTCCTATAGTGTACAAGCAAGGCCACCACTGGATTGCAGGGTGGTTGTAGCCATGGAAACAAGCAGTGTATAATTTGATTGAAAATTAATCCAGCCAGCAATGTGGACAATAACAATACATTAGTACGTGACTTGTTTTAACTTTATCTACATAATAAATGCTATTTGCTGACGTGAGACAACCCCTTTAAATACTCCTTTCTAAGCATACATGCTAGACTCAGATGTTGGGGGACTCTGTCCCTGTCAAGAGACAGTCAGTAGGCTCCAATACACATGAGATTAGCTGTTAATTCTGATCTTAGAGAAGGCTTTGGGAAAGCGTTGGAATTAAAAGAAAGAAGTTCTAATATTGATGTTAAAATGTTCATTTTCATGAGAAATCAATCACATTGAATCTTGGATTATATTGCAATAATAATAATAATAATAATAATAATAATAATTAATAATCATGATAATTATCATCATAATTATCGCAATGAAGAATGTATAACCCATTTATAGTAAAAAAAAAAAAGAAAAAGATAAACAAGGCAGACATGATAGATGTTGCCACTACACAGTTCAACTCAAGCACACAAAGGTTCTGTCATTCAGGATTTCATGCAGACTAATCTAACACAAAAAGGTTGTAGGTCTCCTAAACCAGAAATCCCTAAGAGTATATTTAATTAATAGGTGGGTCAGCACTTTGAGGGGCCTTTAATTTTTGATTCGACAAGTATTCCCCTGTGATCATTAAGGAATCCTCACTCTTTCTGTTTTCCTAGTTTTTTCTTTGTTAGCAATCTCCAAAGGATGTCAGTCAGCTAAAATATTTATTACAGACAGTATAAAGGTATTGTGACAAGAGGAATGTTGAATGGCAAAAGACAGAAATGGATGTCAGATGTCACCATTTATGAAAAAGGAAAAAAGATGGTTTCATGGAAATAGTAATCATATTCTTCCTTATATAAAAAATGTGCGAACCTTGATGAGGACTCTGAGGTAAAAACAAACAGGGGTGTAAAGGTGGCCATACACATTAGTTTATAGTTGATCAAAACAGACGATTTCGACCAAAATAAACGTTCGTCTGTTGAAATTTAACAATGAACGATCTTTTTGGCCGACCATTGACAGATCTTTATCATTTGAAAAGCAGTTGGCCATATTTAATATTTTCTTCTGATGATGAAAGATCTTTTGTTCAAATAAAGTTTGCTGGTGAACAACGTTCCCAGAAAGATCTTTTGTTCATCTCCAGGTTTCATTGAATGAAAATTGGTAGTTTGAACAATTGTAGATTCCAATAATGACAAAAATGTGTATGGCCGTGTCTGTGAAATGATTGTTCACCAGATGATTGTTTGTTCAACTGAGGTTCAACCATCAACCAACTTCTATCTAATGTGTATGGAGAGCCTAACAAGTAACTATGGACATTCATAGAAAAACTGGTATTGGGGCTCCAATCCACCCCGACCACCTTAAACAGAAAGTTAAGGAAAGCTTTTATTTTGGTCTCCATAATGCACTTGAACAATTTCACAGTGCTGGAATAATGAATACAGTGATATGACAGTACAGGAATAATGCATACAGTTATATCATAGTACTTGAATAATGTACACAGTGATGTCACAATACTGGACTAATGCACACAGGGACGTTACAGTAGAGGAATATGGAACACAGTGATATCACAGTACAGGTATAATGCTCACTGGGATTTTATAGTACAGTGATATAATAGAGGCATGATGTGCACTGTGATGTCACAGGACAGAGACACTGTGATATCATCGCATAGGAGTGACACGCATAAAGTGTGATATCACAGCATAGGAGAAGAAAAATATGCCACATGCATGCATAATGCATATTTGAGGGTTTAGTATAGAAATAAAGTAGTATAAAGTAGGATGGGATAGTGCAAACACCCATTGTACGGTAACTATGGGGCTCCATAGGAAAACTTAGAATTGGGTTGTGTTCAGTTTTTCATGTCAGCTTACTTACATTTCCCTATTAGCGGTATCACCTTAGAACTGGGTCACCTTAGTTTTTGGGTCCCATGGTAGTTATACCCATAGGTCCTGGGTATGTCTCTTATCTTTCTAAGTAGAAAATTAGACAACACTTGAACATCCAAGGTTGGGATAGCCTGATACACACCTCAGCCAACTAGAATGGTGTTAGGATGTTGTTATCTTAGGTGGCCCCTTGAAGATAAGACCTCCTAGAGCAACCTTAATTTACCACTAACTACTTCAGAGCCCCAGAGCAATATGGGGTTTGAAATTAACCATTTGCTAACCCAGAGAACCATTAAATTTACAATGAACCCTTTTACCAATGTTGTCAATTTTGGCCGACTTCAATCTGATGGGTACAGAACTTTCAGGTTTACCCATATTTTAGCATCATTGTGGTTATTCACTCTTTATTTCCCCTCACCTCTACTATTACTCATTTAATAATATTGACAACTTTGCTAATTCCTCTTCAATGCTTTCAAAGGGACTGAGCCTTGTTGAACCAGTGATTTGTGAAAATTGATCAATTAAACAGATACATACAAGCTGGGTAAATGAATCACATGATAAATTGCTAGAGCTACGGGTGCCTTGGCAAGCATTTAAATCTATCATCATCCAATAACACATGGGCATAAGACTGTAATCTTTTTGCACCTTTTCCTTCTTGGCTAATAATCAATATCCCTACTTCCCCAGACGTAATTTATTTGTTATGATAAAAATAGACATATTCTCTTGTTGGATGATCACCCTGGTGATATTCTACATATCACACCTTATCAGTCCCCAATAATATCTGTCCTTCACAATGACTATGCCTGCCGTCAGAGTTTTCTCATAATTAGATTTACCCAAGGCTGGTCATACACATGATAGACCTGTTGGAGGAAAGCTAGTTCAGCCGACAGCTATCTCTCCTGACTCTCTATTAATATATTTGCTCAATTAAACATCTATGTGTTGTCAATGGTGAGAGAGGAGTATGTCACTGCCAGACTACTATCATGATAGCTTATCTCCCCAAGAATAAAAGGATCAGGAGTGTTGAAAATCACTAGACAGATTTTTATTTCTAATACATCTGATGTTGGTGGGAGAGTAAGGAGCAGTGATGGCCAGTTCGCAGTGTTTGCCAGCGAACACAGGCGGGCTGCCATCTTAACTCACAAGTCCGGCGATGCACAGGTAATCCCTTACCTGTGCCTGCGCCGCGAGCCGGTCTGAAACAAATGCGGTCACCGGGAGCAGGCAGTTCAGAGAACAGCCGCCGGGGGCCTTCATCGTGCTGTTCTCGGAACTGCCTACTCCCGGTGACCGCATTTGTTTCAGACCTGTGCATCGCCGGACTTGTGAGTTAAGATGGCAACTCGCATGTGTTTGCTGGCGAACTGGCCATCACTGGTAAGGAGGCCCTCGCACATATAAAATGGTCAGCCAGTCCTGCCAATGTTCATGTTGGTAATGTATAGTACTAGTACTGTGCAAAAGATTTAATCGAGTCAATATTTGGTGTGACGACCCTTTGCCTTCAAAACAGCATCAATTCTTCTAGCTATACTTGCACACAGTTTTTGAAGGAACTCGGCATGGAGGTTGTTCCCAACATTTTGGAAAACTAAACACAGATCTTATGTTGATGTAGGCTTGCACAAATCCTTCCGTCTCTTCATGTAATCCCAGATAAACTGTTGATATCAGGACTCTTGAGGGTCATATCATCGCTTCTAAGACTTTTATTCTTTTTTACACTGAAGAAAGTTCTTATTGACATAATAATTGCTTGTTTTGGATCATTGTTCTGGTGCAGAATAAATTTGGCAGCCAATTAGATGCCTCCTTGATGGTACAGCATAATGGATAAGTATCTGCCTATATTTATCATCACTGACACCATTAATCCTGACTAAACCCCCAGCTCCAGTTGCTAAAAACTTAGATGCATCATGCTTAATTCCCTTTGAAATCTGAAGTATTGCTGTCAGCTCAGAACTGGCAGAAACCAGACCCACATACAATCATCTACTGTTTGGAGAAGTCTGGACAGAAGTTGTCTTTATGGAAGAATTGCAGCCAAAAAACCATAATATTGATATTGAAACAAGCCCAGTGACTTAACTATGCACAAAAACATAGGAAGTGGAGTGCAGAATAATGGTAGCAGGTGCTGTAGGCAGATGACATATTTGGCTGTAACGGAAAGTAGTAAAATATTGAGTGTCTGAAGGCAAAAGTGAACATGGTTTAGGATCCTTGCAGATTTGAGGCCCGCATTTCAACAAATGGAGTTTGAAATTTGGTTAGGATTACTGGTGTCCTCAATGCAAATACATTCAGGCAAATACTTATCCATCATGCAATACCATCAGAGACATGTCTGGCTCCAAATTTATTCTGCAGCAGTGAAACAACCCCTCATACAGCCAATGTCATTAATAACTGTCTTCAGAGTAAAGAAGAACAAGGAGTCCTGGAAGTGATAATATAGCACCCATAGAGCCCTGATCTCAACATCATCGAGTCTGTCTTGGATTACATGAAGACTCAGTGCTGAGTTCCTTAAGAAACTGTGTGCAAATGTACCTAGAAGAATTGATGGCAAAGGGTGGTCGCCCCAAATACTGATTTATTCTAGTTCACTCACTATGTTAATCGATAAAAACATTCTTATTTTGAGGAAAACATACTTACTTTGCAGCATTTTTTCCACACCATCCTACAACATTTGCATATTACTGTATATGTCTAGCTTTAGTCTATACTGAATGAACTGCCTCAAATTCTGAAATTGAAACTATGGAAAATTTTATGGCTCCACCTCCTCTCCACCTAGAAGCTATTTTTCATGCCAGTTTATATAAGCCAATTCATTTTGTAGTCCAGTTCATGGGGCTATTGCCAGTGCTACTCTTACATACATATTTGTGTTACCTAAGTTATTTGGACAATGTTAAATCAATAGTTGTTATTGGCACTCAAGTTGTATGCGTTTTATTAATAACCCCCAACACTCCCCCCCCCCCCAAAAAAAATGTTTTAAATTAACCATATGATTTATTGATTGATCACTCTATGTCTCCAGACATTTACCCCCTGTCACACCATATTAAAGGATGTACATTATGTAATCATATATGGGACCTATAACTTTAAACAGGTCAAAAATAGGAAAGAAAAGCAGTCTGCCTGTTTCTGTTTATCATCAATGGTCTCCTGCTACGACCTGGTGACTTGTTTATAGATTTTTTATCGACTTTTATTGTTTTCTGCTTTCCTCATAAAAGTGTCACCTTCATTGTGACTTCTGTGACGGATGTCCCTATGATTTCAGAGAAATGACTCCACCGGGAGATCTTGCAATATTTTACAACTAATTTACTGTATCCAACGGGCAAAATCTCTTTTCTTTCATGGGCTTGCAGACAGTAAATAAGCACCTAGTGTGCATAACATAAAATATTTACATCCTCTTGAATATATATATATATATATATATATATATATATATATACACACACATACATACATACATACATACATACATAGATATTGCTGAATATTCTGACCTGTCCTGTTTTTCCGTTTGAAGCAGGTGCCATATATAGCATAGATGGCATAGATATGCAATACTAGCTTTCCTGTGTGGGGGTTCAAATGGTCGTTATTACTATTTTACTATGCATGTATCCTTGTGCTGGATGGGTGCAGTAGTCTGGAATGGTGACTTTTATGCACCTTTTGTTCCAGACTGGTTATGTATATCCCAGCTGGACTCATGCCTATTGCACTTTATTATGCATGACCCAAGTAATCCCCTTTTGTTCTGTATGTGTTAGCCTTTGCCATTTTTTACATTTTTATATTTTATTATACAACGGTATAAAGGATTTATAGATTTATAATGTCATGCATCCAGTGATATATGTATTTATAGGAGGTATTTTTTTTAACTTTCTTTAGACACTTGAGGCTTACTTTCCTACTCTTTAGGCTTGAGAGTAACATTACCTAGGATTAATGTAGGATCTTATTACAAGAAGGATAAACCTTTAATAAAGGATTCTCTAAAATGTAGTTGTACCTGAGCACTAGATATTTTTATGCTGCATTGTAAATGGCATTATTGAAACATAAGTCAACCCTTACCCTCCTGATAAAATCTCTCCCAATGAAAATTATGATGTATATTCATTGTAGTATACACATAAATTTGCATACATGCACAAGTGTTACTTATATGACAAGTGTGCTTATAAAAATTGAACTCTACTGTTGCACCTATATTAGACTTTGTTCACATTTGTGTTTTTTTCTTTTCTGACAGGGTATCTTTTACAGGAATCCCTGGAGGAGACCAACCATGTTAAAATCCAATAGAATCTGTCAAATTTTGTGGCTTACAATCCTGTCACAGTAGAAACGTATGATGCATTTCTTCTTATCTGGAGGCCTTGGCAATGCAGTGTTGCTGCCAGGGGCAAAACTACCATAGCGGCAGACCATGCCACTACTATGGGGCCCAGGCCATGACGGGGCCCAGTCTTAGTTGGGATTATCTCCTCTTTTACTGCAGGTGAAAACTTGGTCAAGATTCTACCCTCTAAAGGAACAACTTTAGCAAATGAAGCAGTGGAAAAATGGCCCAAGGGTCATTGAAAACAGTTTAGGCAGAAACCCTTCAGTCCTGTGTGGGGGGCCTAGTTTTATCCTTTCTATGCGGCCCTTACTTCTCTATGTACGCTACTGGTTGCTGCTTATGGTATAACAGCTGAAAACATATAGTTATACTTGGTTTTACTCATATATTCAGGTATGATTTCTATTCAGTGTACTGGATATGAACATAATTATTTCTCTATCAAGATCTTCAGGGTTTAGCAGTAATCCGTGGGGACGTCCATCTCGAATTACCACTGCCTCACTTGCCTCACAGCACCGCCGCAGGGGAAATGAAGCATTGCAAAAACTGCCTATGTAATTCACAGACTTGCTGGGTCCTCGAGTGCATGAAGTAAACTGAGAATGAGTCCTGGATTCTGGACTGTTCTCTAAAAACTTAGAATTCTCTAATAAAATGTTTGAAGGAAGTTTTATAAACCAAACAACCCCTTTAAAGCATTCCTTAGGAGAGGTCAACGATTTCAGATTGGTGGGGGGTCCGATGCTCTGCACCCTTACCAATTAGCTGCTACCAGAGCGGCAGACAACTAACACAGTGTAGGGAGAAGGCCACTTCCATACAATGTGTAGTGGTTATACCAGTTTCCTGCTGCTCAGCTCTCATGCATCAGTTCTGGAAAACTAATGAAAATGGGGGATGGGCAACATTAGGTTTCTGATTTGAAAAATGGTGGAAAAACTTGAGTATATTCAGTCGTGCCAGAGGAAGTGGTACAAAAACTTGATAAATATGGTGTTCAGCTTGAATGCAACTATTTTCTATGTATTTTCTCTAAAAGAAATAAATCCTATATACAGGATACTGTAGCTTAGCCTTTCACATACGTGAAAAAAGAACTCCATAAAAAGAACAAGCATACATTAGATGCTTCCATCGGTGATTTCCAACATATGTGTCCAATATCAGAAAACTTTTTAGTGTATTGTTTAAAGTGAAGGTTTTTTTTTTATTCCACTATATCGTTAATGCATGTTTCTTCCTGTTAATATTCCTCCTGAAGAGGACACATTTAATTGTGTCTGTACTGTTGATCAGCAAAATGTGAATGCGTTGCATTGAATGATTTAGATTAGTTTTCAGTTGGAAGAAGTTCAATTTTTTCATTTGCAGGGGTCAGAGCTTACAGACTGAATATAAGTGGTTATACCTTTACATCACTGTCAAAGACCAATTACCTAAATAAGTGATAGTTTAGTGTACTGGAGCAAGGAAAATTACATATTAATGGCAATACTCACATCTTAAAAGATGAACTGTAAATTTATGACAACATTTAAGATGAAAGAGGTTTGTTTTATAGGAAGACATGATAATCATCTTAATAATGTAACTAACTTCACATGATAGTTATTAGAGTGAATTAATGGGAAATATAAATTACACAGATGACATTTTGGGAAGTAGCACCTGCTCAACAAACTGGCATTGATTTATCACAGTCCAGTACTATCATGGTTGTAAAACCAAAGGTAATGTATATAAGCAAAAGTGTCCCCAGCACAATAATTTATCAACTAGCCCTTTCTAGGATAGCCACCTAAGACTAAGCTTTGATTTAATCAACCGTCCTTAGTTCAGAAAATAAGGCGCATTTGTCGGCTACATCTCCTGGACAAGCTGAGGTTCTCTGTAAAGATGAGCAAACCTTTCAAGATTCAGTTAGTTTCAGGTTTGCAAATTTTTTCCCAAAAATTGGTTCAGGCACAAGTGGCTAGTATGAGAAAACATTAGCATTCAGATAATAACTGACTGTATCATAAACCACTATGATGCAGTTGTTAGGGTCAGAGGAGCTGAAATCAGTCCAGGTGATATGGTCAACACACAGCTGTGTTTCCCAGACCGAGCACGGTCATGTGAATCAGGTCTAATTCCCCCACAAAAACTCAACCTTTACCAATCTATCATAAGCAAAGATCAATCAACCCTTTTTTTTTTCTACATATTTGCATTCCATTCCTTATTTGGGTGCTGTCTACCTTCCCTGTTCCCTCCCATGCTCCTATCTTCAAGCAACCTTTTATTTTTAAACTAAAATTAACTACACATCGGAAAGGTATTGTCAAAATATTGGGTTCCCCCTTAGGAATGATGTTACCTCAGTTGCAGAGTTCTGGTCCCCAATTATTTCTTCACAAAATGGCCATAAAAGTCTTGGAATATACTATGGAGATGCACTCAGCAAATCTATGACACATCCTGCCCTCCAAATGGTGCTCATTGCTGTGTTCATTCCATCTGTCTCTACCCTGCAGTTATCGGCACTGGTTCAGCTCCTGTAAATGAGGTCTTAGACTTGCTGAGAGGTCCTTTATAGAAAAGTCTAAGACTGCAGTAGCCTCTTTGTAAAGAAGGGGTTGGGGATCAGAACTTTGAAACACAGGCACCAGCATTCCAAATTAGAGACTATGGGGGTCAATTTTAGACACTAGTCTAAATAACCCTGTGCGTGCCGGCCTCTACATAATGTGAGGGTCATGTCATTTAATCTGTCTTTTTTAGTCTCACTGTGCAGTTTACTCGTGTGTATTGTGAGCAAGGTAAAGATTTCTTTGCAGCCTTTGGATGACAGCTATTATAGTGGAGGAGGTTGTTACGATCAGTAGGCTTGCTATAAAGATCCACCGTTAAGTATCCCATCTGGTCAATCTTGACCAAAGTCTCTAGGAAGCTAATTTCTTCTTGGCTGGTATGGGTAGTGAAACTTAACTCAGTGTATATCTTATTCAAATACTGTACAAAATCATGGGTGGTGGATATTGGGCCCCTACATATGCAGAAAATGTCATCGATAAAACAAAGCCATGTGGTGGCATATTGGCGAAATAGAGGGTATTTATACACATAATCCTCTTTGAATGCCACCATGTATGCATTAGCATATGGAGGGGCCACATTAGACCCCATAGTGGTCCCCTTCTTCTGAACATAGTAGATATCTCTAAAAAGAAAAGAAAAAATTGTCAATATGAAGTTAAGTAACTTGAGGCAGAAATCTTGATGTATTTTGCTTAAGTTGGAATGATTGTGTAGTAATCTGGCTGTTGCCCGTATGTCCTTCTTGTGTATGATTGATGTGTATAGACTATTCACATCTAATGTCATTAATATGCAATTGGGTACTCTGTCAAGTTCCCATAGTTTATTGAGAAAGTCTGTCGTATCCAATAGAAATTATTTGAATGACTTAAAAGGTGTGAGGATTTTCTCCATGTAGATATCCAGAGGAGAGAAGACCCAGTCTTTAGAGGCCACTATTGGGCATCCCGGGGGATTATCAAGTCTCTTATGAATTTTAGTTAACCAGGTGCTAATATTCATTTTATTTCTATTATTGTCATTGTTTCATTTTTTCATATTCTTCATTTTTCCCATTCATTTTATTTAATGTTCATTTTTTGTTTTTCATCTGTTATGAATTGAATTTATGTGTAATCCTTTTGCTGATGATTTGTTGCCCAATTCTCTATATTCTCTACACATGATGTTTCTAACATTAGTAAGCTAAATAGTCTCCTTATATGCCTTTCTATTAATACCCTTTCTATTAATACCCTTTCTATCAATAATGCCCTGACACATTGCCTGCCACATTTAGAGCAGTTGGAACGCATCTTCTAGCTTCCTGGGTCACGTGACGCTGTGGTGGAACGCACGTTTGCGCCACCAACGTCATGTGATGTTCCAATCACGTGATTGGCACTCAGAATAGCCCATACATGCTATATAAGATAGCGCTAACAGCCCTCACCCTGCGATCCAGCCCCTCAATAAATTCCGCTGCTGAAACAGGTAATTCTCTCTTTTTTATTTATATGATAAGCCTGCCCTCACAATTTTTACTCTACTTGTGCCCTCTATGCAACACTGTGCTATAACTAGCCTCACATTTTCTTTTCTGTGGCAACTTCCACCCACAATCCTTCCCTCTATGAGAAACTCCCTACACAGGATTTTCAAACATTAGGGACTGTGTATTCCCCCTACATCCCCTCTACATTATCACTATCATTATGACTTTGGTGCCTTTGCTTTCGTGCTCTTTTGTGTTTTATATTATGGTTTACTTCATTCATGATGCCTTTCCTCATTTTCTGGCTACATGTATTAAATTAAATATACTGAATTAACTTTATATGATTTTACCATAGATAAATTGACCACTAAAGAAGGTCAGTGAGGACCGAAACGTACAGTCATCGTCAGTTATTACTAGTGTTGATCGAGCACCAAAGTGCTTGGGCGCTGGAAGTCAATGAGAGAACCCAAGCATTAAACCAGGTACCCCCTGCACTGAAGAGGGGAGGGGGTCTGGTTCACATGAAAAGGTCAGAAATTGATGGAAACACCACTGAAATGGTTCAGGAACAGCATGGGGAAGATGTCTGGATGCATCTTGGACTCCCAGGTAGAGATGTCCCGAACTATTCACCGGCGAACAGTTCCCGGTGAACATCGATTGTTCGCGTTCGCCACGGTGGGCGAACATATGCGATGTTCGGTCTGCCCCCTATACATCATCATTGAGCAAACTTTGACCCTGTACCTCACAGTTAGCAGACACATTCCAGCCAATCAGCATACCCTCCCTCCCAGACCCTCCCACCTCCTAAAAAAAAAAAGCAAGGACGGCAGCCCTCTTAGATTCATTCTGAAGCTGCAGTGTTAGTTAGAGCAGGGAGAGTGCTGCTGAATTAATAGCTAGGCCAGTGTTCTGTGTCCACTCCAGTCCTCAAAGATTCTGTAATATACTTGCAGTTGCCTGCTAGTGAGTGTCAGGCCAACAGACTGTACTGTGCCCACTGCCCACCACTCATATAGGGTGGCACAGCATCTTGCTGTTAAAAAATTCATTTAATTTTACCTCTGTAATAAAATTGCAGTTGCCTGCCAGTGAGTGTCAGGCCCACAGACTGTACTGTGCCCACTGCCGACCACTCATATAGGGTGGCACAGTACCTTGCAGATAAAAAAATTCATTACATTTTTCCTCTGTAATATAATTGCAGTTGCCTGCCAGTGAGTGTCAGGCCCACAGACTGTACTGTGCCCACTGCCCACCACTCATATAGGGTGGCACAGCATCTTGCTGTTAAAAAATTCATTTAATTCTTCCTCTGTAATATAATTGCAGTTGCCTGCCAGTGAGTGTCAGGCCCACAGACTGTACTGTGCCCACTGCCCACCACTCATATAGGGTGGCACAGCACCTTGCTATAAAAAAAAGTCATTAAATTTTTCCTCTGTAATATACTTTCAGTTGCCTGCCAGTGAGTGTCAGGCCCACAGACTGTACTGTGCCCACTGCCCACCACTCATATAGGGTGGCACAGCACCTTGCTGTTAAAAAATTAATTTAATTTTTCCTCTGAAATATACTTGCAATTGCCTGCCAGTGAGTGTCAGGCCTACAGACTGTACTGTGCCCACTGCTCACCACTCATATAGGGTGGCACAGTACCTTGCACGCATAGTACCAATAATCTAAAAAAAAAATGACAGGCAGAGGCAGGCCACCCCGCAGGGGCCGTCGTGGTCGTGTGCTGTGATTTCCTTTGGCCCTAGAATAATGCCCAGTGTTCAGAGGCCACGTACCCTGAACTCGAAAAATTCGGAGGACATAGTTGACTGGCTTACACAGGACACCCAATCTTCTACAGCTTCCGCTCGGAACCTTGACGCACCATCCTCCTCCAGCTCAGCTTCGGGCACCTCTCAAGTCGCCACTCGCCCGCCCTCCGCCACCACTAACACTAGCACCATAGCCGCTTCACCTGATCTGTCAGGAGTTATTTACATATCAGTTGGAAGAAATGAGTGATGCGCAACCATTATTGCCAGAGGATGTAGATAACAGGGATATGTCACAGTCAGGCAGCATTAAACACATGGACGTACGGTGTGATGATGATGTTGTACCCGCTGCCTCTTCCTTTGCTGAGTTGTCAGATACAAGTGAAACGGTTGATGATGACGATGTGTCCGTGGATGTCACGTGGGTGCCCGCTCGAAGAGAAGATGAACAGGGGGAAAGTTCAGATGGGGAGACAGAGAGGACGAGGAGACGAGTTGGAAGCAGGGGGAGGTCGTCGCAAGGAGCTAGTGGCACAGTCAGACAGCATGTATCGGCACCCGGGGTCAGCCAGACAGCACGCCAATCAACGCATGCTGTTGCCACTACCAGAATGCCGTCATTGCAAAGCTCAGCAATGTGGCATTTTTTTTGTGTGTCTGCCTCTCATAACAGCGATGCCATTTGCAACCTGTGCCAAAAGAAACTGAGTCGTGGGAAGTCCAACACCCACCTAGGTACAACTGCTTTGCGAAGGCACATGATCTCACATCACAAACGCCTATGGGATCAACACATGATGAGTACAAGCATCACAGAAACTCAAAGCCACCATCCTCCTCCTGGTCCAGCATCTTCAGCCACGTCAACCACTGCTGTCCTCGTTGCCCCCTCTCAACCACCCGCCACTCCACCTCTCACCTTCAGCAGTTCCTGCCCATCTGCCCACAGTCAGGTGTCTGTCAAGGAAATGTTTGAGTGTAAGAAGCCAATGTCACAGAGTCACTCCCTTGCCCGGCGTCTGACAGCTGGCTTGTCGGAACTCTTAGCCCGCTAGCTTTTACCATACAAGCTGGTGGAGTCTGAGGCCTTCAAAAAATTTGTAGCTATTGGGACACCGCAGTGGAAGGCAATTCCCAACCTGTACTCCTGCTGACGGCTGCCAAGCATGGAATGCGTGGCTCTGCAGAGGAGTTGGTGACACCGCCACGACTTGCAGGCAGGCCTGCTGCCACCTCCTCTACTCCTCCTACTCCATCCTCTTCGCTAACTTCCTCGGATGAGTCCTCTTCTGCTGCTGCGTCTTGCTCCACATCAACTGCACCCCCCCAGCTCCCCAGGGGCTATTCCACATCCCGGATACGACAGTGTCACGCCGTCTTGGGGTTGACTTGCCTGAAAGCAGAGAGTCACACCGGACCAGCACTCCTGTCCGCCCTGAACGCACAGGTGGATCAGTGGCTGACCCAGTACCAACTGGAGATCGGCAAAGTGGTGTGTGACAACGGAAGCAATTTGTTGGCGGCATTGAATTTGGGCAAGTTGACACATGTGCCGTGCATGGCACATGTGTTGAATCTGATCGTACAACGCTTTGTACATAAGTACCCAGGCTTACAGGACATCCTCAAGCAGGCCAGGAAGGTGTGTGGCCATTTCAGGCGTTCCTACACGGCCATGGCGCACTTTTCAGATATTCAGCGGCGAAACAACATGCCAGTGAGGCGCTTGATTTGCGACAGCCTGACACGTTGGAATTCAACACTCCAACTGCCTGCTACAACAAGAAAAAGCAGTTGAGTATTTGTATGACCGGGGTGCTAGGACAGCCTCTGCGGAGCTGGGTATTTTTTTTTCACGTTACTGGACGCTCATGTGCAATGCCTGTAGGCTCATGCATCCTTTTGAGGAGGTGACAAACCTAGTCAGTCGCACCGAAGGCACCATCAGCGACATCATCCCATTTGTTTTCTTCCTGGAACGAGCCCTGCGAAGAGTGCTGGATCAGGCCGTAGATGAGCGTGAAGAGGAAGAGTTGTGGTCACCATCACCACCAGAAACAGCCTTATCAGCATCGCTTGCTGGACCTGCGGCAACGCTGGAAGAGGAGTCTGAGGAAGAGGAGTCAGAGGAGGAATGTGGCTTTGAGGAGGAGGAAGACCAACCACAGAAGGCATCCCAGGGTGCTCGTTGTCACCTATCTGGGACCCATGGTGTTGTATGTGGCTGGGGGGAAGAACAGACCTTCAATGAGATCAGTGAGTACGAGGAACGGGACATGAGTAGCTCGGCATCCAACCTTTTGCAAATGGGGTCTTTCATGCTGTTGTTACTGTTGAGGGACCCTCGTATAAAAAGGCTGAAGGAGAACGACCTGTACTGGGTGGCCACGCTACTAGACCCCCGGTATAAGCTGAAATGTTACCGAATTACCGGAAGTCGGAAAGGATGCAGCAGTTCCAAAACAAGTTAAAAAGTATGCTTTACACAACGTATAAGGGTGATGTCACAGCACAACGGGAATCTAACAGGGGAAAAGGTAAAAGTAATACTCCTCCTACCACGACCACGCCGGCAAGGACAGGACGCTTTACAGGACATGCAGAGCTTTTTAAGTTCTACGCATCGCCACAGCCCTTCGGGGTCCACCCCCAGAGAACGACTCGACCGTCAGGTAGCAGATTACCTCGCCTTAACTGCAGATATCGACACTCTGAGGAGCGATGAACCCCTTGACTACTGGGTGTGCAGACTTGACCTGTGGCCTGAGCTATCCCAATTTGCGATAGAACTTCTGGCCTGCCCCGCTTCAAGTGTCCTGTCAGATAGGAACTTCAGCGCAGCAGCAGGTATTTTCACTGAGAAGAGAAGTTGCCTAGGTCAAAAAAGTCTAGATTACCTCACCTTTATTAAGATGAATGAGGCATGGATCCCGAAGGGACTGACAGTGGGGATGCATTTGACTAAAAAAGGCCTGATGAGATGCCTTGGGCTAAAAATGGTCCATACGCTGCTGTATTTAATCTCTGCATGCCGGATGACTTGCGTGACTTCTCCGCCACCAACTAGGGTTCAAGCCGCAATGTTTTAGTGCACTTTCTGCCTGGAAAACATCAATTTTTCCGGCCGCTGCTACAGCAGTGGCTGCAACAATACCAAGTTTTTCAGGCATGTGTACATGCCTAATTTTTCTGGCCTCTGGTGCTGCACTGTGGCTGCAAAAACAAAACAAAAAAAAAGGCACATACATGTGTTAATTCCCCTTCGTGATTGTTACCTTATTGTGGTGAAGGGTCACCTCTGAGTGTGTTGGCATTGTTGGCACACCCCAGATGATAAGGTCGTTGCTTCATTGTGAACAGACCAAAAGCGATCGGCTGGATAAATTTTCATAGAAAAAACATACATTTTCTTTGTGATCATCTAAGGCAGTGATGGTGAACCTTTTAGAGACCGAGTGCCAAACTTCAGCCAAAAACCCACTTATTTATCGCAAAGTGCCAACACGGCAATTTACCCTGAATACTACAGTCCAATATAGTACATCCTCTATGTACTTTATCATTTGGCTATAATAACCTGCCTACATTTAGTGCACTGCTTGTGCTGTACATAGTGCGCCCTGCGCTGATGAATGGCGGGTAAATTCGAAGGCATATTGGTATGCCTTAGACTTTTTCCAGGGTGCGGGTGCTTCCAGACAGGCCTCTGAGTGCCGTCTCTGGCACCAGTGCCATAGGTTCGCCACCACTGATCTAAGGTGATCATTAAAGCCTACTAGGCCAACAATGGGCCCACACTGCAGAATCATTGTTTTCTGGGTCACTTAACTGTCACTGAACTACCTCAGCATGACCATAGGCTTTGAAAAACCGCCATCGCTTGCAATCTCCTTAACGTGCACATGAGCACAGTCATCACTACACCAAGATTGACGCATAGAGGAATAAGATTTATGTCATGAGTGTGTCAACTATTGACGACAACTCTTTGCGGTTGTTTGCGGTGCGTTAAACGGGGAGTTTGGTCTGTCAGAGTTTGGTCTGTCACTGTGAAGCGGGCGTAATGCTTACTCTACTTGATCGATACAACATCATACCTGATCATATACACACACTGGATGTTTGAAAGCACGTTATTCCAAACAATTTAGGAATGTTATGTGATTTATGCCCTTTATGGATTAATACCCGACTCTGCGTCAACTACGTAATTTTCCATGGGAGTTTTGCCATGGATCCCCCTCCGGCATGCCACAGTCCAGGTGTTAGTCCTCTTGAAACAACTTTTCCATCACTATTGTGGCCAGAAAGAGTCCCTGTGGGTTTTAAAATTCGCCTTCCTATCGAAGTCTATGGCGGTTCGCCCGGGTCGCCCGTTCGCGAACATTTGCGTAAATCTGCGTTTGCCGTTCGCGAACGGCAAACGCAGATAAAACCGAAGATAAAATCGATTTTAGAGGAAAAATTGTTAGAAAACATTCTTTCCTGAATATTGCACAAAACCGAAGATAAAATCGATTTTAGAGGAAAAATTGTTAGAAAACATTCTTTCCTGAATATTTACTTGTATATAAAGTGCTGCCAAAAATACAAGGAAGAGGCACTCCGATACAACCTGTATATCACATAAAGGAGGGCCTCGTTCACTTTGTGGTACAATTGTTCAGGTAGTGGGACTCTTACACTCATAAGGCCTATGCACTAAGTGAAAGGACTGCCAAAAATTACAAGGAACAGACACTCCAATACACATAAAAGAGGGCATCATACACACCCTTAAAAAATTATGATTGATGGCCGGCTGGTGACCCTCAAAAACATTAGAAGCAAGGGCCTGCTGGTGACCCTCTAAAACATTAGGGGCGAGGGCCTGCTGCTGATCTGACTATCTAAATCATTAGGGGTGAGGGTCTGCTTCTGAGCTGACCATCTAAAACATTAGTGGCGAGGGATTGCTGCTGATCTGACCATGGAAAAAATTATGGTTGAGGGCCTGCTGCTGAGCTGACCATCTGAAAAAATATGGTTGAGGGCATGCTGCTGAGCTGACCATGGAAAAAATTATGGTTGAGGGCCTGCTGCTGAGCTGACCATCGAAAAAATTATGGTTGAGGGCCTGCTGCTGAGCTGACCCTCTAAAACATTAGGAGCGAGGGCAGCCTAATAAGCATGTTGTTATGATGGAGAGGAGGATGAGAAAAGGAATATTGAACCATATACTCTGTTTTGTGGTGGAAGGGGTGCATGGGAATACAGTGTATTCAATACACCATAAAAGCCACATTTAAAGTGCCTTTATGTTCAGCCGCTTTCCTCTGGTGGAGTAGAGAAGTCAGGGGCAATCCAGGCCTTGTTCATTTTGAGAAGAGTCAACCGGTCAGCATTTTCAGTTGACAGTCGGATGCGCTTATCAGTTATTATGCCCCCAGCAGCACTAAATACCCGCTCTGACAAAACGCTGGCAGCAGGGCAGGCCAGCATCTCCAAGGCGTAGAGCACCAGTTTGTACCATGTGTCCAGCTTGGACACCCAATACTCTTAAGGCACAGAGGGATCATTGAGGACATTGAGCTGACACGGTCTGCTACGTACTCCACCATCTTCCAAAACTTTTCTCTCCTTGTGACACTAGGCCACGCATCAGGGTGAGGGTGCTGTCAGGGCATCATAATACTGTCCCAGGCCTTGGAGAGTGTTGCCTTGCCTCTGTTGGAACTGCTGTGTGTTCCCCTCATCTCCCCTCCTCGGTTGCCCAAGGAACTACATACTCTGCTGCCAGCATTGTCAGCTGGAAATTTTTGGAGCAATTTTTCCACAAGGACCTTCTGGTATTGCACCATTTTGCTAGTCCTCTCCACCACAGGAATGAGAGATGAGAAGTTCTCTTAGTAGCGGGGGTCGAGAAGTAATCCGTGTTGGTAAAATTGCGTTTAACGCGAGGGTCACGGGAAAGGCAGCATAACATAAAGTCATCCATGTGTGCCAGAGTCCCAACAGACAAGACTTTGCTGTCCTCATCAGGAGGATGAATCTCAATCTCCTCATCATCTTCCTCCTCTTCTGCCCATCCAAGCTGAACAGATGGAATATGCCTGCTGTGGGTACTAACCTCTGTAGCAGAGGAAACCGTCTCCTGCTCCTCCTCCTCCTCATTATCATCCAATTTGCGCTGAGAAGACGAACTGAGGGTGGTCTGGCTATCTCCCTGTGTACTGTCTTCCCCCATTTCCACCTCTTCCACAGGCTAAGCGTCCTCCTTTATTGTGAGCAGCAAGCATTTCAGCAGACACAGAAGTGGGATGGTTACGCTGATTAGACACAGAAGTGGGATGTTTACGCTGATAATAGCGGCAACGCCACTGTGTTGATTCCTCAAAGTTGCGTAAAACCTCACAGAGGTCAGACATGCATTCCCACTCGTTGCTTGTGAAGAAAGGAAGCTGACTGGAAAGGCTACGACCATGTTACAGCTGGTATTCCACTACTGCCCTCTGCTGCTCACAAAGTCTGGAGTTCCAGCACGTGCTCACGTCGCACAACAGTCAGTGAGCTGGCAATTGCAAGCGCTGCTGCAGCGTTGCCAGACCGGCGGCATCTGTATATGACATTCGGAAATGGGCACACACATAGCACACATTCACCAGTAGCTCAGGCAAATTGGGGTAGGTTTTTAGAAACCGCTGAACCACTAAGTTGAACACGTGGGCTAGGCATGGGATGTGTGTGAGCTTGCCGAGCGCCAAAGCCGCCACCAAGTTACGGCCATTATCAGACACAACCATGCCTGGTTCTAGGTTGAGTGGCGAGAGCCACAGCTCAGTCTGGTCCCTTATACCCTGCCACAGCTCTTCGGCAGTATGCTGTTTGTCACCTAAACATATTAGTTTAGACTGATGGCTGACTAGTGCTGCAAGATGAGAATTCAGAGGTGGAAGTGGAGGAAGGGGTGGAGGAGGAAAAGGGGGGCTTGCAGCCACTATTGTAGGTGGTGACGGAAATCCTGATGAAAGTAGGGCCCTCAATCCTTGGCGTCGGTAGCATCTGTGCCATTCCAGGGTACGACTCGCTCCCGGCCTCCACAACGTTCACCCAGTGTGCCGTCAGGGAAATGTAGCTTCCCTGGCCACAAGCACTTATCCATGTGTTAGTCATTAGATGGACCTTCCTATTAACTGCATCAGTCAGGTCACGGGTGATGTTATGGGACACATGCTGGTGTAAGGTGGGGACGGCACACTGGGAAAAATAGTGGTGGCTGGGGACTGAGTAACAAGAGACCGCTGCCTCCATCAGGCAGCGGAAAGCCTCAGTGTCCACAAGCTTAAATGGCAACATTTCCAGGGCCAGCAATTTGGAAAGGTGCATATTTAGTGCTATGGCCTGTGGGTGGGTGGCTGGGTATTTGCGCTTTCGTTCTAAGGCCTGGAGTATGGACATCTGCATGCTGCGCTGGGACACAGAAGTGGATGTGCTAGCTGATGGTGCTTGCGAAGGTCCAGGTGCAGGGTGGGAGGCATCCAGACCTGTGTCTTGGACAGGGGATTGGCCAGAACATAACACAGGGGAAGAGGAGGCAGTGGTGTGACCCGCAGACACTGATTGTTGACCCAGGCGTTCGGCCCACCTATTAGGGTGCTTTGATGCCATGTGGCGGATCATGCTGGTGGTGGTGAGATTGCTAGTGGTCACGCCCCTGCTCATTTTGTACCAGCACAGGTTGCAAATGACAATTTTTTTTATCTTCCGCACTTTTCTCAAAAAAGCGCCAGACTGCAGAACATCTACCCCTTGGCAAGGGAGATTGCCGCAAGGGGGTGCACCGGGGAACCGTTGCGGGCTTGTTTGGCGTGGCCCGCCTTCTCCCTTTTGCCACCCCACTGTTTCTTCCAGTTTGTTGCGGTGCTGCAGATCCCTCCCCCTCTGTACTGCTGTCCTCGCTTGGCTTCCCACCTTCCCAGGTTGGGTCAGTGATTTAATCATCCTCCACCTCCTCTTCCACTTCCTCACTCTGATCATCCTCCTGACTTGACCTAACAACAACCTCACTTATTGACAACTGTGTCTCATCCTCATCATCAACCTCTTGAGACACTAATTGCCATTGACTTATTGGCAACTGTGTCTCATCATCATCATACACCTCATGAAACACTAATTGCCGTTCCCCACCGCCATCTTCTTGTGACTGTGGATGCTCAAGAGTTTGGGCATCGGTGCACACAATCTCTTCATGTCCCTCTTCAAGTGGGCTTGGCGAGAGGCCCAAATAAAGGAATGGCGATGAAAAGAGCTCCTTGGATCACTTGTTTGGCCAGACTCCCCATGGTCAGAGGAAGGAGGATCAGGGTGAGGATTCTGTTGACCAGACCCTTGGCTACTGAGACTGGACTTTGTGGAAGACAGGATGGTGCTCAACCGACTGGAAGCATTATCTGCTGCAATCCAACCGACCACCTGGTCGCACTGGTGTGACTTCGAGAGTGGTGTCCTGCGCCGCCCTGCAATCTGGGACATGAAGCTAGGTTTCGTGGATGAGTGTGTTTCTTGTGCTCTGGCAGCAGGCACAGTTTCCTCGTGCTCAGGGCCACGGCCTCTGCGTGCACCATCAGCAGCATGGCCACTTCCCCGTCCCTAAGTGCTCGCCTTCTGCATATTAAATGGTATATATTCTTGCAAGTATGTCACACGTACAGTAGCGCAGGTTTTGTAAGTGTATGCGCAAATAAATTAAAATGAATGTCACTATTTAGGATGTGCAAACATTATACAGGAGATGTAGCGCAGGTAATGTTGCTGTTGTCACCAGCGTCTAATAAAAAATTACAGGGAATGTCACAGCTATTTGGGATGCACAAACGTTATACAGGAGATGTAGCACAGGTAATGTAACTGTCCGCAGCGGACACCGCCTACGGAAAAAGTACACTGGATGTCACAGATATTTTTAGGATGTGCAAACGTTATACAGGAGATGTAGCGCAGGTAATGTAACTGTCTGAAGCGGACACCATCTACGGAAAAAGTACACTGGATGTCACAGATATTTTTAGGCTGCGCACACGTTACACAGGAGATGTAGCGCAGATAATTTCGCTGTCTGCAGCGGCCAAACAATTAAGTGCAGGTTGCGCTAATAATATATACAGAATTGCTGCCACATACAACAATAGTCCTTAAAGGGACTTTTAGGTCTCTAATCACATGCAATTTAGTGCAGGTTGCGCTAAAAATATATATTGCTACCAGACACAACAATAGTCCTTAAAAGGACTCTAAAATGGTCTCTAACACCAACCCTGCCTAACAAAAAAATAAAATTCAATTCCCTACACTATCTGTCCCTTCTACAGCACAACTCTCCCTGACTAAGACTGGCCGAACCACCCGATGACGCGTTCTGGCGCTCGAGCACACGCAGAATACAAATGAACAATCTGAGTGCCACAATTTGATACTAAATACTTTTTTATACCTGGCTTGAGCAGGGTATAGTGGCAGATTGTGCTGCAAATAACCTTTGTACCACAATCTGCGACAGATATACACCAGAAAACTGGCATATATTTGATCATAAATGACCCCTTATGTATTTTACATGTATTGTAACATTTTAGCTTTGGACTGGAGGGTTGCTTAAATTATTGTCTATAGCCACAATAGTTTGGCCTCTGTGGTCTACGTTCTCAGAAGTGATGTCCTTTAACAATTCAGACAGGAGAAGAAAACATCACAATGGAAAATGCCATCATGCTACAAGGTATGTTGTATCTGTTACACATGTCACACGTTGTTTTCACAATGAACTCAGGTTTCAAGTGACTCTGGGTGCCTCAACTATCAACCAGCTCCTGGAAGAACTGTAAAGACTTTAATGCACCAAAAGTTAGCAATGCTTTTTTGATCTACTAAGAACCTTCTATGCTTTATCCTTCTTCTCCTCATAAACAGTATGGAAGCACAAATTACCTTTTCCAGTGAGCTCTCCACAGGAACCCTTAACAATCAGCTACACAAAAGAAAAGTTTCTAATAGCTTTTCCTACAACCTTAGATTCATAGAATATAATGACACCTTTATGTTTTTATCAATACTTTTAGAATAGTTCTCTCTAAATACCATACATTCTTAAATTACAAGGCAAAGCATATCAAAAAGTTGACCCTATTGGAAGCATATAGGTGGGACCAGAGCTTATTTTGTGCAGTACAAAGAGATGTAGGAGATCTACATTTCATTTTGTTAGCATTTATTTCAAAACTACACTATATGGCCAAAAGTATGTAGACATTGGTCATCACACTTGTATGAGCTTGTTGGACAACTCAATTAAAATTTATGATTGTTAACATGAAGTTCAGCCCCATTTTGCAGCCCTTTGCAGCTTCTACTAGATACTCCTCCCACAAGATTTTGGAATGTGCCTATTTTGCCAAAAGAACACAGTCACAGGCAGCCTTCCAATTCATTACAAAAGGGTTGGATGGAGTTTAGGTCACAGTGCTGTACAGGCCAGTCAAATTCTTCTAAGCAAATTTTGCAAACCATGTATTCATGGACCCAGCTGTATGTAATGGACACAGTTATGCTAGACCAGGAAAGAGACAGACTGTTGTCACAAAGTTGGAAGCAGGCAATTGTTTAAAGAGTCCTTGAAGGCTGTAGGTCCTTTGTTGAGAGTTTGCATGGTCTACCAATTTGTTGCTGAGGTGTTGTTACTCTTAGATACTTCTACTTCACAATAATAGTGTTTACACAAACTATCTAGTGGCAAAGGTGGAATTCTAGGAGAATGCCACACCTAAAGACACTGAGCTGTTCAGTACAACCCAAATAAACTAGATATTTATAACACTTATTTATTACTATATTTGGGTTGGGTTTCCATATTCAGTTTTTTCATGCAGTTTTAAAGGAGGAGCTTTGACCTAAAAACTGCATCAAAAACCTGAATGTGGAAACCCAGCCTTATTAATACATGTTCAGCATATCAGTGGCAATGTTACTTGCACACATATCACCTATGTGAATTTAACCAATTGACCATATTTAGTTGAAAATTAGATTCAGCTGACCGGCCACAACCAGGCTTGATTGCAGCAAGCCATCTTGTATCAAAACTTCATTAAATAATGATCTTCACCATAATACTGGGACAGAGTCATAGCTACCATAAAGACAGATCATTAATATTTTCTGATTATTAAAACTCATGAATGTTGCTTGCGACTCTCATGAGCCTTAAGGATCAACTGACCTTGACATAAAAGTTACTATATAAAAATGCATAAAGCACAAAACCAATACAACTCTATTACACAATAAATAAATAGACACATAGAAACTCAGCAGGATGCACATACCAATGTACTGCATACGCATTTATACGATTGCTATCCGTATAGCCGATTCGTTATTTTGTGTTGTGCTTTAGCTGCTATTCTCTTTGTACCATCTCACATGGGTGCTATGGCCTGTCTCCCAATGGACAGAAACAGCATTGTAATGCATCCTGCACTGCCAATTATGCTTCATAAAATATTCAGAGATCTGTGTAGCACTTAGTTTGTGTGCAGAAGTGTATTTTAAAGAACACCATAAAAATAGCTGTCAACCCATAAGCCTGGATAGTCTTACATTTTCCCCTATGGTGCTCTGTAGCATCTAAGCCATCTTTTGAACCTTTGCAGAACAACAGCTCCACTGCTCAGATGATAATTTAATCTTTCTCCGGAAAGGTACAGATTAATTTTCTGGTAATGAAGATAGCAGGTGCAAATTTTTACTGCTTGCATCTTCCATATTAGAGGGTTTAGAAGAATATTTCCTATTAAAGTGCAAGGACACGAGAAGTATTCTACATAATCTGCACAATATACAGATCTGCCTGCATTGCAGGTTTAGTGATAACTCCATAACTGACTACATTACCAACAGGCAATTTACAGAATCCCTAGAAATGAATTCATTTTTAAAGATATATTCAATCCATCATCATTTATCAATTAGCAATGGGTCCATACTATTGGTTGGACGCTTATTGATCTAACATTAATCACCTACAGTATATCATGTATAGGTGATAAATGTTGATGGCTGTAGTGCGCCTATAAATAGGTTTGACCTTTCAAAGTTAGATCTCACAATATAAAAAAACTGTCTTTTATTAAACTGTTGCTATGTTTTCTAATTACTGTTACATACTTTCAGTGGTTCCCCCTGGTGTTCTTTTGATTCCCTTCCTGTTTGTCCATCTTTTGTATCCAAAGCCAGTGGGTGTGCATACCCAGTAGATCAGTTACACAAGAATAATTGCCAACATATCCCAGGAAATTTAAGCCTTGCCCCAAGGTCACTCCAAAAGAGACAGGAAATTACCCATTATGGAGTAAATTTGACTGTTCACAACTATATAGACCCTCTTGAACACAGATAGCAGAGTGATTCCTTGTCACTGCCTATGGTGTGTTTTGTGACACTTTCCTTCACTTGCGGTTGCCCGTGGCAACGTGTGGTGTTGTGTGCATGTGGTGGCAGTGTCTCGGCCTTGTGGCTGTTTCCCAGGACATGGTTGCCTCGCATGCCGTTGCCAGCGGTAACAGGTGGAGTGTGATGTTTGTGTGTACACTTCCCCTTTAAGTGTCTTTCTTCCCTTGCCTGGTGCTGGAAGTGTTAATTCCCTTCCTAGTGAGTGAACACTGGGTGTGTCTGTGTGTGGGTGTGGCTACTTGGGCTATTTAGCTCCTGCTGGATGCCAGTAGCTGAGGGGTGCTCCAGCCATGGTGCTTGCTGGAGTCATCCTCCTGGTCTCATATACCATCTGTCCAGTGAGGGCCACCCTTGTGGTCATAAGATATGTTTAGACATTGTAGTTCTGTTGTTATTATATGTCTAGTGGTGTCTCTATGTTTATTGCAGCTTATGGTTGTCTGGGTTCCTATGTGCTTTGTGTGTGTGCTGTGTCCTTTTATGTTGGTGTGGACATTAGCACTTCTGCACGGGTTCCAGTCTGTGTGTCTGTGGCAGGTAGGTGTTGTACTAGTTTCACTACCTGCCATTGCCTTCTGCTGTATATGTCCCCCATTCCTTGCAGCTTGGCAAGTGAGACTCCTGTTCATCCGTGCCTAGGAGGAACAGGTCGTCTTACCCTGCTCCTAGTTCCAGGGCTATCCTGAGGGCTAGTAGGGACCCTAGGTTCCGGAGTATGAGCCCTCCTACCAACAGGGTTGGCTCATACAGCTAGGAGTCAGGGTCAGATTTAGGGACATTATAGGAGGTGACCTGCTCCCTGTTTCCTGTCCTGGCCCAGCAGCTACCCTTTATTACTGACACCGCACGGCTGAGGGTTTCCCTCACCCTCAGCCGTGACACTCCTACTATTGTTCAGTTTAGTGAATAAAAAACTATGCACTACAAGCAACACCTTTTCACCAGCACCGTTCACATTAGTTGGATGTTCTGAGGGTTCACACCAGCTGGCACTAAAACAAGTATCTAACAGTAATATCTAAACACAAAATAAGTTTTTTTTTAGATTATTCCTATTGAAAAAATGTATTGCCTGATCTAACTGAGAAATGCAATAATCAATCATCAGACAACTCCTTTAAAGTAATTTTCCCAAAACATACTTATACAACATACTTTGACTACATACTGTGACAAGTCTCCATGATTCCACAATTCAGTCATTATTCTGACCTAAACCAAAATCTTGAGTAATCTTGGACAGATTGGTTGTTGGGACCATTCTGCCTGACACCCTACATCACGCTGTGCCCCCCCATGTGCCCCCCCAACTAAAATGCCCCCCCCCCCGGGTACAGGGAGATGAGCGCTTCCATTGCGCTCATCTCCATAGTAATCTGCCTGTGCTGCGGCGATGCAGGGGAGGGAGATGCGTGTCCCTTCCCCTTCCTCTGATAGGCTGCAGGCACTAGGCCGGCAGCCTATCAGAGGCCGGCGCAGGCGGCGCAATGACGTCATCGTGCCGCCTGAGCCATACAGCGCGGGACACAGGCCGGAAGAGGCCTGCATCGCATTGCTGACATGGAGGTAAGTATAACAGTTTTTTTGGGGGGGTTTTTTGCAATATTTTTACAGGCACAATAAGGGGGGGCTCTTGTTACTGGCACATTGGGGGGCTTATTACTGGCACATTGGGGGCTTATTACTGGCACATTGGGGGGGCTTATTACTAGCACATTGGGGGGGCTAATTACTGGCACATTGGGGGGGCTTATTATTGGCACATTGGGGGGGTCTTATTACTGGCACATTGGGGGGGTCTTATTACTGGCACATTGGGTTGGGCTTATTACTGGCACATTGGGCTTATTACTGGCACATTGGGGGGGCTTATTACTGGCACATGATGTGGGGCTTATTACTGGCACATGATGGGGGGCTTATTACAAAACTGGCACATGATGGGGGGATCTTGTTACTGGAACATTGGGGGGGCTCTTATTACTGGCACGTGATGGGGGGCTGGGCTCTTATTACTGGCACGTGATGGGGGCTCTCGTTACTGGCATGTGATGGGGGGCTCTTGTTACTGGCACGTGATGGGGGCACTTATTACTGGCACGTGATGGGGGGCACTTATTACTGGCACGTGATGGGGGGCACTTATTACTGGCACTTGATGGGGGGCACTTATTACTGACACGTTATTGGTGGGCACTATAGGGGCATCTACTGAGGCCACAAAGAAGGGGTATTTTATTTGGGGGGCTCTGTACAATAGCATTTTTTACTGGGACACATGGTGGGTACTATGGGGAAGGGGGAGAGGAGTACTATGGAGTCATCTACGGGGGTCACTAAGAAGGGGTATTTTATACTTGCAAATTATGGGGGACACTGAGGGCATCTACTTAGGCACGATATATGGGGCATTTTATACTGGTACATTATGGGGGCACTAGGAGGAAGGGGGGAGAGGAGCACTATGGGGGCATTTACTGGGGGCATTATATAGGGGTATTTTATACTGGCACATTATGGGGGCACTATGGGGACATTAGCTCAACTGGGGGCATTACAAGGGGTTATTTTTTGCATTGTCACATTATAAGGAGAATTATTTCTACTGGGGGGGCATTATGGCAGGCTTTATTACTCCCCCTAGTAGCAGTACCAGCCTCTCCCTGCTCTGCTATCCCTCTGCCCCTTCTCCAAATCCTTATTATGAAATCTTTCTCATTAGGATAAAGCACAACATCAGCTCTGCCGAGCCCACGGTGTAGTCTGTTCTATAAGCACCCTTGTTCTGTGGCGGCGGACAGAAAATAATCTGGAAGTGCCCCTCTTCAGACCAGGCTCCGGATCCGCCACAGTTTAGAAATGTCAAATGTACACTCCTGTGAGAGGCGGGGAGGGAGATCTGTGGATGACACTGTTATGGAGGGGGAAATGGGGATGACACTGTCATGGGGTGGATCTGCGGATGACACATATAGCATAAGATGCTATATACGGTATGGGGCATCCACAGATCCCCCCCATAGCAGTGTCATCCACAGATCCCCCTCTCTATAAAAGTGTCATCCACAGACAGCTGGACTTTTCTTCCCTGCTGCGGTTTTAGGTATTGGGTAAAGTATTGCAGCATTTCTAAGTGTACTTGTGTAAATGTATCGTTGTTATAGCTGCCCCCCTACTTTTGTCCTGGCCCCCAGTGTGCCCCCCCCCCCCAAAGTTTGAAAGCTAGAGACGCCACTGGTTATAGGTTAATAATTAGTTGGTCCCCTGATGAGTTGGACTAATGTCCAACAAAACAAGTTGGGACGTTAACTAGGGACTTAAGGTAATATTTCAATTGGCAACAGGGCCCTCCGCCACAGTGTGACGAAGCTGGGCAGTCTCCATTGCTGTACAGGGACAAGGAGGGCCTGTTAGGTGTCCACGGGCAGCTGTGGGATTCTACTGAGGATATTCTGACCGCCACCTTAGGGTATATCCATTGTAGCGTCAGACTAGTTGTAAGAGACCCAGTACTAGTCTCCCTATTATCCCTAGCTCCTGGTTACCAATGGCGCAGCGAGTGGTGTTTATCTGATGTATTTAGGGATTTATCTTGTAATTAGATTAAAAATTACGTTTTAAGGTATCCATTTACAGTTGTATATTTTGTGTGATTTTCTGGTTATCATTTTTTTCTATCTGCCAATGACCAATGCATAGTTAGGTTGTGTTTGTAAGCTGAATGCACATTGGCACACAAATCTAAATACATTGCTGGCAGCTGCCTTTGAAATTGCCGACCAGTGACGTCCCAACTGTGCTTGATGGGAGACAAGACGGATGATGCTGCTGGCCATGGTAGCACATCTAGGCCATGCAGGCTGCTCATACTAGCACTAGCAACATGTGGTCTGGTGCTGTCCTGTTAAACAACGGCTTCTGGAACACTTTGGAGAAATGACTGTACCACTGGTTCTATGACCAAATCAATGCAACGGTGAGCTGTTAGTGTGCCTGAAATAAAGACTGGAGGGGTCCAGCTAATGTACAATATTCCACCCCACACCATAATCTTGGGGATAGGACCGATGTGACATTCCCTTGTGAAGGTCTCTTCACGGCGTTACGCATATGGTTTCCCGAACAATCTCAAGCTATCACTGCATCTGAGACAAAAGCAGGACTCATCACTGAAGAGGATAGATTTCCATTCCAGCCTCCATTGCCATATTGTGGTGCACCATGATTGCCTGTGGGAGTGGTGGCATGAGGTCAATGGTTCATGCGTGATTGGTCTCAGTTCAAGGACTCTGTCCCTCTCGGTTTGCAAAAAGTGGTAATAACTGGCAGATCGACCAACAGGATGCACTGCACAATCATCCCACATGAGCTGATCAGATTTTTTGAGGTTTTATTTCTCTAAAAAAAAAATCTTTTAATCTAGCTTTAATGCCCTTCTCACATGACACAGATTGGTGCTTGAAAATTTGGTCATCTGCAGATCTTAGTAACACAAGCTACTTTGCATATCCTTATGGCTTGTCCTTCTTGGTGTTGCAATTTCAATGTTAATGAGTGTATTGTGACTTTTCTATGCCAGAAACTATTATAAAACTTCAAGAAAAAAAAAATGTTTTCTTTTGCTGTCGAATTTCACAAATCTTGTTAGGAGACAAGATAATGGTTTCAACATACATTTTCATAGATTATGGTAAAATACTGGAACTTGGGCACACTACAAACTGAAGATGAATTCCAAAATATAGAAATCACAGTAACAGCATCATGCTTAACATCTGATTTACCGATAGCTGTCAGTGTTACAATCCAGTCAAATACCAGAACATTGCTTAAAGCTTAAAGCCCAATGAATTTCATCTTCTTCTCCTACACTGACCAAAAATATAAATGCAACACGGTTTTGCTCCCATTTTGCATGAGCTGAACTCAAAGATCTGAAACATTTTCTACATACACAAAAGACCCATTACTCTCAAATATAGTTCACAAATCTGTCTAAATCTGTGTTAGTGAGCACTTCTCCTTTGTTGAGAAAATCTATCCCACCTCACAGGTGTGGCATATCAAGGTGCTGATTAGACAGGTTTAATATTGCCCAGGTGTGCCTTAGACTGCCCACAATAAAAGGCCACAGAATCACACAGCAAAATGCCACAGATGTCGCAACGTTTGAGGGAGCATGCAATTGGCATCCTGACTGCAGGAATGTCTACCAGAGCTGTTGCCCGCGCAATGAATGTTCATTTCTCTACCATAAGCCATCTCCAAATGCGTTTCATAGAATTTGGCAGTACATCCAACCGGCCTCACAACCGCAGACCACGTGTAACCACACAAGCCCAGGACCTCCACATCCAGCATGGTCACCTCCATGATCGTCTGAGACCAGCCACACGGACATCTGCAGCAACAATCTGTTTGCATAACCAAAGAATTTCTGCACAAACTGTTAGAAACCGTCTCAGGAAAGCTCGTCTGCATGCTCGTCGTCCTCATTGGGGTCTGAACCTGACTGCAGTTCGTCATTGTAACCGACTTGAGTGGGCAAATGCTCACATTTGATGGCGTCTGGCACATTGGAGAATGAGTTGTTCACGGATGAGTCCCAGTTTTCACTGTTCAGGGCATATGCCAGACAGCGTGTGTGGCGTTGTGTGGGTGAGTGGTTTGTTGATGTCAATGTTGTGGATCGAGTGGCCCATGGTGGCGGTGAGATTATGGTATGTGCAGGCATATGTTATGAACAACGAACACAGGTGCAGTTTATTGATGGCATTTTGAATGCACAGAGATACCGTGCCGAGATCCTGAGGCCCATTGTTGTGCCATTCATCCACGACCATCACTTCATGTTGCAGCATGGTAATGCAAGGCCTCATATTGCAAGGATCTGCACACAATTCCCGGAGGCTGAAAACATCCCAGTTCTTGCATGGCCAGCATACTCACCGGACATGTCACCCATTGAGCATGTTTGGGATGCTCTGGATCGGCATATACGACAGCGTGTTCCAGTTCCTGCTAATATTCTGCAACTTTGCACAGCTATTGAAGAGGAGTGGACCAACATTCCACAGGCCACAATCAACAACCTGATCAACTCTAAGTGACAGAGATGTGCTGCACTGCGTGAGGCAAATAGTTGCCGCACCAGATACTGACTGGTTTTCTGATCCCCCCCGTAATTCAAAACTGTGCACATTTCAGAGTGGTCTTGTATTGTGGGCAGTCTAAGGCACACCTGTGCAATATTCATGCTGTCTAATCAGCACCTTGATATGCCACACCTGTGAGGTGGGATGGATTATCTCGGCAAAGGAGAAGTGCTCACTAACACAGATTTAGACAGATTTGTGAACAATATTTGAGAGTAATGGGTATTTTGTGTATGTAGCAAATGTTTCAGATCTTTGAGTTCAGCTCATGCAAAATGGGAGCAAAACCGAAAGTGTTGCGTTTATATTTTTGGTCAGTGTATAATCCAGCAATAGCTCCCATGCTCAAAACTCAAGTTGTTGCAGTCTTAACAAGGAGCCCTAAATTACAAATGTCTGAAACAGTTCTTGATGTGCTCAAAGAAATTAAAGGGACTTTTTAACGATAGCCTATGACATCAGTGTGTAACTAGTGGGGATCTTACCCTAGGTAACTCCACAAAGCAGCAGACTATAGGGGTGGCAGTGCCTGCTAGAGCACTATTTTACCTCACCTTTACCTTAAAGGGTTTATACACTATAAATGAATTTACCTTAAAGGGATTTGCCACTTTCTGGTTATGTTAACCAATGTGTTTGTAAAATGGCTATATGACAAAATAATATAGCCTTTGTTGAAATTCTGCATCATTTTCCATATTTCATAAGATATGCCCACTTGTTTGCCAAGTCTTTTGCGCTGTCCACATGGAAGTCCTGTCCATAAAATAGCTGCTGATGGAGGATCATGTGACCAGGCAAATTATTATTATTTTTATATTGAAAGCACCGTTAATTCCATGGCCTGTATAGAGATGAGCGAAGTTATCAAAAATTTGATTTGGCTGCTCCAAAAGTCACAAAGAAATTTGATTCATTATGAATTACTTAACCACGAATCATATTCCATTGTGTGTGGCGAGTGCAGTGACGGGGAATGGCAATCGCGCCGCCCCCATCATTGAACCCCTCAGATGTCACATTCAACACTAATCGCGGCATTTAACAGTCACATTGAGACCTTTCAGGGGTTTAAAACAAAAAATAAATACTCCCCTCATTCATATGCTTGCAGAGAGGCCATCACAGGCTTCTTGATTGAAGAAAATGTGAAAAACCTAGCACACTGTTGTGTAACGCCATCACACAAGCCGGGCACGGTGAAGTTATTAATGATGCCATATAGTCAACTTATGCTGTTTTCACACTCAAACTCCTGAACATTTGTGGATTATCAGATCCAGAGATTTACTGGAGTTGACCTTTCACACACGTAGCTATCACCCTGGAGATGTTCCATGCTGGGTGTGTTCTCACTACAGAGGAAATGTTTCAGGTCCATAGGCAAGGGACGGGAACTTTCGGCATGGCCCACTGTGATTTTCTGAAACATTTACTGCTGTTTTCACACATGCACTCACTCGGACATAACCCAGAGTTAGGGTACTTTCACACTAGTGTTAAAGTTTTCCGGTATTGAGTTCCATCACAGGGGCTCAGTTTTATTTTAAAGGCATTCCATTCAGTATGCATCAGGATGTCTTCAGTTCAGTCCCTCTTGCGGTATTTGGCAGGAGAAAATACTGCAGCTGCTGCGTTTTTTTCTCCGGACAAAATTCCGGAACACTTGCATTGAAATGTATTAATGCCGGATCCAGAACCAAGTGCTCTGGAAAAGAAAAAGGAAAGGAAAGAAAACCAAACAAGAACAAAACAATACAATTTGCAAGTTTGATCCAGTGGTGGAAGATGGCTCAATTATATTCTAGCTTAAAGTATGTCATGTTGAAGGCATGATATTGTTCTTCAGTATATTCCAGTGTCCAATCCCTTAAAGAACATGCCAGCTTGTGCATTTTAACAATTTACACCCTACCAAAAACATTTTCTGTGCTGAGATATACTCATTACTGTATCGTTATAGTAGTCCTTAAGGTTGAGTGTCCTCACCCTTCAGTCCGTTTGTCTTCTGTACTCTGCATTGTTGAAAACCATATGTAGTTTATTCTCCTCTTTACTGCAGCCTCAGCAATGAGTGTTGACTGATTTGAACTTTGGAATATACACTCACCTAAAGAATTATTAGGAACACCATACTAATACGGTGTTGGACCCCCTTTTGCCTTCAGAACTGCCTTAATTCTACGTGGCATTGATTCAACAAGGTGCTGATAGCATTCTTTAGAAATGTTGGCCCATATTGATAGGATAGCATCTTGCAGTTGATGGAGATTTGAGGGATGCACATCCAGGGCACGAAGATCCCGTTCCACCACATTCCAAAGATGCTCTATTGGGTTGAGATCTGGTGACTGTGGGGGCCATTTTAGTACAGTGAACTCATTGTCATGTTCAAGAAACCAATTTGAAATGATTCGAGCTTTGTGACATGGTGCATTATCCTGCTGGAAGTAGCCATCAGAGGATGGATACATGTTCTCATTCTGTTTACGCCAAATTCAGACTCTACTATTTGAATGTCTCAACAGAAATCGAGACTCATCAGACCAGGCAACATTTTTCCAGTCTTCAACAGTCCAATTTTGGTGAGCTCGTGCAAATTGTAGCCTCTTTTTCCTATTTGTAGTGGAGATGAGTGGTACCCGGTGGGGTCTTCTGCTGTTGTAGCCCTTCCGCCTCAAGGTTGTGCGTGTTGTGGCTTCACAAATGCTTTGCTGCATACCTCGGTTGTAACGAGTGGTTATTTCAGTCAACGTTGCTCTTCTATCAGCTTGAATCAGTCAGCCCATTCTCCTCTGACCTCTAGCATACACAAGGCATTTTTTCCCACAGGACTGCCGCATACTGGATGTTTTTCCCTTTTCACACCAATCTTTGTAAACCCTAGAAATGGTTGTGCGTGAAAATCCGAGTAACTGAACAGATTGTGAAATACTCAGACCGGCCCGTCTGGCACCAACAACCATGCCACGCTCAAAATTGCTTAAATCACCTTTCTTTCCCATTCTGACATTCAGTTTGGAGTTCAGGAGATTGTCTTGACCAGGACCACACCCCTAAATGCATTGAAGCAACTGCCATGTGATTGGTTGACTAGATAATTGCATTAATGAGAAATAGAACAGGTGTTCCTAATAATTCTTTAGGTGAGTGTAGATCCAAAGTCTATTCATTCTAACACTTCATTTTAATGCTGTCTGAGACCTGTCTCTGTACAGCAATAAAATGTATTGCCTCCATTGAGGCAAAACTCATTTCACCCAAAGTCGCGTAACACTTCGGTGAATGAATTCAGTATTCAGATCTATATCTTTAAAAACATTTCAAATTCAAAGTCAGGTTTGGTACCAAGCTACTGTATCTGCCGGTCCAAAACCCGACTTTGGTTCCTAATTTGAAATGTTTGTAAAGATGTAGAACTGAATACTGAATTCATTCACCAAAGTCTCGCGCAATTTTGGGTGAAATAATTTTTAACTCAACTTAGGCAATAGATTTTTATGCTGTACGGAGACAGGTTTCCGCACAGCATTAAAACGAAGTGTTATAACAAATCGACTTTGGACCTATGATCGAAGCTCAATTTGCTCAACACTATCAGCAATCACAGAGGGATCCCTGTTAGTGGGCAGACTATGCAATGATTGTTTGTGTCTTCTCTGCTTGTCAGAGCAGTAAGGGAGCAGGCACAGTAGAATCCTCAGCCTCTTTGACAAGCAGTGAAGAAATGGCACCTGTACCGTAATTTCCATCTTCTCTGCTTCTGATAAAAGTGAAATGTGCATATCTTTAGCTAAAGCATGGGGAAAGACAGAGGATTGAACAACTGAAGCTATGCTACCCACAATCCCTCTATAGAGCTGTGCGGCTGATGGGTTGATAAGATAGAGAGACACATTTACTAAAAGGTACCATTTCACTTAAATACAATTTTTGTCAGAGGTTACAGAAATTCATTAATTGGATTAACCCTATTAATAAAGTCTGAGCTGCAATGCCATGAACAGTCACATGCATAGAGAAGCCAATCCTTCTGGACTTGCAAGGTTTTTGTAAAATAATAAAAAACACAAAAAACTCTAGCAGTAATTTATCTACTCCTCTACACTAAAACTGTGGCTAGAACTGTGCCCACCAGAGGGTCCACCAATAATTGCTTTCAATTTCCTATATTAGCATCATTGAATATTTCAGACAATTGTGTGTATAGTTACGTACTTGTGACTAAAGTCAATTTTAACATCTTAATATACAGCCTAGTTCTCACAAAATGCTCACCCTGCCAACTAAAATACAGAGCAGGTGGAAATCTCTTACTTCAGAGGCTTATTTCACTAAGCACCATATTAAAGTGTGTCTCTTTGTGTGTGCAGCACTGAGTTATTGTAAATGACCAAATAAACATATAATTTCACTCGCTTCTATAAATGGTACAC